>NC_053035.3:148591821-149191821 GCF_002575655.3 Aegilops tauschii subsp. strangulata | reverse complement strand
CTGGACGATGCCGAAGACAAGGAATACCCCGTTGAGCCAACCTTCGAACAGGACAAACGGGATGATGGGCAGTCAGCCCTGATGAACAGGCCGTAAACGAAGACTCGGAGGACAGTAATTATCTTCCACTCTCCGAGGACGAGGTGAGCCTCGGCAACGAGGATTTCATCATGCCTGAGGAACCTCTCGAGCAGGAGCGCTTTAAGCGCCGGCTAATAGCCACTGTGAGGAGCCTGAAAAAGAAGCAGCAGCAGCTTCAAGCTGATCAAGACCCGCTCAACGACAAATGGACTAATGTCCTGGTAGCCGAGGAATACGGCCTCGATCGCCCATCTAAAAGTTACCCGAAGCGCAAATTGTTACCCTAATTCGATGACGAGGCATTGGAGCCCGTACCATCAGCGCATAATGCGGCTGACCGACCACCACGTGGCCGGGATAAAGCGACACCTCAAGCCGAACACCAGCCCGTCCTACCTCATCGTAGAGACAAAGATAAAACAGCTCGGGGTTATACATATGACCTGCGGCAGGACCTAAAGAACAGAACAAGTTAGACCAGATCGATCTACGGATCGCAGGGGCGTGCACTGACGCGCGACGACGGCCATTTTGCCGGACATGACAAACATAACCACGCCCAGGCCGAGAACCGCATACGGACTCCATCCGAGCTATGTCGCGACGTGGCCCGATACAGAGGCGCCGCACACCCCCTCTGCTTCACTGACGAAGTAATGGAGCATGAATTCCCAGAAGGGTTTAAACCCGTGAATATCGAATCATATGATGGAACAACAGATCCCGCGGTATGGATTGAGGATTTTCTTCTCCATATTCATATGGCCCGCAGTGATGACCTTCACGCCATCAAATACCTCCCGCTAAAACTCAAAGGGCCAGCTCGGCACTGGTTAAACAGTCTGCCTGAAAATTCTATTGGCAGCTGGGAGGACTTGGAAGACGCCTTCTGCGACAACTTCCAAGGTACATACGTACGACCTCCAGATGTTGATGACATAAGTCACATAGTTCAACAGCCCGGAGAGTCAGCCAGGAAATTCTGGACCAGGTTCCTAACTAAAAAAACCAGATCGTCGATTGTCCGGATGCCGAAGCCCTAGCGGCCTTTAAGCATAGCATCCGTGACGAATGGCTCGCCCGTCACCTCGGCCAAGAAAAGCCGAAGTCCATGGCAGCCCTCACGGCACTCAGGACCCATTTTTGTGCGGGCGAGGATAGTTGGCTAGCCCGTAGCAATAACACTGCAAGCGAAGCTGGCACCTCTGAGACCAAAAACAGCAACGGCAAGCCCCAATGCAACATGCACAAGCGTCGAAGCAATGGTGACAATACCGACGACACGACAGTCAACGCCAGATTCAGTGGCTCCAAGTCCGGCCAGCAGAAGAAGCCATACAAAAGAAACAATCCAGGCCCATCCAGCTTGGACCGCATACTCGATCGTCCATGCCAGATCCATGGCACCCCAGACAAACTAGGCAATCATACCAACAAAGACTGTTGGGTCTTTAAACAGGCCAGCAAATTAAATGCCGAAAACAAGGACAAGGGGTTGCAAAGCAAGGACAATGACGAGGAGTCCCGTCCGCCGAACACAGGGGAACAGAAGAGCCCCCCCCCCCCCCCCCCCCGCCAAGTTAAAACAGTGAACATGATATACGCTACCCATATCCCCAAGAGGGAGTGCAAACGCGCACTCGGGGACGTCTAAGCGATGGAGCCAGTCGCCCCAAAGTTCAACCCATGGTCTTCCTGTCCGATCACTTTCGATCGCAGGGACCATCCGACCAGTATCCGTCATGGCGGTTCAGCCGCACTAGTTCTCGACCCAATCATTGATGGATTCCATCTCACGCGAGTCCTCATGGATGGTGGCAGCAGCCTGGACCTACTTTATCAGGATACAGCACACAAAATTGGCATTAACCCTCAAGGATCAAACCCACAAATACTACCTTTAAAGGAGTCATACCAGGTGTAGAGGCCCGCTGTACGGGCTCAATCACACTAGAGGTTGTCTGCGGATCCCCGGAACTTCCGAAGCAAAGAATTGATTTTCCATATCGTCCCCTTCTGCAACGGCTATCACGCAGTGCTGGGACGAACCGCATTTGCCCGATTCAACGCAGTGCCACACTATGCTTATCTTAAGCTCAAGATGCCCGGACCACGCGGCGTCATAATAGTCAATGGAAACACGGAACGCTCCCTCCATACCGAGGAGCACACCGCTGCTTTAGCAGCAGAAGTACAAAGCGGCCTTTTCAAGCAGAACCTTAATGCAGCGGCCGAGCTCCCGGACACTGTCAAACGAGTCCAGCCTACTTTGCAGCAGGACAGCCCAGCTCGTCAAGAGCTCAACTAGCAATTTGGCTTCTGTTCCAATCCTGACCAAGTGGCAGCGTTCGTACCGCGCGTACATAATTACGCACTCAAAATACCATGGGCATAGACGGAGGCATAACTAGATTGTGATCCATAATACGGCTCGACCGCCCCTGGGCACACATACTTTCACTTTTTCTTCTTTATCCTTTTCAGGTTTCTTTTCCACAGGCTTTTTCTGACAGCCTGGTCATCGGTCCTTTCGAAAGGGTAGATACACCAAGACGGCAAGAAGCACTGACTTATAAGGGAATTTCTAGGTGATCCCTTTAACGATCACTCTACCTGTTTTCAGGACCCGCACGCAGCTCTACCTTGGTTGTGGCATGTTAAATAGCCCTGCTGCTTATTGCACTACTTGTACAAATACGCTTTGACGTATTAACCAAACTATAATTGAAACAGTTTGCGGCCCAACTTCTGCGGCACTAGCTTGCTACCTCTCTTTTTTGATATTCTTATCAAATTGCACCCGTACATTTTGGTACGCTTTAATATGCCAGGGGCTTCATTGCGCCCCATAATACGACAACAAAGTCCGAACACCTTTTACAGTATAGTTCGGCACACCGAATTTAGCATTATATGCATTGGCTCCGAATCATGTCTTTGGTCAATAGTTGGGTTGCCCGGCTCCTGTGCTTACTACCTTACATTTTGCTATATCGGCTAGGGTATTAATGGGAGAACTACTGCGATTGTGTCCTGGTTTATCCGGATGAGAACCTCAGTAGAGAAAGCCGAAAACTGACTGTCATGATGCGGCGTGAGCCGGTCAGCTCTTCGGAGGTTTCAAATCTTTAGCGAATTTTTCTGCATTACGCGATGAATCGGTTCTTACCCGATCAGGTGTTTACAGGACCCTAGTTCGGATACTATGGGCTGCGCCTAAATTTTTATTGTCAAACTCCTATGGCTAAGTGAGGGTGATAAAGCCAGATAGTCTGATTGCCTGGTTCGTTGCGCTAAACACCTCCTTCAAGGACCAAACAATTGGATCAAGAGTGTTTAGATTCCATCCCGAACACCCCCGTACTACCTACGTGGGGGCTGAAGCCGATAACTGGACAACTCTCGGATTTCATAAACACGACCGCACATGAGATACAATTTTAATATTAACAAGCATTATATTACATAATCGACTTTGTTTCATAATACATGGCGACATAACATGAATGTATTCATTCAAAGATTACATCTTTCGCACATTGCTCCGCTACAATGTGGGATCCCTCTAGGACACCGCTAAAATATCGCTCGGGCGTGCGGTGCTCCTTGCCCTCGAGCTTGACAGCGTTCATCTTCGCCCACTGCACCTTGATGCGGGCGAAGGCTATCCGCGCATCCTCGATGCAGACCGATCGCTTGATAACGTCAAGCCGGGGGCAGGCACTGACCAGCCGCTTGATGAGCCTGAAGTAGCTGCTGGGTATAGCTTCGGCAAGCCACAGCCGGATTATCAAATCCTTCATGGTCAGTTCGGCCACCCTATGCAGTTCGACCAGCTGTTTTAGCTGACCGCTAAAGGGCACCGGATGTTCTGGCGCAAGGTATTGCAACCAGAACAGCTTCTCCGTTGAGCTCCCCTCTTCGGCTCGGTAGAATTCCGCAGTGTCAGAAACACTGCGCGGCAGATCCGCAAACGCCCCTGGGGAACTCCAAACCCGGGTTAGTAAGAGATACCTCTTCTTCACATACTTTCTTTTTTTAATAAAATCCTTACCCACCGTGATTTTCTTGGCCTCCTGGATTTCCTGGAGGGCGCCCTGGGCTTCAACCCGACCTCTTGTGCGCTCTGGCGAGCCTTGGAGAGTTCGGTCTCTTGACCCGCAATATCGCGCTCCAAGGACTCGCATTTCTTGACGGCGTCCTGGAGCTCCTGCTGGACCTCACCAACACTGGCCTCGTGTTTTTCACGGGCGGCTTGCTCCTTCGCTGCTTTCTTTTTGGCCTCAGCCAGCGCTTTCTTGAGGGTTTCCACCTCAGTAGCCACTCCTACAAATATAATGGCACTATGGTCAGCACACGTCATTCATCCTTTTCCGGATATACACCAAGTCATTGCATACCTTGCTTGTCCTCCAGCTGCCTTTTTACACGGCCGAGCTCTTCCTCGGCCCGCTCCAGACTCTGCTTTAGTCTGTAGACCTTAGCAGCATGAGAGGTAGCGGCCAGCAACGGCGCCTGCTTATTCACATAAGACATATTTAGTTAGTTTCCTGCGAAAATTACTTGATCCTCTGTCCGGCTTTTCTTTTCGAACACCGGACAGTGTCTCAGGGGCTACTGTCTATATTGTGACTTTCTTTTTTGCGTCGCTTACCTCAAAGCCTGTCAGCAGGCTGGTGCAGGCTTCGGTCAGTCCGCTCTTAACGGACTGAACCCTCTCAAACACCGTACCCATAAGGATACGGTGTTCCTCCATAATGTAAGTGTCTCGCAGCGCTTCCAGCAGATTATCCGGTGCCTCTGGATGGACAGAGGTCACCGGCGGAATAGGCGCACCTCCTCCCTTCGAAGGAGGCTGCTTGCTTGATTCCGGAGCCGTGTAGGTCTCCGGGATGGTATTCGGCTGGGGGCGGAATTGGATATGGCCCCCATCGCAAGTCTCCATGGGGATTTTCTCCCCCAAGTGTCCGGCGGCCGAGGGGTCACCCTCTGGCGCCACCCTGACGGCCTCCTGAACCTCTCCCTGGCCTGGGAAGTTCCTTTCGGACAGCACCTCGGCGTCGCCCTTGGCCTTGGGAGAGTAAGCCGCCGGCGGTGACTCGCTGGCCATCGCCTTTGAATCTAGCGAACCCCCTGATGAGGATCGCAGGGAGCTGTCATGGGCTGGACTGCAAGTACATGATTCAACACGTTAAAACTATGAACCGAAGAGGCTGGATACACGAATGTGTCAGGGCCTTTTGAGTACTCACGATTCGGCCAGGGGCTTGTCTCGGGGGCGCCGCTCTGGGCTGTTGTTGATGTCCCACGCGGAGCTATTCATGAGGGAGCCCTTCCCCCTCTTGAATGCCTCTGCCTCCAAATCTGTGGAGGCCGCCCTTTTCTTCCTTCCCCCCCTCACGGGGAGAGTTGCTTTATTCCTCCTCCTCGTTGTCTTCGGTGGAGGAGGAATGAGTCTCGGTGCCTTCAGACATCCTGTCCGAAGTGCCCTTGCGGCAAAGGCCACTTCTGGCCCCCTTGGCCTTCTTCTTGGCCTTCTTCTCCTGCGCCTGGTAAGGCGCCGGGACCAGCACATTCGTCAGGAGTGGGATGGCTGGTTCCTCGGGCAGCGGAGCCGGACACTGGATCCACTCCGTCCTCTTTGTCCAGCCTTGATAAAATAAATGGTGGGGTTTAGATATCTTCCCTGAATAAGCAAGTAAAGGATACACCTTGAAATGTGAAAGACTTACCGCACTGGCGGGATGGGCCAGGGCGTGCCCACGGTCCTCGGTTGTCTCCGGCGGCGTCTTGTTGGCCTTGAAGAGCACCTTCCAGATATCTTTGTGCGTAGTTCTGAAGAACCATTGCGAGGTCTGGTGCTCGGCCGGACCGAACTCCCATAAATGGCAAGTCCGGCTCTGGCATGGAAGGATCCGCCGAACCAGCATCACCTGGATCACGTTGACAAGCTTGATGTTCTTGTCCACCATGCTCTGGATGCACATTTGCAGCGCTGTCAGCTCGTCCGACAAAGACCAATGCAGGCCCTTCTCTAGCCAGGAGGTGAGCCGCATTGGGGCTCCGGACTTGAATTCGGGAGCTGTGGCCCAGGTGGCGTCGCGGGGCTGTGTTACATAGAACCACAGTTGCTGCCACCCTTTGACGGTCTCCACAAAGGTACCTTTGGGCCATGTGATGTTGGGCATCTTGCTCACCATGGCGCCTCCGCATTCTTTGTGTTGGCCATCCACCACCTTCGGCTTCACGTTGAAGATCTTAAGCCACAGTTCGAAGTGGGGTGGAATGCGGAGGAAGGCCTCGCGCACGACAATAAATGCCGAGATGTTGAGGAAAGAATTTGGGGCCAGATCATGGAAATCTAGCCCATAGTAGAACATGAGCCCGCGGACGAAAGGGTGGAGAGGAAACCCTAGCCCACGGACGAAGTGGGGGATGAACACCACCCTCTCATTGGGCTTCGGGGTGGGGACGATCTGCCCCTTGGCCGGAAGCCGGTGGGCGATTTCCTTGGCCAGATACCCGGCCTCACGAAGCTGCGTGATGTCCTTCTCCTTGACGGAGGAAGCCATCCACTTGTCTTGCGCTCCAGATCCGGACATGATCGAGTGTTTTCTTGGGGCAGAAAAGACGAGGACTTGGGCGTTGGAGCTCGAGAATGGGAGGGCAGAGAGAGAGAGAGAAGGCGTGGCTGAAAGAAGGGAATTCTTATCTCCTTATAAAGGCAGTGAATATCAAGCGCATCCCCACTCGCCTTAAAACTCGCCCGTTCCCAAGGGCCGTGCAGACGGCACGGTTGGATTATCCACGCCAGTATTGATGAGAATCCTGCAATAAGGGGACACGATCTCTGCTTTGACAAGACGTGCCAGTGAGACCGCATCTCGAAATATGAAGCGGCAGGCTGAATGCTACCTCTTGAGCACTGTGTTGGTTTTCCCTTGAAGAGGAAAGGGTGATGCAGTAAAGTAGTGTAAGTATTTCCCTCAGTTTTTGAGAACCAAGGTATCAATCCAGTAGGAGACCACCCTCGAGTCCCACGCACCTACAGAAACAAATAAGAACCTCGCAACCAACGCGATAAAGGGGTTGTCAATCCCTTCACGGTCACTTACGAGAGTGAGATCTGATAGATATGATAAGATAATATTTTTGGTATTTTTATAATAAAGAGAAATAAAGATGCAAAGTAAAATAAACGGCAATAGAAATAGCTAAGTGTTGGAAGATTAATATGATGGAAAATAGACCCGGGGGCCATAGGTTTCACTAGTGGCTTCTCTCAAAAGCATAAGTATTACGGTGGGTGAACAAATTACTGTCGAGCAATTGGTAGAATTGAGCATAGTTATGAGAATATCTAGGTATGATCATGTATATAGGCATCACGTCCGTGACAAGTAGACCGACTCCTGCCTGCATCTACTACTATTACTCCACACATCGACCGCTATCCAGCATGCATCTAGAGTATTAAGTTCATAAGAATAGAGTAACGCTTTAAGCAAGATGACATGATGTAGAGGGATAAACTCATGCAATATGATATAAACCCCATCTTGTCATCCTCGATGGCAACAATACAATACGTGTCGTTTCCCTTTCTGTCACTTGGATCGAGCACCGCAAGATTGAACCCAAAGCTAAGCACTTCTCCCATTGCAAGAAAGATCAATCTAGTAGGCCAAACCAAACTGATAATTCGAAGAGACTTGCAAAGATAACCAATCATACATAAAAGAATTCAGAGGAGATTCAAATATTGTTCATAGATAAACTTGATCATAAACCCACAATTCATCGGTCTCGACAAACACACCGCAAAAGAAGATTACATCGAATAGATCTCCAAGAGAATCGAGGAGAACTTTGTATTGAGATCTAAAGAGAGAGAAGAAACCATCTAGCTAATAACTATGGACCCGAAGGTCTGAGGTAAACTACTCACACATCATCGGAGCGGCTACGGTGTTGATGTAGAAGCCCTCCGTGATCAATGGCCCCTCCGGCGGAGCGCCGGAAAAGGCCCCAAGATGGGATCTCACGGGTACAGAAGGTTGCGGCGGTGGAATTAGGTTTTCGTGGATGCCCCTGATGGTTTGGGGGTACGTAGGTATATATAGGAGGAAGAAGTACGTCGGTGGAGCAACGTGGGCCCCACGAGGGTGGAGGGCACGCCTAGGGGGGGTAGGCGTGCCCCCTGCCTCGTGCTCTCCTCATTGATTTCTTTACGTGGACTCCAAGTCCTCTGGATCACGTTTGTTCCGTAAATCACGTTCCTGAAGGTTTCATTCCGTTTGGACTCCGTTTGATATTCTTTTTCTGCGAAACACTGAAATAGGCAAAAAAACAACAATTTGGGCTGGGCCTCCGGTTAATAGGTTAGTCCCAAAAAAATATAAAAGTGTATAATAAAGCCCATTAAACATCCAAAACAGAATATAATATAGCATGGAACAATCAAAAATTATAGATACGTTGGAGACGTATCAAGCATCCCCAAGCTTAATTCCTGCTCGTCCTCGAGTAGGTAAATGATAAAAACAGAATTTTTGATGTGGAATGCTACTTAGCATAATTTCAATGTAGTTCTTCTTATTGTGGCACGAATGTTCAGATTCGATATGATTCAAGATAAGAGTTTAATGTTGACATAAAAACAATAATACTTCAAGCATACTAACCAAGCAATTAGTTCTTATCAAAATAACATAGCCAAAGCAAGTTATCAGTACAAAATCATATAGTCTGGCTATGCTCCATCTTCACCACACAAAATATTCATATCATGTACAACCCCGGTTTTAGCCAAGCAATTGGTTAATACTTTTTAACGCGCTTCAGCCTTTTCAACTTTATGCAATACATGAGCGCAAGCCATGGATATAGCACTATGGTGGAATAAGGTATAATGATAGGGGTTATGTGGGAAGACAAAAAAGGAGAAAGTCTCACATCGACGAGGCTAATCAACGGGCTATGGAGATGCCCATCAATTGATGTCAATGCAAGGACTAGGGATTGCCATGCAACAGATGCACTAGAGCTATAAGTGTATGAAAGCTCAAACAAAACAAACTAAGTGGGTGTGCATCCAACTTGCTTGCTCACGAAGACCTCGGGCATTTGAGGAAGCCCATTATTGGAATATACAAGCCAAGTTCTATAATGAAATTTCCCACTAGTATATGAAAGTGACAAAATGAGAGACTCTCTATCATGAAGATCATGGTGCTACTTTGAAGCACAAGTGTGGTAAAAGGATAGTAACATTGTCCCTTCTCTCTTTTTCTCTCATTTTTTTATTTGGGCCTTTTTTTCATGGCCTCTTATTTTTAGTACGGAGTCTCATCCCGACTTGTGGGGGAATCATAGTCTCCATCATCCTTTCCTCACTTGGGACAATGCTCTAATAATGATGATCATCACACTTTTATTTACTTACAACTCATGAATTACAACTCGATACCTCGAACAAGATATGACTCTATGTGAATGCCTCCGGCAGTGTACCGGGATATGCAATGAATCAAGAGCGACATGTATGAAAGAATTATGAATGGTGGCTTAGCCACAAATATGATGTCAACTACATGATCATGTAAAGCAATATGACAATGATGGAGCGTGTCATGATAAACGAAACGGTGGAAAGTTGCATGGCAATATATCTCGGAATGGCTATGGAAATGCCATAATAGGTAGGTATGGTGGCTGTTTTGAGGAAGGTATAAGGAGGTTTATGTGTGATAGAGCGTATCATATCACGGGATTTGGATGCACCGGCGAAGTTTGCACCAACTCTCACGGTGAGAAAGGGCAATGCATGGTACCGAAGAGGCTAGAAAATTGTGGAAAGGTAAGTGTGTGTATAATCCATGGACTCACATTAGTCATAAAGAACTCATATAATTATTGCAAAAATTTACTAGCCCTCGAAGCAAAGTACTACTACGCATGCTCCTAGGGGAAGGGTTGGTAGGAGTTAACCATCGCGCGATCCCGACCGCCACACAAAGGATGACAATCAATAAATACCTCATGCTCCGACTTCTTTACATAAAGGTTCACCATACGTGCATGCTACGGGAATCACAAACTCCAACACAAGTATTTCTCAATTTCACAATTACTCAACTAGCACAACTATGATATTACCACCTGTATATCTCAAAACAATTATCAAGCATCAAATTTCTCATGATATTATAATTAAAGCAAATTGCCATGCTGTTTTAAGACTCTAATAATATAAGTGAAGCATGAGAGATCAATAGTTTCTATAAAATAAATCCACCACCGTGCTCTAAAAGATATAAGTGAAGCACTAGAGCAAAAACTATATAGCTCAAAAAATATAAGTGAAGCACATAGAGTATTCTAATAAATTCCGATTCATGTGTGTCTCTCTCAAAAGGTGTGTACATCAAGGATGATTGTGGTAAACTAAAAAGCAAAGACTCAAATCATACAAGACGCTCCAAGCAAAACACATATCATGTGGTGAATAAAAATATAGCTCCAAGTAAAGTTACCGATGGAAGTAGACGAAAGAGGGGATGCCTTCCGGGGCATCCCCAAGCTTTGGCTTTTTGGTGTCCTTAGATTATCTTGGGGTGCCATGGGCATCCCCAAGCTTAGGCTCTTGCCACTCCTTGTTCCATAATCCATCAAATCTTTTACCCAAAACTTGAAAACTTCACAACACAAAACTTAGCAGAAAATCTCGTGAGCTCCGTTAGCGAAAGAAAACAAAACACCACTTCAAGGTACTGTGATGAACTCATTCTTTATTTATATTGGTGTTAAACCTACTGTATTCCAACTTCTCCATGGTTTATAAACTATTTTACTAGCCATAGATTCATCAAAATAAGCAAACAACACACGAAAAACAGAATCTGTCAAAAACAGAACAGTCTGTAGTAATCTGTAACTAACGCAAACTTCTGGAACTCAAAAAAATCTACCAAAATAGGAAGACCTAGAAAATTTGTTTATTGATCTACTGAAATTGGAATCAGTATTTTATCACGTTCTGGTGATTTTTAACAATTCTTTTCGTGAACAGAAAGTTTCTGGAATTTTCAGCAAGATCAAATAACTATCATCCAAGAAGATCCTATAGGTTTAACTTGGCACAAACACTAATTAAAACATAAAAACAAATCTAACCAGAGGCTAGATCAAATATTTATTCCTAAACAGAAGCAAAAAGCAAAAAACTAAAATAAAATTGGGTTGCCTCCCAACAAGCGCTATCGTTTAACGCCCCTAGCTAGGCATAAAAGCAAGGATAGATCTAGGTATTGCCATCTTTGGTATTCAAATTCTTAATGGAGTTATGCTCGGTGATCCTTTGATCTAAAGAATCCAGCCACTTATTGCAAAGTGTAATCAAATTATCATGCGGTTGATATTCCCACCAATACTTTTAAGAGGTTCAACAAATTTTTGCAATTCACATAATTTCTCTAGAATTTGAGTTCCTTCTTGGGTAAGGGATGATCCTTTTTGTAGGGGGAGTACTCCCACTATCCCCTCTATAATTTCATAAGCGAAGCTAGGATCAATATCAATAAAACTACCTTTGGCGGAAAAATTGAGGAGTTGTCTATGAGATAAGGTTAGCCCAACATAAAAATTGCGAAGTAAAATTTTGAAATCTCCCTCTATATTGCAACTACGATAAGATTCTAGCATCCTAAACCAATCATCTTTTAAATTTTACCCTTGTCTTTTCTTGAAGTGGAGGAATTCAAAGTCGGGAGACGAAGGGATAAAGACCGAGCTAGCCATGGCAACAAGCACACAAGAGGCAAGCGAAAAAGTGGCGGGTGGAAAAGAGAGGGCGAATAAAACAGCAAGGGTGAAGTGGGGGAGAGGAAAACGAGAGTCAAATGGCAAATAATGTAATGCGAGGGATAAGAGTTTGTGATGGGTACTTGGTATGTCTTGACTTGACTTGACTTGGCGTGAATCTCCCCGGCAACGGCGCCAGAAATCCTTCTTGCTACCTCTTGAGCACTGCGTTGGTTTTCCCTTGAAGAGGAAAGGGTGATGCAGTAAAGTAGCGTAAGTATTTCCCACAGTTTTTGAGAACCAAGGTATCAATCCAGTAGGAGACCATGCTCGAGTCCCACGCACCTACACAAACAAATAAGAACCTCGCAACCAACGCGATAAAGGGGTTGTCAATCCCTTCACGGTCACTTACGAGAGTGAGATATGATAGATATGATAAGATAATATTTTTGGTATTTTTATAATAAAGAGCAATAAAGATGCAAAGTAAAATAAACGGAAATAGAAATAGCTAAGTGTTGGAAGATTAATATGATGGAAAATAGACCCGGGGGCCATAGGTTTCACTAGTGGCTTCTCTCAAAAGCATAAGTATTATGGTGGGTGAACAAATTACTGTCGAGCAATTGATAGAATTGAGCATAGCTATGAGAATATCTAGGTATGATCATGTATATAGGCATCACGTCCATGACAAGTAGACCGACTCCTACCTGCATCTACTACTATTACTCCACACATCGACCGCTATCCAGCATGCATCTAGAGTATTATGTTCATAAGAACAGAGTAACGCTTTAAGCAAGATGACATGATGTGGAGGGATAAACTCATGCAATATGATATAAACCCCATCTTGTTATCCTCGATGGCAACAATACAATACGTGTCGTTTCCCTTTCTGTCACTGGGATCGAGCACTGCAAGATTGAACCCAAAGCTAAGCACTTCTCCCATTGCAAGAAGGGGGAGATTGTAAGTGCGCCTAGTGCCACCCTAGTTGGTTTTGGAGTATTGACGACAAACCTGGTTGGGGGACTAATGTGTTTGTGAGAATTGCAGGATAACACAGGTAGTAGTCCCTCATTGATTCGGTTTACCTACCAGAGATGACCCCTAAAAATGTATGAAGACATTGAAGACAATGGTAGTTCGTGAAGACATTCATGTTGAAGATAAAGACTGGTGAAGACATTCATTTGAAGACTATGGAGTGCGAAGACATAGTTTCTTTCGTAGTTTTCTTTTCTTCTTTATTGAGTCATAGGAACCACCGTACTGTTAAGTGGGGTCCAAGTGAACAAAGTCAGTTGACTGAAGTGATGCTCAACCAAAATCCTATGTCTTCGAGTGAAGACAATGAGAGCAAATCTTATCCTGTGTCGGATGAGTCAACTTTGCTTGTAGCCTGTGACGCCCGGCTATTTAAGCTACAGTAACCCTCCACTAATGTTACCACGTCACCACGATTACTGTTGCTAATCCTCACTTGATCCAGATCACTATTCAATTGTAATTTCAAATTAAAGTCCAAAATTTCAAACTTCTCATACATGAAAACTAAAATGTTCAATTTGTGGCAAATAATCTCTGGTTATTTGTGCATGTTGAAACCTATATTTTATAAAGAATTTAAATCCCTTTAATGAATAAAACAGGGGCTAAAACAATTAAATAAATGCTTTTTAATTTGTAAAAACTCTAAACTAATTTATTTTAGTGCCAAATTAATTGTGGAAGTGGTATAACTATTAACACTAATTTAGGGCTAGTGTTATATTTTATAAAGCCTAAAAATAAATAAAACTCATAGAGAAAATAACAACTTTTTAAAAGAAAAGGAAAAGGCAAAAAAAAAGAAAAAAGAAACACACACCCCCACACTGGGCCAAACAGCCTAGCTGGCCGTCAGCCCACCCCAGCCGGCCCCCTCCGCCTCCCCTATCGTCTTCCCCCTTCTCCTGTTCGACCGACCCGCGCCCGTGGTCGCCGTCGAACCCGCTCGTTGCCTCGCACCTCCCTGACGAGGGGATAAGGATCCCCTCCCTCCCCGTCGCCTTGATCCTCTCTCCCCACTCCCACTTGCGCCTCTCCTCCCCCAGATCCACCTCTCCCCTCTCCTCTCGCTCGATCCCGAGCTTGGCTGCGCGAGCTCGTCGCCACCGATCGCCGTCAACGTGGCCACCGTCCACGCCGCACCTTGCCAAAACGTTCCCGAGCACCGCCATCATTGACTATGTCCTCTACAACAAGCCATTGGGGACGGGAGCCACTACATCGCCGCCCCGTCTTATTCTTCTTCCTCGGGCACCGCCACCATTGTCGTCGATTCCGGCTACCCCGCGTCTCCCCCACGCCCACTAAGCACATCTGCAGGCTCAATGTGAGCTACACTCCTCCCCCCTCTCTTTTGCTCCCGTACGTGCCCGGAGCGGCTGGACCCGCCATGGCCGAGCTGAGCTTCGTCGTTGAGCTCATTGCCATCGCCATGATGCTCCTCGCGCCGCGCTAACACCACCACCGAGCTCCTGGAGCTCCTAGCTGCTCAACGCGCCCCTCCGCCACCCTTGTCGTGCCCTGGACGCTCGAATCCTCGACGCCCGAACTCCGGTGCCGCTCCGGTCAGCGCTGCCGTGGCTATAGGCCATCCCAGCATGCGAGACCGCCGGCGTTGGATGCGTGTGACTCCCCTCGTTCGAACGCGCATCACAACGCTCATTTTAACCCCCATAGCCGAAACCTTATCACCTCCCGACGCGCGCCGCCACAAAACATGGTCACCGGAGTTACTCCAGCGACGCCGCCGACGTGGCTAGCCTGGGGCCACCCCTGGGTCGCTGCCAGCGGGCCCCACGGGCCCCGTTGACTTGGTTGACCCAGTCAACGTGCTGACTGGGTAGCCCAGTGTCACTCACAGGCGGAACACACCGCGTAATTAATCTAATTAAAACTTTTTATAAGTTAAATTAATTAGTTAACATAAACAGTCACGAACATGTGGGCCTTACTCCTTTTGAACTCTGTTTAATTAAAATAAACTAATGTTAGTCCCTCTGAGTATGACATATGGGACCCACTGGTCATTTTGAGCAGTCAACCGATCTGTTGACTGCTGACGTCGCAGTGACATCATGCTGATGCAATAATCCCTTTCTGTTAATTTAGATAATTTCAGTAAATGTTTAAATATTTGAAAAATCGTAGAAAATAATCCGTAACTCAGATGAAAAAGTTTTATATATGAAAGTTGCTCAGAAAAATCCAACAAATCCGAATACACGGTCGTTCATCTATCACATGCCCATAGCATGCTGAACATGGAACCATACCCTCTCTTTTCATTTGTTCGAAAAAAGTCAGACGCCGGAAAAACCCCTCCGGATGTTTTTCCTCTCCCTCTTTAATGTCTAGCACTGCGTTAGTTCACCCCTAACACCGCCTATTACAATGTTATGCTTTATGATGCTTTGTTTGCTTTATATTTATTGTTTCTTCCCCCTCTTCTCTCCGGTAGACCCCGACACCGATGTTGCCCCTGTGATCGACTACGTCTCCGACAACCTTTCTTCCTTTGCAGCAAAGCTTCCAGGCAAGCGCCCCCCTTGATCACTCCGATATCGCCCATTCCATTCTCTCTCATGCTTGCATTAGATTTTGCCAATGTTATTGTTTGCTCCTATTCTGATGCATAGCCTGTTTTTGCTTCCTGCTTTCATAACTTACCTGCTTATCTAAACTGCTTAGTATAGGCTGGTTATAGATCCATAAGTGACCCCCATCTTGTCCCAGTTGCCTCGCTTTATGTTCGATGACTCGATCAACGTGATCGACGTCCAGGCCCCGACACCGCACATCACCCCCCTTACTTTACGACTCGGCAGAGTTACTATCGAGTGCCGAGGGTGATACCTCATAAGCACTTCTGATGTTAACCCTGTAGTGTAGCTATTCGGTTGTGGTCATCGAGGGTGATTCCTTCTTGACCACTCCCGACAATGATTCTGTCGTCCAACCCCTCAAGTGTGGACCAACGAGGGTGATTCCTCCAAGTACACCTTGATGGCTACATCGAGTGGGAATTCGTCGAGGGTGATTCCTCAGGTTTCCCCCTTGCTGTTTCAGACACACAGATACTTTGACTTACCATAGAGCCATGACGACATCGGGTTGGCCCCAAGGGGTACCCGCGAGTGATGTGAAGTCGGGTTGATCTGGAGGACACCCGCAAGTTTTCCCCACGGTGCGGCCGGGCATCCTTAGCCCTTGTTGCAAGTCCGTGAGACGGGGCGACGGGGTCACATGATCGTGTCTCTGCTCGTTACCGCACACTACCAAGACACTAACGGTTTGGATATTCGATCCGAGTAGGCCTCTGGCCTTTTCGCACTAACCACCACGCGGGAATAAGTATGGGCACTCTGCGTCGTATGTATCAGCCGAAAGCTCAACAGACGTCAGCGATGGAGTGGCGCGCGCCGGGTTGGACTGCGTAAGCACCTGCCTTTTAAGGAGGTAGCCAGGTCTGCTCACCGGCCGCGTTCGCAACGTGCAGGAGTGCAAAGGGCGATGTGCCCAAGACCCCTGCGTCTCTTAGGATGTAGACCGGCGTGCTGGCCTCTCTGGTGAGCCTAGGTAGGGTTGCGCTGTGTTGGTCGGCCGAGGCCGGCCCTGACCTGATGGTGTGTCCGACCGGAGTTGATCGAGCGTGTTGGGTGAGTTGGTGCTCCCCTACAGGGAAGATTGATCTATTCGAATAGCCTTGTCCACAATAACGGACGCTCGGAGTTGTATCCCGATAGATACAACTAGAACTGAATGCTGAGGCATGTTATGGAAATGTGGCTTCGGGACTGCTTTCTCGCAGGGAGTCGAGAAAGGATCTCTGGGCACTAATGTTACAACATGTTTGCTAAATATAAACTGCTATTGTATACTCTTCTGAATGCTACAAGATGCTTGGAGCTGCTTGAAGATGCTAGTCTTCGATAGGCTAGGCTTTCCCCTTCTCTTCTGGCATTCTGCAGTTCAGTCCACAGATACTACCCATTTCATTGACACTGATGCATATGTAGTGTAGATCCTTGCTTGCGAGTACTTTGGATGAGTACTCATGGTTGCTTTGCTTCCTATTTTCCCCTTTTCCATTCTTCTTGGACGTCACAACCAGATGGTGGAGCCCAGGAGCCAGACGCCACCTTCGACGATGACTACTACTACACCGTGGGTGCCTGCTACTACGTGGAGGTCGCCGGCGACCAGGAGTAGTTAGGAGGCTCCCACGCAGGAGGCCTTGCCTTTTTCGATCGATGTTGCTTTTGTGCTAGCCTTCTTAAGGCAGACTTGTCTAACTTATGTCTGTACTCAGATATTGTTGCTTCTGCTGACTCTTGTGTTTTTGAGCTTAAGTATTCGAGCCCTCGAGGCCCCTGGCTTGTAATATAAAGCTTGTATTATTTTAATTTGTGTCTAGAGTCGTGTTGTGGTATCTTCCCGTGAGTCTCTGATCTTGATCGTACACATTTGTGTGTATGATTAGTGTACGATTGAATCGGGGGCGTCACAAGTTGGTATCAAAGCCGACTGCTTGTAGGTATCCCCCTTTCCAACTCCTTGTCCGAAGTTGAGTCTAGTCACTACAAAACTTTTACTAACATGGCTGTGTGTCTTACGGGCCCACGTCACCATTGGGTGGTATTAGGATCTTTTACTCCTCGTCTATACTCTGGCAGTTTGTTCTCTCTTCTATTCGGGTTAAATGAATTTACTAACTACATTAGGTTCTCGTAACGACTTTCCCCGGAGAGCCCCTTCATTCCGGATGGTTGCCTGCTTCACCAAAAGACTTTGAAGATACTCTCTGATCTACTCCCGAGAACTTGTGTTTGTTTCTTTTGCAATCCCTTAACACCGTTGAATCCTTATGGATAACCGCGTACCCTCGCCGTTCATACTTCCATCCCTTCTTGTTATTACAAGATACCCGAAAGTATTCTCCGACTTTCGAGAATCCTTTTTCCTACTGCCTTGTAGCTCTTTCAGCCTGAATAACCCTATGAATAATTCCTCACACTTATCAGGGGTTCATTCATCCCCAGCTGATCATATGTCTCACAAAATTCTTCGAATGCAATTCGATCTCCCGAAGATCCTCTGCAGCCTAGTGCTCCCAAAAGTCTTGTCTGCCTGCATTATGGTTAAATCCATATGTCCGGCAATATTCATTAACATCCTTTGTCATTGTCATCCTGAGCCTATTGATTCATTATGTTGCGATTTCTCGCAATCATCAATCGAACCCTGAAATTTGACCTTCCTGCTCATACGTCATTCTGGACATGAGTTGGATCTCGGCCAATCATGTTGTAATTGATTGTCCACCTAGTTCCCTTCAACTTGAACGTCAAATTATTGTGACACCCAAAATTTTGGCCTTGTTTTTAATTATTAAAATGTTGCCAGGAAATAAAACTTTTCCAATTGTCAGGAGTTACCTTTTGTGATTTTTGGATTTTTTTTGCCTCTAGTGGTAAAACTCTCAAATGGTATTGTTGGACTTGATTTCTCTCTATAATAAAACAATTATCTATCAGTGGATTCAAATATTGCAAGATTTATTTTCTCAAAACTTTATCCCTTTCAAATGATCCCTTTTGCATTTGGGGCCTGTTTTGCACTACAACCATTTGATATATGTTTCTAAAATTTCCACAAAAATTTGGGGATGTCATGTGATGGTTCCACATCACTTTTATGCAAAAATACCTTCTGGCCATTGGAGATTTCGAGCCTTTCACCAACTTTTCCAATCTGGTCCAGTAGGCACTTTTGCACTGCAACCCATTTAAATATTCTTCTAAAAATTCTTCCAAGTGTTTGGAGATGACAGTGGATGCATACCATTCATCTTCAAGCAAAAACCAAGTGATGTTCCTTGGAAAATTTGAGTGGATCAACCTCTTTTGCATTCTGGTCCAATTTGATGATTTGTACTGCAACCATGTTTTTCTTTGCTCTAATAACCCTGAGCTTTCTCCTACTTGTAGCCCTCCCTACCAAACTCTTAAGTCCAGGAGATCGGGCTCATTGGAGGTTTTGAAGTGCATGCTTTAAACCCTTTTTCTTTCTGTCCAAAACTGGAATTTTGCAAAACTTGCACTATAAACTTTCTGTTTTTGCCAAACTAATCTTACCACCATCTCCTGCATCTAAGGAGACACTGATCTGGAGATTTTGGCCACTCCAAGAGTTGCCTAAGTGCATCTGGCTTTCTGTCGAACACCTGGTGTGCACAGTCTGTTTTGGCATGAGTTCCTTGTTTGCACTGTGGACTTGCTCCTATGACCCAACAATCATGTCCACTGATCTCCTAGCCACCCCTACCCTTGTTCTGTTCTTTGCCAGCCCCAACCAAGCTCTCTAGAGCGCACTGGCATTCCGTCGAGCACCTGCCGTGCGTGCTCTGGGCGCGCCCAGAGCGCACGTTTTGCACGCGCGCGCACTACGCCGACACGCCGCACTGCCGCACTCGACGCGACCCGACCCTGGCCCCTCTGCATCGCTGAACCGCGCACTAGCCGCCCCCTGCTCCACGATAGCTCTGGCACCCTGCTGCGCCGTTGGCCGCGCCCTTGGCGGCACGCCGGCGTCGGCAGCGGATTCCGCCGCGGACGGCGCCGCCCAAACCACCAGCGCACGCCAGCTACCCCAGAGCACAGGCCGTGCTTATCCTCCCGCTCGTCAGCACGCGTTCGTCGCCGCCACGATGCCCTGCAACTATAGCAACAGCTGTCGCCGGCGATCCTATCTTCTACCACCACGGTCCAGCCTCGTGCGCCTATATAAAGGGTCCCTGAGCTCGTTCAAGGATTGAGACGACCTCACACACTCCCCGTAGAGCTTCCCACGCAGTAGATCGACCCATAGTGGCCGTCTTCCTCAACTCCGGCCAGCTCGGCCACCGCCAAGCTCCGGTGCGATTCGTCGCAACCGGCCGCTCTTTCGCCAATCCAATACCACCAGTAGTCTCCTCTGGTCCATGCGGAGCTGCCCAGCCACCCAACTTCGGTCGGAGACCACCGGAGCACCAATGTCACTTCACCACCGTAGCTTCCCTCCGCCGCGGAGCTCGCCGCCGGCAATTCCTGCCACCTCCGTCGACCCAACCACCACCCAGAGGATCGCCTCGGTCTAGCCAACCCATCCCTGCCCGCAGATGCCCTCGAGGAGCCGCCGTTCGTCGCCGGCGATCGCCGGAGCCCTGCTCCCGTCGGGCAGAAGAGAAGTGAAGGAGGGAAGAAACGGTCAAACCTGACCAGTGGGCCCTCTGGACCCACTGTCAGCGACCCGCACGTCCGCCCTCTCTCTGATTAAGTGAAGGCGCAAAACCCCGCGGGCGTTTCTCTACTGCGTAAGCGTATTTCCCTCGAAGCGTTTTCCTTTTTCTGATTTTAAATAAAAACAGAAGTTTGACTAAACTTTGACTGGCTATAACTTTTAAAATAAAACTCCAAATGAGTTGATTCTTTTTCCTACCTCTCTCAAATTTCATCTAGTTTATTTTAAGATTTATTTCAAAAATATTTGAGACAGGTTTTGGTACTGTGTTTGAAATATTTGTTGTTTGTATATTTTGCAAAATAGGAATTTCGGAGGAAAAGGAGAGTTTCCAAAAAGTGCATCCTTTGCATACTCTTGAAGGCAAGCATTTCTGAACTCTGGCATAATATTTGTTGTGGTGTTTTGATACGATCACAACACCTTTGGACTTGGAGTATGTGATAGTTTATGTACCGATATGGTCTCGTGCATGAGTGCACTTTGGAGTTGTTTTGTGGTCGGCAAGGATACACTAGTGATCTGGGTCATCCTCGTGAGCTTCTCTTGCACACCGGTAGGAAGCCGGGAAAGTCGTGGTCTTGGGTAGACACGAGCTTGTCCCTAATCCCTCGTTGAGACGACTATGCCCGGCACAGCATGGTGAGGCTCGAGGAGTGGTGATTTATTTCACTAGTGGTAATGTTGTTAGTAGATGCTTGGACCACCTGAGTCGGTTGTAGACCGAGTCTTGATCAATAGCTTCTTTCTTTGTCGGTACCACCACTTGTCCCTGCAGGGGACAGGGTATGGTTCAGTAGGTTGTCAACCCCTTTCCAAAGCACACACCGTACAGAGAGGCCGTGATGAGGGTCCCATGGCCATGGATTAAAGCCAGTCATCCGGTCCGGGGGCATGGGTGTTTTCGGTTGTAGCCGAAGGGGATAGCTTCCCCAGTTTGCGCGCGGTATAAATTTTGTGATCCCATGCTACGTCGAGGTTGTAGCCTCCCCACTTAGAGTTTTGCTTGGCAGGTGTCGTGGGTGATTCCAGGCACTGGTGAGTTAAGCTGGTGTGTGCAGGTCAGGTGTGTTTTCAATCAAAAGACCGTAGACGGAATTAGTCCCGAGGGGCTAAGTAATCCCGCTACTCGTGGAAAATGGTACTCCCTCTGCAGAGGATATATCCTGTTGGATAGTCATGTTCTTGAGTAAAGACCACAGTCTGGGTTGAATCTCGGTAACGGTATTCGGATGGAGAACGATTAATCTAGAACTCTGCCACGGTATTCGGATGGAGACACAGTTAACTGGATCATAGCAACGGTATTCGGATGGAGATACGGCTTAATTAAATTATCGGTTTTCGGATGGAGAAACGACTGTACTTAATTTTGTTTAAGATTTTGGCATATGGATTATGATCTTTATTATTTGGGACTAACCATTTATATTGCGTATATTATTGAGTATCCCTGGAATGGTCCTACCTCCTGGATATTCGCGGTGATTATTTTCTTATAAGCCCTTTATGTGGTGTCGCTCAGACGCCCGACTGCGGCATGCTTGTTGTTCTTTTATCTTTTATAAGCTCTTTATGTGGTGTCGCCCCGACGCCCGACTGCGGCATTATTATTTCAGCATTTTCCGCTCGAGGAGTCATTCAGACACTCGTTTGGCACCAGTATTACTATTCTGCATTTTTCGCTCGAGGAGTCATTCAGACACTCGTTTGGCACCCCAGTATTTTATTTTGGTATAAATTTTAACCATATGTGTGCATCATGATCTTTCGTATATTTCGTGACAGACGTGTGATCATCCAATTAATCTGGAGCATGTTTGATATATATTATACCCGTGTTCTTAATGTTTGCGAGTACATTCAAACGTACTCACTGGCTTGTCCCTGGCTATTGTCTTGGCCAGATTCGTTGCTTGAAGATAAGCATCGCGGTGACAATCTCGGAACCTACGCGTTGACGTCTGCAGCCTCGCAAGGATAGGAGTTATCCTGGTCAGCTGTTCTTGTGGGAAATGGAGTCCCATAGACGCAGATGTACCCAATCGCTTCCGCCCCCAACCATTAGAAACCAAGTGTTGTACTCCTAAGCCTAAATGGTCTTGTACTACATATTTTTGTACTTGCTTGGAATTCTTGTATCAAGTTGGTACCTCATCAGCTAACAGTAATCCTGGGGCTGATGAGCGCACAGGCCGTTTTTCTGGGAATTCATATCCCAAAAACCCGGTCGTGACAGACTTGGTATCAGAGCCAGGCTGACCATTGGCTAATCCTATCTTAGCCAGGTCAATAAACCTAGGTTAACCAAACCACCAGACCTTAGCTTAACCCCGGTCAAGCTTCCCGCGTAAGATAGCTCCAGAGTGACCCGACGTCCTTTTCGGCGGACGGTGCCCAACCTATCAGCCTAGCCCGTCGATCACGCGCCAGTGACCGACACCCAACCCGTCCCTATCGCAAGCGTGCGGAGGAAGACTCCGTCCCCTTTTCCTATAAAAAGGGTACGCTAGCCACGACACAACACAGCCTCTTTCCCCCAAATCGAGCCACGATGCCTGGCCCCATTGTTCACAATGAGACCACAGTGACCAACCTTGGAGGTTTTGTGACCATGCTCGCAAACCTCACCCGCCGTGTCTATGCGTTAGAAGAGCCTCCTGAGTATGTTGTGTACCAAGGACCCATGTACGGTTAAAGCCGTCAGTATTGGGCCACTGTGCACATCTACGGTAGGGGTCTGTCGCCAGAACGCCCCTACAGGTTCACTAGAAGGACAACTCCCTTCGAGCCACAAGCCATCCAACTGGCAGCCCGAGAAGCTATAGTTCAACTCCGGCAGTTGTCGCCCAGAGTTAACTGTCGCTCGTTCTACTACTACCCCAGTCGTGATGGGTATGGTAGGCCGCCCCAGGTTGCCAACGGAGACCACGAGACGGATCCTGCGCTGTTGCATCTGGTGCGCTATGTAAGCGCACTAGAGCAACTGTTCGATCAGGTCACTCAGATCTGATCGCAGCTCGCGGAGAGCTGGTTCGCCGAGCCCCGGCGAGAAGAGAAGCAGAGCCCGACACCGACAACCCAGTCGTGCTGTTCGGACACCCGATCGATCCCTTGAGGTCTGCGCCAGCCATCAACCAGAGCACTTTGGTGACCCCAGAAGCGCTTCGTCCCTGTTGGAAACCCATTCCAACGGGATTTGGGCCAACAACCCCCCGGATGGTCATCACCATCTCCCCGACCCTGCAGCACCTCAGCCTCAACCAGCAAATCCCGACGGTGAGAACCGTGGAGAAGCATCGGCGTCCGCAAGGCCAGCCCACTTAGACATTAACGAAGTAGACTAAGTCGCTCAGAGTTGTATCGAGCCTTAGTTTTCCCTACGCTTGTAATGTGTGGCCTTGTATCGCTTTGTTGCATGCTGCCTGTTTGAGCGCTCTTATTTTTGGAGTAGTAGCTATGCATGTGTACGTTGGCGTACAGTTGCTTTTTCCAGGCGCAGCTACCCAGACCAACCCCGGCGGCTCCCACAGTAATGCGTCCCATTTATGAGACGTGTATATCTGTGGCTTTGACCCGAGTACAGGATCGTCAGCCAGTTACCTTTCACCCTGGTAGATATCCCAGCCCCGGTGCTATATAAAGGCCACTCCGTGACCTTGCCGAGCACCCCTCACCTTTGTGCGCAGCGCTCACAGCCATTCCTTGCCATGTCGACCCCCAGTATTTATCTGAGAACCCCAGATGCAACCCCGGGTAGCTTTGTCAAATTATTGTGGGACTTCACCTGCAGTACTATGAGCGCCACCCGTCCACCCCAGTACGAGTTGCTCAAATCGAGGATCACTCCGTCCACCTCGAAATATTGGGCAGTGGTGCACATCCCTCCCGCCTACCCAAATCAAGATCCAATGGAAGTCTCCTTCGTGGGGAAATCCATGCCGACTCCGCATATGGCCATAGAAGCTGCTGCGTACGAGGCGCTCGCTCGTCTTCGATTCGCAGTGCCCTATGCCAGTGAGCGAGGGTACTATTATTTTCCGAGTCGTGGAGCACCCGGAGAAGTTGCATCTTTTCCCGGTGGGCGCATTGAGAGAGATCCAGTACTGGCCAACCTTGCCCAGTACGTCATTGCCCAGGAGCGTTGAACTCAGCGAGTAATGGGTTATCTCCA
This sequence comes from Aegilops tauschii subsp. strangulata, assembly GCF_002575655.3. Lineage (NCBI taxonomy): Eukaryota > Viridiplantae > Streptophyta > Magnoliopsida > Poales > Poaceae > Aegilops > Aegilops tauschii. The sequence continues at coordinate 149,167,427 of NC_053035.3, read as the reverse complement.
GAGCCTCGCTGATTTAAATACTCGGATCGCTATTGGCAGACCACTGAGGCCTGACCAAGAAGGGCGCATTCATCGTCTCGTCAACCCGCTTCCCCCGATAGAAGAGGAGTGTGCCCCGGTGCCAGAGGCGTTTTCTCAGGACCCTGTCGCTTTACCGTTTTCTTTGTAAACGCCTCCGATGTATTTTTTTTGTCCAGTACTTGTATTTATGTGTTGCAGTATGTTCGTAAAATTTTTTGTGCGACGGATCCGATTTTCTTTAGTCTCTGTTTTGGGAGCAGTTTTACTGCTGTTAGTTCGGTTTTAATTATTTTTCTCTCGCAACATGTTTTCGAGGAGATTTCTTTTCCCCGAGTTATTGCTGCGTATATGCATTTTCTCGACACAGATTTTTTATTCGCGCTACATCGTTGCAGCAAACTCTCAGCAGCCACCACTCGGCCTCGAGCACTGTTACAAATCCCTGAGCACATTTTTGCTCCTATCTAACCACACTCGAGGACACCACAGTCTCTGTAAGAATGATTTCTATGTGTCCATTCGAGCGCGAGCTGCCCCGGCACTCCGACAGCAGTCAGCCCCGATGCCGCGCCTAATCCACGTGATCACCGCCACCGCGAAGAGCCAACACTCGTGCGGCAGCATCACGACGATCATCCAGGATCATCGCGCACAGGAGCACGGAGAACCCCAGTAGCACCGCCAGGCCTCCACACACCAGGACCACATACCAGTCCGGCATTGCCTCCGCCATTAGAGCCTCGGCTCGAGCTCCTGCCAGCAGCTATGGAGGAGAAGGATGGAGAAGTGGAAGTGAGGCCGGGTGTGAGGGAGAAGAGAGGAGCACCGCGAGCGTTTTATAGCCCGAGATCGGTGTACGGTGGGCGAAGTCCACCAGCGCCACCCGTCGCTCGGCCGCCGGTGTTCGGAGGCGAGTCCGCGAGCAGTGCCGACAGCGCCCTGGCCCGCGAGGTGAGTGCACGCTGCACCAGGAGCTAGCACGCCGCGCACTACCACGGTACGGCCTCGATGCCCTACGAGCTAGGCATCGCCGGTGGAGGAGGCGCGGGAGAACGCGAGAGAGAGAGAGAGCCAGAGGTAGGAGAAGAGGCCGACAGTGGGCCCTCGGCCCACCTGTCAGCCAGAGAGAGCACTGTGCTCTCGGGTGCGACCAGCGTATTTTAGTAATTTAGAATTTATTCTAAATTACTGTATCCGGTAGAAATATCTCGTTTTCCCTAACCGTGGATTTTTTTCACGCTACGCCAATGTACCACACTGTGGTTTTACACCACTTATTGCCCTCTAACTGTAGCCGTTTGTTTTTATGCAATTGGAGGATTTCTTTGACAAAAACAATTTTATTTCAAAACAAATCCTTGTTCAAAACCACTTTTAACAAATCTCGAGGACGAGATTTTTCTTAAGGGGGTAGTGTTGTGACACCCAAAATTTTGGCCTTGTTTTTATTTATTAAAATGTTGCCAGGAAATAAAACTTTTCCAATTGTCAGGAGTTACCTTTTGTGATTTTTGGATTTTTTTGCCTCTAGTGGTAAAACTCTCAAATGGTATTGTTGGAATTGATTTCTCTCTATAATAAAACAATTATCTATCAGTGGATTCAAATATTGCAAGATTTATTTTCTCAAAACTTTATCCCTTTCAAATGATCCCTTTTGCATTTGGGGCCTGTTTTGCACTACAACCATTTGATATATGTTTCTAAAATTTCCACAAAAATTTGGGGATGTCATGTGATGGTTCCACATCACTTTTATGCAAAAATACCTTCTGGCCATTGGAGATTTTGAGCCTTTCACCAACTTTTCCAATCTGGTCCAGTAGGCACTTTTGCACTGCAACCCATTTAAATATTCTTCTAAAAATTCTTCCAAGTGTTTGGAGATGTCAGTGGATGCATACCATTCATCTTCAAGCAAAAACCCAGTGATGTTCCTTGGAAAATTTGAGTGGATCAACCTCTTTTGCATTCTGGTCCAATTTGATGATTTGTACTGCAACCATGTTTTTCTTTGCTCTAATAACCCTGAGCTTTCTCCTACTTGTAGCCCTCCCTACCAAACTCTTAAGTCCAGGAGATCGGGTTCATCGGAGGTTTTGAAGTGCATGCTTTAAACCCTTTTTCTTTCTATCCAAAACTGGAGTTTTGCAAAACTTGCACTATCAACCTTCTGTTTTTGCCAAACTAATCTTACCACCATCTCCTGCATCTAAGGAGACACTGATCTGGAGATTTTGGCCACTCCAAGAGTTGCCTAAGTGCATCTGGCTTTCTGTCGAACACCTGGTGTGCACAGTCTGTTTTGGCATGAGTTCCTTGTTTGCACTGTGGACTTGCCCCTATGACCCAACAATCATGTCCACTGGTCTCCTAGCCACCCCTACCCTTGTTCTGTTCTTTGCCAGCCCCAACCAAGCTCTCTAGAGTGCACTGGCATTCCGTCGAGCACCTGCCGTGCGTGCTCTGGGCGCGCCCAGAGCGCACGTTTTGCACGCGCGCGCACTACGCCGACACGCCGCACTGCCGCACTCGACGCGACCCGACCCTGGCCCCTCTGCATCGCTGAACCGCGCACTAGCCGCCCCCTGCTCCACGATAGCTCTGGCACCCTGCTGCGCCGTTGGCCGCGCCCTTGGCGGCACGCCGGCGTCAGCAGCGGATTCCGCCGCGGACGGCGCCGCCCAAACCACCAGCGCGCGCCAGCTGCCCCAGAGCACAGGCCGTGCTTATCCTCCCGCTCGTCGGCACGCGTTCGTCGCCGCCACGATGCCCTGCAACTACAGCAACGGCTGTCGCCGGCGATCCTATCTTCTACCGCCACGGTCCAGCCTCGTGCGCCTATATAAAGGGTCCCCGAGCTCGTTCAAGGATTGAGACGACCTCAGACACTCCCCGTAGAGCTTCCCACGCAGTAGATCGACCCGTAGTGGCCGTCTTCCTCAACTCCGGCCAGCTCGGCCACCGCCAAGCTCCGGTGCGATTCGTCGCAACCGGCCACTCTTTCGCCAATCCAATACCACCAGTAGTCTCCTCTGGTCCATGCGGAGCTGCCCAGCCACCCAACTTCGGTCGGAGACCACCGGAGCACCAATGTCACTTCACCACCGTAGCTTCCCTCCGCCGCGGAGCTCGCCGCCGGCGATTCCTGCCACCTCCGTCGACCCAACCACCACCCAGAGGATCGCCTCGGTCTAGCCAACCCATCCCTGCCCGCAGATGCCCTCGAGGAGCCGCCGTTCGTCGCCGGCGATCGCCGGAGCCCTGCTCCCATCGGGCAGAAGAGAAGAGAAGGAGGGAAGAAACGGTCAAACCTGACCAGTGGGCCCTCTGGACCCACTGTCAGCGACCCGCACGTCCGCCCTCTCTCTGATTAAGTGAAGGCGCAAAACCCCGCGGGCGTTTCTCTGCTGCGTAAGCGTATTTCCCTCGAAGCGTTTTCCTTTTTCTGATTTTAAATAAAAACAGAAGTTTGACTAAACTTTGACTGGCTATAACTTTTAAAATAAAACTCCAAATGAGTTGATTCTTTTTCCTACCTCTCTCAAATTTCATCTAGTTTATTTTAAGATTTATTTCAAAAATATTTGAGACAGGTTTTGGTACTGTGTTTGAAATATTTGTTGTTTGTATATTTTGCAAAATAGGAATTTTGGAGGAAAAGGAGAGTTTCCAAAAAGTGCATCCTTTGCATACTCTTGAAGGCAAGCATTTCTGAACTCTGGCATAATATTTGTTGTGGTGTTTTGATACGATCACAACACCTTTGGACTTGGAGTATGTGATAGTTTATGTACCGATATGGTCTCGTGCATGAGTGCACTTTGGAGTTGTTTTGTGGTCGGCAAGGATACACTAGTGATCTGGGTCATCCTCGTGAGATTCTCTTGCACACCGGTAGGAAGCCGGGAAAGTCGTGGTCTTGGGTAGACACGAGCTTGTCCCTAATCCCTCGTTGAGACGACTATGCCCGGCACAGCATGGTGAGGCTCGAGGAGTGGTGATTTATTTCACTAGTGGTAATGTTGTTAGTAGATGCTTGGACCACCTGAGTCGGTTGTAGACCGAGTCTTGATCAATAGCTTCTTTCTTTGTCGGTACCACCACTTGTCCCTGCAGGGGACAGGGTATGGTTCAGTAGGTTGTCACCCCTTTCCAAAGCACACACTGTACAGAGAGGCCGTGATGAGGGTCCCATGGCCATGGATTAAAGCCAGTCATCCGGTCCGGGGGCATGGGTGTTTTCGGTTGTAGCCGAAGGGGATAGCTTCCCCAGTTTGCGCGCGGTATAAATTTTGTGATCCCATGCTACGTCGAGGTTGTAGCCTCCCCACTTAGAGTTTTGCTTGGCAGGTGTCGTGGGTGATTCCAGGCACTGGTGAGTTAAGCTAGTGTGTGCAGGTCAGGCGTGTTTTCAATCAAAAGACCGTAGACGGAATTAGTCCCGAGGGGCTAAGTAATCCCGCTACTCGTGGAAAATGGTACTCCCTCTGCAGAGGATATATCCTGTTGGATAGTCATGTTCTTGAGTAAAGACCACAGTCTGGGTTGAATCTCGGTAACGGTATTCGGATGGAGAACGATTAATCTAGAACTCTGCCACGGTATTCGGATGGAGACACAGTTAACTGGATCATAGCAACGGTATTCGGATGGAGATACGGCTTAATTAAATTATCGGTTTTCGGATGGAGAAACGACTGTACTTAATTTTGTTTAAGATTTTGGCATATGGATTATGATCTTTATTATTTGGGACTAACCATTTATATTGCGTATATTATTGAGTATCCCTGGAATGGTCCTACCTCCTGGATATTCGCGGTGATTATTTTCTTATAAGCCCTTTATGTGGTGTCGCTCAGACGCCCGACTGCGGCATGCTTGTTGTTCTTCTATCTTTTATAAGCTCTTTATGTGGTGTCGCCCCGACGCCCGACTGCGGCATTATTATTTCTGCATTTTCCGCTCGAGGAGTCATTCAGACACTCGTTTGGCACCAGTATTACTATTCTGCATTTTCCGCTCGAGGAGTCATTCAGACACTCGTTTGGCACCCCAGTATTTTATTTTGGTATAAATTTTAACCATATGTGTGCATCATGATCTTTCGTATATTTCGTGACAGACGTGTGATCATCCAATTAATCTGGAGCATGTTTGATATATATTATACCCGTGTTCTTAATGTTTGCGAGTACATTCAAACGTATTCACTGGCTTGTCCCTGGCTATTGTCTTGGCCAAATTCTTTGCTTGGAGATAAGCGTCGCGGTGACAATCTCGGAACCTACGCGTTGACGTCTACAGCCTCGCAAGGATAGGAGTTATCCTGGTCAGCTGTTCTTGTGGGAAATGGAGTCCCATAGACGCAGATGTACCCAATCGCTTCCGCCCCCAACCATTAGAAACCAAGTGTTGTACTCCTAAGCCTAAATGGTCTTGTACTACATATTTTTGTACTTGCTTGGAATTCTTGTATCAAGTTGGTACCTCATCAGCTAACAGTAATCCTGGGGCTGATGAGCGCACAGGCCGTTTTTTCTGGGAATTCATATCCCAAAAACCCGGTCGTGACAATTATTCAGCTGTTTCTATAATCTGATGCCTTTGCATTCTTTCCTTCTTGTGATTGAGTACTGATACTTACATGAGATCCATTGAAGACCGCTGAATCCTTTGTTGGATTATTATCCGGCAATGTCCTTCATATTCAAAATCTCGTGCGCTCTTCCCCTGATAAATATTGCCTTCGGTAAATTGTATCCTCCGCTTATTGTCAACCATGCTCTGCTATAGAGCTAATGTTATATGCTATGGAAGTTAGTGGTATATGTTCCTAAGATACCCCTACAGGTTGAACCTATGCCTTCCCTAATCCGTGTGAACTCGAAAGAGATGTGAGTCATACTTTTCTGGTGCTTCACCAGATAAATCTTTCGCACTACAAATTCTTCGAAAACTAGGAGTGAATGAAAGGTTATGCATTGAAGAAGCGGGAGTCGACCTTGAACCATTGTGTTCATGCCCATAGACCCGATGTAGAACTTATCATGGAAGCTGCTCGTAAAAATAATTACCCCTTGTTATAAGTTCATCTTGTATCTGTAAATTGATCCTTTACAATCATGTTTCCGATCATATTTTCTCCTTGATTCCTTTTCCCGGACAAGTTAAAAGTACTTGTCTTCTGCAGATCATTTCACCTGTCCAACCCCTATTCTGATCTACCTTCAAGAATTGCCCCATGTTATATCGAGGATATTGCGTCATTACACTACCTCTTGTGAATTCTTTTTCCTTGGAATGATACTCCATCACGTCATTCCTAGCCTGCTCGGCTATATCATTGTCGTACCAATTTTTAACCGTGCTATCTGGTCCTTATTCCTGTCGAACAACTTTCGACGATGAGCTAAGCTTACGTCGATCTTCCTCGTCACATCATTTCACCTCGAACAACAAGCTTGATTCCGAGTTTGTGTCGTATCCGTGGTTCCAATAATGTTTCGTTGCATCAGTCCTTTTTCTTGACGCAGTCATTGATCAATTGCATCTTCATAGAACCTATCGACAAAATGTGTCATGATCATCATCAACATTCTGAGCTCTTCCAGGATATCAATCGAATTCCTGATGAGAAATACCATCCTTGCCCCTCGTTGATTGGTGTTATCATTGACAACATTCTTGCCTTTCCCCAACACAAACTTGTTCATATAATTTTGGAAATACGTCCTTTTTGACATGTCGATGGATTGCTGCTGAACCTAAATTGCAATAGATGTTCTAGAAATTCCGGATGGATCCTTTGTGTTCCCAAGGTCCGACCTTTACCTGATGACCATGTCAATGCTATCCCGAAGCATGGCTGTGGTACTCCGAACATCATTAAGAACATTGGAGGCACAATGCTAATTGTTTCTTGATCACTTATCCAAACACCGTTGTATGGGTAAAGTCATGAATTTCCTCGCCCCTTTATCTAAATGGCAATCTACTTACTAAACTGTCATGGATATCATCCTCTACTTGTCCTTGGGAAGTTTATACTCCTGATATTTGTGTGTAAACACATTTTCCTTTCCATAGTTCTGATTAAATTAATAATCACACTTTCCTTTCCATTGTTTTGTTTAACCTTTCTTGTAATCTAACATACCTAAGCAGTGATAATTCCCTGCTTATGTAAACTCCTCGGTGTACAAACTCTGTCAGTAATACCTTGTTACTATTGTTGATGTCATTCAGGTAGCCACCGGTGGACGAGAACTTTGCCTAATGGTCCGCCTCATCTTAATGAGCAGGAAAATGGTTCTCTTCGTCCCACGCCCTTGGTACCAAACTTTGTTGCCAACATAACTGGCAGGCTATCCTCTGACCAGCCTTGCTATCATGACCATTCAAGATGTTAGCGCCTTCTTGCTTTTAACCCACACGGTGGGCCCATAACCCACAGTTACACAGGATCGAAACCTGACTCTCCCGTACACCCTTGTTTCTAAGGTTATTTCTCACTCTTGGCTTCATATGAAAATCCCGAGCCGCCTTCCGAGAGGCGATCTATTCTGGTATCACACGCAATACTTATTCCCATTGCTCTGAACCCCTTTCACCCCTTGTTTCAGGCAACAAACGATTGTCTACCCGGTTGAAGCTTCTTATTGCACCTCACCTTGCTCTCGATGAATTTCAACTTGAGAGATGCCTCTATGCCACGTTCACTGAGATAGTCCCCACGTACCTATCTTGTGTTGAGCTCCGTCCTTCCCGAGTCTTTCCCCCTTAGTCCAACCCTTAAATCTCGGGACAAGATTTCTTGTAGTGGAGGAGAGTTGTGACGCCCGGATATTTAAGCTACAGTAACCCTCCACTAATGTTGCCACATCACCATGATTACTGTTGCTAATCCTCGATTGATCCAAATCACTATTCAATTTCAATTTCAAATGAAAGTCCAAAATTTCAAACTTCTCATACATGAAAACTAAAATGTTCAATTTGTGCCAAATAATCTCTGGTTATTTGTCATGTTGAAACCTATATTTTATAAAGAATTTAAATGTCGTTTAAAAAATAAAACAGGGGCTAAAACAATTAAATAAATTCTTTTTAATTTGTAAAAAACTCTAAACTAATTTATTTTAGTGCCAAATTAATTGTGGCAGTGGTCTAACTATTAACACTAATTTAGGGCTTGTGTTATATTTTATAAAGCCTAAAAGTAAATTAAACTCATAGAGAAAACAACAAATTTCTAAAAGAAAAAGAAAAGGCAAAACAAAAACAAAAAGAAACAGACCCCCCAGTGGGCTAAACAGCCAGCTAGCCGTCGGCCCACCCCAGCCGGCCCACTCTCCCGCTCCCCTGTCGTCTTCCCGCTTCTCTTGTTCGACCGACCCGCGCCCGTGGTCGCCGTCGAACCCGCTCGTCGCCTCGCGCCTCGCCGACGAGGGGATAAGGATCCCCTTCCTCCCCGTCGCCTCGATCCTCTCTCCCCACTCCCACTTGCGCCTCTCCTCCCCTAGATCCAGCTCTCCCCTCTCCTCTCGCTCGATCTCGAGCTCGGCCGCACGAGCTCGTCGCCACCGATCGCCGTTGTAACATCCCAAATTTTCAATTTGGTATTTTATACATAGATCATCATTGCATATCATATTTTTATTGCATTTTGACAAATTCTCGATAAATCCTAAGCAACTCAAGGACCCTCGGAGAGAGTTGGGGATTTTCTCGAATTTTCATATTTGATTTTCATCAAATAATAAAACGAGGATTTTGGTTTTAATTATTTTCTCTCCGGAAAAGTATCTCAATAAAAACTTAATGAGAGGAGAAAATATGACTTCTCCAAAACAATTGAAATATTGGAGGAAAAATGTTAAAATCATTTATTGGATTTTATTCGGATTTTATTTGTAATTTTAATTGCATTAAAAATATTGTCCGTTTTCAAAACTGCATTTTTGTGTCAAAAAAATGTTCACCCTGTTCTAAATATTCTAACTAGACGGGGAAATTTTGTTTTATTTTTTTTGGATTTTTATGTATTTTTCTATGAATTTTTCGGCGGAATTTTTTTTTAAAAAAAAATCGCGCCGCGCCCGACCGGGCCGAGGCCCAGCCGAGCCGCCTGCCCATCCCCGCGTCTCCTCCGCGAGCAGGCCGCCCGCCGCCGCCGTGTCCGCCACGGACACCGCCGCCGCCGCGCCTTGCCCCCTCCTCCAAGCACCCCCCCTCCTTTTATACCCCGCCGCCGCCCCCTCCCTCGCCACCCCGAGCCCCGCCTCGACCCGCACCCCGCCGCCGGAGCCGGAGCTCGAGGAGCCGCCACCCCGCTCGCCAAACCCCGCCGCCGGAGCCGCCCCTCGCCGCCCCCGAGCCCCGCCGCACCCCGCCGCCCTCGCCGGAGCCCCCGAGCCCTGCCCCGACGAGGTACACCTCGCCATCGTTTGCCGGTTTATTTAAAAAAACCATTCGTTTTTTTAAAAACCCTAGATCGGTTTATTTCTTCGGTTTTGTTATTTAGTGAACGTTCACCGACCCGTTCGTTTTAACGAACGCGTTCGTCGGATTTTCTCTGTTAACGAACGTCCGTTCTTTAACCGTTCGTCAGTTTTTCTTTTTCGTCGGATTTTCCGCGATTGTCTCAGATCTCGATTTCTGATCGGATCTTCGTTTCTGTTTAACTTTTCGCTCATTTATCGGAATCAGGCGATTCAAGCGCCTAGAGTTTCGTCTCAAAATTCTCTTTCCGTTTAACCTACTCAAACAAGTTTTTGCTACTATAAAATTTGACCTAGATCCAGATTAGTAAACGAAGCTTGTTTCTTTCGCCGTTTGACTTTCGTTGCTTCGTTCGAGTTGATTCTTTTTGCAAACCGGAGTTCTTAATTTGAACTTTCTGGTTGGATCTTTCATTCGATATTTACCTATGCATTAGGTAAGTACTTATTGTTTGCTTGTTTGTTTGCGATAGAGTACCCGGACTGTGCCGCTTGTTACTTCGAATCGCTAGGTTTCGCGGATCATCAGCAAGGCAAGTAACACTTTGATCATACCCTTCCATACCCGGTTTTTATTGCATTAGATCAATCCTCAAACATTGCATGATTAGGATCTAATTAAATTGTGGGTATTGGGAAGTAGTTGAGGTAGTACCTATTATCTGTTTTATTATCAAACCCTTGGGAGTTACTTCTACGTTTGCTATTATATTGCCATGCTATGCTCGTAGACGTGGATTGGGTTTGAGAGACATTCATGACAGATGTGAGATTGTTAATAATGGTTTACTTAAGGTGGCAACTAAAACTTACATCTGGGTGGATTGAGGCACCTGGGGAACCCAGTGTTGTCTGTTTGTATAAGGACCGCCACCCAGGCTCAAAGGGATCATAAGATTATTGATGCTAGAAACTTCCGTGTGCAGCCACAAGCTATTATGGGCTCTAGCATAGTTGAGTAGGTTACATGATCTCTTGAAGTGGTGGGCTAGCAGATGTAGGGGAAAGTAGGTGTAACTGTCCATCCGGAGTAAAGAGTGATTGTTTCTGAAAGACTGTTTCTCGGTCCTCCGTTTCTCAAACATCATTTAGTGCGAGAATCAAGCGGAGGCGATCGAGTCTTGTGGGGAAAAGTGCACAAACCTCTGCAGAGTGTACAAACTAATCATGGTTAGCCGTGTCCCCAGTTATGGACAATTTGAGTATCTAGTACCTGGATTACCATTTGAATCTCATCACCATGTTACTTTTAATTAATTTTGTTGGGTTAATGATGACTTTTAATTGGGATTGAGATGCTGTCAACCATCTCAATGTTTAACAACCACCATGATAGTTAAATAAAATTTATTCCTTTGCAGTAGGGAAAAATTGGCTTTCCGCAATAACTTTAACCATAGAGCTTTCCACCAGCCAAATATGCATGTAGTATAGCATTATTATTGTTCATTATTCTCCATGTGTTATTTTGCCAGCATATTCCATGTGCTGACCCGTTTTCGGGCTGCAACGTTTCATGTTGCAGACTTTTTAGACGACGAGTAAGGTGCCTTAGGTCGTGGTCTTATACTCAGTGATGCTGTTGGAGTTGATGGACTCACTTATCTTCCAAGTCTTCCGCTGTTATCGTTTTTAGATGGCCTTAAGCCATATTTATCATACTTATTCTCTTTGGAGATATTCGATGTAATAAGTGTGTGATTGCTACTCTGTTATAAATCCTCCGTTTGTACTGTGCGTGTCAGCATTACTGATCCAGGGATGACACTGGTGCACAGCAGCACAGACCATTTGAGGTCTGGTCGCTACAAAAGGTGGTATCAGAGCACACGTTGACTGTAGGACACGACCACTAAGCTTAAGCCCTAGAACACTTCTCTCTTCTCATTTCTGACCCCTCTCCACTTTCTACTCTTTTAGGAATGGCGGATGCAAGGAGCAAGTTCATGCAACCAGATGAAGACACGCCTTTTGGACGACACTTGAAGGAAGTCACTAAGTACTTGAACAAAGGAATACCAAGCATCACCGGAACCTACAACGCCACATTACCCGAAGAGGAGAGCTGGAAGATTCAAGTTCACATTCCAGGAAGGACGTTTGTGCCAGTTACTGAACCCATAAGATTGGTTTTCGAAGCACCAACCTGGAGTTTAGGGAAGAGCATGGCAGCCCACATCGCTATGGGACGCATTGGAGAAGTCTACCACCAGGAGCTTAAGGATACAATTTATCAGATTTGTGGACGCCGAGACGCGCAATGGGAGATGATCAGAACCAAGAAGGATGGATCAATTGCAGCTTTCATCCAGGAGCAAAACCAACACATTCATCGCCAGGAGAACCAGATGTGCTCGGACAAGGAAGAACTGAAGAAGGCATTGACGAAGATCAAGGAGCTGGAGGAAGAACTCAAGGCTACACGCGAGGATTATATGGAGGAAATCGTCGCATTAGTAGGGAAGAATGACGACCTGGAGAAGAAGATCGGAGTATTCATGGGAAATCCAGTGCCAAAAGCAAAAGATGACGAATGCACTTGTCCGGACAACTACATCATCATCGACGACACCGACTCGGAACCAAGTGAAGATGACTTTGTTGATGAAGTTGGAGCAGACATCATGGAGTCTTCAACTGATCAGAATTTCTAAGTAGACCACCATATCAGTAGTAGTTTTCTCCCATTTAATAGTATAGTTCAAGCACTTTGTAACGCTAGTTAGATCGATTGTTATGCCCTGTTTGAATTGATTGAGTGATATTGATTGTATTTGTCTCATGAGCATATGGGTAGTGTTTTCCCTCTAGACCTCATTCTATTCTTAACTCTCATCTTTTCTAACCCATCAGATGCCTCCGAGACGCGACACCGGATTTGTTTTCCCACCGGAGATCACCCAGTTGATTCAGCAACAGAATGCCCTGATGCAAGTGTTAGTGCAGAACCAAGGCAACAACAACAACAACAACCCACCACCACCACCACCTGTTGATCACTTAGCCCGTTTCTTAAGGCTAAACCCGCTGGTGTTTTCCAGTAGCACCGAGCCGATTGTTGCAGATGATTGGCTCTGCAAAGTTGGAAGGGAGTTGACCACTGCAGGATGCACAGATGCGGAAAGAGTGCATTTTGCCGCACATCAGCTTGATGGACCCGCAGCATCATGGTGGGAGAATTATACAGCCACGCACCCTATTGACACTGTCACATGGGACCAGTTTCAGCAAGCTTTCCGTATAGCTCATGTTTCAGCAGGAGCTATGGCTATGAAGAAGCGCGAGTTTCGCAACCTACGCCAAGGAGGACGCACCGTAGGCCAGTACGTGGAGGAATTCAGTAAGTTAGCACGTTATGCACCAGATGACGTTGCTACAGATGCAGCCAAGCAGGAGAAATTCTTGGAAGGACTGAATGATGAACTGAGTATGCAGTTGATGGTAGCCACCTTCAACAACTACCAGGAGCTGGTAGATAGAGCTCTCATGATTGAAGGGAAGCAACAGCAGATTGAAAACCGTAAGAGGAAGTATGGACAAGGGAAGTATAACTCTGGAGCCCAACAGAAACCATGATTTGCCCCGAAGCCGGGAGGACAGTTTCAGCATACCCATGGAGGAGGTAGTTCGCACAATCATAATGGCTCCAAGAATGGTAATGGGAATGGAGGAACCAACGGACAGAACCGCACCAACCCATCTACCCCAGCCAAGAGGGATCTAAGTCACGTTACATGTTTCAAGTGCCAGAAGACTAGACATTATGCAACTGATTGTCCTGAAGCCCAAAATGGAAATGGTAATGGAAGCTCTGGGAAGAAGCCGAACCCGTTCAACAAAGGACACGTGAACCACGTGAGCGTGGAGGAGGTTGAAGCACAGCCTGATGCAGTAATAGGTAAGTTTTTGGTTAAGTCATTTACTGCAACCGTTCTTTTCGATACTAGTGCATCGCATTCATACATATCAAGGGGATTTGTGAATAAGTTTAAGCTGCCCACCAAAGTTCTCAGAACCCCTATGTTAGTAACCTCGCCAAGAGCAGAGTATATGGCAAGCCAAGGATGTTTTCAGATGCCATTGGCCATTGGTAGGCATGTTTTCCCCTCAGACCTAATAGTTTTGGAGTCGCAAGGTTTGGATGTGATTTTGGGAATGGATTGGCTATCGTTGTATGGAGGAAACATCGATTGTGCCAGCAAGTCGATTTTGCTTACCACCCCAGAAGGAAAAAGGATTAAGTATGTATCCCGGCATATGCCGAAGAAGACTCAAGTGAATTCCTTATCAGGAGTTGTATAGGAGGAAGTACCTGTGGTGAAGGATTATCCGGATGTATTTCTAGAAGAGTTGTCAGGCATGCCACCGGATAGAGACATTGAGTTCTTGATTGAACTTTTGCCAGGCACAGGGCCAATATCTAAGAGACCGTACAGGATGCCCGCAAAAGATTTGGAGGAGATTAAGAAGCAAATCAAGGAGTTACTAGATAAGGGCTATATTCGCCCAAGTTCGTCACCTTGGGGATCACCAGTACTTCTAGTGGAGAAGAAAGATGGATCGTTGAGGATGGTTGTTGATTACCGTGGATTGAATGAAGTGACCATCAAAAACAAGTACCCACTGCCGATGATCAATGATTTGTTTGACCGTCTACAAGGAGCTAAAGTATTTTCCAAGATCGACCTACGATCAGGATACCATCAGTTAAAGATTCGAGAGCAGGATATACCTAAGACGGCTTTTTACCACCAGATATGGACTGTATGAGTATACCGTTATGTCATTTGGTCTGACTAACGCACCTGCCTATTTTATGAAACTGATGAACAAAGTGTTTATGGAGTTTTTGGATAAGTTCGTCGTGGTGTTCATTGACGATATTTTAGTCTTTTCCAATAATGAGGAAGGGCATGAGGAGCATTTGCGATTGGTACTTGAGAAGCTCAGAGAACATCAGTTATACGCCAAGTTCAGCAAATGTGAATTTTGGCTGAAGGAAGTTGGATTCCTTGGACATGTTATTTCTGGAGAAGGAATAGCAGTAGACCCTGCCAAGGTTGACACAGTGACAAGTTGGGAATCACCCACGACAGTTGGAGAAATTCGGAGTTTTCTTGGACTTGCAGGATACTACCGGAGGTTCATCGAGAATTTCTTGAAGATTGCTAAGCCCATGACTGAGCTATTGAAGAAGGACACCAAATTCAATTGGACTGAGGATTGTGAAGCTAGTTTCCAGGAGTTGAAGAAACGATTGGTTACATCACCAGTGTTGATTCTGCCAGATCAACGCAAGGATTATGAAGTTTATTGCGACGCTTCTCGTCGAGGACTTGGAGCAGTGCTTATGCAGGAAGGAAGAGTTGTGTCATATGCTTCACGACAACTTAAACCCCATGAGAAGAATTATGCCACGCATGATTTGGAGTTAGCAGCCGTGGTGCATGCGTTGAAGACATGGAGACATTTTCTCATCGGAAACCATTGTGAGGTGTACACGGATCACAAGAGTTTGAAGTATATTTTCACGCAGAAGGAGTTAAACCTCAGACAGAGGAGATGGTTGGAGCTCATTAAGGATTATGATATGAGATTGCATTATCACCCAGGAAAGGCTAACGTAGTAGCAGACGCGTTGAGCCGCAAGAGTCATGTCAACACCCTCATGACAGGAGAGTTACCTCAGGAGTTAGCCGAGGACCTTCGCGAGCTATGTTTGGAGATAGTCCCAAGAGGCTATTTAGCGACACTGGAGATTCAGTCTACCTTGATGGAAAGGATCAGAGAAGCTCAGAAGACAGACAAGGAGATTGAAGAGATAAAGCAGAAGATGAGCAAAGGAAAAGCCAAGGGATTTCGTGAGGACGAGCACGATACCTTATGGTTTGAGGACCGCGTTTATGTGCCAAATGATCCGGAGATCAGGAAGTTGATTTTGCAAGAAGCCCATGATTCACCGTACTCGATTCACCCAGGGAATACCAAGATGTATTTGGATCTGAAGAATACTTTCTGGTGGACCGGAATGAAGAAGGATATTGCAGAGTATGTAGCAGTTTGTGATGTGTGTCAGAGAGTGAAGGCAGAGCATCAGAAGCCAGCAGGATTGCTACAACCATTGCCAATACCCGAATGGAAGTGGGATAAAATAGGCATGGATTTTATCACAGGATTACCCAGGACTCGTTCAGGCTATGACTCAATATGGGTTGTAGTCGACCGTTTGACGAAAGTGGCTCATTTTATTCCAGTGAAGACCACTTACACCAGTGCTAAGTTGGCAAAGATATACATGACCAGGATCGTATGTTTGCATGGAGTTCCGAGGACCATTGTATCAGACAGAGGAACACAATTTACCTCGAAGTTTTGGAAGCAGTTACATGAAACATTGGGAACCAGGCTAGAATTTAGTACAGCTTTTCACCCACAGACAGATGGACAGACCGAGAGAGTCAACCAGATTTTGGAGGACATGTTGAGAGCTTGTGCACTAGATTATGGATCTTGTTGGGACGACAATTTGCCATATGCAGAGTTTTCTTATAACAACAGTTATCAAACCAGTTTGAAGATGGCCCCTTTCGAGGCTTTGTACGGAAGGAGGTGTAGAACACCGTTGTTATGGGACGAAGTTGGAGACCGTCAGTTGTTTGGACCAGATTTGATTAAGGAGTCTGAACAGAAAGTGAGGTTGATTCGCGATAGGCTCAAGGTAGCCCAGTCCAGGCAGAAGAGTTATGCTGATTCTAAACGAAAGGAGACAGTTCACGAAGTCGGAGACAGAGTTTATCTTCGAGTATCACCACTTCGAGGAGTGAAGCGCTTTGGAGTTAAGGGAAAGTTAGCGCCCCGTTTTATCGGACCATATAGAGTTTTGGAACGTATGGGAGAAGTTGCCTACAAGCTGGAATTGCCCGAAGGATTGTCTAGAGTTCATGATGTATTTCACGTTTCCCAGTAGAAGAAGTGCCACGCAGAGATGGCTGAGATACCACTGAGAGATACTGTGCCGCTGGAAGCGATTCAGCTGGAAAGTGATTTGACCTATGAGGAGAAACCGGTTAAGATTCTTGAGTATGCCAGCCAAGTTACCCGCAGTAAGGTTATCAAGTTTTGCAAAGTCCAGTGGAGTCACCATTCGGAAGATGAAGCCACCTGGGAGCGAGAGGAAGATCTACGGAAGGACCACTCTCACCTGTTTTCTAGCCAACCCGAATCTCGACGGCGAGATTCAACTTAAGGGGGGTAGGTTTGTAACATCCCAAATTTTCAATTTGGTATGTTATACATAGATCATCATTGCATATCATATTTTTATTGCATTTTGACAAATCCTCGATAAATCCTAAGCAACTCAAGGACCCTCGGAGAGAGTTGGGGATTTTCTCGAATTTTCATATTTGATTTTCATCAAATAATAAAACGAGGATTTTGGTTTTAATTATTTTCTCTCTGGAAAAGTATTTCAATAAAAACTTATTGAGAGGAGAAAATATGACTTCTCCAAAACAATTGAAATATTGGAGGAAAAAGGTTAAAATCATTTATTGGATTTTATTTGTAATTTTAATTGCATTAAAAATATTGTCCGTTTTCAAAACTGCATTTTTGTGTCAAAAAAATGTTCACCCTATTCTAAATATTCTAACTAGACGGGGAAAATTTGTTTTTTTTGGATTTTTATTTATTTTTCCATGAATTTTTCGGCGGAATGTTTAAAAAAAAATTCGCGCCGCGCCGCGCCTGATCGGGCCGAGGCCCCGCCGAGCCGCCGGCCCATCCCCGCGTCTCCTCCGCGAGCATGCCGCCCGCCGCCGCCGTGTCCGCCACGGACACCGCCGCCTCCGCGCCTTGCCCCCTCCTCCAAGCACCCCCCTCCTTTTATACCCCGCCGCCGCCCCCTCCCTCGCCACCCCGAGCCCCGCCTCGACCCGCACCCCGCCGCCGGAGCCGGAGCTCGAGGAGCCGCCGCCCCGCTCGCCAAACCCCGCCGCCGGAGCCGCCCCTCGCCGCCCCCGAGCCCCCCGAGCCCCGCCGCACCCCGCCGCACCCCGCCGCCCTCGCCGGAGCCCCCGAGCCCCGCCGGAGCCCCGCCCCGACGAGGTACACCTCGCCGTCGTTTGCCGGTTTATTTAAAAAAAAACCATTCGTTTAAAAAAAACCCTAGATCGGTTTATTTCTTCGGTTTTGTTATTTAGTGAACGTTCACCGACCCGTTCGTTTTAACGAACGCGTTCGTCGGATTTTCTCTGTTAACGAACGTCCGTTCTTTAACCGTTCGTCAGTTTTTCTTTTTCGTCGGATTTTTCGCGATTATCTCATATCTCGATTTCTGATCGGATCTTCGTTTCTGTTTAACTTTTCGCTCGTTTATCGGAATCAGGCGATTCAAGCGCCTAGAGTTTCGTCTCGAAATTCTCTTTCCGTTTAACCTACTCAAACAAGTTTTTGCTACTATAAAATTTGACCTAGATCCATATTAGTAAACGAAGCTTGTTTCTTTCGCCGTTTGACTTTCGTTGCTTCGTTCGAGTTGATTCATTTTGCAAACCGGAGTTCTTAAGTTGAACTTTCTGGTTGGATCTTTCATTCGAGTTTTACCTGTGCATTAGGTAAGTACTTATTGTTTGCTTGTTTGTTTACGATAGAGTACCCGGAGTGTGCCGCTTGTTACTTCGAATCGCTAGGTTTCGCGGATCATCAGCAAGGCAAGTAACACTTTGATCATACCCTTCCATACCCAGTTTTTATTGCATTAGATCAATCCTCAAACATTGCATGATTAGGATCTAATTAAATTGTGGGTATTGGGAAGTAGTTGAGGTAGTACCTATTACCTGTTTTATTATCAAACCCTTGGGAGTTACTTCTACGTTTGCTATTATATTGCCATGCTATGCTCGTAGACGTGGATTGGGTTTGAGAGACATTCACGACAGATGTGAGATTGTTAATAATGGTTTACTTAAGGTGGCAACTAAAACTCACATCTGGGTGGATTGAGGCACCTGGGGAACCCAGTGTTGTCTGTTTGTATAAGGACCGCCACCCAGGCTCAAAGGGATCATAAGATTATTCATGCTAGAAACTTCCGTGTGCAGCAACAAGCTATTATGGGCTCTAGCATAGTTGAGTAGGTTACATGATCTCTTGAAGTGGTGGGCTAGCAGATGTAGGGGAAAGGAGGTGTAACTGTCCATCCGGAGTAAAGAGTGATTGTTTCTGAAAGACTGTGTCTCGGTCCTCCGTTTCTCAAACATCATGTTGTGCAAGAATCAAGCGGAGGCGATCGAGTCTTGTGGGGAAAAGTGCACAAACCTCTGCAGAGTGTACAAACTAATCATGGTTAGCCGTGTCCCCAGTTATGGACAATTTGAGTATCTAGTACCTGGATTACCATTTGAATCTCATCACCATGTTACTTTTAATTAATTTTGTTGGGTTAATGATGACTTTTAATTGGGATTGACATGCTGTCAACCATCTCAATGTTTAACAACCACCATGATAGTTAAATAAAATTTATTCCTTTGCAGTAGGGAAAAATTGGCTTTCCGCAATAACTTTAACCATAGAGCTTTCCACCAGCCAAATATGCATGTAGTATAGCATTATTATTGTTCATTATTCTCCATGTGTTATTTTGCCAGCATATTCCATGTGCTGACCCGTTTTCGGGCTGCAACGTTTCATGTTGCAGACTTTTCAGACAACGAGTAAGGTGCCTTAGGTCATGGTCTTATACTCAATGATGCCGTTGGAGTTGATGGACTCACTTATCTTCCAAGTCTTCCGCTGTTATCGTTTTTAGATGGTCTTAAGCCATATTTATCATACTTATTCTCTTTGGAGATATTCGATGTAATAAGTGTGTGATTGCTACTCTGTTATAAATCCTCCGTTTGTACCGTGCGTGTCAGCATTACTGATCCAGGGATGACACTGGTGCACAGCAGCACAGACCATTTGAGGTCTGGTCGCTACAGCCGTCAACGTGGCCACCATCCACGTCCCACCTCGCCAACGCATTCCCGCGCACCGCCGTCGTCGACTACGTACTCTACATAAAGACGTTGGGGACGGGAGCCACTACATCGCTGCCCCGTCTTCTTCTTCTTCTTCCTCGGGCACCGCCGCCATCGGCGTCGGTTCCGGCTACCCCGCGCCTCCCCAACGCCCACTAAGCACATCTGCAAGCTCACTGTGAGCTACACTCCTCCCCCTCTCTTTTGCTCCCATACGCGCCCGGAGCGGCTGGCCCCGCCATGGCCGAGCCAAGCTCCGCCATTGAGCTCATTGTCGTCGCCCTGATGCTCCTCGCGCCGCGTTAACACCACCACCGAACTCTTGGAGCTCCTAGCTGCTCAATGCGCCCCTCCGCCACCATTGCCGTGCCCTGGACGCTTGATACGTCTCCGTCGTATCTATAATTTTTTATTGTTCCATGCCAATATTCTACAACTTTCATATAATTTTCGCAACTTTTTATACTATTTTTGGGAGTAACATATTGATCCAGTGCCCAGTGCCAGTTCCTGTTTGTTGCATGTTTTATGTTTCACAAAAACCCCATATCAAACGGAGTCCAAACGGGATAAAACGGACGGAGAATTATTTTGGAATATTTGTGATTTTTGGGAAGTAAAATCAACGCCAGACAGTGCCCAAGGTGGGCACGAGGGTGGGGCCCACGCCCACTCCAGGCAGGCGTGCCCCTGACCCTCGTGGGCCACCCATAAGGCGGTTGATGCTCTACTTTGACCGCAAGAAAGCTAATTTTTGGAAAAATATCTGGGCGAAGGTTTCAATCCAATTGGAGTTACGGATCTCCAAATATAAAAGAAACGGTGCCAGGGCAGAATCGCAGAACGCAGAAACAGAGAGAGACAGATCCAATCTCGGAGGGGCTCTCGCCCCTCCCATGCCATGGAGGCCAAGGACCAGAGGGGAAACCCTTCTCCCATCTAGGGAGGAGGTCAAGGAAGAAGAAGACGACGGGTCCCCCTCTCCCCTTCTCTTCCGGTGGCGCCGGAACGCCGCCGTGGCCATCATCGTCACCGCAATCTTCACCAACAACTTCACCGCCATCATCACCAACTCTTCCCCCCTCTATGCAGCGGTGTAACCTCTCTCTTACCCGCTGTAATCTCTACTTAAACATGGTGCTCAACGCTATATATTATTTCCCAATGATGTATGGCTATCCTATGATGTTTGAGTAGATCCGTTTTGTCCTATGGGCTATTTGATGATCAAGATTGGTTTGAGTTGCATGTTTTATTATTGGTGCTGTCCTATGGTGCTCTCCATGTCGCGCAAGCATGAGGGATTCCCGCTGTAGGGTTTGCAATATGCTCATGATTTTCTTATGGTGGGTGGCGTGAGTGACAGAAGCACAGACCCGAGTAAGTAGGTTGTTTGCGTATGGGATAAAGGGGACTTGATGCTTTAATGCTATGGTTGGGTTTTACCTTAATGATCTTTAGTAGTTGCGGATGCTTGCTAGAGTTCCAATCATAAGTGCATATGATCCAAGTAGAGAAAGTATGTTAGCTTATGCCTCTCCCTCAAATAAAATTGCAATAATGATTACCGGTCTAGTTATCGATTGCCTAGGGACAAATAACTTTCTCGTAACAACAAGCTCTTTACTAAAACTAATTTAGTTGTGTCTTTATCTAAACAGCCCCTAGATTTTATTTACGTGCTCTTTACTATCTTGCAAACCTATCCAAAAACACCTATAAAGTACTTCTAGTTTCATACTTGTTCTAGGTAAAGCGAACGTTAAGCGTGCGTAGAGTTGTATCGGTGGTCGATAGAACTTGAGGGAATATTTGTTCTGCCTTTAGCTCCTCGTTGGGTTCGACACTCTTACTTATGGAAAGAGGCCACAATTGATCCCCTATACTTGTGGGTTATCACGACCTTTTTCTGGCGCCGTTGCCGGGGAGCAATAGCGTGGGGTGAATATTCTCATGTGTGCTTGTTTGCTTTATCACTAAGTAATTTTTATTTGCTGTACTTAGTTGTTCTCTATCTTTAGTTATGGATATGGAACACGAAATACCAAAAAAATTAGGTGTACTTGCTGCTCATGGAGATGGGGAACCTCCTAAAACCCTCGATGCTCGTTCTGTGACAGAAATTATGTACTACTTTGATAATCCAGAGAAAACCCCATTCAATTTGGTAATGGGAGTAACGTTGGATCAACGTGAATACTTTAGGGATTATCGCTTGACACAAAAAGGGAAACTATTATGGGATCAAATTTATATGTTATATTGGTATGCTAGGCAACTATGCTTGAGATATGATTATACTTGTTGCTCTAGGATGAAGTCTCCACACCTTCCCTTTTCATGCGAATTTAATGATAATAAAACCTTAGCTTCTTATGCTAATGGTATATATGATTACTATGATGTGGAACAAATAGAAGAATTTTTTGCTTTTATGGGTGCTTATGAAATTGAATCTATGTTTAAAGAGTTTGAAGATTTTGATGATGCTGTTTATAGACCTGAAAATTTAGCTATCCTCAAATATTGCTATGAGAATTATGAATACAATTCCGATATTAATGCACATATTGAGAAAGTCTCCGCTGTCCAAGAAGAGACTAATATTTTGCAGGAATCTATGGAAGAAGAAGTTGATGAAACTGTGAGCTCATTGGATGAAAAAGATGAGGAGGAGAGCGAAGAACAAAAGGAGGAAGAGCGGATTGATCACCCGTGCCCACCTTCTAATGAGAGTAACTCTTCAACTCATACATTGTTTAATTTCCCTTCGTGCTTACCGAAGGATGATTGCTATGATGATTGTTATGATCCGTTGATTCTTTTGAAATATCCCTTTTTGATGATGCTTGCTATGCTTGTGGCCAAGATGCCAATATGAATTATGCTTATGGAGATGAACTTGCTATAGTTCCTTATGATAAACATGAAATTGTTGCTATTGCACCCACACATGATAGTCCTATTATCTTTTTGAATTCTCCCGACTACACTATATCGGAGAAGTTTGCCTTTATTAAGGATTATATTGATGGGTTGCCTTTTACTACTACACATGATGATTTTGATGAGTATAATATGCATGTGCTTGCTGCTCCTACTTGCAATTATTATGAGAGAGGAACTATATCTCCACCTCTCTATGTTTCCAACATGAAAAAATTGCAAGAAACTGTTTATACTATGTGTTGGCCTTTACTATATGTGCATGAATTGTTCTTTTATGACATGCCGATGCATAGGAAGAGAGTTAGACTTCGTCATTGCTTTATATATGTTGCTTTGTGCTCACTACTAAATGCCAAATCATCGCTAATTAAAATTGGCTTCGATATACCTTGGATCCGGGTGGATTCACTACTTGAGCACTATATGCCTAGCTTAATGGCTTTAAAGAAAGCGCTGCCAGGGAGACAACCCGGAAGTTTTAGAGAGTCATTTATTTCTGTTGAGTGCTTTTATATAGTTTAAAAACAACAAAAATAAAGAGGGGAACCCAAAACTTTTTCAAAAAGGAAAGTGAAAGTGAGAGAGACAAGCATTGTTGAAGTGGGAGCTAGCCTTGAACTTTGTTCATGCTCACGGAAACTTTGTGAATCTTGATTACAGAAACTTTTCAACAAAAAGAATTATCCCCTTGTACAATTCCATTGTATTATAAAAATAATGTGCCAAGGTTTGCCTTTAGGATGTTTACAATACTTGTTGGTTTGTACGGTGCAGGACAGAAACTTTGGCTGTAGTGAGAGATTTTACATTTTTTACTGGAACGTCAAATGGTTCTGATTCTTATTGCACTGTATTGCTATACAAATATTTTATTTTTCCTAATTTTGGTATAATTTTTCAAGTATCATAAGTATGGTGAATGTTCAGATTATTACAGACTGTTCTGTTTTAGACAGATTCTGTTTTTGATGCATAGTTTGCTTGTTTTGATGAAACTATCAATTTATATCAGTGGATTAAGCCATGAAAAAGTTATATTACAGTAGACACAATGAAAAAACAAAATATGAATTGGTTTGCAACAGTACTTAGAGTAGTGATTTGCTTTATTATACTAACGGATCTTACCGAGTTTTCTGTTGAAGTTTTGTGTGGATGAAGTGTTCGATGATCGAGAAGGTTTCGAAGTGAGAAGAAGGAAGAGAGGCAAGAGCTCAAGCTTGGGGATGCTCGAGGCACCCCAAGTAAATATTCAAGGAGACTCAAGCGTCTAAGCTTGGGGATGCCCCGGAAGGCATCCCCTCTTTCTTCAACAAGTATCGGTATGTTTTCGGATTCGTTTCGTTCATGCAATATGTGCAAATCTTGGAGCGTCTTTTGCTTTAGTTTTAATTTTTTATTTTATGCACCATGCTGGTATGAGATAGTCCTTCGTTGATTTGTAGAATTCTCTTTGCACTTCACTTATATCTTTTGAGTATGGCTTTATAGAATGCCTCATGTGCTTCACTTATATCATGTGAAGTTTGGATTGCCTGTTTCTCTTCACAAAGAAAACCGCCATTTGTAGAATGCTCTTTTGCTTCACCTATATTTGTTGGAGCGTGGGCATATCTTTTGTAGAAAGAATTAAACTCTCTTGCTTCACTTATATCTATTTAGAGAGTTGACAGGAATTGGTCATTCACATGGTTAGTCATAAAATCCTACATTAAACTTGTAGATCAGTGAATGATATGTTTGATTCCTTGCAATAGTTTTGCGATATAAAGATGGTGATATTAGAGTCATGCTAGTGGGTAGTTGTGGATTGTAGAAATACTTGTGTTGAGGTTTGTGATTCCCGTAGCATGCACGTATGGTGAACCGTTATGTAATGAAGTTGGAGCATGATTTATTTATTGATTGTCTTCCTTATGAGTGGCGGTCGGGGACGAGCGATGGTCTTTTCCTACCAATCTATCCCCCTAGGAGCATGCGCGTAGTACTTTGTTTTGATGACTAATAGATTTTTGCAATAAGTATGTGAGTTCTTTATGACTAATGTTGAGTCCATGGATTATACGCACTCTCACCCTTCCATCTTTGCTAGCCTCTTCGGTACCATGCATTGCCCTTTCTCACCTCGAGATTGGTGCAAACTTCGCCGGTGCATCCAAACCCCGTGATACGCTACACTCTATCACACATAAACCTCCTTATATCTTCCTCAAAACAGCCACCATGCCTACCTATCATGGCATTTCCATAGCCATTCCGAGATATATTGCCATGCAACTTCCATCATCATCATATACATGACTTGAGCATTTATTGTCATATTGCTTTGCATGATCGTAAGATAGCTAGCATGATGTTTTCATGGCTTGTCCTTTTTTGATGTCATTGCTACGCTAGATCATTGCACATCCCGGTACACCGCCGGAGGCATTCATATAGAGTCATATCTTTGTTCCAGATATCGAGTAGTAATATTGAGTTGTAAGTAAATAAAAGTGTGATGATCATCATTATTAGAGCATTGCCCTAGTGAGGAAAGGATGATGGAGACTATGATTCCCCCACAAGTCGGGATGAGACTCCGGACGAAAAAAAAGAGAAAGGCCAAAAAAAGAGAAGGCCCAAAAAAGAGAAAAAAAGAGAGAGAAAAGAGAGAAGGGGCAATGTTACTATCCTTTTAGCACACTTGTGCTTCAAAGTAGCACCATGTTCTTCATACAGAGAGTCTCTTGAGTTATCACTTTCATATACTAATGGGAATTTTCATTATGGAACTTGGCTTGTATATTCCAACGATGGGCCTCCTCAAATGCCCTAGGTCTTCATGAGCAAGCAAGTTGGATGCACACCCACTTAGTTTCAGTTTGAGCTTTCATATACTTATAGCTCTAGTGCATCCATTGCATGGCAATCCCTACTCCTCACATTGACATCAATTGATGGGCATCTCCATAGCCCGTTGATTAGCCGCGTCGATGTGAGACTTTCTCCTTTTTTGTCTTCTCCACACAACCTCCACCATCATATTCTATTCCACCTATAGTGCTATGTCCATGGCTCACGCTCATGTATTGCGTGAAAGATGAAAAGGTTTGAGAACGTCAAAAGTATGAAACAATTGCTTGGCTTGTCATCGGGGTTGTGCATGATGTGAATATTTTGTGTGGTG
This sequence comes from Aegilops tauschii subsp. strangulata, assembly GCF_002575655.3. Classification (NCBI taxonomy): domain Eukaryota; kingdom Viridiplantae; phylum Streptophyta; class Magnoliopsida; order Poales; family Poaceae; genus Aegilops; species Aegilops tauschii. The sequence continues at coordinate 149,141,751 of NC_053035.3, read as the reverse complement.
AAGATGGAGCATAGCCAGACTATATGATTTTGTAGGGATAACTTTCTTTGGCCATTTTATTTTGAAAAGACATGATTGCTTTATTAGTAGGCTTGAAGTATTATTGTTTTTATGTCAAATGATAGACTATTGCTTTGAATCACTCGTATCTTAATATTCATGCCATGATTAGATACATGATCAAGATTATGCTAGGTAGCATTCCACATCAATTTTTTTTTCATTTACCTACTCGAGGACGAGCAGAAATTAAGCTTCAGGATGCTGATATGTTTCCATCGTATCTATAATTTTTGATTGTTCCATGCCAATATTCTATAACTTTCATATATTTTTGGCAACTTTTTATACTATTTTTGGGACTAACATATTGATCCAGTGCCCAGTGCCAGTTCCTGTTTGTTGCATGTTTTATGTTTCGCAGAAACCCCATATCAAATGGAGTCCAAATGGGATAAAAACGGACAGAGAATTATTTTGGAATATTTGTGATTTTTGGGAAGTAAAATGAACGCGAGACGGTGCCCAAGGTGGCCACGAGGGTGGGGCCCACGCCCACTCCAGGCAGGCGCGCCCTGACCCTCGTGGGCCACCCGTAAGGCGGTTGATGCTCTACTTTGACTGCAAGAAAGCTAATTTTTGGAAAAAGATCTAGGCGAAGGTTTCAATCCAATCGGTGTTACGGATCTCCAAATATAAAAGAAACGGTGCCAGGGAAGAATCGCAGAACGCAGAAACAGAGAGAGACAGAGAGACAGATCCAATCTCGGAGGGGCTCTCGCCCCTCCCACGCCATGGAGGCCAAGGACCAGAGGGGAAACCCTTATCCCATCTAGGGAGGAGGTTAAGGAAGAAGAAGACGAAGGGGCCCCCTCTCCCCTTCTCTTCCGGTGGCGCCGGAACGCCGCCGTGGCCATCATCATCACCGCAATCTTCACCAACAACTTCACCGCCATCATCACCAACTCTTCCCCCCTCTATCCAGTGGTGTAACCTCTCTCTTACCCGCTGTAATCTCTATTTAAACATGGTGCTCAACGCTATATATTATTTCCCAATGATGTATGGCTATCCTATGATGTTTGAGTAGATCCGTTTTGTCCTATGGGCTATTTGATGATCAAGATTGGTTTGAGTTGCATGTTTTATTATTGGTGCTATCCTATGGTGCTCTCCGTGTCGCGCAAGCGTGAGGGATTCCCGCTCTAGGGTTTGCAATATGCTCATGATTTGCTTATGGTGGGTGGCGTGAGTGACAGAAGCACAGACCCGAGTAAGTAGGTTGTTTGCGTATGGGATAAAGGGGACTTGATGCTTTAATGCTATGGTTGGGTTTTACCTTGATGATCTTTAGTAGTTGCGGATGCTTGCTAGAATTCCAATCATAAGTGCATATGATCCAAGTAGAGAAAGTATGTTAGCTTATGCCTCTCCCTCAAATAAAATTGCAATAATGATTACCGGTCTAGTTATCGATTGCCTAGGGACAAATAACTTTCTCGTAACAACAAGCTCTTTACTAAAACTAATTTAGTTGTGTCTTTATCTATTCAGCCCCTAGCTTTTATTTACATGCTCTTTACTTTCTTGCAAACCTATCAAAAAACACCATAAAGTACTTCTGGTTTCATACTTGTTCTAGGTAAAGCGAACGTTAAGCGTGCGTAGAGTTGTATCGGTGGTCGATAGAACTTGAGGGAATATTTGTTCTACCTTTAGCTCCTCGTTGGGTTCGACACTCTTACTTATCGAAAGAGGCTACAATTGATCCCCTATACTTGTGGGTTATCAACGCTCGAATCCGTCGACGTCCGAGCTCCAGCGTCGCTCTGGTCAGCGCTGCCGTGGCTCTAGGCCATCCCAGCACGCGACTCCCCTCGTTTGAACGCGCATCACAGCGCTCGTTTTAACCCCCCGTAGCCGAAACCTATCACCTCCTAATGCGCGCCGCCACAAAACATGGTCACTGGAGTTACTCCGGCGACGCCGCCGACGTGGCTGGCCTGGGGCCACCCCTGGGTCGCGGCCAGCGGGCCCCATGGGCCCCGTTGACTTGGTTGACCCAGTCAACATGCTGACTGGGCAGCCGAGTGTCACTCACAGGCGGGCCCCACCACGTAATTAATCTAATTAAAACTTTTTATAAGTTAAATTAATTAGTTAACATAAACTGTCACTCACATGTGGGCCCTACTGCTTTTGAACTCTGTTTAATTAAAATAAACTACTCTTAGTCCCTCTGAGTATGACATATGGGACCCACTGGTCATTTTTAGCAGTCAACCGATCTATTGACTTCTGATGTCGCAGTGGCATCATGCTGATGCAATAATCCCTTTTGTTAATTTAGATAATTTCAGTAAATGTTTAAATCTTTGAAAAAACATAGAAAATAATCCGTAACTCGGATGAAAAAGTTTTATATATGAAAGTTGCTCAGAAAAATCCAACAAATCTGAATACACGGTCCGTCCATTTGTCACATGCCCATAGCATGCTGAACATGGAACCGTCCCCTCTCTTTTCATCTGTCCAGAAAATGTCAGACGCCGGAAAAACCCCTTCGGATGTTTTCCCTCTCCGTCTGCAACGTCTAGCACTGCGTTAGTTCACCCCTAACACCACGTATTACCATGTTATGCTTTATGATGCTTTGTTTGCTTTATATTTATTGTTTCTTCACCTCTTCTCTCTGGTAGACCCCGAGACTGATGCTGCCCCTGTGATCGACTACGTCTCCGACGACCCTTCTTCCTTTGCAGGAAAGCTTCCAGGCAAGCCCCCCCCCCCCGCCCCTTGATCACTCCGATATCGCCCATTCCATTCTCTCTCATGCTTGCATTAGATTTTTTTACTGTTATTGTTTGCTCCTATTCTGATGCATAGCCTGTTTTTGCTTCCTGCTTTCTTACCTTACCTGCTTATTCTAAACTGCTTAGTATAGGCTGGTTAGAGATCCACCAGTGACACCCATCTTGCCCCAGTTGCCCCGCTTTATGTTTGATGACTCGATCAACATGATCGATGTCCAGGCCCCGACACCGCACATCACCCCCTTAGTTGTACGACTCTGCAGAGTTACTATCGAGTGCCGAGGGTGATACCTCATCAGCACTTCTGATGTTAACCATGTAGTGTAGCTATTCGGTCGTGGTCATCGAGGGTGATTCCTTCTTGACCACTCCCGACAATTACTCTGTCGTGCAACCCCTCAAGTGTGGACCAACGAGGGTGATTCCTCCAAGTCCACCTTGATGGTTACATCGAGTGGGAATCTGTCGAGGGTGATTCCTCAAGTTTCCCCCTTGCTGTTTCGGACACACGATTACTTTGACTTACCATAGAGCCATGATGACATCGGGTCGGCCCCGAGGGGTACCCGCGAGTGATGTGAAGTCGGGTTGATCTGGAGGTGGGCATTCTTAGCCCTTGTCGCAAGTCCGTGAGACGGGGCGATGGGGTCACATGATCGTGTCTCTGCTCATTACCGCACACTACCAAGACACTAACGGTTTGGATATTTGATCCGAGTAGGCCTCTGGCCTTTTCGCACTAACCACCACGCGAGAATAAGTATGGGCACTCTGCGTCGTATGTATCAGCAAAAAGCTCAACGGACATCAGCGATGGAGCGGCGCGCGCCGGGTTGGACTGCGTAAGCACCTGCCTTTTTAAGGAGGTAGGCAGGTCTGCTCACCGGCTGCGTTCAGAACGTGCAGGAGTGCAAAGGGTGATGGTCCCAAGACCCCTGCATGCTTAGGATGTAGACCGACGTGCTGGCCTCTCTGGTGAGCCTAGGTAGGGCTGCGGCGTGTTGATCGGCCGATGCCAGTCATGACCTAATGGTGTGTCCGGCCGGAGTTCATCGAGCGTGTTGGGTAAGTTAGGGCACCCCTACAGGGAAGATTGATCTATTCGAATAGCCTTGTCCACGGTAACAGACGCTCAGAGTTGTATCCTGATCGATACAACTAGAACTGGATACTGAATGCTGAGGCATGTTATGGATATGTGGCTCCGGTATTGCTTTCTCGCAGGGAGTCAAGAAAGGATCTCTCGGCGCTAATGTTACAACATGTTTGCTAAATATAAACTGCTATTCTATACTCTTCTGAATGCTGCAAGATGCTTGGAGCAGCTTGAAGATGTTATTCTTCGATAGGCTAGGCTTTCCCCTTCTCTTCTGGCATTCTGCAGTTCAGTCCACAGATACTACCCATTTCATTGACATTGATGCATATGTAGTGTAGATCCTTGCTTGCGAGTACTTTGGATGAGTACTCACGGTTGCTTTCCTTCCTCTTTTTCCCCTTTTCCATTCTTCTCGGATGCTGCAACTAGATGGTGGAGCCCAGGAGCCAGACGCCACCTTCGACGATGACTACTACTACACCGAGGGTGCCTAATACTACGTGGAGACTGTCGACGACCAGGAGTAGTTAGGAGGCTCCAGGTAGGAGGCCTTGCCTTTTTCGATCGATGTTGCTTTTGTGCTAGCCTTCTTAAGGCAGACTTGTATAACTTATGTCTGTACTCAGATATTGTTGCTTCCGCTGACTCTTGTGTTTTCGAGCTTATGTATTCGAGCCCTCGAGGCCCCTGGCTTGTAATATAAAGCTTGTATTATTTTAATTTGTGTCTAGAGTCGTGTTGTGATATCTTCCCGTGAGTCCCTGATCTTGACCGTACACATTTGCGTGTATGATTAGTGTATGATTGAATCGGGGGCGTCACATAGCCCAAGCCAAGCTGCCGCGTGTCTTTGAAATCCGACCGTTGGACACATGTCGGTTCCTTAGTGACCTAGGGTCATTTCGGACATATCATGTCGGGTTGCCTCTGGGCTATAAATAGCCCACCCCCTACACCATAAATTGGTGGCTGCTCAGAGTTAGTGCACGATTTTTGTTGTTTGAGAGCAGCCCACCTCCGAAGCCTTTGAGAGAGAGATCCTTGCGAGGACAAAGCCCAAAACACCCAGAGCCAAAGAGGGTTAGGCATCACTGATGTCTTTTTGTCCATGTGACCTGAAGAGTTGTTACACTTGAGGACTGTGCATCCTCCGGCCGGTTAGGCGTCATGTTCTGAGGATCCAAGAGTCATGGTGGATCGCCAGTGAACGGAGTCTGTGAAGGTTTGGAAGTCTACCTTGAAGACTTACCAGAGTGATTGGGCGAGGACTGGGTGCCCTTAGCTCATGGGGAATAAGGTGAAGACACAGTCTTCTGAGTTCAATCTGAGCCTCCCTAACCAGACATACAGTTGTCACAGCAACTGGAACTGGTCTACCAAACCCTTGTCTTCACCAAGCTACTGGTTCTATCCCCTACTTCCTTTACTTTTCAGTTTATCTTCGTGAAGTCATTGCTTGCCTGCCTAATTTGTTTGACTTCACTGTGTGAAGACTATTACCTGTTTGGCTTCATATTGTCTTCCATTCCGATCCATACTACCTAGCTGCTGTTAGTCTTCGTGCTTGATGTCTACTACACAACTTGTTCTTGTAGACTCGTGTTGGGCCCCCAAGCGCAGAATTTTGTAGGACAGTAGCAATTTTCCTGCAAGTGGATGACCTAAGGTTTATCAATCCGTGGGAGGTGTAGGATGAAGATGGTCTCTGTCAAACAACCTTGCAACCAAATAACAGAGAGTCTCTTGTGTCCCCAACATACCAAATAGAATGGTAATTTGTATAGGTGCAATAGTTCGACAAAGAGATGGTGATTAAAGTGTAGTAATGATAGTAGATATTGATTTTTGTAATAGGAACAACAACAAAAAAAGCAAGGTAGCAATTGATAAAACGGAGCACAAACGGTATTGCTATGCTTGAAAATGAGGCCTAGGGTCCGTACTTTTGCTAGTGCAATCTCTCAACAATGCTAATATAATTGGATCATATAACCATCCCTCAAAGTGCGACGAAGAATCACTCCAAAGTTCTTATCTAGCGGAGAACATAAGAAGAAATTTTTTATAGCTGTTCTTTCCGATCGATCTATCCAAGAGTTCGTGCTAAAATGACACCAAGTTATTCTTTCTGATCTATCCATCAAGAGTTCGTACTAAAATAACACTAAGTTATTCTTTCCAATCGATCTATCAAGAGTTCGTACTAAAATAACACCAAAGCAAATTCAGATTCATAATACTCAATCCATCACAAAGAACCTCAAAGAGTGCCCCAAGATTTCTACCGGAGAAACAAAAGACAAGAACGTGCATCAACCCCTATGCATAGATTACCCCAATGTCACCGCGGGAATCCGTGAGTTGAGTGCCAAAACACATATCAAGTGAATCAGTATGGTACCCCATTGTCACCATGAGTATTCATATGCAAGACATATATCAAGTGCTCTCAAATCCATAAAAGTATTCAATCCGATAACAACAAAATCTCAAAGGGAAAACTCAATTCATCACAACAAGATAGAGAGGGGAAAACACCATATGATCTGACTATATTAACAAATCCCGCGATACATCAAGATCGTGAAATCTCAAGAACACGAGAGAGAGAGAGATTAAACACATAGCTACTGGTACAAACCCTCAGCCCCGAGGGTGGACTACTCCCTCCTCATCGTGGTGGCCGCCGGGATGATGAAGATGGCCATCGGAGATGATCCCCCTTTGTTAGGGTGCTGGAACGGGGTCTTGATTGTTTTTCGGTGGCTACAGAGCCTTGCAGCGGCGGAACTTTTGATCTAGGTTAACCCCGAGGGTTTTAGGAATATTTGGGGATTTATAGGGTAAAGAGGGGGTGCGGGAGGCCACCGAGGTGGGCACAACCCACCTGGGCGTGCCTGGGCCCCCAGGCGCACCCTGGTGGGTTGTGCCCCCCTCGTGGCACCCCCAGGTGCTGCTCTGGCCCATCGGGAGTCTTCTGGTCCATGAAAAATCCACAAAACATTTCACGGTGTTTGGACTCCGTTTGATATTGATTTCCTGCAATGTAAAAAACAAGCAAAAAAACAGCAACTGGCACTGGGCACTGGGTCAATAGGTTAGTCCCCAAAATGATATAAAGTTGCTATAAAATGATTGTAAAACATCCAAGAATGATAATAAAACAGCATGAATACTCCGTAAATTATAGATACGTTGGAGACGTATCAGCATCCCGAAGCTTAATTCCTACTCGTCCTCGAGTAGGTAAATGATAAAAGGAATAATTTATGAAGTGTGAATGCCAGCAAAGTGCACAAATTTGATCAATGATAATTTCAATCACTTTTCCTAGCATCATAACAGCAATTCTTTCTTATGAAGCTTCTCATGTTAAAGTAGCAACCAATTCACATGTTAAGGTTCAAACAATGAATTCTCTTGAAACTCAACAACCTATGTTCTCAGTCACCAAGCAATTGTAATTCAACTTATTCAATAGAGTTTATGTAAGAGCTCCATATACTCAACCATCATATAGTCTTCTATGATTTCTAACACTCACGGCATACACATGAGCAAAACGTTTCAACCGAACACATAGAAAGATAGGGGCTTATTGTTTTGCCTCCCAACGCATTCACCTCAAGGGTGATGTCAACAATAATAACTCATGCTACCCATATCCAACTGGATAGATGTGCCTAGATCTTTCCTCACCACATGATGCTAGCCAAAAGAGAAAAATAAAAAGGAATCGAGAGAAAAACTTTGACTCATGAATGAGAGTAAATACATAAATGTAAAAGATAGGCCCTCCGCAGAGGGAACCAGAGGTTGCCATGCGCTTATTTGTTTGTATGCTCAACCCCTTAGTGCAAAAGAACGTCACATTATATTGCCCCTTATGATAGCAACCTTTATTGTGCAGTCTATTACTTTTATTCTTTGCCATCACAAGTTCGTACAACGCTCAATTTTCTCTTACACTAAATGATCTAACACTTTTAGAAGCAATTTTAATTCCTTATTGCACCGATGACAACTTACTTGAAGGATCTTCTTCAATCCTTAGGTAGGTATGGTGGACTCTTGAAAATAAGATTCGGGTTCAAGGGTTTTTGGATGCACAAGTAGTATCTCTACTGCTTCTGAATATTTTGACTCTTCCATGCTGTGTCTTAGGAACCTTTTCATGGTGTGGAATTTTCGGCTAGCAAAGATGGGGGGCAAGCACCACATGTTGAAGGATCTATGACAATATAACTTCTATGTGAATATGAACAAACATAAATCATTACGTTGTCTTCCTTCTCCAACGTCAAAATTTTTGGCATATAATATTTTGATGGGGGCTCACAATCACAAAAGATTTCCAAGATAGTGTATTTGCATGTGAAAGTTCTCTTCCTCCTACTAATCATTCATGAATTGCTTGTATGACCAATATTGTGATTGTCAAGCTTCAAAAGATTTCACTTTACAAACCCAATGTGAAGCTACCACTAGGCATGATATGATTTCAACTTCATGACATTCGATTTATTCAACAATTTACTCATAGGATATAAGTGAAGCACAAGAGTAAATGACAAGCTACTCCAAAAAGATATAAGGATCGTGCGAGTAGTTAAGTAAATAGGTAGCTATTTGCGGACTCTCTCTTATTAGAAAGCTTTCAGATCTAAGTATTTTATTAAAACAGCAAGCAAAAACAAAATAAAATGACATTCTAAGAATAGCACACATCATGTGAAGAAGCAAAAACTTAGGCTCAACCGATACTAACCGATAATTGTTGAAGAAGAAAGGTGGGATGCCTACCGACGCATCCCCAAGCTTAGATGCTTGAGACTTCTTGAAATATTATATTGGGATGCCTTGGGCATCCCCAAGCTTGAGCTTTTATGTCTCCTTAATTCTTCTCATATCATGGTTTTCCTAAATCTCAAAAGCTTCATCCACACAAAACTCAACAAGAACTTGTGAGATAAGTTAGTATAAACCAATGCAAAAACCTTATCATTCTCTACTGTAGCAAATCACTAAAATTATTATTCAACATTGCACACTAAATGCCTCTACATATTTAATACTCCTATCCTCAAATAGAATCTAAACAAGAAAACATATGCAAACAATGCAAACATAACAGCAATCTGCCAAAACAGTATAGTGTGTAAAGAATGCAAGAGTATCAATACTTCCCTAACTCCAAAAGTTATGAAAATTTTCCACACTGTAGAAAATTTATCAGAGCTCATTTTGCAAAAAGTTTCAACATTTTATCACATTCTGACTTTTCTAGGTAATTTTTGCAACATCGATAAACTTTTTGTTTTCAAAAAGCAACATGTAGGCTTGCAAAATGAGCATAGTAAAGGCTATCATAGCCACTTTTATTGAAATAAAAGATGCAAAACATTATTCTAAATAACAGCAAGCAAATCCTAACAAAATAAAATGATGCTCCAAGAAAAACACATATTATGTGACGAATGAAAACATAGCTCCAAGTGAGGTTATCGATAATGTTGGAGACGAAAGAGGGGATGCCTTCCGGGGCATCCCCAAGCTAATTTGCTTGGATCTTCCTTGAATATTACCTTGGGGTGCCTTGGGCATCCCCAAGCTTAAGGTATTGCCACTCCTTATTCTCCTCATACCGACATCTCACCCAAAACCAAAATACTGGATTCATCACTAAATAAAGTCATGACCTCTCCAAATCCACTTTCATAAATATTATAACAAGATTCAACACCCTCCAAATAGTGGGATCATTACCTAGAGTTGACACTCTTCCAAACCCACTTTCATCAATATAATCATCATAAATAGGAGGCATGCTATCATCATAATAAATTTGCTCATCCAAACTCAGGGGACAAAAAATATCATCTTCATCAAACATAGCATCCCCAAGCTTGTAGCTTTGCACATCATTAGCATCATGGATATTCATAGAATTCATACTAACAACATTGCAATCACGCTCATCATTAAAATATTTTGTACCAAACATTTTGTTGACTTCTTCTTCTAACAATTGAGCACAATTTTCCGAACCATCATTTTCAAGAAAGATATTATAAAGATGATCAATAATATGATGCAACCTCAATTCCATTTTTTATGTAGTTTTCTTTAATAAACCAAACAAGTGATAAAACAGAAACTAAAAGATTCAATTTCAAGATCTAAAGATATACCTTCATGCACTCACCTCCCCAGCAACGGCGCCAGAAAAGAGCTTCCTTGACGGGGTGTGAGTGCCGCTTACCTAACCTCCCCGGCAACAGCGCCAGAAAAGAGCTTGATGTCTACTACACAACTTGTTCTTGTAGACTCATGTTGGGCCTCCAAGCACAGAGTTGTAGGACAATAGCAATTTTCCTTCAAGTGGATGACCTAAGGTTTATCAATCCGTGGGAGGTGTCGGATGAAGATGGTCTCTCTCAAACAACCCTGCAACCAAATAACAAAGGTCTCTTGTGTCCCCAACACACCAAATACAGTGGTAATTTGTATAGGTGCACTAGTTCGGTGAAGAGGTGGTGATAAAAGTGTAGAAATGCTAGTAGATATTGATTTTTGTAATAGGAACAATAAAAAATAGCAAGGTAGCAATTGATAAAACGGAGAACAAATGATATAGCAATGCTTGAAAATGAGGCCTAGGGTTCGTACTTTTGCTAGTGCAATCTCTCAACAATGCTAATAAATTGGATCATATAACCATCCCTCAAAGTGCGACGAAGAATCACTCCAAAAGTTCTTATCTAGCGCAGAACATAAGAAGAAATTGTTTGTAGCTATTCTTTACGATCGATCTATCCAAGAGTTCGTACTAAAATAACACAAAGTTATTCTTTCCGATCAATCTATCAAGAGTTCGTACTAAAATAACACTAAGTTATTCTTTCCGATCGATCTATCAAGCGTTTGTACTAAAATAACACCAAAGCAAATTCAGTTCATAATACTCAATCCATCACAAAGAACCTCAAAGAGTGCCCCAAGATTTCTACCGGAGAAACAAAAGACGACAACGTGCATCAACCCCTATGCATAGATTACCCCAATGTCACCGCGGGAATCCGCGAGTTGACTGCCAAAACACATATCAAGTGAATCAATATGATACCCCATTGTCATCACGAGTATTCATATGCAAGACATATATCAAGTGCTCTCAAATCCATAAAAGTATTCAATAGGATAACAACGAAATCTAAAAGGGAAAACTCAATTCATCACAACAAGATAGAGAGGGGAAAACACCATATGATCTGACTATATTAACAAAGCCCGCGATACATCAAGATCGTGACATCTCAAGAACACGAGAGAGAGAGAGAGAGAAATTAAACATATAGCTACTGGTACAAACCCTCAGCTCCGAGGGTGGACTACTCCCTCCTCATCGTGGTGGCCGCCGGGATGATGAAGATGGCCACCAGAGATGATGGCCGCCGAGATGTTTTATAATCCTCAAAGAGCTCATGTTTTTAAGACTTCCATAAAAATCGCCTATTCACCCCCCTCTAGTCGATAACTAGCACTTTCAATTGGTATTAGAGCAAGGTGCTCCCTTGTTCTGTGTGATTCGGTTTAACCACCTGGAGTAATGGCTATGTCGATTGTCGGGATAATCAAGGTCTCCGCTGCGTGCCCAGTCTTGGATGGCACTAATTACCCCTACTGGAAGAATAATATGCGTATGCATCTTGAAGCCATTGACATCAACCTCTGGTATGTCGTCATGACTGGCGTTCCCAAGGTTGGTGAAGGTGTCACCGTTGCTGATGTCAAGAGGTTCGCGCAACTAGACTCGACCGCCAAGAACATCATCTGTGGTTATCTGACCAAAGGACATTATGGTCGTGTGAATCCTCTGGAAACTGTGAAGCTAGTCTGGGACTGGCTGTCCAAGGTCAACGAAGGCGTCTCAACTCAGAGAGACTCAAGGATTGATGTTCTTCGCAATCTCTTCAACCGCTTCAAGAGAAACGACAATGAGAATGTACAGCTCATGTTTGATCGCCTCACTGATATCACCAATGAGCTTCGCGCACCCGGCGCCACTGAGATCACCAAGCATGAAATTGTGAAGAAGCTATTGAGATCACTTGACAGCTCATTTGACACTCTGGCCCTAATGATTCAAGAACACACTGACTTCAAAGATCTTGATCCGCCTGACATACTTGAGAGGCTCAACACACATGAGTTCCAATTATCTGAGAAGGGAGATATCTATGTCCCCAACTATGTCTGATCCCGTGCTTTGAAGGCAAAAGTTGTTTCCTCATCTGAAGAATCTGACTGCAGTTCTAGTGATCCTGAAGACATTGGCAAAGAGCTAGCAATGCTTGTGAGGAAGTTCCAAAAGTTCTCCAAGAAGAATCGCTTCGGAAAGTCTTCAAGATCCAGCTCAAGAAATGATGAGGCTTCCTCTCGTGACCACAAGAAGAGAACATGCCACAAATGCAAGAAGCTAGGCCATTACATATCTGAGTGTCCTCAATGGGAGAAGGAAACTAAGAAGAAGAAGAAGAAGAAGAAGAAGAAGAGCAAGGAATATGATTCTGACGACAAGAAGAAGAAATCTTCAAAGTCTTCTTCAAAGTCTTCATCAAATCTTCGTCTCACAAGAAGAGCTCATCTGGCAAGGCTCGTGCGTTCATTAGCAAGGAGATGGATTCAGAGGAGGAGCCTGCTTCTTAGGAGGCAGAGGTGGAATTTGAGGAGGCGTCTGATTCAGGCGTGGCAAGCCTGGCTCTAGCTTCGGCATTCGTCGCCAAGTCCATCTTCAACACCAAAGACAATGGTCACATCGCCGACGCTGAAGCCAATGATGAAGACGACTCTGCTCCATCCTACTGCTTCATGGGACGAGGTGCCAAGGTAAACTCACGCGATGCTTACTTTCAATCCTCCAATGAAGATGACTCTAAGTGTGAATCCAAACCTAGCTACAAAACTCTTGCTAAAATTGCAACTGAACAACAAACTGCTATGGAACATATTCAAAAGTTGCTAGACAAAAGGGATGACCTGTTGGATGAGGAAATGAATCAAACCCAGTCCTTAATCGAAGACATTAAAGTTCTTCATGTTAAGTACGAGGAACTTGAAAGTCGTCATGAAACTCTCTCAGCTACTCATGAGAAGCTTTCCTACGATTATCTTCAAAAGTAGCAAGATCTAGAGAATCTGAGAGCGTCTCATGAAGATCTTCAAAAGGAAAACGATTCACTACGCGCTCAACAGATCAGTTCCACTCAGGAAGATTTTGTACCACCATGTTCAAAATGTCTTGAGTGTGATAATGTTGTCTGCCTGGCTGAATGTTCTACTGCTGCTGATGTTGCAATATCTTCAACTACTAATTTGGTAACTAACCCCTCTATTGAGGATACCACAAATATTGCTGATGAGAATGCTAGGTTGAAGACATTACTTGAAACAAGCATGTACAAAAGCCTCAATGGGCATCGGACACTATGTGATGTCCTCAAGAAACAGATTCTAAACCGAAACCCTAGGAAAGAGGGTGTTGGGTTCGAGAGGAAAATGAATGTGGACGGTTCTTACTGGAAGCCTGAGCAGTACCCCAAAACCACGTGGGTTGCTGCATAGGCCCTTCAGTGGACCCATCCACCTTATCTGGTTTCACCCGTGCTAACCCCATTATCGTTGATGAATCCTCTGACGCCAATTATAAGCTGTTTAAGAATCAGAATGGTGAAGTGTTTGCCAGGTTCATTGGTACTAACTACGGGAATGGGCCACCTTTGAAGAAGATCTGGGTGCCCAAACGTTGTCTTGAGAAGCTTCCCGTGAATGTCATCATGACACCACCTAGGAAGAAGACAAACCCCAGACCAAAGGCTTTCTATGGCCCAAAGGCTTCATACAGACAGATGACCTCACAAGGTCACCCTAACGCCAATGTTTTGCAGGGAAACCATCATGAGACTCATGAATATGAGCGTGTTTCTTCTAACCGCTATGTTCACAAATCAAAGAACTTTTCTGCATATTCTTATGAGTATTATTCACCTCTTGCAAGACTATTTGCTAGGGCTCCAAAGCCAAAGTTCTCAGATGCTACACTTAGATTCATTGCTTCTAAGCCACCCCTGAAGATGTGGGTGGTTAAGAAGAATTAACTTTCTCTTGCAGGGAAAGGTCCAGCCGAAAATCAAAGAGATCTGAAGCCAATGCTGGGGACCTAAAACATCTTGTGGAACGCAAGATAAAGTGCGAAAATGGTCTTACCATGTATTTCGTCCCAGGGTTTCTTGACAAGCATCCTATCCTACCAAGCAAGAATCTTAACTTTGATAGCATGCTTGTTTGCTATATGTTTGTGCTTCACAATACTCTTGGTGAAGCCTATCCCGCTAACTACACTGTAGGGTACGACTCTGAAAGCTACTGAGTGGGTAATGGACAGTGGATGCACTAACTGCATGACTGGTGATCGAAGTCTTCTCATGGATTAAACCCTAAGTCCATCTACTAAAAGTCACATCACATTCGCTGACACTGCTAAAAGCAAGGTATTGGGCCTAGGTAGAGTTGCTATCTCAAAGGATCAACACATGAATAAAGTGATGCTTGTTGAATCCCTTGGTTACAACTTAATGTCCGTCTCAATGCTTTGTGATCTTGACATGATTGTGATATTTGGAAAATATCGTTGCCTTGTGCTGATGGAAACTGACAAATCTCTAGTCTTCGAAGGTTATCGAAGAGGTGATCTGTATATGATAGATTTCTCCACAGGACCACAGCTTGCCATATGTCTACTAGCAAAAGCTTCAGAGTGTTGGCTTTGGCATCGAAGGCTAGGACATGCGGGCGTGAGGAACTTGCACACTCTCGTGAAGAAGAAGCATATCATTGGCATCGAGGGCGTCAAGTTCAAGAAGGATCATCTATGCGATGCTTGTGAAGCCAGGAAGATGACTAGGGCCAAGCATCCCTCGAAGACAATCATTACTACATCACATCCCTTCAAGCTGCTACACATGGACTTATTTGGCCCTACTCACTACTCTACCCTTACTACCACTGCACATCTCTATGGCTTCGTTATTGTTGATTATTATTCAAGATACACTTGGGTGCACATAATTCTCTATAAGACTGAAGTGCAGGATGTCTTCAGACGCTTCGCAAATCGTGCCATGACCAATTATGGCATCAAGATCAAGCACATTTGGAGTGACAATGGCACAGAATTCAAGAATACCGGCCTCGACACTTATCTTGATACATTGGGCATCACACATGAGTTCTCTGCTCCATACACACCTCAGCAGAATGACATCGTGGAGCGCAAGAACAGAGCCCTCATTGAGATGGCACGTACGATGCTTGATGAATAAAAGACTCCAAGAAAGTTCTGTCCTGAAGCCATTGATACTGCTTGCCACATCATCAACAGAGTTTATCTTCATAAATTCTTCAAGAAGACATCCTATGAACTCCTGACTGGTAAGAAGCCAAACGTCAGCTATTTCAAAGTCTTTGGTGCTAGGTGCTGGATCAAGGATCCTCATCACACTTCAAAATTTGCATCGAAAGCACATGAAGGTTTTATGCTTGGTTACGGAAAGGAATCGCACACCTACAGAGTCTTCAACCTCTTTCACTATAAAGTGGTTGAAACTGTCGATGTGCGGTTCGATGAGACTAACAGCTCGCAAAGAGAGCACCTACCAAATGTGCTAGATGAAGCCTCTCCCAGTGAATCTATCAAGCATATGGGTACTGGAGAAATCATACCCACTGAATAACATGCTAAAGAAGAACTCATCGTATCATCACATAATCAACAAGAAGACAATGCTCAGTCTAAAGACAGTGCTGAAGCTAAAGATGACAATCAGCAAGAGCATAGTCTTCGTCCAGCACATCCTCGGGTTGCAAATGAAGTCCAAATTGAGAAGATTATTGATAACATCAATGCACCTGGTCCACTCACACGTTCAAGAGCAACACAGCTAGCAAACTTGTGTGGGCACTTTGCTTTTTTGTCTATATCTGAACCCAAGAAAGTTGATGAAGCCTTCATGGAGCCTGGATGGATTCAAGCTATTCAAGAAGAGCTTCCACAGTTTGAGCTGAATAATGTCTGGGAGCTAGTTAAGCGTATAGATCCTCGCAAGCACAATATTATTGGCACCAAATGGATCTATCGCAACAAGCAAGATGAGCATGGTCAAGTTGTCAGAAACAAGGCCCATCTCGTTGCCCAAGATTACACACAAGTGGAAGGAATTGACTTCCATGAAACCTTTGCTCCTATGGCTAGGCTTGAGGCCATTCGTATACTGCTAGCCTATGCTAACCACACCAACATTAAGGCACTGTATGGCCTCAAACAAGCACCTCACGCTTGGTATGACATACTCAAAGACTTCCTGAAGAGCAAAGGCTTCAAACCTGGTTCACTAGATCCCACTCTCTTCACGAAGACAGACGATGGAGAACTGTTTGTATGCCAAATCTATGTGGATGACATTATCTTCGGATGTACAAACAAGAGATACAATGACGAGTTTGGGCATATGATGCAAGAGCAATATCAGATGTCCATGATGGGAGAGCTGAAATTCATTCTTGGTCTTCAAACCCGTCAGCAGAGAAATGCCATCTTCATATCTTGAGAGAAATAACTCAATGATTGTCAGTTTGGAATGCAAGACTGGAAAGGATACATGATGCCAATGCCAACCAAAGTTCAATTGGGCCCCGATGAGAATGGTAAAGAGTTCGATCAAATGCTATACCTCTCCATGATTGGTTCTTTATTGTACTTATGTGCATCTAGGCCAGATATAATGCTTAGTGTTTGCATGTGTGCCCGATTCCAAGCGGCACCAAAGGAATCGCATCACCTCCCTGTGAAGTGAATTCTTTGATATTTGGCTCACACCCTAACGCTAGGATTATGGTATCCAAAGGGCTCAGAATTTGATCTAGTTGGATTCTCGGGTGCTAATTATGCTGGTGACAAGATTGATCGCAAGTCCACATCAGGCACATGTGACTTTCTTGGACGATCTCTTGTCTGTTGGTCTTGAAAGAAGCAGAACTGTGTATCACTCTCTAGTGCTGAATCTGAATACATTGCTGCTGGATCCTGCTGCGCTCAGCTTCTCTGGATGAAGCAAACTCTCAAGGATTATGGCATCAACATGAAGCATGTGCCACTTTACTGCGACAATGAAAGCGCCATCAAGGTTGCTAACAATCCAGTTCAGCACTCGAAGACAAAGCACATTCAGATCCGTCATCTCTTTCTCAGAGATCATGTCATGAAGGAAGACATTGATATCATTCACGTCAACACTGAAGAGCAATTGGCAGATATCTTCACGAAGCCCTTGGATGAGAAAAGGTTTTGCAAGCTGCGGTGTGAGCTAAATATCTTAGAGTGCATGAATGTACTGTGAATGGACACACATCCTAACGCTTATGCATATTGATGACTTAGGTGCACAACACACAAAGTAACGTATATCTTCAATTCATGAAGACTTAACCTCTAAGTGTGAATACATTAATGTGGAATTTTACTTCGGAGCGCCATGATAATTGTGCGCCGTGTCTGGGTCTAATATTTCCTATACGGTGGGTAACGCCACCACCACACTTTCTTGAGGATTTTCATTTGGCATCATGATTGCATTATCTTCATATTTGGTTTGTCATCAAGGTTTATCTTCACAATGTTGTCTTGGTCTTCTCTGATATATATATATATGTGTGTGTGTGTGTGTGTTTAGTCCTCTACAACATTCACTTATAGCTATGTCTTGAATTTGTTATCTTCTGAACTAAGTGAATGTGATCGGGCCCTAACCCCTTCTGTGATTATCCCTCAAATTATCTCTGTCTCTTCATATGCATTCTGTTGACACGTGTCGAATGTCTTCACTCTGTCCTTGTCAGCTGAAGATACAGAGACACACATTCAAAAACGTTTTTAATGCTCTTATCTCTTTCCCCTGAATACCGGAGAAGCTGGAACGACCAGCCGACAAACCAGGCGCGCGTGGGATCATGGCTCAACCCTTGATAAGTTGCATGCCTGCCACGTGTCCACCAGATGTGAACTGTCAGGGGCACCTGCATAATTGCACTGCACCGCCCCTTCTCCTTATAAATACTCCACCACCACACGGTCATTATCTCTTCTCCCACGTCACCATCTCGCTCAAACCCTAGTGCCACCGCTAGCCTCAGTCGACATCGGGGATGAAGCGCTTCGCTGTCGCAACCTCTCCTACACCATCTTCACGCCGGCCGCTGACTTCGTCTTCTTCTTCGCCGCCATAGGTGTCTTCCGCCGCCAATTTAGGGCGCGCGAGATTGGACTGCTCGGCCTCGTTCCGCCTCGTCTAGCAGTTCATTGTGAGGTAAATAAAACTCGCTTTTTACCACTGATTTGACCATTGAATTTGTCCACATCTTCCAAAAGTGGTTTATACACTTCCAAATCGATATCCTCTGTTTTTGCATCTCATAACTTGCAAGTATGTTCACTTATGCATTAAAGCTAGTTAGATTCCTCACTTGTACCTATTCGTGGATTTTTACAAATCTGGAACCAACTCACATCGATAAGTGAATGTCTTTGCACTATGAGGTCAATGTCTTCAAACTGATTTATCTTCAAAATCTTCTGATAATGCATATGACCTCTTCCCCTTCCCTCGCATCTATAATGCTGTCACATGTATATGGCCGTGGGAGAATCCCTTGGTTCTCATAGTCTTGAATTCATTTGCAGAATTCTTACAGCATCACATTGAATCACGTGAAGCCAGCTCTTGTCTGACAGGCAGATTGAAGCCAAATACTGTCGTGAAGCCTTTCAGGCAGAATCCAATGGCTGGCGGCAAATCTGGAAAGAAGAGTGGTAGGCAGCGCCGGGACAACACTGCTATGGACCTGCCACCAGATATTTATGAGCAATACAAGTCTGGCCCAGAGGAAACATATGGAGAACGCAAGACTCGAGTCCAATGGATTCAAAGATATTGGGCAGAGCAATGGTTTCTATACAACTTTGTCACAAATGAGTATGCGAAGAAGAATGCAGTGAGGCCACCATGGGCTGATATTGTGTACAAGAAGCTACACGCCAGAACAAAGGCTGAAGAAATTGCACATGGCTTCTATCCATGCATGGTCAGAGGACCACAGCCTGAGAATGCCGACGCTTCTAGTCTCCGATGGTGTCGTGACAATGATTTGTTTGAGCGAAATGTTCAGTTTGCAAGAGCTTCTGTTGTGCAGAACAAGAAGGAACTGGGAATTGACTTCAATCCTGGTCCAGCATCTCCAAGGTCGGATGGCAGTTGTGAAGCCAATCAGAATGTCATTGGCCCCTTCAACAGCTTTGATGGGCTTCTCTCTCACATTGCTGCCCAAAGGGCCACTGTCACAGAGGTTGCTGGTGAAGAGGAACATGTTGAAGTTCCTGAGTCTCCGAAGCCAAAGAAGAAGTCAAAGGCTTCAAAATCTTCTGTAGCTCCAAAAGCTTCAAGGGTGAAGCCATTGAAATCTGCACCTCCTGAATCCAGTATGCAGTCTGAGGATCAATCCCACATCTCCAAGAAGTCTCAGAAGCCCAAGAAGTTCTCTGGGCATGACCTCACCCCAGCTAGCATTCTGCGCAATGAAGAGAATGTTATTGATTTGTCAAGCGATGAAGATCTTGCTGATGATGCTCTTGAGATGCTTATCAAGAGCACGAAATAGGCTGAAATCTTCAAGGACTTGCCTCTCTTTGATGCAGACATCCTCAACAATTTCATTGACGAATTGTTTAAAGATCCTACTGTTACCATCGACGATCTGCAGCTACCGATTGACATCAGTGTCACATTTCAAGGCAGCATTGCCAAGGAGCTTGCTATAGCTCAGAAAATTGTTGAGCTGAAGAACAAGATCGACTATGAGAAGGCCCAGTCCAAGAAGCATATGGCAAAGCTCAGTGTTATTGATATTCAAAACTTCAAGCAGATGATGATTGACCGCAAGGCGCAGTTTAAGAAGAAACATGAGGAAGCCAAAGGCTCTCGTGAGCGCATGAAATATTATGCTGAGAAATGTGTTCAGACTCACAATGAGGCTGTGAAGAGAAAGGCACTTGGGCGTCCAGGAATTGACCCCAAGCTAGCTTCCAAGAAGAAGAAGCCTCCTGAAACTGAACCCAAAGCCCCAAGGCAGGAAAGGCCAAGCATTATCTTCCCTGCCAGTATGACTGGCTCGAAGCCAAAGGTCCCTTCTATTGGGTAACGTAGCAATAAGTCAAAAAAATTCCTACGTGTCACCAAGATCAATCTAGGAGATACCAGCAACGAGAGAGAGGGAGTGCATCTTCATACCCTTGAAGATCGCTAAGCGGAAGCATTACAAGAATGCGGTTGGTGGAGTCGTACACGCAGCGACTCAGATCGTGGTCGATTCCGATCTAAGCGCCGAACAACAGTGCCTCCGCGTTCAACACACGTTCAGCCCGGTGACGTCTCCCGCGCCTTGATCCAGTAAGGAGGAGGGAGAGGTTGGGGAAGACAACTCTAGCAGTAGCACGACGGCATGGTGGTGGTGGAGCAGCGTGGTTCTCCAGCAGGGCTTCACCAAGCACTACGAAAGACGAGGAGTGGAGAGGTAGGGCTGCGCCGACAGAGAGAGAGAAACTTTCATGTATGGCAGCCCCAATACCCCCACTATATATAGGAGGAGGGGAGGGGGCTGCGCCCCATCTAGGGTTACCACCCTAGGGGGAGTGGCAGCCCTAGATGGGATGGAGGGGGGCGGCCAAGGGGGAGAGAGAGGGGGCGCGCCCTAGGGTGGGCCGTAGGCCCATCTGGCCTAGGGTTTCCCCCTCTCCCCTCTTGCTGCGCCTTGGGCCTTGGTGGGAGGCGCACCAGCCCACTCAGGGGCTGGTCCCTTCCCACTCTTGGCCCATGCAAGCCTTCGGGGCTGGTGACCCCTCCCGGTGGACCCCGAAACCCTTCCGGTGGTCCCGGTACATTACCGGTGATGCCCGGAACACTTCTGGTGTCCAAATCCTCACTTCCTATACATCATTCTTTACCTCTGGACCATTCCGGAACTCCTCGTGACGTCCGAGATCTCATCCAGGACTCTGAACAACATTCGGTAACCACGTACATACTTTCCCTATAACCCTAGCGTCATTGAACCTTCAGTGTGTAGACCCTACGGGTTCGGGAGACATGTAGACATGACCGAGACATCTCTCTGGTCAATAACCAACAGCGGGATCTGGACACCTATGTTGGCTCCCACATGTTCCTCGATGATCTTATCGGATGAACCACGATGTCGGGGATTCAATCAATCCTGTATGCAATTCCCTTTGCCTATCGGTATGTTACTTGCCCGAGATTCGATCGCCGTTATCCCCATACCTCGTTGAATCTCGTTACTGGCAAGTCACTTTACTCATTCCGTAATGCATGATCCCGTGACCAACTCCTTAGTCACATTGAGCTCATCATGATGATGCATTACTGAGTGGGTCCAGAGATACCTCTCCGTCATACGGAGTGACAAATCCCAGTCTCGATTCGTGCCAACTCAATAGACACTTTCGGAGATACCTGTAGTGTACCTTTATAGCCATCCAGTTACGTTGTGACGTTTGGTACACCCAAAACATTACTACGGTATCCGGGAGTTGCACAATCTCATGGTCTAAGGAAATGATACTTGACATTAGAAAAGCTTTAGCAAACGAACTACACGATCTTGTGCTATGCTTAAGATTGGGGTCTTGTCCATCACATCATTCTCCTAATGATGTGATCCTGTTATCAACGACATCCAATGTCCATGGTCAGGAAACCATGACCATGTATTGATCAACGAGCTAGTCAACTAGAGGCTTACTAGGGACATATTACGATCTATGCATTCACACAAGTATTACGGTTTTCGGTTAATACAATTATAGCATGAACAATAGACAATTATCATGAACATGGAAATATAATAATAATCAATTTATTTGTGCCTCTAGGGCATATTTCCAACAGTCTCCCACTTGCACTAGAGACATAATCTAGTTACATTGTGATGAATCGAACACCCATAGAGTTCTGGTGTTGATCATGTTTTCCTCGTGGAAGAGGTTTAGTCAACGGACCTGCGACATTCAGATCCGTATACACTTTACAAATATCTATGTCTCCATCTTGGATATATTCACGAACGGAGTTGAAGCGACGCTTGATATGCCTGGTCTTCTTGTGAAACTTGGGCTCCTTGGCAAGGGCAATAGCTCCAGTGTTGTCACAGAAGAGTGTCATTGGGCCCGACGCATTGGGAATAACTCCTAGGTCGGTGAAGAAATCCTTCATCAAGACTGATTCCTGTGCTGCCTCCGAGGCTGCTATGTACTCCGCTTCACATGTAGATCCCGCCACGACGCTTTGCTTGCAACTGCACCAGCTGACTGCCCCACCATTCAAAATGTACACGTATCCAGTTGTGACATGAAGTCATCTAGATCTATGTCGAAGCTAGCATCGACGTAACTCTTTACGACGAGCTCTTCGTCACCTCCATAAATGAGAAACATATCCTTCGTTCTTTTTAGGTACTTTAGGGTATTCTTGACCGCTGTCCAGTGTTCCATGCCGGGATTACTTTGGTACCTTCCTACCAAACTTACGGCAAGGTTCACATCAGGTCTGGTACACAGCATGGCATACATAATAGACCCTATGGCTGATGCATAGGGGATGACACTCATCTTTTCTCTATCTTCTGTCGAGGTCGAGCATTGAGTCGTGCTCAATCTCACACCTTGCAATACATGCAAGAACCCCTTCTTGGACTGATCCATATTGAACTTCTTCAATATCTTGTCAATGTATGTGCTTTGCGAAAGACCAATGAGGTGTCTCGATCTATCTCTATAGATCTTAATGCCTAATATGTAAGCAGCTTCTCCAAGGTCCTTCATTGAAAAACACTTATTCAAGTAGGCCTTTATGCTTTCCAAAAATTCTATATCATTTACCATCAATAGTATGTCATCCACATATAATATGACAAATGCTATAGAGCTCCCACTCACTTTCTTGTAAACGCAGGCTTCTCCATAAGTCTGTGTAAACCCAAACGCTTTGATCATCTCATCAGAGCAAATGTTCCAACTCCGAGATGCTTGCATCAGCCCATAGATTGAGCGCTGGAGCTTGCATACCTTGTCAGCATTCTTAGGATCGACAAAACCTTCTGGCTGCATCATATACAATTCTTCCTTAAGGAAACCATTAAGGAATGCCGTCTTGACGTCCATTTGCCATATCTCATAAGCATAGAATGCGGAAATTGCTAGCATGATTCGGACGGACTTCAGCTTAGCTACGGGTGAGAAGGTCTCATCGTAGTCAACCCCTTGAATTTGTCGATAACCCTTAGTGACAAGCCGGGCCTTATAGATGGTCACATTACCATCCGCGTCAGTCTTCTTCTTAAAGATCCATTTATTCTCTATGGCTTGCCAATCATCGGGCAAGTCTGTCAAAGTCCATACTTCATTTTCATACATTGATCCTATGTCGGATTTCATGGCTTCAAGCCATTTGATGGAATCCGGGCCCACCATCGCTTCTTCATAGTTCGAAGGTTCACCATTGTCTAACAACATGATTTCCAAGACAGGGTTGCCGTACCACTCTGGTGCAGAACATGTCCTTGTGGACCTACGAAGTTCAATAGCAACTTGATCCGAAGTTTCATGATCATCATCATTAACTTCCTCTCTAGTCGGTGCAGGCACCACAGAAACATCTTCCTGAGCTATGCTACTTTCCGGTTCAAGAGGCAGTACCTCATCAAGTTCTACTTTCCTCCCACTTACTTCTTTCAAGAGAAACTCTTTCTCTAGAAAGGATCCATTCTTGGCAACAAATATCTTGACTTCGGATCTGAGGTAGAAGGTATACACGATAGTTTCCTTAGGGTATCCTATGAAGACGCATTTTTCCGACTTGGATTTGAGCTTTTCAGGTTGAAGTTTCTTGACATAAGCATCGCATCCCCAAACTTTCAGAAACGACAGCTTAGGTTTCTTCCCAAACCATAATTCATATGGTGTCGTCTCAACGGATTTCGACGGAGCCGTATTTAAAGTGAACATGGCAGTCTCTAAAGCATAACCCCAAAATGATATCGGTAGATCGATAAGAGACATTATAGATCGCACCATATCCAATAGAGTGCGATTACGATGTTCGGACACACCATTATGCTAAGGTGTTCCAGGCGGCGTGAGTTGTGAAAGAATTCCACATTTCCTTAAGTGCGTGCCAAATTCGTGACTCAAATATTTCCCTCCACGATCTAATCGTAAGAACTTTATTTTCCTATCACATTGATTCTCAACCTCACTCTGAAATTCCTTGAACTTTTCAAAGGTCTCAGACTTGTGTTTCATTAAGTAGACATACCCATATCTACTTAAGTCATCACTGAGGGTGAGAACATAACGATAACCACCACGAGCCTCAACGCTCATTGGACCGCACACATCAGTATGTATGATTTCCAATAAGTTGGTTGCTCTTTCCATTGTTCCGGAGAACGGAGTCTTGGTCATTTTGCCCATGAGGCATGGTTCGCACGTGTCAAATGATTCATAATCAAGAGACTCCAAAAGTCCATCTGCATGGAGTTTCTTCATGCGTTTGACACCAATGTGACCAAGGCCGCAGTGCCACAAGTATGTGGGACTATCATTATCAACCTTACATCTTTTGGCATTCACACTATGAATATGTGTAACATCATGTTTGAGATTCAATAAGAATAAACCATTGACCAGCGGGGCATGACCATAAAACATATCTCTCATATAAATAGAACAACCATTATTCTCAGATTTAAATGAGTAGCCATCTCGCATTAAACGAGATCCAGATACAATGTTCATGCTCAAAGCTAGCCCTAAATAACAATTATTGAGGTTTAAAACTAATCCCGTAGGTAAATGTAGAGGTAGCGTGCCGACGGCGATCACATCGACCTTGGAACCATTCATGATGCACATCGTCAGCTCGTCCTTCGCCAGTCTCCGCTTATTCCGCAGCTCCTGTTTTGAGTTAAAAATATGAGCAACCGCACCGGTATCAAATACCTAGGAGCTACTACGAGTGCTGGTAAGGTACACATCAATAACATGTATATCATATATACCTTTGGTATTGTCTGCCTTCTTATCCGCTAAGTACTTGGGGCGGTTCCGCTTCCAGTGACCATTTCCCTTGCAATAAAAGCACTGAGTCACGGGCTTGGGCCCATTCTTTGGCTTCTTCTTGGCAACTGATTTACCGGGCGCGGCAACTCCCTTGTCGTCCTTCTTGAAGTTCTTCTTACCCTTGCCCTTCTTGAAACTAGTGGTCTTATTCACCATCAACACTTGATGTTCCTTTTTGATCTACACCTCCACTGATTTCAGCATTGAATATAACTCAGGAATGGACTTCTCCATCCCTTGCATATTGTAGTTCATCACAAAGCTCTTGTAGCTAGGTGGAAGCGACTGGAGGATCCTGTCAATGACCGAGTCATCCGGGAGATTAACTCCCAGCTGAGACAAGCGGTTGTGCAACCCAGACATTTTGAGTATATGCTCGCTGACAGAACTGTTTTCCTCCATCTTACAACTGTAGAACTTGTCGGAGACTTCATATCTCTCGACCCGGGCATGAGCTTGGAAAACCATTTTCAGCTCTTGGAACATCTCATATGCTCCGTGCTGCTCAAAACGCTTTTGGAGCCCCGGTTCTAAGATGTAAAGCATGCCACACTGAACCAGGGAGTAATCATCACTACACGACTGCCAGGCGTTCATAACGTCTTGAGTTGCTGGGAAAATGGGTGCTTCACCTAGCAGTGCTTCAAGGACATATGCTTTCTTGGCAGCTATAAGGATGATCCTCAAGTTACAGACCCAATCCGTATAGTTGCTACCATCGTCTTCCAGCTTGGTTTTCTCTAGGAACGCGTTGAAGTTGAGGGCAACATCAGCGTGGGCCATTTGATCTACAAGACATATTGTAAAGATATTTTAGACTAAGTTCATGATAATTAAGTTCATCTAATCAAATTATCTAATGAACTCCCACTCAGATAGACATCCCTCTAGTCATCTAAGTGATACATGATCCGAATCGACTAGGCCATGTCCGATCATCACGTGAGACGGACTAGTCATGAACGGTGAACATCTCCATGTTGATCGTATCTACTATACGACTCATGTTCGACCTTTCGATCTCTTGTGTTCCAAGGCCATGTTTGTACATGCTAGGCTCCAACCTAAGTGTTATGCATGTGTAAATCTGGCTTACACCTGTTGTATGCGAACATTAGAATCTATCACACCCGATCATCACGTGGTGCTTCGAAACAACGAACCTTCGCAACGGTGCACAGTTAGGGGGAACACATTTCTTGAAATTTTAGTGAGGGATCATCTTATTTATGCTACCATCGTTCTAAGCAAATAAGATGTAAACATGACAAACATCACATGCAAATCATAAAGTGACATGATATGGCCAATATCATCTTGCGCCTTTGATCTCCATCTTCGAGGCGTGGCATGATCACCTTCGTCACCGGCATGACACCATGATCTCCATCATCATGATCTCCATCATCGTGTCTTCATGAAGTTGTCTCGCCAACAATTACTTCTACTACTATGGCTAACGGTTAGCAATAAATTAAAGTAATTACATGGCATTTTCAATGACACGCAGGTCATACAATAAATTAAGACAACTCCTATGGCTCCTGCCGGTTGTCATACTCATCGACATGCAAGTCGTGATTCCTATTAAAAGAACATGATCAATCTCATACATCACATATATCATTCATCACATCCTTTTGGCCATATCACACCACATAGCATACCCTGCAAAAACAACTTAGACGTCCTCTAATTGTTGTTGCATGTTTTACGTGGCTGCTATGGGTTTCTAGCAAGAACGTTTCTTACCTACGCAAAAACCACAACGGTGATATGCCAATTTCTATTTACCCTTCATAAGGACCCTTTTCATCGAATCTGATCCGACTAAAGTGGGAGAGACAGACACCCGCTAGCCACCTTATGCATCAAGTGCATGTCAGTCGGTGGAACCAGTCTCACGTAAGCGTACATGTAAGGTCGGTCCGGGCCGCTTCATCCCACAATGCCGCCGAATCAAGATAAGACTAGTAACGGTAAGAAAATTGAACAAATCATCGCCCACAACTACTTTGTGTTCTACTCGTGCATAGAATCTACGCATAGACCTAGCTCATGATGCCACTGTTGGGTAACGTAGCAATAATTCAAAAAAATCCTACGTGTCACCAAGATCAATCTAGGAGATACTAGCAACAAGAGAGAGGGAGTGCATCTTCATACCCTTGAATATTGCTAAGCGGAAGCGTTACAAGAATGCGGGTGGTGGAGTCGTACATGTAGCGATTCAGATCGCGGTAGATTCTGATCTAAGCGCCGAACAACGGTGCCTCCGCGTTGAACACACGTGCAGCCCGGTGACGTCTCCCGCGCCTTGATCCATCAAGGAGGAGGGAGAGGTTGCGGAAGACAACTCCAGCAGCAGCACGACGGCGTGGTGGTGGTGGAGCAGTTTGGTTCTCAATCAGGGCTTCGCCAAGCACTACGAAAGACGAGGAGGTGGAGAGGTAGGGCTGCCCCGACATAGAGAGAGAGACTTTCGTGTATGGCAACCCCAAAACCCCCACTATATATAGGAGGAGGGGAGGGGGCTGCGGCCCCTCTAGGGTTCCCACCCTAGCGGGGCGGAAGCCCTAGATGGGATGGAGGGGGGCGGCCAAGAGGGGGAGAGAGGGGGGCGCGCCCTAGGGTGGGCCTTAGGCCCATCTGCGCGTAGGGTTTCCCCCATCTCCCCTCTTGCTGCGCCTTGGGCCTTGGTGGGAGGCGTACCAGCCCACTCAGGAGCTGGTCCCTTCCCACTCTTCGCCCATGCAAGCCTCCGGGGCTGGTGGCCCCTCCCGGTGGACCGTAATACCCTTCCGGTGGTCCCGATACATTACCGGTGATGCCCGGAACACTTCCGGTGTCCACATCATCACTTCCTATATATCATTCTTTACCTCCGGACCATTCCGGAACTCCTCGTGACATGCGAGATCTCATCCGGGACTCCTAACATCCTTCGGTAACCATGTACATACTTTCCCTATAACCCTAGCGTCATCGAACCTTAAGTGTGTAGACCCTACGGGTTCGGGAGACATGTAGACATGACAGAGACATCTCTCCGGTCAATAACCAAGAGCGGGATCTGGATACCCATGTTGGCTCCCACATGTTCCTCGATGATCTTATCGGATGAACCACGATGTCGGGGATTCAATCAATCCCGTATGCAATTCCCTTTGCCTATAGGTATGTTACTTGCCTGAGATTCGATCGCCGGTATCCCCATACCTCGTTCAATCTTGTTACCGGCAAGTCTCTTTACTCGTTCCGTAACGCATGATCCCGTGACCAACTCCTTAGTCACATTGAGCTCATCATGATGATGCATTACCGAGTGGGCCCAGAGATACCTCTCCGTCATACAGAGAGACAAATCCCAGTCTCAATTTGTGCCAACTCAACAGACACTTTCGGAGATACCTGTAGTGCACCTTTATAGCCACCCAGTTACGTTGTAATGTTTGGTACACCCAAAGCATTCCTACGGTATCCAGGAGTTGCACAATCTGATGGTCTAAGGAAATGATACTTTACATTAGAAAAGCTTTAGCAAAGAAACTACACGATCTTGTGCTATGCTTAAGATTGAGTCTTGTCCATCACATCATTCTCCTAATGATGTGATCCCGTTATCAACGACATCCAATGTCCATGGTCAGGAAACCATGACCATCTATTGATCAACGAGCTAGTCGACTAGAGGCTTACTAGGGACATATTACGATCTATGTATTCACACAAGTATTACGGTTTTCGATTAATACAATTATAGCATGAACAACAGACAATTATCATGAACAAGGAAATATAATAATAACCAATTTATTATTGCCTCTAGGGCATATTTCCAACACCATCAGCAGCTTCACAGGAGAAGAAGACTAAGTAGGCTGAGGCTGAAGCCAAAAAGAGGAAGCATCTTGACACTTCTGATGCTGCTCCCTCCCAGAAGAAGCAGAAGACAAAGTCTTCACGCAAAGAATGTGCTGCTCCTCAAGAACCATAGATAGTGGAGCACATCTGTGTTGCACTGCCTGCTTCCACCAATCGTGAGCATCGTCTCGTTGTGCATGAGCCTACTTCCACAGAGGCTCATGAGTCTGGAGATATTCCAGCTGCTGACTCCACCGTAGTTGAAGACATTGGTCATGATGACAATGTTGAAGATGATGAAGTCCTTCCTCAGATCCAGTCCAACCTAGTATCATCGCCTGCTCCTACGAGCAGTGAACTGATATGCATTGGTGGTCACATGACGCCAATTTCTCATGATGAATTTTGGGAAGAGCAACACCCCAACTCCGCATTGCATGAAGTGATTCCTCGCACACCACCTGCTCATGTCACCACTCCGGTGCTTGAGACCCCGCAAGCAACACACGAAGACATGGAGAAGACTGCTCCGAAGGCTCCGCAGAGGCCCTAGGCCCCCAGGTCTCCATGTACAGCATTCCTAAAGAGAATATGCAAAACACAAGCTCAGTAGCATTTCAAGTGTTTCCTGAAGCCATTCCTTCAGCGATTGCTCATGAATCTGAAGCCAAAGAGGCTGAAGACATTCCGGCTGCATCAGCCGATGAAGAAAGAGAAGAAGACCGTGAAGTTGTTCCCCCTACCAGTGATCCTGTTGTTCGAGAAGAAGAAGAAGTGATTGTGCAAGACCCTCTAGTCCATGAAGCCATTGACGTTGAGGCAAATGCGGCTGCCACCACCACCACCACTACTGAAGCCAATGACAGTGTCATGGCTGAAGACAATGTGCAGCCTGAAGTCATTGCTACCATGGAAGACAATGCGCAGCCATCCACCTCGGATGTGGCCGTTCCTCCCCCTGTACCTCACACTATGGAACGTGCATACAACCTGGTGAGCTCGTTACTGTCCGGTGGCCCATCTTGATTCCACCCACTGCTCCTGGTCCCCAATATGACTATCATGTGGAGCAAAGACCTCAAACGCAGAAGCCAAAGCCTAGGCTGCCAATTGAAGGAGTTCATGCACCAAATCCTCCTGCTCCTGCTGGTCCTCTTGCTGGTCAGTTTCGTCCGCCGCATCATGCCAACACTGATGCAACTGCCAGCACGGGAGCACAAAGGCCTCAGAAGCATGCTCGTGTCTTAAATGGCAGAGAGCTTCTTGTATCAGTTCATCAGAAGCAGGATAGGCATCATGAATGGCTAAAGCATGATACGCGAAGTCTACTCATTGACTTCAATCGTATTCGCAACCTGGCCACCAAGAATTCCTTTGTTGCACATGAAGCCTGTCGGTGGTCCTGGTAGAGCCTCACAATACTCTGTTCTGAAGACGATCTTCGCGAAGATGGCTTCACTCAACGTTTCAAGTTTGACTCCAGGCCTCCAAAATCTGCAAGCTGGCGTCCAACTCCATCCCTTGAAGATTCAGACTATTCATCTTCAGCTCCTATTGTGGTTGCTCGAGTCATAGATGAAGAGGACGATGCCACTTCACCAGCAATGGCTTCCCTGCATCATGATTCCACATCAGGCCCTGCTGCACCGCGCAACACCAACGTCAACCCTGCTACTCCAACATCTTCACCACTTGGGAACGAGTAGACACTTGCTACCTCTTGAGCACTGCGTTGGTTTTCCCTTGAAGAGGAAAGGGTGATGCAGTAAAGTAGCTTAAGTATTTCCCTCAGTTTTTGAGAACCAAGGTATCAATCTAGTAGGAAATCATGCTCAAGTCCCACGCACCTACACAAACAAATAAGAAACTCGCAACCAACGCGATAAAGGGGTTGTCAATCCCTTCACGGTCACTTATGAGAGTGAGATCTGATAGATGTGATAAGATAATATTTTTGGTATTTTTATGATAAAGATGCAAAGTAAAATAAACGGCAATAAAAATAGCTAAGTGTTGGAAGGTTAATATGATGGAAAATAGACCCCGGGCCATAGGTTTCACTAGTGACTTCTCTCAAGAGCATAAGTATTACGGTGGGTAAACAAATTACCGTCGAGCAATTGATAGAATTAAGCATAGTTATGAGAATATCTAGGTATGATCATGTATATAGGCATCACGTCCGCGACAAGTAGATCGAAACGATTCTGCATCTACTACTATTACTCCACACATCGACCGCTATCCAGCATGCATCTAGAGTATTAAGTTCATAAGAACAGAGTAATATTTTAAGTAAGATGACATGATGTAGAGGGATAAACTCATGCAATATGATATAAACCCCATCTTTTTATCCTCGATGGCAAGAATACAATACGTGCCTTGCTGCCCCTGCTGTCACTGGGAAAGGACACTCCAAGATTGAACCCAAAGCTAAGCACTTCTCCCTTTGCAAGCAAGATCAATCTAGTAGGCCAAACCAAACTGATAATTCGAAGAGACTTGCAAACATAACCAATCATACATAAAAGAATTCAGAGGAGCTTCAAATATTGTTCATAGATAATCTTGATCATAAACCCACAATTCATCGGATCTCGACAAACACACCGCAAAAGAAGATTACATCGAATAGATCTCCAAGAGAATCGAGGAGAACTTTGTATTGAGATCCAAAGAGAGAGAAGAAGCCATCTAGCTAATAACTATGGACCCGAAGGTCTGAGGTAAACTACTCACACATCATCGGAGAGGCTATGGTGTTGATGTAGAAGCCCTCTGTGATCAATGCCCCCTCCGGCGGAGCGCCGGAAAAGGCCCCAAGATGGGATCTCACGGGTACAGAAGGTTGCGGCGGTGGAAATAGGGTTTTGGCTTCTCGTCTGATGGTTTGGGGATACGTAGGTATATATAGGAGGAAGAAGTACGTCGGTGGAGCAACGTGGGCCCCACAAGAGTGGAGGGCACGCCTGGGGGGTAGGCGTGCCCCCTGCCTCGTGCTCTCCTCGTTGATTGCTTCACATAGACTCCAAGTCCTCTGGATCACGTTTGTTCCGAAAATCACGTTCCTGAAGGTTTCATTCCATTTGGACTCCGTTTGATATTCTTTTTCTGCGGAACACTGCAATAGGCAAAAAAAACAGCAATTCGGGCTGGGCCTTCGGTTCATAGGTTAGTCCCAGAAATAATATAAAAGTGTATAATAAAGCCCATTAAACATCCAAAACAGAATATAATATAGCATGGAACAATCAAAAATTATAGATACGTTGGAGACGTATCAAGCATCCCCAAGCTTAATTCCTGCTCGTCCTCGAGTAGGTAAATGATAAAAACAGAATTTTTGATGTGGAATGCTACTTAGCATAATTTTCAATGTAATTCTCTTATTTGTGGTATGAATATTCAGTTCTGAAAGATTCAAAATAAAAGTTTAATATTGACATAAAAATAATAATACTTCAAGCATACTAACTAAGCAATTATGTCTTCTCAAAATAACATGGCCAAAGAAAGTTATCCCTACAAAATCATATAGTCTGGCTATGCCCTATCTTCATCACACAAAGTATTTAATCATGCACAACCCCGATGACAAGCCAAGCAATTGTTTCATACTTTTGGTGTTCTCAAAAATTGTCAATCTTCACGCAATACATGAGCGTGAGCCATGGACATAGCACTATATGTGGAATACAATGGTGGTTGTGGAGAAGACAAAAAAGGAGAAGATAGTCTCACATCAACTAGGCGTATCAACGGGCTATGGAGATGCCCATCAATAGATATCAATGTGAGTGAGTAGGGATTGCCATGCAACGGATGCACTAGAGCTATAAGTATATGAAAGCTCAACAAAAGAAACTAAGTGGGTGTGCATCCAACTTGCTTGCTCACGAAGACCTAGGGCATTTTGAGGAAGCCCATCATTGGAATATACAAGCCAAGTTCTATAATGAAAAATTCCCACTACTATATGAAAGTGATATCATAGGAGACTCTCTATCATGAAGATCATGGTGCTACTTTGAAGCACAAGTGTGGAAAAAGGATAGTAGCATTGTCCCTTCTCTCTTTTTCTCTCCTTTTTTTTCTTTGGGCCTTTTCTCTTTTTTATGGCCTCTTTTTTTTCCTTTTTTTATTTTTCGTCCGTAGTCTCATCCCGACTTGTGGGGGAATCATAGTCTCCATCATCCTTTCCTCACTTGGGACAATGCTCTAATAATGATGACCATCACACTTTTATTTTCTTTACAACTCAAAACTTAGAACAAAATATGACTCTATGTGAATGCCTCTAGCGGTGTACCGGGATATGCAATGAATCAAGAGTGACATGTATGAAGGAATTATGAATGGTGGCTTTGCCACAAATACGATGTCAACTACATGATCATGCAAAGCAATATGACAATGATGGAGCGTGTCATAGTAAATGGAACGATGGTGAGTTGCATGGCAATATATCTCGGAATGGCTATGGAAATGCCATGATAGGTAGGTATGGTGGCTGTTTTGAGGAAGGTTTATGGTGGGTGTATGATACCGGCGAAAAGTGCGCGGTATTAGAGAGGCTAGCAATGGTGGAAGGAAGAAAAGTGCGTATAATCCATGGACTCAACATTAGTCATAAAGAACTCATATACTTGTTGCAAAAATCTACAAGTTATCAAAGCAAAGTATTACGCGCATGCTCCTAGGGGGATATATTGGTAGGAAAAGACCATCGCTCGTCCCCGACCGCCACTCATAAGGAAGACAATCAATAAATAAATCATGCTCCGACTTCATCACATAACGGTTGACCATACGTGCATGCTACGGGAATCACAAACTTTAACACAAGTATTCCTCAAATTCACAACTACTCAACTAGCATGACTCTAATATCACCATCTTCATATCTCAAAACAATTATCAAGCATCAAACTTCTCGTAGTATTCAACAAACTCATAAGAATTGTTTTTTTACTAATCTTGGATGTCTATCATAATTAAAGCAAATTGCCATGCTGTTTTGTAGGACTCTCAAAATAATATAAGTGAAGCATGAGAGAACAATAGTTTCTATAAAAAAAATCCACCACCGTGCTCTAAAAGATATAAGTGAAGCAGTAGAGCAAAAACTATATAGCTCAAAAGATATAACTGAAGCACATAGAGTATTCTAATAAATTCAGAATCATGTATGTCTCTCTCAAAAGGTGTGTACAGAAAGGATGATTGTGGTGAACTAAAAACAAAGACTCAAATCATACAAGACGCTCCAAGAAAAACACATATCATGTGGTGAATAAAAATATACCTCCAAGTAAAGTTACCGATGGACGAAGACAAAAGAGGGGATGCCTTCCGTGGCATCCCCAAGCTTTGGCTTTTTGGTGTCCTTAGATTATATTGGGGTGCCATGGGCATCCCCAAGCTTAGGATCTTGCCACTCCTTGTTCCATAATCCATCAAATCTTTACCCAAAACTTGAAAACTTCAGAACACAAAACTTAACAGAAAATCTCGTGAGCTCCGTTAGCGAAAGAAAACAAAACACCACTTCAAGGTACTGTATTGAACTCATTCTTTATTTATATTGGTGTTAAACCTACTGTATTCCAACTTCTCTATGGTTTATAAACTCTTTTATTAGCCATAGATTCATCAAAATAAGCAAACAACACACGAAAAACAGAATCTGTCAAAAACAGAACAGTCTGTAGTAATCTGTAACTAACGCAAACTTCTGGAACTCAAAAAAATCTACCAAAATGGGATGACCTAGAAAATTTGTTTATTGATCTACTGCAATTGTAACTAGTATTTTATCACTTTCTGGTGATTTTTAACAATTGTTTTCGTGAACAGAAAGTTTCTGGAATTTTCAGCAAGATCAAATAACTATCATCCAAGAAGATCCTATAGGTTTAACTTGGCACAAACACTAATTAAAACATAAAAACAAATCTAACCAGAGGCTAGATCAAATATTTATTCCTAAACAGAAGCAAAAAGCAAAAAACTAAAATAAAATTGGGTTGCCTCCCAACAAGCGCTATCGTTTAACGCCCCTAGCTAGGCATAAAAGCAAGGATAGATCTAGGTATTGCCATCTTTGGTAGGCAATCCATAAGTAGCTCTCATAATAGATTCATAAGGTAATTTTATCTTCTTTATAGGGAAGTGTTCCATGCCTTTCCTTAACGGAAATTGGAATCTAATATTCCCTTCCTTCATATCAATAATTGCACCAATCGTTATAAGGAAAGGTCTACCAAGAATAATAGGACATGAAGGATTACAATATATATCAAGAACAATAAAATCTATGGGCACATAGTTCCTATTTGCAACAATAAGAACATCATTAATTCTTCCCATAGGTTTCTTAATAGTGGAATCCGCAAGGTGCAAGTTTAAAGAACAATCATCAAATTCGCGGAAACCTAACAAATCACACAAAGTTTTTGGAATCGTGGAAACACTAGCACCCAAATCACACAAATCATAGCATTCATGATCTTTAATTTTAATTTTAATAGTAGCCACTCATCATAAAGTTTTCTAGAGATAGAAACTTCCAACTCAAGTTTTTCTTCATAAGATTGCATTAAAGCATCAATGATATGTTTAGTAAAAGCTTTATTTTGGCTATAAACATGAGGAGAATTTAGCACGGATTTCAACAAGGAAATACAATCTATCAAAGAGAAATTATCATAATTAAATTCCTTGAAATCCAAAATAGTGGGTTCATTAATATCCAAAGTTTTGATCTCTTCAATCCCACTTTTACCAATTTTTGCATCAAGATCTAAAAACTCCAAATTTTTGGGACGCCTTCTAGGTAAAGGTGACTCATCTCCAGTCCCATCATTATCAAGATTCATATTGCAAAAAAATATATTTAATAGGATACACATCAATAACTTTTAGATCTTCATCTTTATTTTCATCGAAACTAGAAGAACACGCTTTCACAAAGCGATCTTTCTTAGCACGCATCCTAGCAGTTCTTTCCTTGCACTCATCAATCGAAATTCTCATGGCTTTGAGAGACTCATTGATATCATGCTTAGGTGGAATAGATCTAAGTTTCAAAGAATCAACATCAAGAGAAATTCTATCAACGTTCCTAGCCAATTCATCAACCTTAAGCAATTTTTCTTCAAGCAAAGCATTGAAATTCTTTTGCGAATTCATAAACTCCTTAACACTAATCTCAAATTAAGAGGGCATCTTATTAAAATTTCCATAAGAATTGTTGTAGGAATTACCATAATTATTAGAGTAATTACTAGGGAATGGCCTAGGATTAAAGTTTCCTCTATACGCGTTGTTACCAAAATTATTCCTACCAACAAAATTTACATCCATAGATTCATTATTATTCTCAATCAAAGTAGACAAAGGCATATCATTAGGATCATAAGAAACACTTTTAGTAGCAAATAATTTCATAAGTTCATCCATCTTTCCACTCAAAACATTAATTTCTTCTATCGCATGCACTTTTTTATTAGTAGATCTTTCGGTGTGCCATTGAGAATAATTAACCATAATATTATCTAGGAGTTTAGTAGCTTCTCCTAAGGTGATTTCCATAAAAGTGCCTCCCCCGGCCGAATCTAAAAGATTTCTAGAAGCAAAATTCAATCCGGCATAATTTTTTTGTATAATCATCGAAAGATTCAAACCATGTGTAGGGCAATTACGTATCATTAATTTCATCCTTTCCCAATCTTGTGCAACATGTTCATGATCAAGTTGTTTAAAATTCATGATATCATTTCCAAGAGAGATGATCTTAGCGGGAGGAAAATACTTAGAGATAAAAGCATCTTTTCACTTATTCCATGAATCAATACTATTTTTAGGCAAAGACGAAAACCAAACTTTAGCACGATCTCTAAGCGAAAAAGAAAATAGCTTAAATTTAACAATATCATTGTCCACATCTTTCTTATTTTGCATATCACACAAATCAACGAAGCTATTCAGATGGGTAGCGGCATCTTCACTAGGAAGGCCGGCAAATTGATCTTTCATGACAAGATTCAACAAAGCAGCATTAATTTCACAAGATTCAGCATCGGTAAGAGGAGCAATCGGAGTGCTAAGAAAATCATTGTTGTTGGTATTGGTAAAGTCACACAATTTAGTATTATCTTGAGCCATCGTGACAAGCAAGCAATCCAACACACGAGCAAACAAGAAGCAAGCGAAAAAGAGGCGAACGGAAAAGAGAGGGCGAATAAAACGGAAAGGGTGAATTGGGGGAGAGGAAAACGAGAGGCAAATGGCAAATAATGTAATGCGAGGGATAAGAGTTTGTGATGGGTACTTGGTATGTCTTGACTTGACTTGACTTGGCGCGAATCTCCCCGACAACGGCGCCAGAAATCCTTCTTGCTACCTCTTGAGCACCGCGTTGGTTTTCCCTTGAAGAGGAAAGGGTGATACAGTAAAGTAGCGTAAGTATTTCCCTCAGTTTTTGAGAACCAAGGTATCAATCTAGTAGGAGATCACGGTCAAGTCCCACACACCTACACAAACAAATAAGAACCTCGCAACCAACGCGATAAAGGGGTTGTCAATCCCTTCACGGTCACTTACGAGAGTGAGATCTGATAGATATGATAAGATAATATTTTTGGTATTTTTATGATAAAGATGCAAAGTAAAATAAACGGCAATAAAAATAGCTAAGTGTTGGAAGATTAATATGATCGAAAATAGACCCGGGGGCCATAGGTTTCACTAGTGACTTCTCTCAAAAGCATAAGTATTACGGTGGGTAAACAAATTACCGTCGAGCAATTGATAGAATTGAGCATAGTTATGAGAATATCTAGGTATGATCATGTATATAGGCATCACGTCCGCGACAAGTAGATCGAAACGATTCTGCATCTACTACTATTACTCCACACATCGACCACTATCCAGCATGCATCTAGAGTATTAAGTTCATAAGAACAGAGTAATGCTTTAAGTAAGATGACATGATGTAGAGGGATAAACTCATGCAATATGATATAAGCCCCATCTTTTTATCCTCGATGGCAACAATGCAATACGTGCCTTGCTGCCCCTGCTGTCACTGGGAAAGGACACCGCAAGATTCAACCCAAAGCTAAGCACTTCTCCCATTGCAAGAAAGATTAATCTAGTAGGCCAAACCAAACTGATAATTCGAATAGACTTGCAAACATAACCAATCATACATAAAAGAATTCAGAGGAGATTCAAATATTGTTCATAGATAATCTTGATCATAAACCCACAATTCATCGGATCTCGGCAAACACACCGCAAAAGAAGATTACATCGAATTGATCTCCAAGAGAATCGAGGAGAACTTTGTATTGAGATCCAAAGAGAGAGAAGAAGCCATCTAGCTAATAACTATGGACCCGAAGGTCTGAGGCTGTGGTGGTTATGTAGAAGCCCTCCGTGATCAATGCCCCCTCCGGCGGAGCGCCGGAAAAGGCCCCAAGATGGGATCTCACGGGTACAGAAGGTTGCGGCGGTGGAAATAGGGTTTTGGCTCCTCGTCTGATGGTTTGGGGATACGTAGGTATATATAGGAGGAAGAAGTACGTCGGTGGAGCAATGTGGGCCCCACGAGGGTGGAGGGCACGCCTGGGGGGTAGGTGCGCCCCTGCCTCGTTCTCTCCTCGTTGATTGCTTTACGTAGACTCCAAGTCCTCTGGATCACGTTTGTTCCGAAAATCATGTTCCCGAAGGTTTCATTCCATTTGGACTCCGTTTGATATTCTTTTTTCTGTGAAACACTGAAATAGGCAAAAAACAGCAATTTGGGCTGGGCCACCGGTTAATAGGTTAGTCCCAAAAATAATATAAAAGTATATAATAAAGCCCATTAAACATCCAAAACAGAATATAATATAGCATGGAACAATCAAAAATTATAGATACGTTGGAGACGTATCAACACTCTATGTCTTCAAACCTTTTTGGTCCTTCCTGACAAAAGGGGGAGAAGCGTATGAGTTTCAGACATACCGTTCTTGAAACTGTTGGTTTTTGAGTTGTAACACTTAAACTTGATGGTAATCTCCTGTTATTGTTGGTACCTTATGATGCGATGATAAATTCCGCATGAAGTCATTCTGTAGATGCCCATTTCTCATTGTGCATGTCATTATCTTCATTTCTCTTATGTATGCACGGTGAATTGTCTTCATGTGTTGAAGGGGATCTCCACAAATCAAAACCTGCCATGTGCATTTGCATTCAAAAGCAAATCATTTATATGCACATCTTCAGGGGGAGACTTATTTAACCTATGAAGACAATGCCCATGTACTTTAACTTTCACATACTTTTATCCCCGTTGAAAACTTCAAGCAGTTTGTCATCAATCACCAAAAAGGGGGAGATGGTAAGTGCATCTAGTGCCACCCCTAGTTGGTTTTGGAGTATTGATGACAAACATGGTTGAGGGACTAATGTGTTTGTGAGAATTGCAGGATAACACAGGTAGTAGTCCCTCATTGATTCGTTTTACCTACTAGAGATGACCCCTAAAAATGTATGAAGACATTGAAGACAATGGTGGTTCGTGAAGACATTCACGTTGAAGATAATGACTGGTGAAGACATTCACTTGAAGACTATGGAGTGCAAAGACATAGTTTCTTTCGTAGTTTCCTTTTCTTCTTTATTGAGTCATAGGAACAACCGTACTGTTAAGTGGGGTCCAAGTGAACAAAGTCAGATGACTGAAGTGATGCTCAACCAAAATCCTATGTATTCGAGCGAAGGCAATGAGAGCAAATCTTATCCTATGTCGGATGAGTCAGCTTTGCTTGTAGCCCAAGCCAAGCTGCCGCGTGTGTTTGAAATCCTACCGTTGGGCATGTGTCGGTTCCTTAGTGATCCAGGGTCATTTCAGACATATCATGTCGGGTTGCCTCCTGGCTATAAATAGCCCACCCCCTACACCGTAAATTGGTGGCTGCTCAGAGTTAGTGCACGGATTTTGTCGTTTGAGAGCAACCCACCTCTGAAGCCTTTGAGAGAGAGATCCTTGTGAGGACAAAGCCCAAAACACACAGAGCCAAAGAGTGTTAGGCGTCACTGAAGTCTTTCTGTCCGCGTGACCTGAAGACTCGTTACACTTGAGGACTATGCATCCTCCAGCCGGTTAGGCGTCACGTTCTGAGGATCTAAGAGTCATTGTGGATCACCAGTGAATGGAGTCTGTGAAGGTTTGGAAGTCTACCTTGAAGACTTACCGGAGTGATTGGGCGAGGACTGTGTGTCCTTAGCTCAAGGGGAATAAGGTGAAGACACAGTTTTCTGAGTTCAATCTCAGCCTCCCTAACCAAACGTATAGTTGTTACACCAACTGGAACTGGTCTACCAAACCCTTGTCTTCACCAAGCTACTGGTTCTATCCCCTACTTCCTTTCCTTTTTAGTTTATCTTGGTGAAGTCATTGCATGCCCACCTGATTTGTTTGACTTCACTGTGCGAAGACTATTACCTGTTTGGCTTCATACTGTCTTCCATTTCGATCCATACTACCTAGCTGCTATTAGTCTTCGTGCTTTCACTACATTGCTTAATTGACTATGGCTTGTCTAGTGTAGTTTATTTACCGCTGCACATCTTATATGTTCAGTCTAACAGTTTGTCTTCAAAGATCTCGTGTTTTGAAGACTTTCATAAAAATCGCCTATTCACCCCCCTCTAGTCGATAACTAGCACTTTCAAACACCCATGTGCCAAACCAAGCAATTGTATCATATTTTTTCTCACTTCAACATTTTCAACTTCACTCTATAAGTGCATCTAGTGCCACCCTTTGTTGGTTTTGGAGTATTGACGACAAACTTGGTTGAGGGACTAATGTGTTTGTGAGATTTACAGGGGAAGACAGGTAGAAGTTCCTATTGATTTGGTTTACCCATCGAAGATGTCCCCTAAAAATGCATGAAGACATTGAAGATAATGGTGGTTTGCAAGACATTTGTGTTGAAGATAATGGTGCACGAAGACTTTGGCTTGAAGACAATGGAGCATGAAGACGTAGTCTTTTGTTAGTTTCATTTTCTTCTTTCCCGAGTCATAGGAACCACCGCACTATTAAGTGGGTTCTAGGTAAACAAAGTCAGAAACTGACATGATGCTCAACCTAAAATCCTATATCTTTGAGTGAAGACAATGAGAGAAAATCTCTTCCATAGTTGGTTGAGTCAGCTTTACTTGGAACCCAAGTCAAGCTCTCGAGTGTGTTTGAAATCCGACCGCTGGACACATGTCAGTTGTCCACTTACCTAGGGTCATTTCAGACATATCATGTCAGGTTGCCTCCTAGCTATAAATAGCCCACCCCCTCCATCATAAATTGGTGGCTGCTCTGAGTTAGTGCACGACTTTTGTCGTTTGAGAGCGACCCACCTCCGAAGCCTTTGAGTGAGAATCCTTGCGAGGAAAAACCCAAAAAAACGTGAGCCCAAAATTGATTGAGCATCATTGAAACCTTTTTGTTCCGCGTGAACCGAAGACTTGGTACACTTGAAGGTTGTGATCTTCCAGCCAGTTAGGCATCGTGTTCTGAGCATCCAAGAGACATTGTGGATTGCCGGTGAACGAAGTCTGTGAAGGTTTGGAAGTCTACCTTGAAGGCTTGCCCGAGTAATTGGGCGAGATATGTGGATCTTAGCTCAAGGGGAATAAGGTGAAGACTAGGTCTTCAGAATTCAATCTCAGCCTCCCCAACCAGACATACAACTGTCACAGTAGTTGGAACTGGTCAAACAAATCACATGTCTTCTTCGAGCAACTGGTTCTATCACTTCATTACTTTACTTATTGTTTAGTTTCCTGAAGTCATTGCTTGCTCATTCTGTTCGAAGACATTGGGTGAAGACATTCCCTTTGCCTACATATTTGTCTTCACACTATCTTCCTAAACTGCGTTGTTATACCCAGTTGTTGTTTGTCTTCGCATTACACTTCAATTGTTCTTGACATACTACTACTTGTGAGCTGCATTGGGATTTCCTTGAATAGGAGAGGATGATGCAGTATAGTAGAGATAAGTATTTTCCTCAGTTAAGAACTAAGGTTATCAATCTAGTAGGAGAACTACGTCACACCTCGTTTGCAGCACCTACACACAAAACAACAAATATTTACGCCCAACATGAACAAGGGGTTGTCAATCTCTAGGCGGCTAATTGCAAGGATCAAATCTCGTAGTGATAGATAGATAACTAAAACACAAAATAAAATAAATAAAGAAAAATTGCAGCAAGATATTTTTTATTTTAATATATGATAAAAAGTAGACCCAAGGGCCATAGTTTTCACTAGAGGCTTCTCTCTTGAAAATAGCATACGGTGGGTAAACAAATTACTATTAGGCAATTGATAGAAAAGCAAATAATCATGACGGTATCTAAGGCAATGGTCATGTATATAGGCATCACGTCCGAGACAAGTAGACCGAAACGATTCTGCATCTACTACTACTACTTCACACATCGACCGCTATCCAGCATGCATCTAGAGTATTAAGTTCATTAAGAACGGAGTAACCCCTTAAGCAAGATGACATTATGTAGACAAAGTAAACTCACACATGAGTAAACCCCATCTTTTTACCCTTAATGGCAATGATGCAAATACATGTCATGTCCCCTTCTGTCACTGGGATTGAACACGGCAAGATCGAACCCATCACAAAGCACCTCTCCCATTGAAGGAAAAAATCAATCTAGTTGGTCGAATCAATAGATCAGAGAGAAATATAGAGTCTAACAATCTTGCATAAAAGAGCTCAAAGAAAACTCAAATAATATTCATCGATAATTTGATCATAAATTCACAATTCATCGGATCCCAACAAACACACCGCAAAAAGTCATTACATCGAATAGATCTCCAAGAACAACAAGGAGAACATTGTATTGAAGATCAAAGAAAGAAAAGAAACCATCTAGCTACTAGCTATGGACCCATAGGTCTGTGGTGAACTACTCACACATCATCGGAAGGGCGGCAAAGTTGATGTAGAGCCCCTCCGTGATCGAATCCACCTCTAGCAGAGTACCGGAGAAGACCTCCAGATGGGATCTCGTGGGAAAAGAAACTTGCGGCGGCAGAAAAAGTATTTCGGGTGGCTCTCTGATGTCAGGGGAATATTTTAGAATTTATAGAGGCAGAATTAGGTCAAGAGGTGCCACGAGGGGCCCACAAGCCTGGGGGTGCGCCTCCCAAGCTTATCGCTCCCTCGTGTCTCGTCAGGTCTTCTCCCGAACCTTCTAGG
Source organism: Aegilops tauschii subsp. strangulata (assembly GCF_002575655.3). Taxonomy (NCBI): domain Eukaryota; kingdom Viridiplantae; phylum Streptophyta; class Magnoliopsida; order Poales; family Poaceae; genus Aegilops; species Aegilops tauschii. The sequence continues at coordinate 149,098,375 of NC_053035.3, read as the reverse complement.
ATCTCTTCTGGTGTCGAAAAAAATTAATCGAAAGTTTTTTCTCCGTTTGGACTCTGTTTGATATTGTTTTCCTGAAAAGCCAAAAACAAGCAAAAAACAGCAATTGGCACTGTGCACTAGGTTAATAGGTTAGTCCCAAAAAATGATATACAATTGCATATAAAACATCCATGATTGTATCATGCACAACCCCGATGACAAGCCGAGCAATTGGTTCATACTTTTTAACGCGCTTCGGCTTTTTCAACTCTCATGCGATACATGAGCGCAAGCCATGGATATAGCACTATGGGTGGAATAGAGTATGATGTTGGAGGTTGTGTGGAGAAGACAAAAAAGAAGAAAGTCTCACATTGAGAAGGCTAATCAATGGGCTATGGAGATGCCCATCAATTGATGTCAATGCAAGGAGTAGGGATTGCCATGCAACGGGTGCACTAAGAGCTATAAGTGTATGAAAGCTCAAAAATAGGATTAAGTGGGTGTGCATCCAACTTGCTTCCTCATGAATACCTCGGGCATTTGAGGAAGCCCATCATTGGAATATACAAGCCAAGTTCTTATAATGAAAATAATTCCCACTAGTTATACGAAAACAAAGCATAGGAGACTCTCTATATGAAAAACATGGTGCTACTTTGAAGCACAAGTGTGGAAAGGATAGTAACATTGCCCCTTCTCTCATTTTCTCTTTTTTTGTCTTTTTTTGGGGCTCTTTTTGGCCTCCCTTTTTTTGTGGACTCTTTTTGGCCTCCCTTTTTTGTGGACTCTTTTTGGCCTCTATTTTTTTCCTCACTTGGGACAATGCTCTAATAATGAATATAATGATCATCACACTTCTATTTACTTACAACTCGGAAGAAAATTACAAATCGATACTAGAACAAAATATGACTCTATATGAATGCCTCCGATGGTGTACCGGGATGTGCAATGATCTAGCGTAACATGTATAGAAAATGATGAACAGTGGATGAGCCATAAATACTATGTCAGCTATATGATCATGCAAAGCAATATGACAATGATGATGTGTGTCATAATAAAACGGAATGGTGGAAGTTGCATGACAATATATCTTAGAAAGGCTAAGGAAATGCCATAATAGGTAGGTATGGTGGCTGTTTTGAGGGAGATATAAGGAGGCTTATGTGTGATAGAGCGTATCATACCACTGAGTTTGGATGCATCGGCCAATTTTGCACCACATCTCAAGGTGAGAAAGGGCAATGCACGGTAATGAAGAGGCTAGCAAATTGCGGAAAGGTGAGAGTGCGTATAATCCATGGACTCACATTAGTCATAAAGAACTCACATACTTATTGCAAAAGTTTATTAGCCCTCGAACCAAAATACTACTACACTTGCCCCTAGGGTGATAGATTTGTAGGAAAAGACCATTTGCTCGTCCCCGAATGCCACTCATAAGGAAGACAATCAATAATAAATCATGCTCCAACTTCTTAGCATAACGGGAGACCATACGTGCATGGTACGGGAATCACAAACATTAGCACCAATATTCTTACTAAACCACAATTACTTACTAGCACAAACCACATATTACCACCTTTATATTGAAAAATTATTGCAAGGGATCAAACTTATCATATTCAGTTATCTACATGAAAGTTTTTATTATACCCTCTTGAATATCTATCATATGAGGACCAAATTCATAACCCACAATAATTGCCATTACTATTATCAACTCCGAAAAATATATAAGTGAAGCATGAGAGTGCAACTATTTCTTTAAAATATAACCACTGCCATGCTCTAAAGGATATAAGTGAAGCACTAGAGCAACTGCCTAGCTGAAAAGATATAAGTGAAGCACATCGAGTATTCTAAAAAATCATGAATAATGTGTGTCCCTCTCAAAAAGGTGTGTCTAGCAAAGATGATTGTCGGGGCCGGATTTCCGGGACATAAATTCCCAGCAAACGACCCTTATGTCACCACCAGCCCCAGGATTACTGTTTGGTGGATATTTCCTTGATATAGAATTCCAAGCAATTACAAGGATTAGAGTACAAGACCTTATAGGTCCATTGAGTACAATAATGATTTCTAGTGGTAGATGATGGAAGCGACTCGTGGATCTCCAACGTTGATGCAACTCCATTCCCATAGGAATAGCTGACCTGGATAACTCCTATCTCGCGTGGCTGCTATCTCCGAATCCTAGGTTGCGGGGTGTCTCCGTAATGCTCCTCTCTGAGTCATCATCTGGCCAAGACAATAGCCAGGGACAAGCCAGTGAGTACGTTTGAATGTACTCGCAAACATCAAGAACAAAAGATATACCGGATGCATATGCTCATGACGAATTAAATTGCATGCATGTGCTAACTGAGTACTAAAGCATGGCATGACAAATATCCATACAGAAAATAAGTCATGTTATTAGTAAATCAAAGAAATGAAACGAAACGTCGGGCATTGGACCGCCCGAGAAATTCCAAGAGAAATGCCAAACGGGTGTCTAAAAGAGAATCGGGCGAGACAAGACCACCCGAGAACTCAAGCGACGCCACGAGAGGTCTTGAAAATAAATGCCACAGTCAGGTGTCTGAGCGACGCCTCATAAAGGGCTTATAAGAAAATAACATGAGTATTCAGGTGGACTAGCCATCCCAAATGATACTCAGAAACAAAAATAAACTTGAGTATCCCGGGTAGTCTAGCCATCCCAAGAGATACTCAAGGTTAAACATAAGAGGAAAAGGTTAGTCCACAACAATATCCATATCAACAATAATATCCATAGTAGCACCAGTAGTGACAATAATTATCCTGCAGAAGGAACCATGATCACTTTACTTATTTCCTCCGGAGACTGACACTAAGACCGACACTTGACCAACCCAGACTGTAGTCCTTAACCATGGACACAGCTATTCGAATAGATATAACTCTGCAGAGGGTGTACTCTTTACCCACAAGTAAAGGATTTCTTTAGCCAGCACCGAGATGCTGACTAATTCCTGTTACGGCCTTTGGATTGAAAACGCACCTGACCAGCACACACCAGATTAACTTTTCGGATGCCAGGAATCACCCAAAGCATCATTCAAGAGAAACTCTAAGGCGGGGAGACCATCGTCTCGAGTAGCATGGGATCACTGTTAACACGCACAGATTACAAGGGGTGCCCCCTCTCGGCCCGGCCGGATACACCCATGCCCCCTAACCCGATGACTGGCATTGCAGCCAGTACCTAGAAACCCTCATCGTGGCCTCTCTGTACGGTGTGTGCAGGGAAAGGGGTTAACAACTTACTGAACCGTACCCTGCCTGTGGCAGGGACAAGTGGTAGCACGAAACCAGTATGGCGGTTACCGGAACAAGACTCGATCTACGATCAACTCAGGAGGTTTAAGTTTTTCCTGCAGTGGTTAGCACAACATATTTCCTTAGTGGTACCCGACAGTGTCACCACCTGGCATGTCCCGACATGCCCTTACTGTTCATTCTCATCATAACCAGATTTCAATCTCACAGTCACTTTCCTCGTGACCGATTCTTTCCTGCAGATTAACCTGGACCATCACAGGCATATATGGCATGTGAAAATAACCATACTCACCTATACCTCATGTTGAAATGAAGATAAAATACCATAAAGGGGGTCATGCATGTATGACTAGCAATATGCGCATTCTATATGAATTCAAAACATACTCATAATTCAATTATGCTCACAAACAAACAACTATGAATTCACCATATCATGTGTTCAAGATGCTTGCCTTGAGCATGCAGAAAGATTAGGTGCACTCCAATACTTTGAAAATTATATCTCCCCTCCATCTCCTATTTTCAAAATATTACAATTACCACATAAATCCAAAATAGTTCTAAAAAGTTGTTTGGAAAATTTTGGAATAAATACTAAAATAAACTAGATGAAATTTGAGAAATACCAGAAAAAGAATCAAGTCACTTGGAGTTGTGGTTTAAAAACTAGAGCCAGTCAAAGCTAGGGTCAAATCTGGATTTTAAATTAAAACAGAAAAAGGAAATAGTTCGATCGAGAATACGCTTTCAGAATAAGGAAAACGTACTTCCGTGATTACGTGTCCCGCTGTTGCGCTTTCTAGAGGATGAGACATATTTTAAGAAATATGCTTTCACTTAAGTCGAGCTGGCATCGCGCTGGGTCACTGACAGTGGGCCCCCCTGGCCCACTGGTCAGGTTTGTCCGGTCCTCGCGTGCGCCTCCTTCTCCGGCCGAACAGAGGCGGAGCTCCGGCGATCGGCGTGTAGCGACCCGACCTCAGACGGTCAAGTCTTTGTGTTCAGTGTCATCACTGGATCGGTAATGCCGACACACACAGTACTCGAAGGATTTATAACAGAGTAGCAATCACACACTTATTACATCGAATGTCTCAAAAGAGAACTTATTACAATAAATATGGCTTAAGGCCATCTAAGTAAGATAACAGCGGAAGGCTTGGAAGATAAAGTGAGTCCATCAACTCCAACGGCATAGCTGAGTGCATGACAAATGACCTAGCGCACCTTACTCCTCGTCTGAAAAGTCTGCAACATGATACGTTGCAGCCCGAAGAACGGGTCAGCACATGGAATATGCTAGCAATATAACACAATAGAGCAATGAACAGACAAATGCTATCACTACATGCATATATGGCTGGTGGAGGCTCTATGGTTATAATGTTTTGTGAAAAGCCAATTTTTTCCTACAACAAAGGAATACATTTTATTTAACTATCATGGTAGTTGAAACATTGAGAATGGTACCCCCATCTCAATCCCAATTAAAAAGTAATTATCAACCCAACAAATTAATTTAGAGTGATGAGATCAAATCAATAATTCAAGTACCAGATATTCAAGTTGTCCATAACCGGGGACACGGCTAACCATGATTAGTTTATACACTCTGCAAAGGTTTGCGCACTTTTCCCCACAAGACTCGATCTCCTCCGTTAGATTTCTCGCACTACATGGTGTTTGAGAAACGGATGACCGAGACACAGTCTTTCAGAAGCATTAACTCTAACCCCGAGTAGATAGTACCAACCTACATCCCCTACATCTACTAGCCTACCACTGGAAGAGGTCATGCAACATACTCAACTATGCTAGAGCCCATAATGGCTTGTGGCTGCACACGGAAGTTTCTAGCATGAATAATCTTATGATCCCCTTGAGCCTGGGTGGCGGACCATAGGAGGATCACACGGTATAACCCCGGGATCTCCTAGGACAACACTGGTATAACCCCAGGTGCCCAAAACCAACAATCCACCCAGATGTGTACTAAAGTTGCCACCTTAAATTGAACCATTAATTAACAAACTCAAATCTGTCATGGATACACTCAAACCCAATCCACGTCTACGAGCATAGCATAGCAATATAAGCATAACGTAGAAGTAACTCCCAAGGGTTTGATAATGAAACGGGTAATAGGTTCTACCTCATCAACTACTTCCCAAACCCACAAGTTAATCACAACCTAATCATGCAGTGTTTGAGGTTTGGAACTAATGCATAAAAACGGGGTATGAAAGAGTATGATCAATGTGTTACTTGCCTTGCTGACGATCTGCAAATCCTAGAGACTCATAGTAGCACGCTTCACACTCTGGGAATTCTATCACAAATAAACAATAGCATACATAAGCAATCAAGCAAATATGCACAGGTAAAACTCAAATAAGAAGTTCTAACCAAAAAGTTCAATTGAAGAACTCCGGTTTGCAAAAATAATCAAATCAAACGGAGCAACGAAACTCAAACTACGAAAGAAACAGGGTCCGATTACTAATCTAGACTAAAGTCAAATTTTATAGTACCAAAATCTTGTTCAAGTTGGCTAAACAGAAAGAGGGTTTCGAGACGAAGATCTAGGCGCTTGTTTCACATGATTTGGATAAACGAGCGAAAAGATATACTTGATCGAAGATTAGGGCAGAAATCGCGATAGAAAATAATCGCGGAAAAACCCTGGAAAAAGAAAAACTGACGAACAGGCTAATGAACGAATGTTCGCTGTCTGCGACTAACCGACGAACAACGTTCGTTAAAACGAACGTACGGACAAACGTCCACAAAAAATAAACCGATGGAAAACCGAACGAACCGATCTATTTAAAAAAACTAGATCTAGGGTTTAAAAAAACCGAACAGTTTTTCTAAGAAAAACCGATGAACGGCGGCGGCGGCGTCGGCTACCTCTGGCGAGGTCGGCAGGGGTGGCGGGATCGCAGGGCGGCGGCGGCGCGGCTCCGACGGGACGGCGGCGGTGCGGGACGGCGGCACGGGGCGGTGGCGTCGGCGAGAGGCGCGGGGCGACGGCGACGGCATCGTGGGCTGGCAGCGTGGGCTAGGGTTTGCAGGGTGGGGTGGCTGGGTTGGCGGGGTCGGGCGCGGGCTTATAAGGCCGGCCGGGCGAGGTGTCCGGGTCGAACACGGCCCGTTAGGTCGGTGCTCTTTAAAAAAAACTAACATGGAAAAACAAATAAAAGAAATACTAAACAGACTCCAAAAATCCTGAAATAAATTTTCGTGGTCCTGCAATAATATTCCGGACAAAGTGAACATTTATTTGGGCCTCTAATGCAATTTTGAAAAACACATATTTTTTCCTAATTCGAATAAAATTGCAATAAAATCCAAATAAAATTTATTTATTTGATTTTAATATTTTCCTCCAATATTTCATTTATTTTGGAGAAGTCATATTATCTCCTCTCATATATTTTAATATGAAATATTTTCGGAGAGAAAAATAATTAAAACCAAAGTGATCCTTATTTCAATATTTGATAAAATTCAAATATGAAAAACGTGAAATCCCCAACTCTCTCCGTGGGTCCTTGAGTTGCTTAGAATTTCGAGGATTGCAATACGAAGATGCAATAAAATATGATATGCATGAATGACCTATGTATAACATTCCAAATTGAAAATTTGGGATGTTACAAACCTACCCCCCTAACATGAATCTCGTCCTCGAGATTCGGGTTGGCTAGAAAATAGGTGTGGGTGGTCCTTGCGTAGATCATCCTCTTGTTCCCACATGGCTTCATCCTCGGTATGGTGGCTCCACTGAACTTTGCAAAACTTGATAACCTTGCTGCGAGTAACTCGGTTGGCAAACTCGAGAATTTTGACAGGTTTCTCCTCATATGTCAAATCACTATCCAACTGAATTGCTTCCAGGGGCACTGTATCTTTCAGAGGAATATCGGCCATCTCTGCATGGCACTTCTTTAACTGGGAAACGGGAAACACATCATGAACTCATGACAACCCTTCGGGTAACTCCAACTTGTAGGCAACCTCTCCCATGCGTTCCAAAACTCGGTACGGTCCTACAAATCTCGGGGCTAACTTTCCCTCAACTCCAAAACGTTTAAATCCTCGCAGAGGTGATACTCGCAGATATTCTCTATCTCCGATTTCATAGACTACCTCCTTGCGTTCTGAATCTGCATAACTCTTCTGTCGGGACTGAGCTACCTTCAGTCTATCTCGAATCAGCTTAACTTTCTCTTCAGACTCCTTAATCAAATCCGGTCCAAACAACTGGGGGTCTCCAATTTCATCCCACATCAATGGTGTGCGGCATCTTCTTCCATACATGGATTCGAACGGTGCCATCTTCAAACTGGCCTGGTAGCTGTTGTTGTATGGGAACTCCGCGTAGGGCAAGTTGTCATCTCAACTAGATCCATAATCTAATGCAGAAGCTCTCAATATGTCCTCCAGAATCTGATCGACTCTCTCGGTCTGTCCATCCGTCTGTGGAGGAAAGGCTGTACTAAACTCTAGCCTGGTTCCCAAAGTCTGGTGCAGCTGGTGCCAAAACTTTGAAGTAAACTGTGTTCCTCTATCTGATATGATGGTCCTCGGAACTCCATGCAGACATACGATCCTGGTCATGTATATCTTAGCCAACTTTGCACTGGTATATGTGGTTTTCACTGGGATAAAGTGGGGTACTTTGGTCAAATGATCCACTACTACCCAGATAGAATCATATCCTGATCGGGTCCTGGGTAATCCGGTGAGAAAATCCATGCCAAGCTTGTCCCATTTCCATTCGGGTATCAGCATAGGCTGCAGTAATCCTGCTGGCTTCTGATGTTCTGCCTTCACTCTCTGACATACATCACATATGGCTACATACTCGGCAATATCTTTCCTCATACCAGTCCACCAGAAACGCTCCTTCAAATCCAAATACATCTTGGTGTTTCCGGGGGTGTATCGAGTATGGTGAGTCATGAGCCTCCTGAAGTATTAACTTCCTGATCTCCGCATTATTGGGCACATATACATGGTCCTCAAACCACAAGGTGTCGTGCTCATCCTCACGAAAACCCTTGGCTTTTCCTTCACTCATCTTCTCCTTTATTTCAACAATTTATTTGTCTTCCTTCTGAGCTTCTCGGATCTTTTCCAATAATGTTGACTGAACCTATAATGCTGCGACAAAGCCTCTAGGAACTATCTCCAAACTTAGCTCCCTGAGATCTTCTGCTAACTCCTTTGGCAATCCTCCGCTTCCGAGGGTATTGACATAACTCTTCCGGCTCAAAGCGTCTGCTACGACATTGGCCTTTCCTGGATGATAGTGCAACTTCATATCATAATCCTTTATGAGCTCCAACCATCTCCTCTGCCTGAGGTTCAGCTCCTTCTGTGTGAAAATGTACTTCAAACTCTTATGATCCGTGTACACATCACAACGATTTCAAATAAGAAATTGTCCGCAGGTCTTGAGCGCATGCACTATGGCTGCTAACTCCAAATCATGCATTGCATAATTCAACTCATGCGGGCAAAGCTGTCGTGAGGCATATGAAACAACTCTTCCGTCCTGCATAAGTACTCCTCCAAGTCCTAAGCGAGAGGCGTCGCAATACACTTGAAATCCTTGTGTATATCCGGCAGAATCAGCACTGGGGCTGTAGTCAAACGTTTCTTCAACTCTGGAAACTTGCTTCACATTCTTTGGTCCAATGGAACTTGGTGTCCTTCTTCAACAATGCCGTCATAGGCTTCGCAATCTTGGAGAAATTCTCAATAAATCTTCGATAGTATCCCACGAGTCCAAGAAAACTGCGGATCTCTCCAACTGAGGTGGGTGCCAACCACTTCGTGACTGACTGAACCTTGGTAGGATCCACTGCTATACCTTCTCCTGATATAACATGTCCAAGAAATCCAACTTCCTTCAACCAACACTCACATTTGCTGAACTTGGCATATAACTGATGTTCCCTGAGCTTCTCGAGAACTAAATGCAAATGTTCCTTATGTTCCTCTTCATTCTTCGAGTATACCAAGATATCATCAATGAACACCACGAAAAACTTATCCAAGAACTCCATGAACACCTTGTTCATCATACTCATGAAATAGGCAGGGGCGTTAGTCAGTCCAAATGACATAACCGTATACTCATATAACCCATACCTCGTGGTGAAAGTTGTTTTTGGTATATCCTTTTCTCGAATCTTCAGCTGGTGATATCCTGATCGCAAATCGATCTTCGAAAACACTTTAGCTTCTTGCAGCTGGTCAAACAAATCATTGATCATCGGCAGTGGGTACTTGTTCTTGATCGTTACTTCATTCAACGCATGATAATCAACAACCATCCTCAATGATCCATCCTTCTTCTCAACCAAGAGCACTGGGGCTCCCCATGGTGATGAACTTCATCGGATGTAACCTTTCTCCAACAACTCCTTAATCTGCTTCTTGATCTCTTCCAGGTCATTCGCGGGCATCCGGTACGGTCTCTTCGATATCGGTCCGGTGCCTACCAACAGCTCTATCAAAAACTCGATGTCTCGATCTGGCGGCATGCCTGGTAACTCCTCTGGAAATACATCGGGGTAATCCTTCACTACCGGCACTTCCTCCTGAACAACTACCGTGAGAGAATTTACTTGAGTCCTCATAGGCGCATGCCTAGATACATACTTGATAATTTTTCCCTCCGGGGTGGTCAGTGGAATTGATCTGCTAGCACAGTCAATGTTTCCTCCATACTTTGATAACCAATCCATTCCTAGTATCACATCCAATCCTTGTGATCCCAATATTATTAGGTCTGAGGGGAAAACATGGCTACCAATGGTTAAGGGTATCCGATCGCACCATCGGCTGGCCATATACTCTGCACCGGGTGAGCTCACTAGCAAGGGTGTCCTAAGGGCTAAGGTGGGTAACTTAAACTTGTCCACAAACCCCCTTGAAATGTATGAATGCGATGCACCAGTATCAAATAAAACAAGGGCGGTAAATGACTTAACCAAAAACTTACCGATAACTGCATCAGGCTGCTCTTCAACCTCCTCCACATTCACGTGGTTCACTTGTCCCCTGTTGAAAAGGTTGGGCTTCTTCCCAGCGCTTCCATTGCCATTTCCGTTCTTCAATTCCGAACAACCATTGGCATAGTGCCCAGTCTTCCTGCACTTGAAATAGGTAATGTGACTTTGATCCTTCTTGGCGGGTATGGCTGGGTTAGAGCGGTTCTGATTGCTGCCTACTCCATTCACGTTTCCATTCTTGGGGCCACTGTGGTTATGCGAACTCCCTCCATTGTGAGTGTGGCCTCCATGGTTATGGGCAAATCCTCCCGAGTTCGGGGTGAAACGAGGCTTCTGCTGAGCTCCAGAATTGTACTTTCCTTGTCCATACTTCCTCTTGTGGCTCTTAATCTGTTGTTGCTTCCCTTCCATCATAAGAGCCTTGTCTACCAGCTCCTGGTAGTTGTTAAATGTTCCCACCATCAACTGCATGCTCATCTCATCATTCAGCCCTTCCATAAACTTCTCCTGCTTCGCGGCATCTGTGGCCACATCATTAGGGGCATAACAAGATAGCTTAATAAACTCATCTACGTACTGAGCCACAGTACAATTTCCCTGGCGCAAGTTGCGAAACTCACGCTTCTTCATGCTCATAGCTCCAGTTGAGACATGGGCTGTGCAAAATGCTTGCTGAAACTGATCCCAAGTGATATTGTCTATAGGGAAAGTGGTTGTGTAATTATCCCACCATGAAGCTGCTGGTCCATCCAATTGGTGTGCGGCAAAACGCACCTTCTCAGCATCTGTGCAACCTGCGATGGTCAACTCCCTTCCAACCTTGCGTAGCCAGTCATCAGCAACTATTGGCTCGGTGCTACTAGAAAACATCGGCAGCTGCAACCTCAAAAAAAGGGCTAAGTTATCAACTGGAGGTGGTGGCGGCGGGTTGTTGTTGTTGTGGTTGTTGTTGCCTTGGTTCTGGACTAATATCTGCATCAAGGCATTTTGTTGCTGGATCAACTGGGTGATCTCCGGTGGGAAGACAAACCCGGTATCACGTCTCGGAGGCATCTGATGGGTTTAGAGGGGAGAGATTAGAATAGAAATGAGGTCTAGTGAGAAAGCACTACCCATATGCACATGCGACAAACACAATCATATCACACAAAATCAATTCAAGCAAGGGCATACAATCGGTCTAGAACTATCGTTACAAAAGTGCTCGGACTACTACTATATACATGGGGGAATACTACTAATCGTATGGTGGTCATTCTAGAAATATTGATCAGTGGAAGACTCCATGATATCTGCTCTAGCTTCGTCTTCATAATCATCATCACTACCATCAGGGTCGGAGTCAGTGTCGTCGATGATGATGTAGTCTTCAGAACGAACTTCCTTGGGTTCGTCGTCTTCTCCTCCTAGCGCGGGGTCTCCCATGAAAACTCCTAGCTTCCTTGTTAGGTCGTCATTCTTCTCCATGAGTATCATCATTTGCTCCTCATATCCATCACGTGTAGACTTGAGTTCCTCTTCTAGCTCTGTGATCCTAGTCATCGCCTTCTTCAAATCTATCATGCTTGCGCACATCTGGTTCTCCTGGCATCATATGTGCTGGTTTAGCTCCTGGATGAATGCTGCAATGGACCTGTCCCTCCTGGTGCTGACTATCTCCCATTGCTCATCTCGGCGCCCACATATCTGGTAGATAGTATCCTTGAGATCCTTGTGGTAAACTTCGCCAATGCGTCCCATGGCGATGTGGGCTGCCATGCTCTTTCCTAGACTCCAGGTTGGGGCATCAAAGGAAAACTCTATGGGCTCAGTGACTGGCGTGAATGTCCTTCCTGGAACTTGAACTCGAATCAGCCAGCGCTCTTCTTCCGGTAAAGTAGCGGTGTAGGTCCCGGTGAAGCTTGGTATTCCGATGTTCACGTATCTAGTGACTTCCTTCAAGTGTCGTCCAAAGGGTGTGTCTTCATCCGGTTGTGCAAACTTGTTCCTTGAGTCCGTCATCCTAAAGAGTAGAAAATGGAGAGGAGTCAGAAATGAGTAGAGAAGAGTGACCTATGGCTCATCTTAGTGGTCATGTCCTACATTCAGCATGTGCTCTGATACCATCTTGTAGCGACCTGACCTCAGACGGTCAAGTCTCTGTGTTCAGTATCATCCCTGGATCGGTAATGCTGACACACACAGTACTCGAAGGATTTATAATAGAGTAGCAATCACACACTTATTACATCGAATGTCTCAAAAGAGAACTTATTACAATAAATATGGCTTAAGGCCATCTAAATAAGACAACAGCGGAAGGCTTGGAAGATAAAGTGAGTCCATCAACTCCAACGGCATAGCTGAGTGCATGACAAACGACCTAGCGCACCTTACTCCTCGTCTGAAAAGTCTGCAACATGATACGTTGCAGCCCGAAGAACGGGTCAGCACATGGAATATGCTGGCAATATAACACATTAGAGCAATGAACAGACAAATGCTAGCACTACATGCATATATGGCTGGTGGAGGCTCTATGGTTATAATGTTTTGTGAAAAGCCATTTTTTTCCTACAACAAAGGAATACATTTTATTTAACTATCATGGTAGTTGAAACATTGAGAATGGTACCCCCATCTCAATCCCAATTAAAAAGTAATTATCAACTCAACAAATTAATTTAGAGTGATGAGATCAAATCAATAATTCAAGTACCAGATACTCAAGTTGTCCATAACCGGGGACACGGCTAACCATGATTAGTTTATACACTCTGCAGAGGTTTGCGCACTTTTCCCCACAAGACTCGATCTCCTCCGTTGGATTTCTCGCACTACATTGTGTTTGAGAAACGGATGACCGAGACACAGTCTTTCAGAAGCATTAACTCTAACCCCGGGTAGATAGTACCAACCTACCCCTACATCTGCTAGCCTACCACTGGAAGAGGTCATGCAACATACTCAACTATGCTAGAGCCCATAATAGCTTGCGGCTGCACACAGAAGTTTCTAGCATGAATAATCTTATGATCCCCTTGAGCCTGGGTGGCGGACCATAGGAGGATCACACGGTATAACCCCGGGATCTCCTAGGACAACACTGGTATAACCCTAGGTGCCCAAAACCAACAATCCACCCAGATGTGTATTAAAGTTGTCACCATAAATTGAACAATGAATTAACAAACTCACATCTGTCATGGATACACTCAAACCCAATCCACGTCTACGAGCATAGCATAGCAATATAAGCATAACGTAGAAGTAACTCCCAAGGGTTTGATAATGAAACAGGTAATAGGATCTACCTCATCAACTACTTCCCAAACCCACAAGTTAATCACATCCTAATCATGCAGTGTTTGATGTTTAGAACTAATGCATAAAAACTGGGTATGAAAGAGTATGATCAATGTGTTACTTGCCTTGCTGACGATATGCAAATCCTAGAGACTCATAGTAGCACGCTTCGCACTCCGGGAATTCTATCGCAAATAAACAATAGCATACATAAGCAATCAAGCAAAGATGCACGGGTAAAACTCAAATAAGAAGTACTAACCAGAAAGTTCAATTGAAGATCTAGGCGCTTGTTTCACCTGATTACTAAAGAAACAGGGTCCGATTACTAATCTGGACTAAAGTCAAATTTTACAGTACCAAAATCTTGTTCAAGTTGGTTAAACAGAAAGAGGGTTTCGAGACGAAGATCTAGGCGCTTGTTTCACCTGATTTGGACAAACGAGCGAAAAGATATACTAGATCGAAGATTAGGGCAGAAATCATGATCGAAAATAATCGCGGAAAAATCCTGGAAAAAGAGAAACTGACAAACAGGCTAACGAACGAACGTTCGCTGTCTGCAACTAACCGATGAACAATGTTTGTTAAAACGAACGTACGGACGAACGTCCGCAAAAAAATAAACCGACGGAAAACCGAATGAACCGGTCTATTTAAAAAACTAGATCTAGGGTTTAAAAAAAACCGAACGGCGTCGGCGGCGTCAACTACCTCCGGCGAGGTCTGCAGCGGCGGCGATGCGGCTCCGGCGGGACGGTGGCGGTGCGGGACGGCGGCGTCGGCGCGAGGCGTGGGGCGGCGGCACGGGCTAGGGTTTGCAGGGCGTGGTGGCTGGGCTGGCGGGGTCGGGCGCAGGCTTATAAGGCCGGCCTTGCGAGGTGTCCGTGTCGAACATGGCCCGTTAGGTTAGTGCTCTTTTTAAAAGAAAAAACCTGACACGGAAAAACTAATAAAAGAAATAATAAACAGACTCCAAAAATCCTGAAATAATTTTTTGCGGTCCTCTAATAATATTCCGGACAAAGTGAACATTTATTTGGGCCTCTAATGCAATTTTGAAAAACGCATATTTTTTCCTAATTCGAATAAAATTGCAATAAAATCCAAATAAAATTTATTTATTTGATTTTTATATTTTCCTCCAATATTTCATTTATTTTGGAGAAGTCATATTATCTCCTCTCATATATTTTAATATGAAATATTTTCGAAGAGAAAAATAATTAAAACCAAAGTGATCCTTATTTCAATATTTGATAAAATGCAAATATGAAAAACGTGAAATCCCCAACTCTCTCCGTGGGTCCTTGAGTTGCTTAGAATTTCGAGGATTGCGAAATGAAAATGCAATAAAATATGATATGCATGAATGACCTATGTATAAATTTCAAATTGAAAATTTGGGATGATACACGGCGCCGGTGAACGGTGGCACCATTCGGAAAACCGAGGCCACCCACGAGCTCAGGAGATCGAGGCGAACCCGTGGGTACCCTCCTTGGTCGCCGGAGTGGACGGAGTCACCGGTGGCGAGCTCTTCGGCGGACGGTGGTGTCGGGTGGGATTGAGCTTTCGCCTATGGCGGCTCCTGAGCAGAATCGAGAGGTGGGTTGGATTCGTGGGATCCCTAGAAAGCTACTGGAGAAGAACTTGGAGAGGGAGTGGCTCTAGTGGTGTCGGAATCAATCGAATAGCGGCAGCGGCCGCCTCGGTCGGAGGTGAGGAAGACGACTGCTTCCGGTCGTTCTTCTGTTCCAGAGAGCTCAGAGAGGGAGGAGAGGGGCTGATGGTGTTGGGATCATGCTCGGGATAACCTTTTATAGCCCGGTGAGGTCGGCTTCGCTGCTTCCCAAAGATAGACATGACGGCGGCGGCCATTACAGCGGTAGGCATGGCCGGTGGAGGTAGGCGAGGGCGGTGGCCTCCCGCAGTTACTCCTAGGAGGAGCTGGACTGCTCGGGGCGCGCCACGTGGGTTGGACAGAGACGTGGCCGTGCGCGACTCGTCAGGCGGCGGTCCTGGTCATCGTGGACGGCGGTGGCCGGCGCTAGAGGCCAAGCGAGGGTGTCGGTGAGGTCCTGGGCGGCCGAGCTTATCCATAGGAGGATCAGGATCAGAGGAGGAGGCAGCAAAGCGGCGGCAGAAGCTCGGTGCCGACGCGTGTAATACGCACACTCTGGCCGCGCCTAGTGCACGCACACAATGCGTTTGACAAAATGCCAGGGTGGCCTACAGTGCCCCACTAGGGTTGAATTTTGACAGGATGATGATCCCTAGTGTGGCAAGGATGATGGACATGTTACTTTGGCAAAATGGCAAAGTTCTCTATGCAAGTTAGAAAGTTGCAAAGTTTCTGGCATGCCCGGAAGGTGTTTGACAGAATGCTAGGCCAAGCTAAAAGACTTTGATGGAATTGACACTTGGCAGGATGGGGTCTCTTTAGATGATAGAGATGGAGGTGGAGCTAGTTTGGCAAGATCAGAAACTTGCTAGTGCAAGTTTTACCAGAATTCAGTTCTGGACAGAAACTTCAGTGGCATGATTGGTGGACTTGAAAGATGCAAATGGAGCTGATCTCCTGGAGTTAAGGTTTAGGTTGGAAGGACTACAAGGTGCCAAAGTTTCAGAATTAATGGATCTAGGAAAATTGGGGTTGCAATTATAACTCAATAATGGGGCAGAAATGAAAAGAGGATGTTTCACTCAAAATTTTCAAAAGACATAGTTAGGTTTTTGCTCAAAAGTGATTTATAGGCATCACCTGACCTCTCATAATTTTTGTGGGGTTATAAAACAATTATTTAAAATAACTGTAGTGCAACAGAAGCATTTCAGAGATTGAAAATGTTATTAAAAGTATTACTCTGTGGAAAATTTCATTATGAAAATGTTTCCTACTGTTGTCTATGATATAAATGAAATGATCTACAAAACAACCAAAGACCACAACATTTTACAAAAGAATCTTCTATGGAGGGGAGAACTTTGTAAAACAGAAAATAGAAAAGGCTCTGGAATTAATAAATGACCTAGTATAATTCAAAATTTTATTTCTGTCCAAATTTTACTTAATAAAATTTGATTAATTTTTTTTGGGTGTTACAAACTCTACCCACCTTAAGAAAAATCTCGTCCTCGAGATTTGTTAAGGGCAGAAGAACTGAATGCAAATCCCAACAATGATCATATGCAGAATGCAGTCATGGCAATGCACTTACGACATACGCCCTAAATTACAATACAATGGTTGCAACACGTAAACTAGTGCTAGGTACAACAACAATGATCGTCTATGGTCCGAAAGTGAGATCTATAGGTTCTTGTGGAAGGGTTCCCGGTGCTGGAGCACATTCTTCTTCTTCCAGGGGAAGTGAAGGAAGTAAACGAAGAACACGCCCTTCCGGAGTTGGCCATGGTGGTCCACCAATGGCGATATGAGGATTTAGGACAGCAAGATAATGGAGGTAATCCATTAGTTGCTGGGTTAGATGCTCCTGGGCCATCACATATTGAATGAGGTTGGCCAGAGTTGGATCGCTTTCTATACGTTCACAACGGAATGTGGCTTCTGCTCCAGAAGCTGCGCGGCTCGGGAAATAGTAGTGTTTCCTTTCACTGGCAGCGGGTACCCTGAATGGAAGACGGGTAACTGCTTCATAAGCAGCAGCCTCAATAGCCATGCCTGAGGTGGGCATGGATCTCCCGACAAAGAAAACATATGGAGGGCCTTGATTTAAATCCTTCGGTGGGATGTGCACAACTGCCTAGTATTTTGAGGAATCAGAGGTGATCCTCATTTTGAACAACTCATACTGGGGTGGGTGGCTGGAACCAAGTGTATTGCGGGTCAGATCCCACAAAACCTTAACAAAACTACCAGGGCTTGCATCTGGAGTTCGTAGGTAGGCTCCGGGGTGAGACATGGAAGGATGTATGGAGAAGAGTGGTGCTCAAGTGTGGTGGTGGCTGGTGTGGTGCATGGATACGACCCCTTATAAGGTGCCTGGGTCAGGAAACACGATGCAGCGCTGGTACGACTTGTGCATCGGCTCCGACATAGGGTTGTCCAAGTCAAATTCTCGGACACCACTTCTCAAAAGGAGTGTGACGTATTACTATGCATGTCGGCAGTCACGTCTACCATTTACTCTGTCGCCACATGCCAACCATTTATGCTATATCACACACAGTACCATTAAAACAATGGCACACGGGTAACTTACAAGCTCACTATGCCATGTGACTGCTACACTGAAAATACAAGACAACGGTACTACTAAGATTTAACAACACTAATGGTGGACTCAGTCCACCTCATTGACATCCAGCCGGGCGTGTCTTGCAGATGTCGAGGCCTCTCCGTGAGCTTCAGTGTCGGAGTTGTTCGGGGTAGGATGGGGAGCTACAGTGCCGGGATAGCGATGATGCCCCTTGTGGGGTCTCGTGGTCAGAATTCCATTGGAGTAGGTCTCCAAGAGACGACAGAGTTCTCCTGGGGAGGCGAAAGCATTGCCTAGATAGATGACATGAGCAGACCTTGGGGGCTCAACTGGCCTCCCAAGTAGCATTATCGGGGTGTCATTGTCGGTTGCAGCTTCACTTCTCACCGGTGTCAGGAGAGCAAGCGTCCTTCGAGTCGCAATCAGGTCATTAGTGACCTGATCGAATAGTGCCTCTTGCGCTCTCAGGTAGCGCACCAGATGCACTAGAGTAGGATCCGACTCATGGTCACCGTTGGCGACTTGGGTCGGGCTGCCATAGCCTTCACGACTAGGGTAGTAGAAGAAAGAGCGAGTGTTAACCCTCGGTGCCAAATGCCGGGGATGAACTATCCCCTCTCGGGCTGAAAGTTGGATGGCTTGGGGCTCGTCAGAGGTCGTCCTTCTGGTGAACCGGTAGGGACACTCTGATGTGGTGCCCCTCCCGTAGATGTGCACTGTGGCCCAGAAGTGATGGATGGCATCACTTGTGTGTTCCTGGTACACAACAAATTCTGGGGGTTCGTCTATGCCGAAAGCATGACGAGTGCGATTGGCGAGGATCGCTACGAAATCTCCATGCTCGGATGCGGTGGTCTCGTTGCAGATGATGGGACCAGGCATCTTGGTGGTTTGGAAATCAGGGTGCAAGTGAGAGTTGTGATGTGCTGAGTTCGGGCAAGGCTTCCCTTATAAGCCAGCGGAGTCTTCCATCGCACACTTGCGGATGGGACAACTCAGGTGTCAGCCACGGGCGCACGGCCTATGGCCTAGGATGATAGGTTGGGCACCGACTGTCAAAAAGATGTCGGCTCGCCACTGTGCAGGTGATACGTCCATTTTGCATCATGCTTTTATATCGATAATTATTGCATTATGGTTTGTTATTACACATTATGTCACAATACTTATGCCTATTCTCTCTTATTTTACAAGGTTTACATGAAGAGGGAGAATGCCGGCAGCTGGAATTCTGGGCTGGAAAACGAGCAAATATTAGAGACCTATTCTGCACAACTCCAAAAGTCCTGAAACTCCACGAAAGTTATTTTTGGAAATAATAAAAAATACTGAGCGAAGAAAATACCAGAGGGGGCCCACACCCTAGCCACGAGGGTGGGGGCGCGCCCCCTGCCTCGTGGGCCCCCTGGCTGGCCTCCGGTGCCCACCTTCTGCTATATGAAGTCTTTTGTTCGAAAAAAATCATAAGCAAGCTTTCAGGACGAGACTCCGCCGCCACGAGGCGGAACCTTGGCGGAACCAATCTAGGGCTCTGGCGGAGCTGTTCTGCCAGGGAAACTTCTCTCCGGGTGGGGGAAATCATCGCCATCGTCATCACCAACGCTCCTCTCATCGGGAGGGGGCCAATCTCCATCAACATCTTCACCAGCACCATCTCCTCTCAAACCCTAGTTCATCTCTTGTATCCAATTCTTGTCTCTAAGTCTGGGATTGGTACCTGTAGGTTGCTAGTAGTGTTGATTACTCCATGTAGTTGATGCTAGTTGGTTTATTTGGTGGAAGATCATATGTTCAGATCCATTATGCATATTAATACTCCCCTGATTAAGAACATGAATATGCTTTGTGAGTAGTTACGTTTGTTCCTAAGGACATGGGAGAAGTCTTGCTATTAGTAGTCATGTGAATTTGGTATTTGTTCGATATTTTGATGAGATGTATGTTGTCTCTCCTCTAGTGGTGTTATGTGAACGTCGACTACATGACACTTCACCATTATTTGGGCCTAGAGGAAGGCATTGGGAAGTAATAATTAGATAATGGGTTGCTAGAGTGATAGAAGCTTAAACCCTAGTTTATGCGTTGCTTCGTAATGGGCTGATTTGGATCCATATGTTTCATGCTATGGTTAGGTTTACCTTAATACTTCTTTTGTAGCTGTGGATGCTTGCAATAGGAGTTAATCATAAGTGAGATGCTTGTTCATGTAAGGACAACACCCAAGCACCGGTCCACCCACATATCAAATTATCAAAGTACCGAACGTGAATCATATGAATGTTATGAAAACTAGCTTGACGATAATTCCCATGTGTCCTCGGGAGCGCCTTTATCTATATAAGAGTTTGTCCAGGCTTGTCCTTTGCTACAAAAAGGATTGGGCCACCTTGCTGCACCTTATTTACTTTCATTACTTGTTACCCATTACAAATTATCTTGTCACAAAACTATCTGTTACCTATAATTTCAGTGCTTGCAGAGAATACCTTGCTGAAAACCGCTTATCATTTCCTTCTGCTCCTCGTTGGGTTCGACACTCTTACTTATAGAAAGGACTACGATAGATCCCCTATACTTCTGGGTCGTCAAGACTCTTTTCTAGCGCCGTTGCCGGGGAGTGAAGCACCTTTGGTAGGTGGAATTTGGTAAGGAAAAATTTATATAGTGTGCTGAAATTTACTGTCACTTGTTACTATGGAAAGTAATCCTTTGAGGGGCTTGTTCGGGGTATCTTCACCTCGACCAGTAGAGCAAAGAGTTGCTCCTCAACCTACTGAACCTACTGAAAATGAAAATGTTTACTTTGAAATTCCTTCAGGTATGATAGAGAAACTGCTAGCTAATCCTTTTGCAGGAGATGGAACATTGCATGCCGATTTACACCTAATCTATGTGGATGAAGTTTGTGGATTATTTAAGCTTGCAGGTATGCCTGATGATGTTATCAAGAAGAAGGTCTTCCCTTTATCTTTGAAGGGAGATGCATTGACATGGTATAGGCTATGTGATGATATGGGATCATGGGACTACAAGCGATTGAAATTGGAATTTCATCAGAAGTTTTATCCTATGCATCTTGTTCATCGTGATCGTAATTATATATATAATTTTTGGCCTCGCGAAGGAGAAAGCATCGCTCAAGCTTGGGGGAGGCTTAAGTCAATTTTATATTCATGCCCCAATCATGAGCTCTACAGAGAGATGATTATTCAAAAAATTTATGCTCGGCTTTCTGACAACAATTGCTCCATGCTCGATACTTCTTGTACTGGTTCCTTTATGATGAAGACTATTGAATTCAAATGGGATTTATTGGAAAGAATTAAACGCAACTCTGAAGATTGGGATCTCGACAAAGGTAAGGAGTCAGGTATAACACCTAAGTTTGATTGTGTTAAATCTTTTATGGATACCGATGTTTTCCGTAAATTTAGCACTAAATATGGACTTGACTCTGAGATAGTAGCTTCTTTTTTGTGAATCTTTTGCTGCTCATGTTGATCTCCCTAATGAGAAGTGGTTTAAATATAATCCCCCATTGAAGTAAAAGTAGTTTCACCTATTAAAGTTGAAGAAAAGACTATCACTTATAATGATCCTATTGTTCCTACTGCTTATGTTGAGAAACCACCTTTCCCTGTTAGAATTAAGGATCATGCTAAATCTTCAACTCTAGTCAACAAAAGTAATATTAGGACACACAAACCCCCTGAGCAAGTTAAGGTTGAACCTAATATTGCTATGGTTAAAGATATCTTGGTTGATAATATCGATGGGCATGTTATTTACTTCTCTGATGAGACTGCTAGAATTGCTAAACCTGGTGCTAAAGATAAACATAGACCTGTGGTAGGCATACCTGTTATTTCTGTTAAAATAGGAGATCATTGTTATCATGGCTTGTGTGATATGGGTGCTAGTGCTAGTGCAATACCTATTTCCTTATACAAAGAAATTATGCATGATATTGCACCCGCTGAGTTAGAAGATATTGATGTCACCATTAAACTTGCCAATAGAGATACTATTTCACCAATTGGGATTGTTAGAGATGTTGAAGTCTTGTATGGGAATGCTAAATATCCTGCTGATTTTCTTGTTCTTGGTTCCCCACAAGATAGCTTTTCCCCATTATATTTGGTAGGCCCTTCTTGAATACTGTTAATGCTAAGATAGATTGCAAGAAGGATGTTGTTACTATTGGTTTGGATGATATGTCTCATGAGTTTAATTTCTCTAAATTTCGTAGACAACCTCTTGATGAGGAATTGCCTAGTAAAGATGAAATTATTGGTCTTGCTTCTATTGTCGTACCTCCTAGTGATCCTTTAGAACAATATTTGCTAGACCATGAAAATGATATGTTTATGAATGAAAGAAGGGAAATAGATGAAGTATTCTTTAAACAAGGACCTATTCTGAAACACAATTTGCCTGTTGAAATCTTAGGGGATCCTCCTCCACCCAAGGGTGATCCCGTGTTTGAGCTTAAATCGTTGCCTGATACTCTTAAATATGCTTATCTTGATGAAAAGAAGATATATCCTGTTATTGTTAGTGCTAACCTTTCAGAGCATGAAGAAGAGAAATTATTGAAAACTCTGAAGAAGCACCGTGGTGCTATTGGATATACTCTTGATGATCTTAAGGGCATTAGTCCCACTCTATGTCAACACAAAATAAATTTGGAGAAAGATGCCAAGCCAGTTATTGATCACCAACGACGGTTGAATCCTAAGATGAAAGAAGTGGTAAGAAAGGAAATACTGAAGCTCCTTGAGGCAGGTATAATTTATCCCGTTGTTGATAGTCAGTGGGTAAGTCCTGTCCATTGTGTCCATAAGAAAGGAGGTATTACTATCGTTCCTAATGATAAAGATGAATTGATTCCGCAAAGAATTATTACAGGTTATAGGATGGTAATTGATTTCCGCAAATTAAATAAGGCTACTAAAAAAGATCATTACCCCTTACCTTTTATTGATCAAATGCTAGAAATATTATCCAAACATACACATTTTTGCTTTCTAGATGGTTACTCTGGTTTCTCTCAAATACCTGTGTTAGCTGATGATCAAGCAAAGACCACTTTTACTTGCCCTTTCGGTACTTTTGCTTATAGACGTATGCCTTTTGGTTTATGTAATGCACCTGCTACCTTTCAAAGATGCATGATGGCTATATTCACTGACTTTTGTGAAAAGATTTGTGAGGTTTTCATGGACGATTTCTCCGTTTATGGCTCCTCTTTTGATGATTGCTTGTGCAACCCTGATCGAGTTTTGCAGAGATGTGAAGAAACTAATCTTGTCTTGAATTGGGAGAAGTGCCACTTTATGGTTAATGAAGGTATTGTCTTGTGGCATAAAATTTCTGAAAGAGGCATTGAAGTTGATAAAGCTAAAGTTGATGCTATTGAAAAGATGCCATGTCCCAAGGACATCAAAGGTATAAGAAGTTTCCTTCGTCATGCCGGTTTTTATAGGAGGTTCATTAAGGACTTCTCAAAAATTTCTCGGCCTCTGACTAATCTCTTACAAAAAGATATACCTTTCGTTTTCGATGATGATTGTGTAGAAGCATTTGAAATACTTAAGAAAGCATTAATCTCTGCACCTATTGTTCAGCCACCTGATTGGAATTTACCCTTTGAAATTATGTGCGATGCTAGTGATTATGCCGTAGGTGCTGTTCTAGGACAAAGAGTTGATAGGAAATTAAATGTTATTCAATATGCTAGTAAAACTCTAGACAGTCCTCAGAGAAATTATGCTACTACTGAAAACGAATTCTTAGCAGTTGTATTTGCTTGTGATAAGTTCAGACCTTATATTGTTGATTCTAAAGTAACTATTCACACTGATCATGCTGTTATTAAATATCTTATGGAAAAGAAAGATGCTAAACCTAGACTTATTAGATGGGTTCTCTCGCTACAAGAATTTTATTTGCATATTATTGATAGAAAGGGAGCTGAGAACCCCGTTGCAGATAACTTGTCTAGGTTAGAAAATGTTCTTGATGACCCAATACCTATTGATGATAGCTTTCCTGATGAACAATTAAATGTCATAAATGATTCTTGTACTGCTCCATGGTATGCTAATTATGCTAATTACATTGTTGCTAAATTTATACCACCTAGTTTCACATACCAGCAAAAGAAAAAGTTTTTCTATGATTTGAGACATTACTTTTGGGATGACCCACATCTTTATAAAGAAGGAGTAGATGGTGTTATTAGGCGTTGTGTACCTGAGCATGAATAGGAACAGATCCTACGCAAGTGTCACTCTGAGGCTTATGGAGGGCACCATGCTGGAGATAGAACTGCACATAAGGTATTGCAATCCGGTTTTTATTGGCCTACTCTCTTCAAGGATGCCCGTAAGTTTGTCTTATCTTGTGATGAATGTCAAAGAATTAGTAATATTAGTAGACGTCAGGAAATGCCTATGAATTATTCACTTGTTATTGAACCATTTGATATTTGGGGCTTTGATTATATGGGACTGTTTCCTGCCTCTAATGGGTATACCCATATTCTAGTTGCTGTTGATTACGTTACTAAGTGGGTAGAAGCTATTCCAACTAGTAGTGCTGATCATAACACCTCTATTAAGATGCTTAAAGAAGTTATTTTTCCGAGGTTTGGAGTCCCTAGATATTTAATGACTGATGGTGATTCACATTTCCTTCATGGTGCTTTCCGTAAAATGCTTGCCAAGTATGATGTTAATCATAGAATTGCATCCCCTTATCACCCACAGTCTAGTGGTCAAGTAGAATTGAGTAATAGAGAGCTCAAATTAATTTTGCAAAAGACTGTTAATAGATCTAGAAAGAATTGGTCCAAGAAACTTGATGATGCATTATGGGCCTATAGAACTGCATATAAAAATCCTATGGGTATGTCTCCGTATAAAATGGTTTATGGAAAAGCATGTCACTTACCTCTCGAACTAGAACATAAGGCATATTGGGCTATTAAAGAGCTCAATTATGATTTCAAACTTGCCGGTGAGAAGAGGTTATTTGACATTAGCTCACTTGATGAATGGAGAACCCAAGCCTATGAGAATGCCAAGTTGTTTAAAGAAAAAGTTAAAAGATGGCATGACAAAAGGATACACGAATGTGAGTTTAATGTAGGTGATTATGTGTTGCTATTCAACTCTCGTTCAAGATTTTTTGCAGGAAAACTTCTCTCCAAATGGGAAGGCCCTTACGTCATTGAGGAGGTCTATCGTTCCGGTGCCATAAAAATCAACAATTTCGAAGGCACAAACCCGAAGGTGGTAGACGGTCAAAGAATCAAACATTATATCTCAGGTAATCCCATAAATGTTGAAACTAATATTATTGAAACTGTAACCCCGGAGGAATACATAAGGGACACTTTCCAGAACGTTTCAGACTCCGAAAAGGAATAGCTATGTGGTACGGTAAGTAAACCGACTCCAAAATAGTTCTAATGGCAATTTTTCTCCGTTTTGGAATATTTAGAAAAATAGGAAAATAAGAAGCAGTCCGGGAAGGACACGAGGCCTCCACAAGGGTGGAGGGCGCGCCCTACCCCCCTGGGCGCGCCCCCTGCCTCGTGGGCACCTCGTGTGCTCTCCGGACTCTGTTTTCTTGCGTGATACTTCTTTCGGTCGGTAAAAATTCATTATATAATCTCCCGAAGGTTTTGACCACCATATCACGCAAATATCCTCTGTTTTTGTTTTGAGCTGTTTCTATAGCAGATTCGGAGCAAGATGTCATCTCAGGATTCCGACGGAGAGAGCTATGTCTCACACCTCATTGCTGACCCAAAGACCTATGGGGATTTATCTCCTTGTGGTCGAACTATGGATGAGGAGGAGGATGCTCATTTGATGAGGATCAATGATTCAAGTTCGGAGGAGGAGGATGTTCCTCTACCTCAACCTAGGGATATGCACGTGAAGTTCAAGAAGTCTAGTCTCCCTAAGAGGGCTAAACTATCTAACAATCGATCTATTCCTTCTCGTTTTTGGTAGAAAAGCAAAGGAGATCTATGTGACAAGATCTTGAAGCTGGAGTCGGAGGTGGATGATTTAAAGGAGGAAAGTGCTCTTCTCAATTACAACATGAAGAAGCTGAAAGCACAATTTACATCATCAACAACTCCATCATCGCGACCTCCGAAGAAGGAGACATAATCACATGGGTATGGGCACTCCCCTTGGCAACTGCCAAGCTTGGGGGAGGTGCCCCGGTATCGTATCACCATCACACTCCTATCTTTACTGTTTTTCTTAGTTCGATCCTTTTAGTAATATCTTGATCTAGTAGAATAAAGTTTTTGGTATGATCTAGTTTTGAGTTTTGCTTTATGATCCCTCTATGTAATCGAGTCCGTGAGCTATATAATAAAGATTAGTGTTGAGTCAAGGGCTTGATTATCTTGCTATGATTTTGAGTGAATTAAAGAAAAAGAAAGAATAAAAAGAAATAAAGATATCATATTGATCTTATGGAGAGTAATGACTTCACATATAAAGAGTATGATGATTAAAATTTGTTGAGAGTTGACAAACATAGTTCTGGTCATCGTTGCAATTAATAGGAAGTAATAAAGAAAGAGAGGTTTCACATATAAATATACTATCTTGGACATCTTTTATGATTGTGAGCACTCATTAAAGTATGACATGCTAAAGAGTTGATGTTGGACAAGGAAGACAACGTAATGGGTTATGTTTTCTTACATCTGTAATAAAGTATATTGTCATGGATCATCCAACATGTTGAGTTTGCCTTTCTCTCTCATGCTAGCCAATTCTTTGCACCAAGTAGAGATACTACTTGTGCTTCCAAATACCCTTAAATCCAGTTTGCCATGAGAGTCCACCATATCTACCTATGGATTGAGTAAGATCCTTCAAGTAAGTTGTCATCGATGCAAGCAATAAAAATTGCTCTCTAAATATGTATGATTGATTAGTGTGGAGGAAATAAGCTTTATACGATCTTGTGATGTGGAAGAAATAAAAGCGACGGACTGCATAATAAAGGTCCATATCACAAGTGGCAATATAAAGTGATGTTCTTTCGCATTAAGATTTTGTGCATCCAACCCTGAAGGCGCATGACAACCTCTGCTTCCCTCTGCGAAGAGCCTATCTTTTACTTTTATCTCCAATCCTTATACAAGAGTCAAGGTGATCTTCACCTTTCCTTTTTACACCTTATGCAAGAGTCATGGTGATCTTCACCTTTCCTTTTTACATTTTATCCTTTGGCAAGCACAGTGTGTTGGAAAGATCCTGATATATATATCCAATTGGATGTAAGTTAGCATGAACTATTATTGTTGACATTACCCTTGAGGTAAAAGGTTGGGAGGCGAAACTATAAGCCCCTATCTTTCTCTGTGTCCGACTAAAACTCTGTAACCACAAGTATTGCGTGAGTATTAGCAATTGTGAAAGACTAAATGATAGTTGAGTATGTGGACTTGCTGAAAAGCTCTTATATTGACTCTTTCTGATGTTATGATAAATTGCAATTGCTTCAGTGACTGAGATTATAGTATGTTAGTTCCCAATGAAGTTTTTGATTCATACTTTGCATTGTGAATAGATTATTACTTGAGAATAAGAAATCATATGACAATATCCATATATGTTGCTGTTATAAGAATGATCATGATGCCCTCATGTTTGTACTTTATTTTATCGACACCTCTATCTCTAAACATGTGGACATATTTATCGTTATCGGCTTCCGCTTGAGGACAAGCGAGGTCTAAGCTTGGGGGAGTTGATATGTCCATTTTGCATCATGCTTTATATCGATAATTATTGCATTATGGGCTATTATTACACATTATGTCACAATACTTATGCCTATTCTCTCTTATTTTACAAGGTTTACATGAAGAGGGAGAACGCCGGCAGCTGGAATTCTGGGCTGGAAAAGGAGCAAATATTAGAGACCTATTCTGCACAACTCCAAAAGTCCTGAAACTCCACGGAAGTTATTTTTGGAAATAATAAAAAATACTGAGCGAAGAAAATACCAAAGGGGGCCCACACCCTGGCCACGAGGGTGGGGGCGTGCCCTACCCCCCTGGGTGCGCCCCAGCCTCGTGGGCCCCCTGGCTGGCCTCCGGTGCCCATCTTCTGCTATATGAAGTCTTTCATCCGAAAAAATCATAAGCAAGCTTTCGGGACGAGACTCCGCCGCCGTGAGGCGGAACCTTGGCGGAACCAATCTAGGGCTCTGGCGGAGCTGTTCTGCAGGCGAAACTTCCATCCGGGAGGGGGAAATCATCGCCATCGTCATCACCAACGCTCCTCTCATTGGGAGGGGACCAATCTCCATCAACATCTTCACCAGCACCATCTCCTCTCAAAACCTTGTTCATCTCTTGTATCCAATTATTGTCTCTAAGTCTAGGATTGGTACCTGTAGGTTGCTAGTAGTGTTGATTACTCCTTGTAGTTGATGCTAGTTGGTTTATTTGGTGGAAGATCATATGTTCCGATCCATTATGCATATTAATACTCCTCTGATTATGAACATGAATATGCTTTGTGAGTAGTTACGTTTGTTCCTGAGGACATGGGAGAAGTCTTGCTATTAGTACTCATGTGAATTTGGTATTCGTTCGATATTTTGATGAGATGTATGTTGTCCCTCCTCTAGTGGTGTTATGTGAACGTCGACTACATGACACTTCATCATTATTTGGGCCTAGTGGAAGGCATTGCGAAGTAATAACTAGATAATGGGTTGCTAGAGTGATAGAAGCTTAAACCCTAGTTTATGCGTTGCTTCGTAAGGGGCTGATTTGGATCCATATGTTTCATGCTATGGTTAGGTTTACCTTAATACTTCTTTTGTAGTTGCGGATGCTTGCAATAGGAGTTAATCATAAGTGGGATGCTTGTTCAAGTAAGGACAGAACCCAAGCACCGGTCCACCACATATCAAATTATCAAAGTACCGAACGCGAATCATATGAACGTGATGAAAACTAGCTTGACGATAATTCTCATGTGTCCTCGGGAGCGCTTTTCTCTATATAAGAGTTTGTCGAGGTTGTACTTTGCTACAAAAAGGATTGGGCCACCTTGCTGCACCTTATTTACTTTCATTACTTGTTACCCGTTACAAATTATCTTATCACAAAACTATCTGTTACCTATAATTTTAGTGCTTGCAGAGAATACCTTGCTGAAAACTGCTTATCATTTCCTTCTGCTCCTCATTGGGTTCGACACTCTTACTTATCGAAAGGACTACGATAGATCCCCTATACTTGTGGGTCATCAGCAGGCTATCGGATAGGATGAGCTTGACGGTGGATAAGAAAGGATATGGACGGTGTGGAAACCTAGGGATAGTGACCAGGCTAAGATAGTATTAGCCGGTGGTCAGCCTAGCTCTGATACCAAGGTTGTCGGGGCCGGATTTCTGGGACATAAATTCCCAGCAAACGACCCTTATGTCACCACCAGCCCCAGGATTACTGTTGCTGGTGGATATTTCCTTGATATAGAATTCCAAGCAATTACAAGGATTAGAGTACAAGGCCTTATAGGTCCATTGAGTACAATAATGATTTCTAGTGGCAGATGATGGAAGCGACAAGTGGATCTCCAACGTTGATGCAACTCCATTCCCACGGGAACAGCTGACCTGGATAACTCCTATCTCGTGTGGCTTCTATCTCCGAATCCTAGGTTGCGGGGGTGTCTCCGTAATGCTCCTCTCTGAGTCATGATCTGGCCAAGACAATAGCCAGGGACAAGCCAGTGAGTACGTTTGAATGTACTCGCAAACATCAAGAACAAAAGATATACCGGATGCATATGCTCATGACGAATTAAATTGCATGCATGTGCTGACTGAGTATTAAAGCATGGCATGCCAAATATCCATACAGAAAATAAGTCATGTTATTAGTAAATCAAAGAAATGAAACGGAACGTCGGGCGTTGGACCGCCCAAGAAATTCCAAGAGAAATGCCAAACGGGTGTCTAAAAGAGAATCGGGCGAGACAAGACCGCCCGAGAACTCAAGCGATGCCACGAGAGGTCTTGAAAATAAATGCCTCATAAAGGGCTTATAAGAAAATAACATGAGAATCGGGTGTCTGAGCGACGCCTCATAAAGGGCTTATACAAAAATAACATGAGTATTCAGGTGGACTAGCCATCCCAAGTGATACTCAGAAACGAAAATAAACTTGAGTATCCCGGGTAGTCTAGCCATCCCAAGAGATACTCAAGGTTAAACATAAGAGGAAGAGGTTTGTACACAACAATATCCATATCAATAATAATATCCATAGTAGCACCAGTAGTAACAATAATTATCCTGCAGAAGGAACCATGATCACTTTACTTATTTCCCCCGGAGACTGACACTAAGACCGGCACTTGACCAACCCAGACTGTAGTCCTTAACCATGGACACGACTATTCGAATATATATAACTCTGCAGAGGGTGTACTCTTTACCCACAAGTAAAGGATTTCTTTAGCCAGCACCGAGACGCTGACTAATTCCCGTTACGGCCTTTGGATTGAAAACACACCTGACCAGCACACACCAGATTAACTTTCCGGATGCCTAGAATCACCCAAAGCATCGTTCAAGAGAAACTCTAAGGCGGGGAGACCATCGTCTCGAGTAGCACGGGATCACTATTAGCACACGCGGATTACAAGGGGTGCCCCCTCTCGGCCCAGCCGGATACACCCATGCCCCCTGACCCGATGACTGGCATTGCAGCCGGTACCTAGAAACCCTCACCGTGGCCTCTCTGTACGAGGTATGCAGGGAAAGGGGTTAACAACCTACTGAACCGTACCCTGCTTGTGGCAGGGACAAGTGGTAGCACGAAACCAGTATGGGGGTTACCAGAACAAGACTCGATCTACGGTCAACTCAGGTGGTTTAAGTTTTTCCTGCAGTTGTTAGCACAACATATTTCCTTAGTGGTACACGACAGGGTCACCACCTGGCATGTCCCAACAGGGCCTTACTATTCATTCTCATCATAACGAGATTTCAATCTCATAGTCACTTTCCTCGTGACTGATTCTTTCCAGCGGATTAGCCTGGACCATCACAGGCATATATGGCATGTGAAAATAACCATACTCACCTATACCTCATGTTTAAATGAAGATAAAATACCATAAAGGGGGTCATGCATGTATGACTAGCAATATGCACATTCTATGTGAATTCAAAACATATTCATAATTCAATTATGCTCGCAAACAAACAACTATGAATTCACCATATCATGTGTTCAAGATGCTTGCCTTGAGCATGCAGAAAGATTAGGTGCACTCCAAAACTTTGAAAATTATATCTCCCATCCATCTCCTATTTTCAAAATATTATAATTACCACATAAATCCAAAATAGTGCTAAAAAGTTGTTTGGAAAATTTTGGAATAAACACTAAAATAAACTAGATGAAATTTGAGAAATACCAGAAAAAGAATCAAGTCATTTGGAGTTGTGGTTTAAAAACTAGAGCCAGTCAAAGTTAGGGACAAATCTGGATTTTAAATTAAAACAGAAAAAGGAAACAATTCGATCAAGAATACGCTTTCAGAATAAGGAAAACGTACTTTCGTGATTACCCGTCCCGATGTTGTGATTTCCAGAGGATGAGACATATTTTAAGAAATACGCCTCCACTTAAGTCGAGCTGGCGTGGCGCTGGGTCACAAACAGTGGGCCCCCCTGGCCCACTGGTCAGGTTTGACCGGTCCTCGCGCACGCCTCCTACTCCGGCCGAACATAGGCGGAGCTCCGGCGATCGGCGCCGGTGAACGGTGGCACCATTCGGAAAACCGAGGCCACCCACGAGCTCAGGAGATCGAGGCGAACCCGTGGGTACCATCCTTGGTCACCGGAGTGGACGGAGTCACTGGCGGCGAGCTCTTCGGCGGACGGTGGTGTCGGGTGGGATTGAGCTTTCGCCTAAGGTGGCTCCTGAGCAGAATCGAGAGAGTGGGTTGGATTCGTGGGATCCCTAGAAAGCTACTAGAGAAGAACTTGGAGAGGGAGTGGCTCTAGTGGTGTCGGAATCAACCGAACAACGGCGGCGGCCGCCTCGGTCGGAGGTGAGGAAGATGACCGCTTCCGGTCGTTCTTCTGTTCAAGAGAGCTCAGAGAGGGAGGAGAGGGGCTGATGGTGTTGGGATCATGCTCGGGGTAACCTTTTATAGCCCGGTGAGGTCGGCTTCGCGGCTTCCCGAAGATAGACACGACGGCGGCGGCCATTACGGCGGTAGGCGTGGCCGGTGGAGGTAGGCGAGGGTGGTGGCTGCCCGCAGTTACTCCTGGGAGGAGCTGGACTGCTCGGGGCGCGCCACGCGGGTTGGACAGAGACGTGGCCGTGCGGGACTCGTCAGGCGGCGGTCCTGGTCGTCGTGGACGGTGGTGGCCGGCGCTAGAGGCCAAGCGAGGGTGTCAGCGAGGTCCTGGGCGGCCGAGCTGATCCATAGGAGGATCAGGATGAGAGGGGGAGGCAGCAGAGCGGCGGCACAAGCTCGGTGCCAACGCATGTAATACGCACACTCTGGCCGTGCCCAGTGCACGCATGCCATGCGTTTGACAAAATGCCAGGGTGGCCTACAGTGCCCCACTGGGGTTGAATTTTGACAGGATGATGATCCCTAGTGTGGCAAGGATGATGGACATGTTACTTTTGCCAAATGGCAAAGTTTCCTGTGCAAGTTAGAAAGTTGCAAAGTTTCTGCCATGCCCGGAAGATGTTTGACAGAATGCTAGGGCAAGCTAAAAGACTTTGATGGATTTGACACTTGGCAGGATGGGGTCTCTTTAGATGATGGAGGTGGAGGTGGAGCTAGTTTGGCAAGATCAGAAACTTGCTAGTGCAAGTTTTACGAGAATTCAGTTCTGGACAGAAACTTCAGTGGCATGATTCGTGGACTTGAAAGATGCAAATGGAGCTGATCTCCTGGAGTTAAGGTTTTGGTTGGAAGGACTACAAGGTACCAAAGTTTCAGAATTAATGGATCTAGGAAAATTGGGGTTGCAGTTATAACTCAATAATGGGGCACAAATGAAAAGAGGATGTTTCACTCAAAATTTTCAAAAGATATAGTTAGGTTTTGCTCAAAAGTAATTTATAGGCATCACCTGATCTCTCATAATTTTTGTGGGGTTTTAAAACAATTATTTAAAATAACTGTAGTGCAATAGAAGCATTTGAGAGATTGAAAATGTTATTAAAAGTATTACTCTGTGGAAAATTTCATCATGAAAATGTTTCCTACTGTTGTCTATGATATAAATGAAATGATCTACAAAACAACCAAAGACCACCACATTTTACAAAATAATCTTCTATGGAGGGGAGAATTTTGTAAAACAGAAAATAGAAAAGGCTCTGGAATTAATAAATGACCTAGTATAATTCAAAATTTTATTTCTGGCCAAATTTTACTTAATAAAATTAGATTAAATTTTTTTGGGGTGTTACAATGATTATGACAAACTAAAAAGCAAACAAAGCAAAGGCTCATATAATACATGACGCTCCAAGCAAAACTCATATCATGTGATGAATAAAAATATAGCTCCAAGTAAAATTACCGATAGTTGGTAGAAGCAAGAGGGCATGCCTTCTGAGGCATCCCCAAGCTTAGATGCTTGGGAGTCCTCGGATATTACCTTGGGGTTCCTCGAGCATCCACATGCTTAGGCTCTTGCCATTCCTTATTCCTTCATACATCTTGATCTCACCGAAAACATGAAAACTTCAGCACACAAAACTCAACAAAACCTTCGTGAGATCCGTTAGTATAACAAAGCAAATCACTACTTTAAGTACTGTTGTTAACCCATTCATATTTTATTATTATGTTATACCTACTGTATTCTAACTTTACCATGGCTTATACCCCCCGATACAATCCATAGATTCATCAAAACAAGCAAACAATGCAACAAAAACAAAATTTGTCGGAAAACAGAACAATCTATAATAATTCGAACAATGACGATACTTATGTTACTCCAAAAATTCTGAAAAAATAGGAAATCGTGGGCAATTTTTATATCAATCATGTGTAAAAAAATTAGAATTTTATCATGCTCCAGCCAATTTTAACAATTCTGCTACTGGACACAAAAGTTTTTGTTTTTGCACACAATCAAAGCAACTATCAACCAAATCACCCTAAAGGATTTACTTGGCACAAACACTATTTAAACACAAAAACACAACCATAAATGTAGCATAATTGTGTGCACACAAAAGAAACAAAAAAATAAACAAGAAAATTAAAATAACTATTGGGTTGCCTCCCAACTAGCGCTATCGTTTTGCGTGCCTAGCTAGGCGTAACGCATAGTTTCAAGTGTTGTCGTCTTTAGTTTTTGCAATATTGATGGGGATTTTCTCGAACCTTGGAGGTTCTTTATGCTTCCCATTATTTTCTAAAAATGAAGCAATTTGTATATCTGAAGCATCTAGATGCTTATTTCAAAGAGTAATCAAGATATTCATGCAGTTGAGATTCCCACTAATATTTTTTAAGAGGTTCATTAGATTTTTGTAACACAACCAATTTTTTCTGCATATCACTTAACTTCTCCAAGATTTGAATTCCCTCTTGAATTTAATTAAATCCCTTTTGTGGAGGAGGGGTTCCCGCTATTCCTTCTACTATTTCATAAGCAATGATGGAATCGCAATCAATAAAATTCCCTTTTGCAGCAAAATCCAGAAGTTCTCTATTAGGCATGGTGAGCCCTACATAAAAATTTCAAAGTAAAATTTTCATATCCCCTTTTATAGTGCAAACATGATAAGATTTCATGATTCTATACCAAGCATCTTTCAAATTTTCTCCTTGTTTTTGTTTGAAGTAAAGATCTTCAAAGTCCGGAGACAAAGGAGGAATAGTGATACTAGTCATAGCGACATGGCAAGCAAGATAACAAGCAAACAAAAAGGCAAACAGAAAATATTTTTGTATTTTTGTGAAAACGTTTTAGAAGTGGGGGAGATGAAAACTAAAGGCAAATGGCAAATAATGTAAATGGAAGGAGATGAAAGTTTATGCGATGGTACTTGATAGATGTTGATGATGTCTCCCCAGCAATGGCGCCAGAAATTCTTCCTGCTACTTGTGAGCTGCGTTGGGACTTCCACGAAAAGGAGAGGATGATGCATTATAGTAGATATACGTATTTCCCTCAGTTAAGAACCATGGTTATCAATCCAGTAGGAGAACCACACAACACCTCGTTAGCAGTACCTACACACAAAATAACAAATGTTTGCACCCAACGCGAACAAGGGGTTGTCAATCTCTCAGCGGTTAATTGCAAGGATAAAATATCATAGTGATAGATAGATGATTAAAACACAAAGTAAAATAAATAATGAAAAATATATGATAAAAAGTAGACCCGGGGGCCATAGTTTTCACTAGAGGCTTCTCTCTTGAAAATAGCATACGGTGGGTAAAAAAATTACTATTGGGCAATTGATAGAAAAGAAAACAATCATGACGATATCCAAGGCAATGACCATGTATCACTACAAAAAAAGACACATCCGTGACATTTTGGGCCGAACGAATTTTTTTCTGTCATGCTTATGACACTTCTATGACGATAATTGTGACAAAACCCAGTATCATCATAGATGTGGTGGGCTCCTACTTCTATGACAAAAAATCATGACAGAAAATGGGCTTTTCATCCTGGGCGGGCCGGAGACGCAGTTGCATGACATTCTTTGGGCCGTCCATGATGGAAAAACCGTGGTAGAAGCGAGGGCGAGGAAAATATCGGGGAGTTCCCGGTTATGGTGGGTGGTCGGGGGCCGAGCGATGCGCGTTTCCCTCGTACGTACGCGCGTTTGTGTGAGGCGTTGCGCTCTAACTGAACCCGAGCGAGGCGTTGGGCTCTAACTGAACCCGAGCGATTGCACTGCAGGCTACGCGTTACTGAACCCGAGCGAATGATCGAAGGCTGTTAACTGAACCCGATCGAGCGATTCCTTCGCTTCGCTACTGCTGCTAACTAAAGTCGATCGAACCTGCTGCCTCTGGATGAACAGTTTGCGTTGTTGGGTGGTTGGATGAACAGTTCCCGGTGGAGGTGGATGAACAAGACCCTGTGGTAGTAGAGGCCGTTGCCGCTGGGTGAACAGTACCCCGATCGATCGAGCCGGTTGGGGGGTGGATGAATAGGACCCGTGGAGGGCAGGATGAACAGGACGACCCCATGGAGGGCTAGTTGAACAGTAGCTGGTGGAGGGCTGGATGAACAGTTGCCCATGGAGGGGTGGTTGAACAGGACCCCGTGGAGAGGGCTGGATGAATAGTAGTCGGTGGAGGAGCGCGCGGTGGAGGCTGGATGAACAGTTGCAGGTGGAGGCTGGAGGAGGTCGACAATGGATGAACAGTAGCCCATGGAGGCAGTCGACGATGGAGATGAACAGTATCTCGTGGAGTCCCGTTTTGCGGTGCACCACACCCCTCCCGATGAACGGGACCCCCGTTTCGACCGTAGCGCTCCAACACAAGTCTGTTTCCTCCGTTTTGCGGTACGCCACACCCCTCTCGATCAACAAGACCCCGTTTCGACCGTAGGAGGTCCGTTTCCTCCGTTTTGCGGTACGCCAGACCCCTCCCAATGAACAGGATCCAGTTTCGACCGTGGCCGGTCGAACACAAGGCTGTTTCCTCCGTTCTGCAGTACGCTAGGCCTCGTTTCCATGGGTTGTTCCGTCCAAGCCGGTTGGCTCCCGATGAACAGCACGTGTTCCGTTGCCTCCTGATGAACATGATGCATTCCGTTGCCTTCCCATGAACACGACGACGATGCAGTTTCTCCATTCTGACCCAGCCATGTACACGAGCCCTGGCCATAGGTATGCGCGAGTAGGCGTTCGAAACCCCGCCCATATGTACGTACGTGGCCGTATTTACTTTCTTGGACCCTGGCCGTTGTACGTACGTGTACATGCTACGTGCACGCCCCTACTGTGACACGTGCGCGCCTCTACTACGACACGTGCGCGCATCTACATCGACTAGTATGTACGTACACGTTCGCGACCAGAATGACAACGCTACGTACGCTTCGACCAGGTGGGTCCCGACTGTCAGGCACTTCCTTGCGTGCGAAGATGTAGCTGGTGGGTCCCAGTAGTTAGGGGGGTCTTTTTTTTGTCCGTAATATGGACGCACTTCCTTGCGTGCGAAGATGTAGGTGGTGGGTCCCAGCAGTCAGGGGGGAAACATTATTTTTCAGGGTAAAAAGGATGTTGTTGCATGCATGCGTCCATGGGCGTGGTGCGTCCCCACTGTCAGCCTCTCACGTACAGTCATCTTCCGATGACTCTCATTTGTTGACCATGTTGACCACACCATGCTGGCGCAACAAGGCCGGTGGACGAGGGCGAGGCCCCAGACTGGAACGACCCGGAGATGGGGAAGACGCGGCAGTGGAGTCGCAGATTGAGAGGAGTGGGAAACTTGACTGGTTCGGGTGCGCGGCAGCACTGCCGCCCACGGGAGACTGGAGCAAGAACAGAGGTTGAAGAAGGAGCACGCCTGTTGGATTAACATCCAACGATCCAGCTGCTAGAATCATTTGTTGATTAAGTTGAGAAAGCCCTGCGTACACGTCCGCTTAGTAGGCCCAGAAGTCAGCCACCAAATCTGACGGATCCCAGCTGTCAACGAGAGGAATAGTTTTTCGCATAACAAGGAGGCACTTTCTTCCGTGCGAAGATACAGCCGGTGGGTCCCAGCTGTCAGGGGGAGGAAACATTTTTTTGCGTAAAAAGGAGGAACTTTCCTTGCGTGCGACCATGGACCTCGTGGGTCCTAGCCGTCAGACTCTCCACATACAGTCCTCTTCCAATGACTCTCGTTT
Source organism: Aegilops tauschii subsp. strangulata (assembly GCF_002575655.3). Lineage (NCBI taxonomy): Eukaryota > Viridiplantae > Streptophyta > Magnoliopsida > Poales > Poaceae > Aegilops > Aegilops tauschii. The sequence goes on along the minus strand of NC_053035.3, from coordinate 149,060,609 downwards.
GTTGACCACGCCGCGCCGAGCGCAGCGAGGCGGTGGACGACGGCGAGGCCCCGGACGGGAACGACCCGGAGATGGGAAGACGCGGCAATGGAGTCGCAGATTGAGAGGAGTAAAGGGGTTATAACTGGTTATGGTGCGGCGTGGGGCTGCAGTCGGTGGAGAATAATAGGAGGTGTGGAGGGGTGGAGGGATATCCCGGCTGACGGTGGGGTAGCGCTTCGCAGCGATGCGTGCTAAGCAGACCCGCTAGCCGCCGGAGGCCGGACCAGGTGGTCCCGGCGATGCTGGAGGAAGAAGACGAGAGATTGAAGGTGTATGTCGGCCGTTGGATATAAATCCAATGGCTGTGGATGTCATAATCATTTTGTTGACCAAGTTGACAACGCCCTGCGTAGGCTTCGACCTATTGGCCCACCTGTCAGCCTGAAAAATGTGGCATATATTTAATCCATGTTTTCTAGAATGTACAGTCCATTTGCTGGGCTGGGTGAACAAATAATTCCGCGTCAATGCGGCCCATTTAATATTTTCTAAGAAATCCCAGCCCATTTGCACTTTCTTGAGATACACAAATTAGCTGGGCTCATTCTATATATAATGTTAGGTTAGAAGGAGCAATTAATAACAAAAAATAAACCAGAGTGACACATTTTTTCATATAAAATTAACAAATTAGCGTGTTATTGCTCAAAATAAAAATGAGCGCGTTATTATTACATTCGTCCTTAAAATCTTCGCAAGCTTTTGTACGCAATCACCAGGATTTTCCTACCTATGAGTCAAAAACAACTAGGATTTTCCTTGCCAACTTCTGTTAAACATTTACTTTTATAAGTTAATAACACGTGGGATGTTTTTATAATGTATATATAAGTCTCTATAAAATATACGATAATAGTAATAATATAAGTATATATAATGTGGTTAGAAGGGAAAACATAAATTGGACACAATATTATTATTCTTATATTGGGCTGCCGATCTTTAAGAAAAAGTAAAACCTACGCTAGGAGGCCCATAGGCCGGTATGGACCTAAAAAAATAAGTTGAAACCACTGTCTCCGTATGTCATGGGCTACGCATACCTAGGCCTAGCTGATACTTGTTCGCCCTCTGGAAAAAAATGATACCAGCTAGATCCCCGAGCGAACTAGATTAAAGAGGGGCTGGCAGCGCGACTGAAAAAGCACATCAGAAGCGATTCTTCAGTGGATGGCTCTCGATGGCGTTTTTTTACTTGCCTCTGCACCATACAACTTGTATTTTTAGCCTCCCAGTCCGTGGTGGACCAGCAGCCCATTTGCTGGGCAGGCCAACCTACAGAAACCAGCACTCGATTTTTCATCAAGCCCCAAAAACAACGCAGTACTATGCTTGTTTTGAGGCCGAAAACATTATGGCAGGGGTTGAGCGGGGGAGGGGGAAGACAGAGCAAAAATATTAAAAAGAGCTGATGCACCGTTGCTACCCTAACAAAGCAGGTGCAATTCTTCTCGGGGAGAAGGTATGCCGTTGACACCCACACGTCACAAATCCCACAGTAGACATACTAACAAGTTCACACACAAGTAGAATAGAACAGGTAAACATTCTTATCAAACTCAGGTTCACAGGGCACGTTCATATTCATAGACAACATTCACAATCAAAAACTCAAAAGATTCATATATACACAAGTTCAGCATGTCTATGCATCCAAATGATTGATAGATCACACGACAATATTCATAGATAATTCACAAAAAGATTCAGATATACACATGTTCAGTATGTTTATGCAACCAAATGATTGAGATCACAGTCAATATCATCCATGGACGAACTTTAATTACCTAGGGTACAGACTGGTAAATGGTGTTCAGTCGGAGGTACTTCTTGCTAAAATTAATGCTTGTACGAGTAAACTTTCGAGTACATAAGAGGCAGCACAGACAATCTGAACTTTGCTTGTAGGTTTATCCTCAAATAGTGGCCTCGTGCCGAGGGAGGTTAGAAACTTGGCCACTACTTTCATCCAACTAGTTTACTGGCCCATCTTGGTCCTGTAGCTCGCCAAAATTTTAGATTGCAGACGAGAAAGGAGGTGGTTGAGAAAATGAACCACCCAAATTTGTTGTGCAGTTCAACTGAAATGGAGCATCCATGGCATGCAGACTGATTAAGTGCCAGATGAATATATGCGTCAACCAACTTTTCTGGAATCTTTCGACTCCATGCCATACAGTTCGCTACCATATGTGCCGATAACCAAAAGGCACAAGTTGGGACCAAAGACTGGACTGCGTTTTTCTGGGCTATGCGCCAAGCAATATTTTTGGCGTTCACTCTCCTAATACTTGGAGTTTGACAACTGGTTGACGCCGGTTGATACTCGAATGAATATAGGCACTTCTTCTTGTCAACATCGATGCTTGTCTGAGTGAACTTTGGAGTACATAGCAGCAGCATAAGTATCTGTCCATCTGATCTTTTTGTGCAGTTCTACTGAAATCACCCAATGTAATGATTTGCCTGCGAGTTCAGGCTCCAAGTTACTCCTTTATGAAATCGGCAAACAGTAGCACAATACCAAATTACCAATACATATGGCAAGCACAATAATCAGGATAAAGACCAGTACCAACCTATGTGAGGTAGCATATCAATTACTATTTCCTTTGACTGGAAGCCGAGATAAGCAAAGTGACTGACAGCAAAGGAAGGAAGCAAGCCCAGATTAGTGACTGATAGGAAAGGAAGGAAGCTGTCCAGGCAATGAAGCACCCAAAGTTTTTGTGCAGTTCCACCAAAATCGAGCATCCCTGTTGGCACATATATTTAGAGAGTGAGATTACTGTAATAGTGGGACTAGTTGATGAAACATACACTAACAAATAGAAGCACCCTCATTATCTTACTGGGTAAAGTTAGCAGCATAGTAGTCTTGCTTAAAGAGAGGCCTTAGTTTATTTAATCAGTGCCAATTAGCTGAACACTCAAAGCATTGCCATGTATCATAGGTTGCTAAACTTTAACGTGCAAAGATAAAGGAGTTTCTCATGACAGTAGCACGATACAAATAGAGCTGATAGCAAACTAATATGGATGAAGGCCTTAGGCCGGTACCAACCTGAGCAAAAAATCTTATTCATGTAGTCCCAGAAGAGATGATAAAGCACTCACTGGAATCACTCAATAGTATATATTTTTGTGCACTTCAAATGTATGGTTGAAATCACTCTTGTTTACCATTGCTGAGATTATATCGAACGATTATCAAGAACTTCCAGCAGAGTTAAAGCACTGGCTGGGATACAGTTCATTGTATTGTCTTGTGTAGTTCCACTAAAATTTATGATTGGCACAACATGATCCTTGTTTGCACACGTAGGAACAAGATGAAACCTTCATTAGCTTAGTGAGAAAGGATAGAAAGATATTAGCATATTACTCTAACAGTAGCATCAAATTCATGATGGACAATATGCAGAAGTGGAAGGGCTCCCTGGAGGATCGTCTCACATGTAAGTTAGACGTTGCCGGAGCCCTTGAATGGCCTCGACTGAGGCCTCGGCTTCAGCAAGATCACCTTGGCACTATTTATTATTCTTCTTCTTCCTCTTCATGCTATGTTTCTCTTTTTCCTCACCAGTTGGTGAAACCAAGTACATGATTGGCCTTCTATTTCCGAATTTGTTATATTAGTGAGGGAGTATAAGTGTACTAGTAAACAATAGCATTATTTTCTCATGGGAGTCACAAAATAGAGATGAACACATGCATTAAATATCATTCTTACGTAAAGGAAGGTTATGGTGCCAATATGGATGATGAGGATTGGAACACATATCTCCCTTTGTGCAGTTCCACCGAAATGAACCAACTGTTCCATTTTGACATTCCAGTTAAACAACACAAAAGTCACTTCTTTTAAGAAGTGTTTTGTGCAGTGCACCAAAAGGTCACAACAGCAACCGAGTGAAATGGATATCCCTGTTTGCACAAAAAGCTACAGAGGAAACAGTTAGAGTCTCAAACAATTACAGGCAAAAACATTTGGCCAAACTTGTCATGGCTTATAACAGTGGCATGGCTTCATTTTACTAGGGGCATTAGATTAAGAACAACTAAATATTTGGTATAAGAGCATGGGATAGTGGGCGCACCAGCAGTCCAGCACCATGTACCTAAACTGGGGCATAAAGTGGTGATTCAAAGTTTGTTTCCCCGAGAAACAAACATCCAAGAAACATATCTGGGTTGGTCCCATTTTTGTTCACTCTAGCCACCTACTCCTATGTGTGGATAGCAAATCTAGTCCTGGTCATACCACTGTGTACAACGTTTCCCCTATATTTCCCTTTTCGACCAAGAGACCGGTTGGATGACCAGTCTGTACTACTTTCACCCCCTTTCCTTCCTATTTGTACCAAGTACGATGTACATACTAAATTCCCCCACCCCCACTTTATTTCTTGTTTGAACCAAGTACAAGATTCGACTCCATGAAGTAGCTTTACCTCTAACAATAGAAGAAGAAGAAATATGTGTCGTTGGACCATCCGATCGAGAGGGGCTAAGAGGTAGAAAATGATGCACATGCAGCGACGTAGCGAGCTGGGGAAGTAGAGCTAGGGCGGTTTCGAAGGAAGATATACCTGAAGGTCATCGGGATGTGGATAGGTGGGCGGCGGGATGCCGGATCCGCCACACTAGGGCAACGACGAAGGGATCGGAGGACCTCCCGTGCCGGCGCTCGGCCAGAGATAACGGTGCGGCCGGCAGTGGGTCTCCTCCCTCGCTATCGACGATGGCCTAAATGCTGCCCCTCATCCCCTTCACCGGTGGAGGGGGATACGTCCGGATCTGTAACCAGCGGTGAGGACAGAAAGACAGTGTTTTTTGAAGGGAGAAAGACAGTGTTACCACAGCTATCTTGTTTAGATCTGGAGAGGATGAGAGTGTGAGAATAGAGAAACCCTAGCAAGCAAGCGCGGAGGCTCCGGCCTATATATACGTAGTGGGGTAGTTTTCCTTTTTCACTCCATCAAAACAATCGTTTAAAATTGTGTACGTGCCAGGTCGCCGTTTTTTGAGTTGGTGATTTTTTTGAGATAGCTACCCGCTTATTCCAAGTGGTGTTACGGTGTGCCAGGTCACACTTTGTATGGTTCAAGTTTGGTACAAGACCCTCCATTAAATGAACAACCACCCCCTCGTAAAATTTGTGAACAAGCCCACGGCTAAAATTATCGGAAACGTGGGCTGCCCCAACATGCATTATTATTTATATTTTCTATGTGGGAGTATCCTCAAAACAAAATGTGAGAGTACAATATTTATTGGGCCCCTTTGTAATTGGTGCTAAATTTTGACCAAAGATTTAACTGACAAAATGTTAGTGCATGTTAACAAAAATTATATCGTTTGATTCGTATTTGAACATAGTTTTCAATGATTAATTTTTGTGACATGCATGAACATTTGGTTAGTTAAATTTATAGTCAAAATTTGGCAAGGTGCATTAAATCAACACATGCAAGTATCAAAAGGAGAGTCACGGCATGCATGCATGCGTTGTAATTAATGCATCGGTAAACGCAAATTATTGAAATATATCGAGTGCAGTGCTTTGATGTGTCGCGTCAACTCGTACAACAACGAGAAGTTTGATTACTACAACGCCCTCTCGCCTTAACTGCACCTGCCTTTGGCTTCCTGACAGATGGGCCACCCACCTGTTGGCCCCACCTGTCATACACTCAAAGGCAGAAGCAATAAGTCAATGAAGTTGCGTCCCTCCCTCGCCCATGAGCGTGGTGGCTAGCAGGACTAGGAGAAGCTTTCGCTACACGCTCTCCCTCCCGCATGTGGTGGACATGCAGCAGTTCATTCGGTGTTAGATGGCCAGAAGCATACCGTAGTACTCCTCCACTACAGTAGTACTCCATCATTGTTTGACTTCCCGAAGAGGCGAAGAGCCAAGCGCAGCCCGGACGCTCGTGTGGCAGTTTCATGTGTAGAGTAGTCTAGGATAGCATGTACCATGCCTGTAAGCTTAAAATCGTTGGGGTCGGCTCCATGCTTTTTTATTAAAATAATCTTCTGGCCCTATCTGTCATCCTGGTGATTGTAGTTTGCACACTCATCTGGTCAAGACAGTAATATATTTTTTAATTTGTGGTGGGATAAATGTTAGAGGTTGCAGCAAATATATTGTACACTACGGGTCTTTCAACCAAGCTTAAAGGAAACCACGTGGGGCTAGTGTTATGACGTGTCGCGTCAACTCGTACAACAAGGAGAAGCTTGATTTTACTACTACACGCCTTCTCCCTCGCCCATGCGCGCGGTGGCTCGCAGACGAGGACAGGCTTTTGCTTAGGCTGGTCGTAATGGAATACTAGTATCATGCATATGATACTAGTGTATGATACTACACATCCGTAGTGCATAGTATCATATGTTAGTATCATCAATGAGTTCATTTATTAGCATGCATGACACATAGTAGCACAACATTAATATGATACGGTAGCATGATATGATACTCAACCCTCTCTTCCTTCATTTACTTCTATGCCACCTCATCAAATTTGCCTAGTTGGTATGCATGATACTCCCTCCATTCCTAAATATTTGTCTTTTTAGATATTTCAAATGGACTACCACATACGGATGTATATATACATATTTTAGAGTGTAGATTCACTCATTTTGCTCCATATGTAGTCACTTGTTGAAATCTCTAGAAAGACAAATATTTAGGAACGGAGGGAGTACTACCTATGATACTCCCATTACAACTAGCCTTATAGAGTACTACAACAAGCTATCCCTCCCGCACGCGGTGGATGGACATGCAGCAGTGGATTCAATACTGTAGAAGTAGTAGTAACATCATTGTTCGTCTTCTCGAAGAGGCAAAGAGCCAAGTGCAACCCGAACGTGGCAGTTGCGAACACTTGCCACAGTGTGTTTGGTTGCATTCTCATCTCAGCATAGTTGTTCCCTCTTCGTGCATGCTCATCCCAGCACCCCTCTTCATGCATGCTCCTAGTGTATTTGTGTTAAGCTAGTGTGGACTCATGCACCCTTCATACACCCTACCAAACACCCAAAAGTGGGTCGACAAGGGCTTGGAGCATGCATATAGCCAGGCTCTTGCATGAGACAAAATTGCTATTTGAGCCCACTATTGTAGTACTACTTGCTAGTATAGCCCTGTAAACCGTAAAGGAGTATTTGCCTTTCTAGAGATTTCAACAAGTGACTAGACTACACCCTAAATGAGTAGTACTAGAGCAAAATGAGTGAATCTACACTGTAAATAAATGCATACTTCTATCGTTTTCCTCTCCGCCTTGGTCGCAGTGCACAATATTTAGAGGCAACCATTGAGTACTCCTATATGACTAGCCGCTCTATCTACATGTGGAACATCAAAGCATCCGGGCCTGCGTGCCATCCACCAAATCACAGCGAGGTGCTATAGTCGAGACTCACCGGTCACCCCGGTGTGGCAGTCATGACCCGTCATATCACAAAACCCACACCTTTACCAGCAGTGGTAAAGTGGCCTCGAAGTTGGACTGGACGAAGCAACCATCATTTCACTGGAACGCTCGTTGAAGCCCTTTCTCCCCTTTCTTGAAGAAAACCTCACTCCAGGCTACTCACTTCTGCCATTTTTCTTCTGTATCGATGAAGGAAAGGTGGGCGAATCAATGATACTACTATATTTTCATTCCAAGAATCTTCTTTTTGCGAAGCACCAACCAATTCTCATAGCCTATTATTTTCCCGTTTTCATTGCGATTGTAGTTTTGTCAGTTCATTGGTGGATCCTGGAGCACTAGGCAAAGAGTTGCCGACGGACAACCCACTGGAGACAGCGCTCTCCAAGAAGCGAGCACCTACCAACGAGTTGACCATGTTGGCGGGCCAACCCATGGAGACAAAGAACTCCAAGAAACAAGCACTGACCAAAGAGTTGACGATGTTGGCGGATGAACTCCTCAAAGAAAGTTGGAAGAACAGCAAGGGGCCCAACGTGCCTACCCAAGAAACTCTAATGGCCACCTATGCGAGGCTCAAGGCCGAGTTTGAGGAGATAGTCGCCGTTGAGAAGCAGTATTCCCTTGGCAAGGTGATGTCCCCCATCGAGGACGAGGAGATGGCCCCCGCAGGGATGGGATCCCCCGGTGAGCTGCACAAGGTAAAAAATAATGGCTTACCATAGTTGTGGTTTTTGATTATTTGCAATGTGCTTGCTAATATGTTAGGGTTGTGCAGGTGCCCGTGGACGTCCTTGATGATTCCGATGTCATGGCCCATCCTGTGGACAACGCCCCAGAGATCATTTTCGATGTCGCAGTCCGTCCTATTGACATCGCCCCGGAGATCGATTCCGATGCCGCTGTCCATCATGTGGACATCGCCCCAGAGATCGATTCCGATGTCGTGGTGGACATCACCCCAGCGATTGATTCCCATGCCATCGTCCGTGCTGTGGTTATTGCCCGAGAGATCGATGACAAGAAATAGTTGGTCGCGCTAATCCTTCAGGGTAGTTTGCATTGTGTTTAATTACCAGAGCGATGCGTGTTATCAAACCATCTTACGGCTAGGGCACTGTCTTGTGTGGGTGGTACTTGCTACTTTTGTTTGATAGTGAATCATGCAAACCCTCTCCGAGTTGTGGAAACAGATGTATCCTCACCAGCTTTTGATGTAATATATGGCATGCTTAGATGTAAGTTTGAACTGTTTATCATATCGGCAGGGCTTGTTTGATGATTCTTGGTGTTAGTAGGCTAGCTACTGTACGAGCTATAGTACTTGAAAAACACTCACCGAAGAGAAACGTTGGGGCTGATGAGCTCGTGGTATGCTTATACCGATCCGTCGTCAATCGGCCAATAGCCCAACCTCCTAAAATTGTAGGCTTCGCGATCGATCAGACAATAGTCGACACTGATACATTCAGGCCTCATTTGGTTCATAGGGTAGGAAAATCGTAGCAAAAGTACATAGACGTACAACACAAAATCATAGCAATACAGAGACGTACTCCCTCCATTCCAAAATAGATGACTCAACTTTGTACTACTAACTTTGAAAAGGAGGGAGTACAAATCATAGGGGGGCTAGTTTGGCCTAGTGGGTTTCAGTGATATGACGTGGTACAGTGCCGTCCAGTCTTCGCGTGTGGTAGCAGTACTGCGGGTACAGTAAGTTTTCTTGAAGAAGCAGAATTCAACGAAGTCATGATGGTTCCTTCGTCTGACCAACTTACAGTGGGTAAGGTTGGGCCTGCGCTACGACCGGGGTGGACCAGGATAATTTTGTGCATGGCAGGTGGACCAGGATGGTCAACGTCCCACATGTCGGCGAATGAAAGTATTATTTCCGATATAGAGGACGAGCAATGAGTATTCATTGTTTATTTTTGATGAAAGCTATTGTCTCCACTGTTACGACGGAGGAGTGTGAAACACGGCATCCCAGTGAACTTGGCATGTGCACCACTCCCTCCTTCCTCATGTAAGAGCATCCACAATGTTTGGAGGCAACACTGCCTCTAAGGTGGGCCCCTCGTCCAACCTCTAATTTCAGCTGAAAAGTGTGTAATGTGTAGCGACTGCACATTGTCTCTAAGTGGACCCCAGGTTCAAATATAATATACAGCCAAAGCATGTACTTTCTCCTATTCAACGCTGTGCACAGGTACAAACTAGTGAATGACAAGTGCGGTAAAGAGATTATTTTAATCAGCTGAGAGGCTTGGAGGCCGCCTCTTCCCTTGGAGGCGTCGCAAGGCATTTTTTGCCAAGAGCCCGTGTGCACAATGTATGGCGACGGTGCAAAAGAACTAGAGGCGGCGTTAGAGGCAAGAAAAACCAACATTGTGGATGCCCTAATACTACCATAGTGTTGACTATAAGGTTACACCATTTTCTCACTTTCTCTCTATCTATTTCCTCTCAAATGTTTTTTACCTTTGTTGTTTTAGACACAATTGTTTTTATGCCCTCTTTTTTTAGAATTAGTTTTTTTATACCTAGGAGCACGTGTAGAGACGGGCTCCTGCAGATCTCACTCCTTGACTTTGTCAATGCCTCTCTCTCCTCCACATAAGTGGGCTTATAGCCTAGAATTTTACTGGTACTACTTGTTATGAATGAGGGTAGCTGGCATCTGAGGGGAGAGCGCGCGGGGGGAGGTGGTGGGGGGTTCTGGTGGGCCAGGGCGGTCAGAAGCGGGCTTGGATGCGGTCCGGACTCCGGCATGGCCCACTTCACATTATCACCATATATTTCTTGGAGTCCGTGCGCGGCGGGCGGGCGATCTCTTCTCCCTCCCCCGTCTCTCTTCTCAGCCAACCCCCACCGAGCGATTAGATTTCGGCTATCGACTGTTTATTCAATTGCAGTCCCACATGTCAGTGAAAATGCAAGACAATGCGTGTCTTGTTTGGTGAGCGTACTGCGAGCCGGACTGTCGGGGGTGTGATGCGAACGCGACGCGTAAGAGTCGTAAGTGTGCCGCCTTTTCCTTTTGAACTTGCAAAGCATAAAATTTTCGTGCGATCGATCGATAGAAATCCAGAACAAAATGACGAGGACGGTGCTTTCCCGCGCGTTAGGCAGGCTAGTTTGAGTGATATGACGTGCTACAGTGATGTCCACTTGCTCCATTTTTATGTAAGCAAGAGTCTACACTCTTACGTGGGAGGAGTGCGAAACACGGCGGATCTGATTTTGATCAAGGGATAACTATTCTCTGCGAAATAATGGAGCACTGTTAGCGATTATAGCATGATAGTTAGGGCATCTCCAGCGCTGGCCCAGAAATTTACACCGGCATCTGTCCGAGGACACTAATGGATGCCATCCAATGCTGCCCGCATACCTTTCGACAACTATATGAACTAACCGGACAAAATTCGTGCAAACAAAGCAAATTTCAAATTAACGTGATGAAATTCATTACATTTTGAAAACTTTTCCTATAAACTGGACGAAATTCATTACATATTTCGCACAAACCATACTAATACCTACTGTAAACCTAAACCAAATGATCGCTGGCGCCCGACCACCATGTCCGGCCATGAACCCGAGAATGCCGACCATTGCCTTTGCCTCCTCCTCATCCGCCTCGATAACCTCCTCCTATGGAGCACAAGGTTCTGAAGATTTCTGCCTCCACATTGTCGTCAAGCGGCTAACCGGTCGCCGATGTTTATCCCACCAAGCTTGGCGTTGACTGAGTGGAGGAGCGGTGGCCTTCTTGGGACCAGAGCGGCGGCGACCTACCGTGTACTACTCTTCCTCGCTGCAGGCTGCGCCCGCGCACGCGTGCCGGCTTCGTGGTCGTGGCGGCGGAGGGCGGCCGGGAGGTGATACGTCTCCAACGTATCTATAATTTTTGATTGTTCCATGCTGTTTTATTATCAATCTTGGATGTTTTATAATCATTTTATAGTCATTTTATATCATTTTTTGGTACTAACCTATTGACATAGTGCCAAGTGCCAGTTGCTGTTTTTTTCCATGTTTTTTACATCACAGGAAATCAATATCAAATGGAGTCCAAATGCCAAGAAACTCCACGATGATTTTTATGGGCCAGAAGAAAGGCAATGGGCCCTGGTTGCACCTGGGGGTGCCCCGAGGGGGGCACAACCCACCAGGGCGCGCCCTGGTGGGTTGTGCCCACCTCGGGTGCCCCCAGACCGCCTCTTTGCTCTATAAATACCCAAATATTCCAGAAACCCTAGGGGAGTCGTCGAAATATTCATCCAGCCGCCGCAGAATCCAGAACCACCAGATCCAATCTAGATACCATCTCGGATGGGGTTCACCACCTCCATTGGTGCCTCTTCGATGATGCGTGAGTAGTTCTGTGTAGACCTTTGGGTCCGCAGTTAGTAGCTAGATGGCTTTCTCTCTCTCGCTGATTCTCAATACAATGGTCTCTTGGAGATCAATATGGTGTAACTCTTTTGCGGTGTGTTTGTTGGGATCTGATGAACTTTGAATTTATGATCAGCCATATCTTCTTATATCCATGAAAGTTATTTCAGTTTCTTTGATCTCTTATATGCATGACCTCTAATAGCCTCATATTTCTTCTCCGATATTTGGGTTTTGTTTGGCCAACTTGATCTATTTATCTTGCAATGGGAAGAGGTGCCCGGTAGTGGGTTCGATCTTACGGTGCTTGATCCCAGTGACAGAAGGGGAACCGACACGTATGTATCGTTACCACTAAGGATAAAAAGACGAGATCTATATCTACTACCATATAGATAAACGGATCTTGTCTACATCATGTCATCGTTCTTATTGCATTACTCCGTTTTTCCATTAACTTAATACACTAGATGCATGCTGGATAGCGGTCGATGTGTGGAGTAATAGTAGTAGATGCAGGCAGGAGTCGGTCTACTAATCTTGGACGTGATGCCTATGTAATGATCATTGCCTGGATATCATCATAATTATTTTAAGTTCTATCAGTTGCCCAACAGTAATTTGTTTACCCACTGTTTGCTATTTTTCTCGAGGGAAGCCACTAGTGAAACCTACGGCCCCCGGGTCTTCTTCTTCATATATTTGCCTTGCGATCTACTTTTCCTTTGCATTTTTATTCAGATCTAGTAAACCCAAAAACACGAAAATATATTGTTGCACTTTATTTTATTTGCGATCTATTATTTCAATCTATTACAATTTTCTCTCGTCTCTGTGCCAATTTCTGGCGCCGTACCCGAAAGGGATTGACAACCCCTTTAACACGTCTGGTTGTGAGTGGCAGTTATTTGTGTGTAGGGGCTGTTTACATTTTGTTGCTCTGTTCTCCTACTGGTTCGATACCTTGGTTTCATTACTGAGGGAAATAACTACCGTTGTTGTGCTACATCATCCTCTCCTCTTGGGGGTACCACCGACGCAGTCTTGGCAAACATCATCAAGGGAATTTCTGGCGCCGTTGCCGGGGAGGATCTTCAACATAACCAGGTTCCTAATCACAAATCTCATCTCCTCGCAATTTACATTATTTGCCATTTTCCTCTCGTTTTCCTCTCCCCCACTTCACAAAAATTTGTCGTTTTATTCGCCTCTCTTTTTTCGTTCGCTGTTTTTTCGCCATGTCCGATCTCAAAAGAGCTAGGGGTTTTCTCCCTTGTCTTAATGCTTTGGATAACCCCTCTGTCCTCTCTAAGCTCATAAACAATGATGCTATAGAAGGATCTACCAGGGTTGTTAAGGAAAATCTTAACCATTGTGATGAAGATGATCCCAGAATTTTTCGTTATTTACTTGATGAATCCTTGAAAGATGCTTGGGACAGGTTGTTGAGAATTCGAGCTAGCTATGTGCCCCAATATCAGATAGAGATATACTTGAAAAGTTTTTATGATGGTTTACCCTCTTCCTTCAAGCAAGTTTTAGATTCTATATTTGAAAACAGTTTTCTTGAAGGGGATCCCGTTGATACTTATGAAAAGATGATAGCCATATTTTGGCACCCGAATCAACTACTCTTATGTGTTTTTATCAAAATGAAATAATTAAAGAGATGAAGACTAGCTTAGATACGAATTTTCGCAATGTGCTTACTCTTTCTTCTGCTATAAATGGCCATGTGCTTTCACAAAATAAAAAATTAAATGCCATTGATAGAAAGTTTTCCCTTCTCTTTCCAAGGGACAAGGATGGCAAAACTTAGATCCTTGCTTTATGCCTAGCTAAGGGTGTAAAACTATAGCGCTTGTTGGGAGGCAACCCAATGAATAAAATTTATTTTTCTTTTTGTTTTCTGTTCTTGAGAGTTAGCACAATTATGCTACTGTTATGATTCTGTTTTTTGTGTTTTATTTAGTGTTTGTGCCAAGTAGAACCAATAGGATCTTCTTGGGTGATAGTTGTTTGATCTTGCTGAAAAAGACAGAAACTTTGTGCTCACAAAAACAATTGTTTAAATTCACTAGAACGCGATAAAATGCTAATTCTTTTTGCAGTAGATCAATATACAAATTATCCAGGTTGTCCTAGTTTTCAGAAGTTTTGGAGTTCCAGAAGTAATCGAACAAATCAGATTGCTACAGACTGTTCTGTTTTGACAGATTCTGTTTTCTTTGTGTTGTGTGCTTATTTTGATGACTCTATGGTTTTCTTTGATGAGTTTTTGCCATAGAGAAGTTGGAATACAGTAGATATAATACAGAAAAAAAATATGAATTGGTTTGATACAGCACTTATAGTAGTGGTTTATTTTTCTTACACTGACGGATCTCACGAAGGTTTTGTTGAGTTTTGTGTGATTGAAGTTTTCAAGTTTTGGGTTATCTTACGATGGATGAAGGATGTAAGAGCCTAAGCTTGGTGATGCCCCGGCATCCCAAGCTATTATTCAAGAATGAGCAACCAACTAAGCTTGGGGATGCCCCCGAGTGGCATCCCCGCTTTCTTCCAACAACTATCGATATTTTACTCGAGACTATATTTTTATTCGTCACATGATATGTGTTTTGTTTGGAGCGTCTTGTATGATATGTGTCTCTACTTGTTTTATTTTATGCTTTAAGTCATCAATCCTTGATGGACACACCTATTTGAGAGAGCTAAAATTATATCATGACTTGTTAGAATTGCTCTCTATGCTTCACTTAAATCTTTAATGAGCTAGGACTTGCTCTAGTGCTTCACTTATATCTTTTTGAGCACGGTGTTCTTTGTTATTTTTGAAGAAATGCTCTCTTGCTTCACTTAAATTTATTTGAGAGTTAGTAAAATTCTGAAGAAATTCTCTCTTGCTTCACTTAAATTATTTTGAGAGAAAGAAAATTTGTTATGCTCTTGATCTTCACTTATATTTGTTTGAGCTTATGAAAAGCAACACATGAAAATTAGTGCCAAAGTGATAGATATCCAAGAAGGATAAAGAAAAAGAAAATGTCATGAAGATCATTGGACAAAATAAACTTGATTCTTAGTAATAGTTTTGAGACATGATGATGTGATATGTGAGTTATGTTGATGAGTAATTGTGCTCTAGTAAGAATATTGGCGTTAAGGTTTCTGATTCCCTATGCATGCATGAAAGTCAATAATCATGCAATGAAAATTATATCCTACTTGTTGTGCATTATTCGGTATTAATTATACTTAATGCTTGCTTATGAGATTATTCGTTTCTTGGTTGGTCGCTTCCCAATCTTTTGCTAGCCTTCATTTTGCACCAAGTATGACCTCTACTTGTGCATCCAAAATCCTTTAAACCAGTTTTGCCACATGAGTCCACTATATCTACCTATATGCGGTATTCTTTTGCCGTTCTAAGCAAATTTGCATGTGCCATCTCTAATTTTCAAAATAAACTTCTCTTTTGTGTGTTTGTTTCGCTCGCAGAACGGTAACGGGTGGCTAATATTTTCCATGTTGGATGTGTTATTCTCAAGATGAGTGTTTATTCACTTGTTATTGCACGAGAGTAAGGCAAAGGTCTTAGGGATGCCCAGTCCCGAAATGCAAAAAATATATTTACTTTATGTTGTCAAATAATAAATTCCTTGGAAAGTGTCGGTATGGACGGCACCCGTGGATACAGTTAGCCATGGAAAGTGAAAGAAATGGTGGAAAAAGTAATAACTTTTATTTTCTGTTTGGGAACCGCCTATGGCATATCTAGCATGGAAAGTGTTCGGACCTCTAAGTCGTTTTCATTGGTGCTATGGATACACCTCCCAAAATGTTTTTATCTCTAATTTTTTTCGCTTTGAGCTCTGGCACATCTACAAATCCCTACTTCCCTCTGCGAAAGGCCTTTCTTTTACTTTATGCAATTTTTATTTTTTAAATTTGAGTCACCATCATCTCTCATAAAAAGCACCAACTAGGAGGCAATATGATCGTGCTCAAGTATTGGGTGTAGTTAATATTCGAGTGTGTTTCATGAATGGATCAATGTTTGAGCATGATGGGCTAGGGATAACTTATTTTAGCATTGTAATTTTGAAAAACATGGTTGCTTGTTGATATGCTTGTGTATCTAAACTATTATGTCAAAACTAGATTATTGCTTTGAATCACATGAAAGTCCAAATGTCCATGATATAAAGAAAAGAATATGATTTGACTTGATGAACAGCACTCCACATCAAAAATTCTGTTTTTATCACTTACCTACTCGAGGACGAGTAGGAGTTAAGCTCGGGGATGCTGATATGTCTCCAACGTATCTATAATTTTTGATTGTTCCATGCTATTTTATTATCAATCTTGGATGTTTTATAATCATTTTATTGTCATTTTATATCATTTTTTGTTACAAACCTATTAACATAGTGCCAAGTGCCAGTTGATGTTTTTCCCATGTTTTTTACATCGCAGGAATTCAATATCAAACGGAGTCCAAATGCCACGAAACTCCATGATGATTTTTTATGGGCCAGAAGAAAGGCAATGGGCCCTGGTTGCACCTGGGGGTGCCCCGAGGGGGGCACAACCCACCAGGGCGTGCCAGGAGGCCCGGGCGTTCCCTGGTGGGTTGTGCCCACCTCGGGTGCCCCCGGACCGCCTCTTTGCTCTATAAATACCCAAATATTCCAGAAACCCTAGGGGAGTCGTCGAAATATTCATCCAGCCGCCGCAGAGTCCAGAACCACCGGATCCAATCTAGACACCATCTCGGATGGGGTTCACCACCTCCATTGGTGCCTCTCCGATGATGCGTGAGTAGTTCTTTGTAGACCTTCGGGTCCGCAGTTAGTAGCTAGATGGCTTTCTCTCTCTCGCGCTGATTCTCAATACAATGGTCTCTTGGAGATCCATATGATGTAACTCTTTTGCGGTGTGTTTGTTGGGATCTGATGAACTTTGAGTTTATGATCAGCCATATCTTTTTATATCCATGAAAGTTATTTGAGTTTCTTTGATCTCTTATATGCATGATCTCTTATAGCCTCGTATTTCTTCTCCGATATTTGTGTTTTGTTTGGCCAACTTGATCTATTTATCTTGCAATGGGAAGAGGTGCCCGGTAGTGGGTTCGATCTTACGGTGCTTGATCCCAGTGACAGAAGGGGAACAGACACGTATGTATCGTTGCCACTAAGGATAAAAAGATCAGATCTATATCTACCACCATATAGATAAACAGATCTTGTCTACATCATGTCATCGTTCTTATTGCATTACTCTGTTTTTCCATGAACTTAAGACACTAGATGCATGCTGGATAGTGGTCGATGTGTGGAATAATAGTAGTAGATGCAGGCAGGAGTCGGTCTACTAATCTTGGACGTGATGCCTATGTAATGATCATTGCCTGGATATCGTCATAATTATTTGAAGTTCTATCAGTTGCCCAACAGTAATTTGTTTACCCACCGTTTGCTATTTTTTCTCGAGAGAAGCCACTAGTGAAACCTACGGCCGCCGGTTCTTCTTCTTCATATATTTGCCTTGGGATCTACTTTTCCTTTGCATTTTTATTCAGATATATTAAACCCCAAAACACAAAAATATCTTGCTGCACTTTATTTTATTTGCGATTTATTATTTCAATCTATTACAATTTTCTCCCGTCTCCGTGCCAATTTCTGGCGATGTACCCAAAAGGGAATGACAACCCCTTTATCACGTCGGGTTGCGAGTGGCTGTTATTTGTGTGCAGGGGCTGTTTACGTTTTGTTGCTCTGTTCTACCTTGGTTTCATTACTGAGGGAAATACCTACCGTTGCTTTGCTACATCATCCTCTTCTCTTGGGGGAACCACCAACGTAGTCTTGGCAAACATCATCAGGGGGGAGCCGGCGATCTCCTTCATCTGCTCCTGCGACAGTACGTCCAAGAGAGCTTTGGAGCGCGCCCGGAGCGGAGCCGTCGATGTCCTTTGTCTGCTCCTGCGACAGTACATCCAAGGGAGATTTGGAGCGCCGGGAGGCCATGGTTGGAGAGGTGCCGACAGAAGGAAGGGATCGGAGGAGAATGAGTGTGGGTGTTTGGCTATGGCTGGGAGCTGGGGCTCAAGTTAATATAGCGGGCGAATGGCAATGAGCCGCGGCAGACGGATGGACGGCTGGCGCCGGAGTAGGTTCGTCGGTAGCCGCGTGTCATTAATGTGGGCAGCAGACGGAAGGATGGCCGTGGCGTCGTTAACGCGAAACAGTCGCTTGCACCCGGATGCCGCGCAGGTGGCGCTCTATCAGCCGCTGCGCTGGTGCAATGGCGGCGCCAGTGAGAGGTCACGTAGAGCATGAATGCGGACGCTGCTTTAGTGACTTAACCATTGGTGCGTTGGGTCACTGACATGTGGGCCCAATGGGCATCTGGCCCGCATGTTAGTGACACACCAACTGCACGTGCAGTTAAGTCCGGTGAATGCGGCATTGAAGTTCTGGAGAGATGGTGACCGTTTCAGGCGGGAAGCGCGCTCTAGCGATGGAAGGGGTTTCTATAGGCTAGGGCGGTCAGATGCTGGCGTGGTGGTAAAATGTGAACTCATGGATGACAAGCCTTTGAACCGTATGCGGCACGTATTGACAACCAGGTGTCCATGCAACCGCTCTTGTCGCCAGCTAGCCTTCGGCGACCACCATTAGACACCACACAACCATGCATAACTTATGAATAATGGACGAATCGATCAGACACCCACTCGTGTGCAGTGGCACTATGATCGGTCGCTCGCGATAGTACATACTCCGTACCATAGTACCCTCTCTAGCTAGGCTATTTTATAGATTGTCGTTGTGATGGACGATATACATGAGCAAGGCGCCGAGTCACGAGTATGACCGTTGGTGTTGAGCCAGGTGAATACATGCTCGGTGTTCGTAGAGGCCTCCAGCAAACGTCTAAACAGTAATCTCAGGCACCGCCGGGGCGCGCAGGTGACGGGCTCGCCGTTTGCGTTGCGCCATGAGCAGGACTTTGATTGAGAGGGTGACATGCATGCATTACCATGGTTTGACAGCGTGAGTGTGAGTATCTGCACGCGTACATGCTACTTGCCTCTATGGATAGTGTGTGCTAATTGCGCATCACGTATAATATAATAAATTTGTTTGTGCATTTAACACAAAGTATTTCATTTTCTTTTGGCTGACGAGTGTGCGTTGCAGCGACGAGTCCGTGGTTTGATTCCTCACATACGCATAATTTTGGTTTTTATTTCTTTCTCCACTGACAGGTAGGCCCGCATAAATAGATAGATAAAGAACACGAGCTGATGAGGCGCATGCAGACTGTTTGACTGGTCAACTAGACAAAAAACGGAGCTATACGCTGAGCCCGTGATCATATAATCACCATCTCTCGTATACAATGATCAAAGTGAGCTATCAAGACAAGTTCGATGACCACCAATGTATTTTACTCGGTAATAAATGACCAAGATTGAAGGGGAATCCAAATTTCCTTCGTCTTCTGTCCTTGAGCTCTTGACAAACCAATGCCCTATACGGTTGTTCGGCCACTCCAACCCAGAGCTGTCACCAAGCGTCATTCATATCACCGCGCCGCACACTAACCGGTAAGGAAGTGATGGCATCCCGCCGCATCGAGTTCCTCGCTGCCCACGACCGCACACAGAATGGTAGGGAAGCGATGGCATCCCGCCATGCCGAGTTCATTGCCGCTCGCGACCTCACACCTATGTGGGCGGAATTTGAGGCTGCCAAGGCCGAATGGGCGGTAGAGCAAGAGGCGGCCAAAGCCGCACAGAGGGAGCGGAAAAGTCAGAAAGCACTCAAGAAACGAGAGGCCCGCCGCCGCAAGAAAGAAGAGGACGCACGCGCTGCTGCGGAGAGGTCAGCGGAGATCCAAGCACGGTGGGGTGTCGCCGACAAAGCCGGGAAGGAGAACGACGGCGTCTGGCTAGCATGTGAGAAGTAGTAGTACTAGTAGTTAGTGTGTGTGTCTGTGTCGTCCGTACGTTTGTTTAATTAATTACGAGCATGTACCCGTACTAGTTACTACTGTGGTTTTTAGAGCAAATTACCAGTACATTAGCCTAGACACAATGGAAAAATTCCTATCCTATGTATCAAATGGCATCTCTTTCTCTATAGGAATTGAGATGCATGTCATCTCACTTCCTATGATTTTCATATTCCTATAAAATTCCTATCCTATGGACCAAAGGAGGCCTCTGCTGGAGTAACTACTGTAGCTAGCAGTACTGCTGGTATAGTAGTTTTCTTCAAGAAGCGGAATTCAACGAAGTCATGATGGTTCCTTCGTCTGAGCAACTTCACAGTGGGAAAGGTTGGGCCTGTGATTTGACGGCTGATTAGTAATTACTGCGGTGCGACGATAGGGGTGACTCTCCCTTGGAGTTCTGCGGGCATGGCAAGTGGACCAGGATGGTCGACGTCCCACATGTCGGCAAACGGAAGTATTCTTTCCAATATCGAGGAGCAAGGAAACCGCGTGGTATAGTATCACTGCTGATTTATATTTTATTTTTATTTCTGATGAATGCTAGTGTTTCAACTCTTATGACGAAGGAGTGCCAAACACGCCACGTGCTGGATGTCCCACACGTCAGCGAAAGGAGTGGGACATGAACAGCGTGGTAGAGCGTGTCCACTTCTTCCACTTCTGGGTCGAAGACCACACGTAGTAGTACTAGTGGTATGAACGATACAAAGTGCGACCCGGAGAGAAAGACACGTCTAGTTGGAAGGTCTCGGGGCATACACGTAAACAAATATAAAACCTAATATGTGCCTCCAATTAATATAATAGTAGTAGAGTACTTAGGCACGTACTCCATAACATCACCGGGCATTGCACGCACAACATTTAGTGGTAGTAAGAGACAAATGCCTATATACCACACATGTTCATACTATTTGTGCCTTTCTACTTCACTTACTGCGCTACATTACTCAGGTTCGTACGTCCACTCCTGGCTACATCTCCGTATCGTAGTTCCAGTCCCACGTGTTCTTCATAGATGGAACAATCCATAACTGTGGGCAACGGGAGTCCATATCATCGTAGTTAGTGTGGCTCCCCACGATGGAGACTCATCCAAACTATGGCCAGCCTCGACGCGGAGCATTCGCGTGCACCGGGAAGCGGCGCTCTCTCAGCTATCGCGCTGCTTCAAAGCCGGCGCCAGTGAGAGGTCGCCTCTGCTCTGGCCAGGCATTAATGCGGCACTGACGTTCCGGGGCGACGTTGACCGTTTCACGCGGGAAGCGCGCGCCGGCAAGGGAGGCGGGTTGGGCCGGCCAGGGCGGTCAGACGCGGGCGTGGTGGTGGTATTGGATTTGAACCGTTTCAGGTGTAGTACTGGTAGTTTGCAAAACTACTCACTTATTGCACTCAGTTTCCTAAGAAAATGTGGTAAAAAAACGTTACTCCACAGCCCGCTTCCCTTCTCCTTCCTCTTCCACCGCCCGCGCACGTCCGCGGGAAGCGACCGGTCAACCCTTATATAGGAGTGCTAGCACAAAAAGATGCATGCATGACCACTAAAATTTCCAGATTAAAGCGCCGCTCCGGCGGGACTATGGCGTATGTCATTACCTTCGGCCGGGCCATGGCTACTGGGCTCCGGCGACCAGAGAAGAGGCGGCGGGAGTGGAATAAATGCAGCTACTGTTTGGGTTCGCCATCCGGCTTAAATAAATGCGCACCATCACGTGTACCCGTGGGTGCACAAATTGTAACATATGTGTCTGCTTAAGTGGGTGTCATGTAACTGGTGTGTGTGAGAGATTCTGAGAGACAGAGTGCGTGTGTGCGACTCTACTCTTCGGACATGTACTGAACCTTTTGCATCGGGATATAAGTATAATGGTATTACACTTTAGCTAGTGATTTACGTGGCCATGTTAACGTGGTTTGTAAAAAAATGTCACTTCCTGCTTGTGATTTGCGTTATATAATTATTAGCAAGATGCTCGTGCATTGCACGGAACATCAATATGCATTTTTTTACAAAACACCTGTTGTGATTGACCCATGCAGGAGTAATTCCATGTGTAAAAACTAATGATATCTTGAGAATGTTATTAGAAAACTAGTATCTCGACAATTTCATCGAAAAAATGAAAGATGAGAGATAAGGTGAGGAGGAGTGGAGCGTGGTGGTGACTGGTGGTCGGACTGGGCGGAGGCATGGGGATGGACGGCGCCGGCAAGCGGCAATGGCCACCATGCTAGATTGTTCCACAGACTTCCTTTTTTAATTGCTCAGCAATAAGGGTTTGGAGAGAGGTGCGGGTATCTTTTGTAAAATTGTCATAGTTTGCTTTCTATCTGTCAGATATAGATCGGACGGTCTATATTACAAGATGGCAGGCACACCATCATCACCAACTCGCTTTTTTATAAGAGTAGAGATGATAAGTTTGCTAACTACTAAAGTAAAGTGGAATTTGTCCAAGTTATACAAGTAAATTAAGGTGATCGCTTATCATACGGGAAAGGTTGGATGAAGGGTGGTAGGAAAAAATGCTCCGCCTAGAGCATGTGTGTGTGAAATGGAGTCTTAGTGTGTGGGGGGGTGGGTGGGTGGGTGCGTGTGTGTGTGTGACGCGGGGTCCTCGGTGGCGGATGTAATTTAAGTGTGCGTGGCTTCATCATAGAGAGGTGATGTGTATGGCAGAGGCCACCAACGAGGTGGTGCGAGAGAGAAAAGGCCCGTAGAGAGGGAAGAGAAGGGGTGTGCGCATGACATGAGTCGACATCGAGAGAACTAGTTTGTTCAAGAGACACCGTGGAAGACTACTATATATCGATGGTGCATGTAGGCGGGAATTAAACGAAGGGATGGTCTTATTGGTTTCGGGGATATAGGGGAAGAGTGAGAGAGGGGGGTAGCTAGAAGGAGATTGTTAAGTGTGAGTGTGTGTTTTACCCATCCAGGTGGAAGTTATGTGCACACAAGAAGAGAACGATTCAATGTGGCGTTAGGGTTGAGGGTAATTAACTACGTATGGAGACATAGGAGACCTTGAACGTGCATGTGCGAGAGGTATACATGTATACATGGGATGTGTGTGTGTGCGCAAGCATGATCGAGATAAAAGAAAGAAGACATAAGTCATAAGATCAACGACATGGGAGAGACGGATCGGTATGACAATATGCATGCATGTGAGAGTGCAGGGAAGAAGGCTCGATAATTGAGCATGTGTTTTTGTCTTTAAGAGATAGTGGTGTGGGCTGGAGCATGCATCTATGGCGAGCAGAGGGAGCGAGACACAACGATTGTGCAAAAGAGATCAACCTATAAATGCATGTATGGAGAGACATATATAGTGTGGGTGATAGGAAGCAAGAGTGCATGCGAGAAAGAAATGTTGACGGAGAAATTATAGATAGATACAGAGATAGAGATGCTAGCTAGAGGAACATCAGCTAGTTTGAGTGTTGGAGATGACCGCCGGGTGGTTCAGAGGGTGAAGTTATGTGCGTGTGAGAGAAAGATAAAAAGATGGCACTTGACTGCATGTAGAGAGAAACATATATAGTGTGCGTGATAGGAAGCAAGAGTGAGGGCGAGAAAGAAGGTTGATGGAGAAACAGATAAATAGAAAGATAAAGATGCTAGCTAGTGTGTGTTAGAGATAGGAGTCGAGTGGATCAGAAGGCTGAGTTTTGTGTGTGGGTGTGAGAGAGATAGAGAGAGGGTGCATGTGAGTCACATACAAACAAATCTCAGAGAGAAATGAGATCCCGAGAGACCGAGTTTTGTGTCTACGAGAGAGAAAGATATTTCACAACGAGAGTGATAGCTAGAGACATATGAGGGAACACAAGATATCTCTAGGGAGAGAGAATGTGTGTGTGAGCGACATACAAGAGAATGGTGGAGAGATATGAGACCCTGGGAGACAGAGTTTGTGTTTGTGTGTGAGAAAGAGATATTTAAGAGGAAGAGTCATAGCTTCTCATACCTAAGGAGCGAAAGACATCTCTGTGTGAGAGTGGGTGTGCGAGTGGCACACAGGGGAATAGTAGAGAGAAATGAGACCCTGGGAGACGAAGTTTGTATTTGTGTGAGAGAAAGAGATTTCACATGGAGAATCATAGTTAGAGACACATAGCAGGGAGCAAGATATACTTAGAGAGAGAGATAGAATGATGAAGGTCGAGGGAGAGAGTACCGTCTGTGTGTTGCGAAGATAAAAGATCATTGTCGACATAAAGGTAGCACGAGAGATACCCGAGAGATGATGAACGCGTATAGGTCTAGAGAGATACTCCTATATAAGCATGAGTGATAGCTATATGAAATGAATATCTGGATTAAAGGGGATTCAAATATTTAAACTAGAGATCACGACATCGATAATATCATAATGCAAATTGGTGTATCAAACATGCATATTCATTTGAATTTGGGGACACGTGTAATGTTATATAGTTTATCAATATTAGTGATCCATAGATTCTTTAATTAGAGACAATGCATGATTTATATGCAATTAATGTCTAAACGGGATTACACTATATGTTGCGTGTGTGAAACACATTATACATGTTTGAGAAGTAAAAAAATGCATGAAACACACATTAATTGGAGACAGTTAGCGAGGAATGCATACATTGGATTTCAACATAAAGTGGTTTCAAATATTTGGAAATCCAAATTAAGATGGACACAACCTTATGAATCTAAGATCATGCCATTTGTAAAGCATATTTATGTATAAAGGGTGTTGTGCTTTTGAAAGTATATATAAAAAATGATGTATATAGAATTTTATTCCAATCGAAAATGGATCCTGCCCGAACAAAAATAGAATACAAACTGGATTCGAACTGAGTTGGCACGATAAACGTGCACTCTTGATATGCAAAAATTTGAACGAAGAAGGGAAAGTCATAGTAACCGCCCGACACGCAAAGCCTATCGACTCGATTTCTATAGGTTTCGACAGGGGTAGGTTTGTAATTTCACTCAAACATGACATAACCGCCTCTCACCCGGATTCATACACGATGGGCGCCAAAACACAGTGTCTCCTCGGCCGAAATTGACTCCCTCCCCGATTCATACACGGTGGGCGCCAAAAACAAACTCTCGTCGGCAAATATTCGGTGTATGCGAGATTACCGTCCTATCCCCAACCGACTAATATTGCTGTGATGTAGGAAATTTAAAACGGGGGCTAAGTTTGTAAATTTCCTCGCATTTGAGACAAGCGTGCCCTGAAGACATGGTTCCCCCCTTCCTCTCTCCCTCCATTTCCCCATTCGTACTCCGTGGGTGCCAAAACACCCTCTCCACCCCAACCTCCTCCACCCGTCACCCCATCCACCGCCGTCCTCCTCCACCATGCCAGAGCTGATACCCCGATGCCATCGTCCATTACAAGAGATCGACCTCTCTCATCCACGGCTTCGGACCGGGATCCTTGCATCCTGTCCTCCCGCTTCATCCCCGCCATCGTCCACCTTGCCGGCACCGCTCCTACGACCGTCTCGTCCACCGCACCCCGCCGCCACCGTCTACCCTCCTAGATCTGCTTCCACGCCACCGACAGCCATCGCTACCGCAGCACCGTCAAATTCTCAGCAGATGCATACATGGCGCCGCACCAGAGGCGGTACTCTTTCGTATCTGCTCAACTTATTTATCGCAGCAAGAAAATAGATCACCACTGCTTTACTCTGATTTCTTGTCCATCACTTACTTGTTAGTTGAAAGCAAACATTGGTTGCGAAGTTGCCTTTGTCCGGTTTGCACCTTCAGATCCGCCATGGCACGCTCAACACTATACACGCAATGCTTATGGGTTTCCCCTTTTATATTCCACACTAGTTAAATGACAGTAGACTAAATTTCAAAATTAGATCAGTCGGTTTTTGAGAGCTCGCCGGACTTCACCGGTGCGAAGGAAGGGGCTTGGGTGGGGATGGTGGTTGTGGGGGGCAGTGGTGGGGCCTCGTCGAACGAAGAAAACTTGACGCGGGTGGGGGCGGGGGTGAGGGAGGAACATAGGCGGTGGGGGCAGTTCAGGGGAGGGCGGGGGGGGGGGGGGGTCGGGGCCGGTGGTTCGGCCGGCGGCACGTGCGGTGTTCTGTATGGGAAGAATCAGAGACGAGGAAGAAGAAGGGTTAGGAGACGTAGGATCTTCATCCAACCGCCTGAAATGGTCGACTGACCCAAATGAAAAAAGTCACGCGACTTGCATGGAGACATGCAAAATATGCTTCCTCTTCTGTTCTTTAACATGTTCCTCTTATGTTCTTCTTTAGTAAGCATAGTATGTTCCTTGTCAGGAAGGGGAGCAGGGACATCTGCAGTCGACACCTCTATTGGGTCGGTTCTGCTAAATGATTTTGCACTTCGAGTTGGTCTGTCATAATACCCCGAAAATGGTGGAGCCGCACAGTCTTTAATAGACTAAACTGATAGTAACAGTTGTGCACCTTCAGATGAATAGAGCTAGCCTGTAGGTGATTGATAGGCTGCATATTAGTAGCGGCAAAACCCTATGTTTTCCAGCCAGATCCACTTTCCCAATTTATTTATGGTGGTTACGGTGTACCCCTATTATCTACATTACGATCTGCCTACTGGCTCTGCGCTCTCGATATCATGGTTTGGCAATAAACTTTCTATACGGTATATTATGAACCTATCGTCTACCAACTATCCTTACATCTGGGGGCCCCAACAGGGAGCTTATTTTTGTGTGTAGTTGTGACAGATTATATTAATCTACTCACCATATTACAGCACACATGGGCTCTCTCATCAGAATCCAGTGATAGCACACAAGGGTTTACAGGGAGCCTCTATTATATTACAATATCCTCTTCATTACAAAGATAATCTCACTACTATTTGTGTTTTCATGCTTTACAGATATTGTACGTAGTCACAATGAATATAAGAATGCGCACATCAGAAGAATATTGCGGAACAGTTCAATGGGTAACAAACTTGGCATCAAGGGATTGAGGTCCATTGGGGATGCAATGAAACCCACATGCTCCCGACCTATAGATTCATATTCGGAATATGATCCTAATGACTATTCTGAGCTCAAGGAGTCAAAGGCAGATGGCCTATCCTGTTCACCCAATAAGGCACCTGTTCTAATTTGGCAAGGTTTTATTGGTTGGGCATATCTTGCGTAAGGTGTCTTGCATTTCTTTTGCTTCGTTGCACCACCATCTGCTTAGTTTACTCATGATATATGTGAAGATGCCATGCCCATCCATTATCAACACCTATTCCATTTGTTGTCATACCATGTTTTTCCATTCAAATGATGTTCTTGTGTATCAGACATCCAAAAGGAAGAGGGTGATTGCAGAACCTGAAGGAGTACAAGTAAAGTCCTTGAAAAAGGTGGTGCTACCGGAGAAATCACATAGCACCCGACGTATATTGGCGATAGAACCAGCGCCGCAAAACCTAGGATATCGCAACTATGTTGGTCGCTGCTTTGCTCTTGTGAGTACCTATTGTCCTATCGCTGTCCTTACATTCATACCTGGTGGATTATGTGACATCATTGTGCATTATAGCTTGCTTATCCACTGTTCGCTCCAAATTATGAGATCTATATTAATGCTTAAATTAGTTAGAATAAACCCAATGCCAATGAAGAAATTTAGTTCTGCATTGTTCTTGTAAGTATCTGTAGTCCTTCATCACTGTACTTATATTTGTTAGCTAGTTCTTCATGTACACTTTGCAGCTTATTTTCCCTTGTCCTCCATTTTTCTACACATCAGATCTACATTTACTCTTGCCAAAATATTGAATAAAACCAATGTTATTGAAGAATTTAAGCTCCGCATTGCTCTTGTCAGTGCCTTCTACATGTATGTTGTATTTACATTTGTAATCTCCATCTTAAGTTAAATAATCGCCATTTGTTCCTATATTTTCACATCTATATTTACTCTTAACAAAATGTAGAATAAAGGCAATACTCTTGAAGAAGAGTGTGCGGTAAACTTCTTGAACTGCCCCCCCCCCCATCAATATGGACAAGACCTTTATAGAGCCTGTCTTCACTACTAATGTAACTTTGTCCTCCTTGAGCCTTCAAACTTTGTTGTTTATATTTGGATAGAAATGAGTGCAAATGTTGTTTATTTTTGTCGTCTGCATCAAATTGCTTGTTAAAAGTTTATAAAGTAGAAGTACATAAACATAAGTTTGTCCTTCTCAATTTCAGTCTTTAGTTGTACAATCCAGTTCCTTATTCGTACCATCTAAATTAAACTAAACATAGCAAGTTATCTTCTTTAGCACTATGTGTATGCTTGTGTTCTTGATCTGTAATCCAGTGGTGTGGTGAGACTACCAACAACAGCACAATGTCATATCCTGCTATGTCTCAACTATAAACAATGCCATATTATATTAATGTTATTTAAATCGTGTCTCTTTATTTACCAATCTGAAATGGTATAAATTGACAGTACACTCACCATTCATGCTTATACGTTTTTTAGAACTACATCTATGCTTGTGTTCTTGATCTGTAATCCAGTGGTCTAGTGAAGCTGGCCGCTCCTACACAATGCCATTTCCTGCCGTCTTAAGTATGAACAATGACTATTATGTTAATGTTATTTTAAACAGTCTCTCTTTATTTCTGACAAAGAAATGAGATGAATTGACAGCGCTGATGCTTATATGTGCAAAACCTGTTATCTACCTACTTGTTTCTCTTTCAGGGTGACAACATTGCTGCTAGGAAGAACTGCCACAATGATAGTGATACGAAGCCATTATTTGTCCCTCTAACACATATTCTAGAGGAGAAGGCAACACATATTGAGGGTAGGGATACAACCACGAAGTCACATCTTGATGCAGTGTCCAACTAACTCAGTGACACAAGCTCGATGAAGTCGCCTGTCGGGTGGTAGGTGCGACATATGCCAACGGGTGGCTTATCATTGTGGGAGCCAGTAAGACGTCGCCGGTGCCTCGAAACGGGATGAGGCGAAGACATGCTCGCCGGCGAATCTTACCCAGGTTCGGGGCTCTCCGTGGAGATAACACCCCTAGTCCTACTCTGCGGGGTCTTCGCATGATCACTAGATCAGAAAGAGTAGCTACAAGTGCCCCTTGAGCTGTCGGGTTCAAGGGAGAAGAAGAGCAAGTCTAGCTCTCGCTTTCCTCTCTATATGGTGTGTGTGTAACTCTAAGAAGCCAACCCTTTGCATGGGTGCCCCGGGGGGTTTATATAGGCCTACCCCCCAGGGGTACAATTGTAATCCGGCTGGGCGCGGGTCCCAGTCGTCAGCGTCTGCGCTCGCCGGCTTCTCCGCCGGCCATTGGGGCCCGCCGACTGGTGGGACCCGCCAGCTGCCGGCCTCTTGGTCGACAGGCCGGCCCCACCGCCTGGGGGTCTTGTCGGCGGCTATTTACTGTAGCCTCGCCCCTGATGATGAGGGCTTTGTCGAGGTAAGCGTGGCTACTGTGTGCCGCCTCGAGGGCTCTCACTGTAGCCTTACCTCGTCTTGTCTCCTTAATGTGGCACATGTTTCGAGGGAGGGGGTAGCCGGCTTCTGGGGGCCGGCTACGCCCCTGGCCGACTGGGGGAGGCCGGCCCGCCTTCGTGCCTCTCTCTGGCTAAAGGGGCCCGCCGCCCGCGGGCCTTACTAGCGTCTGTCGTGGATGACGTTGAGGCCAGCATGGCTACAGTGCCGAGCCGGACGGGAGATGGCTGACCCATACAGCGTCCTGCGGTCATGCCTGCCTCGGGATTCGGGGGTTGTGGGCCGCACTGTAGCCACACCCCATCTTGTCACCGTTATGGGAGCGTAGTTTTGGTGGGTGCGGTCTCGGCCGGCTTCTTGGAGTCGGCGTTCTTCATGGCCGGCTCTTGGGAGTCGGCGTTCTCCGTGGCCGGCTTCCTGGAGTCGGCCATCTCGTAGTTATCTTGGGGGAGGTTTCTAAGACTGGGTCGCCTTCTGAGAGTCGGCTCCGGGGGTAGCCGGCCGGGGGAAGGCGGCCCAACGCCTTGAATGCTTGAAGGCTCAAATGGCCTGATAATTTTTTGAAGAGCCAGGGGTAGTCGGTTAGGCTACCCATGGCCATTTACTCCGACAGTAGTCCCCGAAGCTGATTGAGCTTCGAGGCTGGGTGGGAGTCGAGAAGCTCGGTCAGCTTCATATCTTGACGAGCCGGCTTCGGTTGGGTGCGCCGTCTTGGCGAATTTTTTTGGAGTCGGAGGGCGGGAGCCTGCCAGCGCGCGCACCGGGCCGCGGGCCGGCCACTTGCCGCCTGCGAACCACGTGGCATCCCTTGGCTAAAAAGCCTGCCAGCCCACGCGCCGACAGGACGTCGCCGCAGGTCGGGGGCCCGCCACGCCTACATCCGGGCCCAGGCGCGGATTCTCTGCGGCCCGAAGCCGCCCGCACGTCTTCCTGCGGCGGTTTCGGCACGCCTTTAGGGCGTAATAATCGCGAGGCGTGGGGGGAGTGGGTGCAGTTAATCCCACGTCTCACCCCACGCGCTGCCTCCCCGGCTTCACCGTGCGAAGCTATAAGTAGGGGGAGGGGGAGAGAGGCAGGCGCTCGCACGCCCCTCCCCTCTCCGCCATCTTCTTCCTTCTGCTCTTTCTTGCGACGGCGCCTCGCCGCCGCACCGCGCCACCACTCGATCCTCCGCCGCGGCGCTCATTCTCGCCAGCCCTACGCCACGATGCAGTTCCGTGGGGATTGGGACGGCTCCAACGTCCATGAGGATCACGTCGAGTTCCTCCGCAAAACGCGGCGGCTGCCCGGCGCGGACAAGGTGGAGGTCCGTCTTGCGCCGGCGAAGGAGATTACGCCGGAGCCGGAGGAAGGAGAGCGGGTAGTCTTCCGCTCGCATTTCTTGCACGGCATCGGCTTGCCCGTGAGCGCCTTCTTCCGCTCTTTTCTGGAGTTCTACCAACTCCAGCCGCACCACCTCACCCCGAACATGGTGGTGCTGCTGTCCGCCTTCGTCACCTTGTGTGAAGGCTACCTCGGCGTCCTCCCCACCCTCGAGCTCTGGGGGGAGTTCTTCCAGTCCAAGCTGGGCACGCGCATGCAGGGCGTGCCGGCTCAGACTGGCGCCTTCGTCGCGATGCGGAGGGTGGCTGCCGACAACCCCTTCCCCGTCATCACGCTGATCCAGTCAGTGAAGCTATGGCAGAAGTCATACTTCTACGTGAAGAACGTCGCCCCGCAGGGCGACTACGTCAATCTGCCGGCTTACGTAGCCGGCCCACCGGTAGGCAGGCGGCCCCAGTGGTCCTATCGGGCCGTGACGCTGACGCCGGCTAGAACCGCAGCTGTCGCCCGAGTGCGGGCGATGATCCAGTCGGAGGGCTTGTCGGGGCCCGACCTGCTGGCCGCCTTCATCACGCGCCGGGTGCTCCCGCTCCAGAGCCGCCCTCATCTGATCTGTCAGATGAGCGGCCAGCTCGATCCGAGCCGGATGTGCACCAAAGACATGCCGCACGACGACGTGGCCTATATGGTGAACTACCTTGCGAACTGCAAGCTCTCCGCAGAGTGGCAGTTCGGCAAGGAGCCATATTGCCGAGCCCATCCGCCGCCCACGGTATGCTCTCCTTTTCTCCTTCTCTTCTTTCAGTTTTGTCGCCGAGTTCCTTTTGGCCAACTCTGACTAGTCGGCTTGTCTCGATAGAGCCCTCTTCTTCGGCCTGCAGGCGGGTCGGACGCGGAGCGCCGATTCGTCCC
Organism: Aegilops tauschii subsp. strangulata; assembly: GCF_002575655.3. Lineage (NCBI taxonomy): Eukaryota > Viridiplantae > Streptophyta > Magnoliopsida > Poales > Poaceae > Aegilops > Aegilops tauschii. The sequence goes on along the minus strand of NC_053035.3, from coordinate 149,028,939 downwards.
TGACCGGACGGAGCATGATCTGGAGGACCCCGACTTGGGGGCGGCCGCTACGGACGACAACACCGAGGCGGGCGGTGGCCAAGCCGGCGGCGAAGCAGGCGGCTCCGGGCTTGGAGTCAGCTTCGACGACTGGCCGGACGATGACGAGGCTGAAGTCGTCCCACGCCGCCAGCCGGCGCCTGGCCACGGCGCGGGTTCCTCCGCTGCGCCGCCTGCTCGGGGCGGCGGGCAAAAGCGTCGTGCCGTGCCGGGCTTGTTCGGCAGTCGGCCGAAGAAGCCCAGAGGCGGGGCAGCGGCGACCAGGCGGGAGGAGGCGGCCGTGAAGGCGGCCCGCTTCCGCAAGGCGGTGAAGCAGCCGCAGACGGTGTCCGCGTAAGTATACACTCCTTCTTGTATTTTCTCCTGAATCCTTGTCTTTTCTCCAAAAAACTAGGGCTCCATTGTCGCTCGAGCGGGCTGCTGCCGGCTCCGTCGTTGGGTCGCCGGGAGGATCTGGGAGCACTACTCGCCGCGTGGACCCCCGTGCCGATCTTCAGGTGGCGACGGAGCGGAACGCGCGGGAGGCACGGGAGGCGGAGGCATTAAGGGCGGCCGCCGCCAAGGCGGCGCAGGACGAGGAGGCGGCGAAGGTGTGCGCTGACGCCGCAGCCAAGGCCCAAGCGGAGGCTGCGGCTGCAGCTATGGCGGAGGGGGCCTTGCTGGTCACCCCACTGCGCGTCGCGGCTCCTGGGGCCCCGGAGCCCCCGCCAGAAGAAGCCGGCGGTGACCAGCCGGGGCTGGAGAGGGAAGACGACATCGTCATCCTGGAGAGGGTGGCGGCACCGGCCCCGCCGACTGGGGCGGCTCAAGGCGGCCTGCCTGATCTGCCGCCTGCGCAGTCGGCCGGGGGCCAGCCGGCCGCGAGGACTGATCTGGCGGTCCGGACGCCGCCGCGCCAGCGCGCGGGGAAGGCCGCATCAGAGCCGCAGAAGGCTGTGTCGGAGCCGCAGCCGGCCGCGGGCTCCAGCTCGTTGGCCCAGGATATGGAGGCGGCCAGCGCCACCTCGGGGTGGACGCCGGGCGGAGGGACGGCCGTGATGAATGTGGCCGCGCAGGACATCCGGACCCGGCTCCAAGTCCAGGCTACGGCGCTGAGGAAATACAACGACGAGTTCCTTTCGACGCGGGCGGCCATCTGGGTTAGTCTTCTTATCTTGCTTTTTTGATCTTGGTTTCTTCCGTGGGGGCGCGTCAGCGCACCCACTGGGTGTAGTCCCCGAGTTCCGAGTCGGCTGCTGAGCAGGCGGCTTGGAACTTCTTAGCGGATCTAGTTTTGCTATTCTTGCTCTTACTTCGCTCTTCTGCCTGTCTTGCAGGGCTACCACAATCTTCGCGTAGCTGCCTTCAACTCCCAGGCTCGGGAGCTGACCCAGAAGACCGCCAACCGAACTGAGACCCGGGGTAAGTGCTTCGTCCTTTATCTCACGTGGGGGCGCGTCAGCGCACCCACTGGGTGTAGTCCCCGAGATTCGGGCCGACTGCTGAGCAGTCGGGTCAGATCTTCCTTGACGACTTCTTCTTATTGCTTCTTCTTTCTCTGCCGTCCCTGCAGCGGCCAACGCCAGTCTAAGGGCGCAGCTGGGAGGGTCTCAGGCCGCCCTTCGTGCCAAGGAGGCCGAGTTTTCCGCCTTGGTGCAGGAACGTGACCGCCTGGCCAAGAGGTTGGCCGACCAGGAGGAGAGCCACAAGGCGGCTCTGAAGGCGGTGCAGGACAGCGAAGTCGCCCTCCAGGCCGAGTATGAGACAGAGGCGGCTGGCTGGGCCGAAGCAAGGCAGACGCTGATCAACGGCTATGGCCAGATCGAAGATTTGGTTGACAGTAAGCCGCCTTCTTCTTCGTCCTTTCTTGCCGCCTGCCGCTTTTGGCTTGTTTTCTGACTTGGTGTTTTCTCTTCTTTCTCTTTCTTTCTTGCGCAGAGTACTTCCCTGGCTACTCTACCGCCGCCAACCAGATCATCGAGGCCCGCCGCGAGGCACGGAGGCAGGCTGGCGCCGAGATTGCACCAAACGCTAGCCGGTCGTTGGAGGAGCAGCTCTTGGCGATCCAGGCCCGCCTCCAGCCGGCTCATCGACTGCTCCGCCGGCTTCAACGTGCCGGGGCGCAGGTGTTGGCCGCCCTCTGGCCCGGCGAAGTGGTTCCCCGCACCCCTAGTCGGACTGCCAACTGGCTGGAGGTGGCAGTCGGCCGCTTCGAAGCCTGGAAGGCTTCGGCGGCTTGGTCCGGCGCCAGGCGGGCGTTGGAGTTCGTCAAGGCCTGGTATCCTGTCCTGAGTCTGGATCAGCTGGCTACCTGGGGGCAGTAGGCCGACACGGAGCTGGAGCCGGCACGGCCGGCTATCATCCGGCGGGCTTCAGCGATCGCCGACTACACCGACACCAGCGCCTTCGCCCCTGAGGTAGATGACAACGGTGTTGCCCAGCCAGAGGAATGGTTCGGGCTGAACCCGGCAGACGGCGAAGACTCGGCGGAGGAGATTGACTCCAGCGACGAGGGCGAAGAAGAGGAGGAGGAGGGTGAAGACGCCGGGCCGGATGGTGGGGCAGCCGGCCAGCCTCAGCTTGACCGTGCCTCCAGCAACACGTCACGCGCGGGTGCGTCGCCTGCCACCGGCGGTGATCAAGCCGAGACCCGCCAGCCGGCCACTCCTTCAGCCGGCGACGCCGTCTCCACCGACCAACCCGGCTCCCACATCGCACCTTTAGTCTAGTCTGCTCTCTTTTATTTTCCTGTCTTGTCACTTTTGGAACAATGTTCTGTTAAGTTTACACAATTCCACCCACTGGGGGTGTATTCGAACTATGTCGATTGCCGGCCTGTTGGGGGCTTTATATGTATATATGACTTATGCAAGTGTTTGGCTTTTCCTTGTTCTTTGCTTTTCATCCTTCTGTTGTTTCCTTTGCCGCCTTCCCTTGGTTGCCGCCTCCCCAGTCAGGCAGTTGCTCTGCAATCTATGGCTGGAGAAGTGCTTGGCCAATTGGGAGGGCAAGTACTCTAGCTTTGTTGGATTATAGCGAAGTGTTTGGGAAGCCGGCCAGCCGGCTGTTCTGACAGCCGGCAAGCGTGGTTGGAGGCCGTCCTTTCGCTATACAAGTTCATTGGTCCTTAGCCGTTTTTCGTGTGGGCATCCTTTCTGCCTTGGCTCTTGCTAGTCGGACAGTCGGTTCCTCGAGCTGCGACTTTCAGCAAGAGAGGACTCGAGAGTCGGCACACTACTTGTCTGACTTCAGGTAGAACTTTAATATAGCTTAAGGCGGCCAGTCCCCGGGCCGACTAGTCGAACCCGGTGCCATACAGGAAATCAAATGTAATAATACATTCATGGATATGACACTCGTCACTCATAGATAAAAGAAGGCAGTCCCCGAGTGCTCCTCGGGGGGCTGTTGTTTCGTACTTAATACAAAAGGGTAGCATGATACATACTGCTTTCAACTGTAAAATCTTCTCAGGAGGTTCGCGTTCCATGGTCGCTCCGACTCCTTGCCAGAGTCATCCCTCTTGCGTGCTCTTGGTTTTTGCGCGTCGATCAAGTAGTAGGAGTCGTTGCCTAGTGCCTTGCTGATGACGAAAGGGCCTTCCCAGGCAGCCGAGAGCTTGTGCTGGCCGCCTGTTCGCTGGATCAGCCGAAGCACAAGGTCGCCCTCCTGGAAAGATCTTGGCTTGACCTTGCGGTTGTGGTAACAGCGCAACCCCTGCTGGTAGATGGCGGACCGGCTGAGTGCCAACAGCCGACCTTCTTCCAGTAGGTCGACACCGTCTTCTCTTGCTTCCTTGGCCTCCGCCTCCGTGTACATGGTGATCCGAGGCGAGTCGAACTCGATGTCGGTTGGGATGACGGCCTCGGCACCATATATAAGGAAGAATGGAGTGAAGCCGGTTGACTTGTTGGGGGTGGTACGCAGACTCCAGAGGACAGCCGGCAGCTCATCGAGCCAGCAGCCGGCCGATCGCTCTAGTGGTACAACCAGTCGGGGCTTGATGCCGGAGAGGATGAGTCCATTTGCTCGCTCGACCTGGCCGTTTGACTGCGGGTGGGCAACGGACGCTAAGTCCAGTCGAATACCCTGCGTCGCGCAGAAACGTGCCAGTGCTCCTTTGGCAAAGTTTGTGCCATTGTCGGTGATGATGCTGTGCGGTACGCCATACCGAGTAGTGATGTCGGTGATGAACGTCACGGCAGTCGGCCCGTTCAGCTTCTTGATCGGTTTCGCTTCGATCCACTTGGTGAACTTGTCCACGGCGACAAGCAGATGTGTCAAGCCGCCGTGGGCTGTCTTGAAAGGGCCCACCATGTCCAGTCCCCAGACGGCAAAGGGCCAGGTGAGGGGAATGGTCTTGAGTGCGGACGCCGGCAGGTGTTGCTTGGAACTGAAAACTTGGCATCCTCTGCAGCTCTTGACTATCTCTTTGGCATCTTCCAAAGCAGTCGGCCAAAAGAAGCCGTGGCGGAAAGCTTTGGCCACAAGTGATCTTGAGGCTGCGTGGTGGCCGCATTCGCCTTGATGGATATCCTTGAGGATTGCCACTCCTTTTTCTGGCTCGACATAGCGCTGGAAGACTCCAGTGACGCTACGCTTGACAAGCTCTCTGTTGATTATTGCATATGCTCCGGCTCGTCGTTGCACTAGTCTTGCTGAGATCTCATCAGCCGGCAGCTCTCTATTGACTAGGAATTTGAGGATGGGCTGGGCCCATGATGGAGCTGTGACTTCTTCTTCTGTTAGTACTGCCACCATGACTCGGGTGGGTGGGTCGGGTGGCGTGGAATTGGAGTTGGCCACCGCTTCTTGTGTTGCTGCAGTCCCTGGGCCGACTGCTGCAGTCCCCGGGCCGGGTTCAGAAGTCCCCGGGCCGGGTGCGACTACGGCAGTCCCTGGGCCAGTTGTCGAAGTCCCCCTGCCGCCTGCGGGGTTCCTCCAGTCGGATTCGGCTGCATCTGGCACAGGCGGTATGAAGATAGAGTCCGACTCTGGAGACGGCTTGATGGACGGCTTGAGGAGGCGCTGGAGGGAGACGCCGGTCGGTATAGCCTGTCGGGTGGAGCCGATCCGTGCCAGGGCATCTGCTTGGTCGTTGTCGGCCCTTGGCATGTGAAGGAACTCGCACCCTTCGAAGTACCCGCTGATCTGCTGGACGAGGAATCGATAGCTCGCCATGTTTGCATCCTTGGCATCCTAGTCGCCCGACGACTGCTGGACCACCAAGTCTGAGTCGCCATAACATAGGATCCGGCGTATGCCGAGTTCTTTGGCTAGCCGGAGCCCGTGTATGAGCGCCTCGTACACGGCCACGTTGTTGGAGGCGGCGAAGTGAATTTGCAGCGTGTATCTGAGCTTGTCGCCTTTGGGAGAGGTGAGGACGATGCCGGCTTCCAAACCGGTGCGCATCTTGGACCCGTCGAAGTGCATCCGCCAATGGGTAGAGTCGGGAGCCGGCGGTAGGTACTGGGTCTCGGCCCAGTCGACAAGGAAGTCGGCCAATGCTTGGGACTTGATGGCGGTGCGGGGTCGGTAGAAGATTGTGTATGGTGCCAATGAAATGGCCCATTTAGCCACCCGGCTGGATGCATCCCGGCTGCCTATGATCTCAACAAGCGGGGCGGTGCACACGACCGTGATGGGATACTCTTGGAAGTAGGGCTTCAGCTTCTTGGCGGCGAAGTACACCCCATAGCACATCTTCTGGTAGTGCGGGTAGTTTTGCTTTGAGCTGGATAGTACTTCGCTTAGATAATACACCGGCCATTGAACTAGCTGGGCTCGGCCTTCCTCTGGGCGCTGGACCACGACAACTGTACTGACCACTCGGCTAGTCGCGGCAATGTAGAGAAGCATGGGCTCCTTCTCAGTCGGTGCCGCCAGGACAGGTGGAGTGGTCGACATCTTCTTCAGCTCATGGAAGGCTTGGTCGGCTTGGTCATTCCACTCTAAGTGAGTGGACTTCTTCATGAGTCGGTACAGGGGGAGAGCCTTCTCTCCTAGCCGGCTGATAAAGCGGTTTAGGGAGGCCAAGTACCCGGTGAACTTCTGCACATCTCGCAATTTGGTGGGAATCTCCATCCTCTCGATGGCCTTGATCTTCACAGGGTTGCACTCGATGCCGCGTTCAGAGACCAGAAAGCCTAACAGCTGGCCGGCTGGTACTCCGAACACACATTTCTCGGGGTTGAGCTTGATTTGGAATCGGCGCAAGTTGGCGAATGTTTCTTTGAGGTCCTCCAGCAGGGTGCCGCGCTTCTCTGTCTTCACCACAATGTCGTCTACGTAGACGTGGGCATTTCTGCCGAGTTGCTTGAGGAGGCATTTCTGCATGCAACGCTGAAAAGTGGCACCGGCATTCCTGAGGCCGAATGTCATAGTCAGGTAACAGAAAGCTCCGAATGGTGTGATGAAGGCAGTCTTCAGTCGGTCTGTTGGGTCCAACTTGATTTGATGGTACCCTGAGTAGGCATCCAAAAAACTCAACAGCTCGCATCAGGCTGTGGAGTCTATCGCTTGGTCAATCCGTGGCAAAGCAAATGGATCCTTGGGGCAGGCCTTGTTGAGGCTGATGTAGTCTATACACATACGCCACTTGTTATTCTTTTTCAGAACCAAGACTGGGTTGGCAAGCCACTTTGGAAAAAATACTTCCATAATAAAGCCAGCAGCGAGGAGCCTGGCTATCTCTTCTCCTACGATTCTTTGCTTCTCTTCTGACAGTCGGCGGAGGGGCTGCTTGACCGGCTTTGCGTCGGCTCGGACGTGCAATTTGTGCTCGGCGAAATCCTTCGAGACACCCGGCATGTCCTTTGGGGACCATGCGAAGACGTCTCAATTCTCACGGAGGAAGTCGACGAGCTCGCCTTCCTATTTACTGTCCAGGTTTGCCCCAATAACAGCAAACCTTTCCGGATTCTCTCGGTCCAGAGGTATCTTCTTCGTCTCCTTGGCCGGCTGGAAGGAGCCCTGCGCATCATAATCTTTGGGGTTGGGGGACAAAGCCGGCTGCTTGCCAGCCATGAGTACAACCCGTTCCAGCATCTTCTTCTCTTCTGCCACTACGAGGGACTCGGCCAGCCGACTGCTGGCCATGGCGCACTCGATGGACTTCTTGTAGTCGCCGGCTACGGTGATGATCCCCTTCGAGCTCGGCATCTTCATCTTTAGGTAGGCGTAGTGGGGCACAGCCATGAACTTGGCCAGAGCAGGTCGGCCAAGCAAAGCATGGTAGGGGCTCTCCAGATCCACTACCTCAAACCAGATCGCTTCTCGGCGAAAATGATCCTTGTCTCCGAAGAGAACATCCATCTTGATCTTGCCGATCGGGGAACAAGACAAGCCGGGCACGATGCCATGGAACACGGTCCGGCTTGGCATGAGCTGCTTTGCCTTGATGTTCAGCTTCTCCATGGTATCGCGGTACAGTATATTGATACTGCTTCCGCCATCAATCAGGACGTAGGAGAATCGGGCAGCTCGCCTCTCCGTCGCGAGGGTGACATCCAAGACTAGTGCATAGGAGCCAGGGGATGGCATCACCTCTGGGTGGTCAGCCTGGCTCCAGTTGATGGGCTTCTCGGACCAGTGCATGAACTCGGGAGTGCTAGAGGCGACTGCGTTGACCTCTTGGTGCTGACGGCGCCAACTACGCTTGTCTTCAACTTGGCTTGTGAAGACGCCGTAGGCGGCGTGCTCTTTAGGGAACTCATCTTGAATGGATCCGACTGCTGGCCGAGCCGCCGGCTGCTGGGGGCTGGAGGCGGCGGGCCAGGAGGCGGAGGCGGCACCAGCCCCTCGCCCTTGGAGATTCGCGTGAGCCAGTGGCACTTTCGAGTCGTGTGGTTGGACGGCTTCGCGCCGCTGTGGAACTTGCAGGGGGCGTCGAGAGTCTGCTCGTAGGAGAAAGCCGGCTGCCAAGCCGGCCTGCCACCCTTCTTCTTGGGAGCGGGCCGTTCTCCGGGTTGCTCGTCTTCAACTGTGGCCACCTGTCGACTGGTGGAAGGCGGCATAGGGGCCTTGCGCTTGTGGTCATTCTGGTAGGGGCGCCAATTGGACTCGCTAGCCGGCGTCTTGGGAGCCGGAGTGAGCACCTTCCCAGAGGCGTCCACTCGGAGCTCGGTCTTCATCGAGGAGTCGGCCGTGGCGTACTTATCCGCGATGATCAGCAGCTCGTCGAGGGTAGCCGGCTCATCGCAGAGGAGCCGGTGCTTGAGGAGGGTGCCCTCTCGGCTCCCGGCGGTGAAGTACTCGATGGCCTGAACCTCGTGCACCCCCTCGCAGGAGTTGCGGAGCTCGGCCCACCGCGTGAGGTAGTCGCGGGTTGATTCGTTGGGCCCTTGGACGCATAGGGAGAGCTGGCGAGGCTTGGGAGGCCGCTTGTACGTGCTGGTGAAGTTGCGGACAAAGACTTCCGTGAAGTCCAGCCAGCTCTTGACGCTGTAGGGCTTGAGGCTATTGAGCCAGGTGCGCGCCGTGCCTTGCAGCATGAGGGGGACGTATTTCATGGCGACGCGTCTGTTGCCGTTGGCTATGCTGACCGCAGTAGAATAGTCGATGAGCCAATCTTCCGGCTTCACAGAGCCGTTGTACTTGGGCGTGTCTCTGGGGAGCGAGAACCCTTTGGGGAAGGGCTCGTCGTGGATCCGGGGGCCAACGCACGGCGGGCTGACATCGTCTTCTTCTTCTAGCACCAGGGATCGAGCTAGGCGGTCGATCCGGTGGCGGGCGTCGTTCTCGCCGACTCCTTCGTGGCGGCCTAGTCGGTCACCAAGAGTCGGATGCGTGACAGGCGGCGGGGTGGGACGTCTCTCCCTTCGAGGTGGGGGGGGAGGCGGATTTCCTTGGCGCTCCACCGCTCAAGGGCGGCCTTCCGCGTCGTGCTCGATGGTGATACGAGTCCGGCTGCGGCTAGCAGCCGGCTCCTTGTCTTTCCTCTCGCGGGCGCCGCTCGCAGTCGGCGATTGGGACGTCGCGGCGTGCTCCCAGCACGGGGGATGACTATCAGCGTGGGCGCCGGCTTCGTGCCGTTTTGCGGCCGCGTCGATCAGCTGCTGGATCTGCCTTGTCATGTAGGGGAGCTCATCGGCTCCCAACCCATTCAGCTCTTCAGCGGCCGCCTGAGCGGCTCGTAGATTCTCGAGCGGGGTGGCGTAGACGGGGCGATCTGCCCCCAGCATGCTGGCGATAGCCGCGCCGCGCTTCTGGACGAAGCCGGCTCGGCTCGGCCCGCTACGCGGCAGCGTACCGAAGGCGGCGCGGTCGACTTCGCGCTGGTGGGCCTCGGTGAGGCGTCTCATGGAGGCTATCTTCTGGCCTTCCGCGATGAGGGCGAGGCGGCGTGCCTCCAAGGTCTCGGCGTCGGCGTCGGCCGGGATGGGGACGGATAAGTCGTGCATCGCTGCTTGCAGGGCGTCCTGGGCGTTCTCGCCCGAGTTGGCGACGTGGCTGATGACCAACACTTCAGTGACGGCGCTGCTGCCGCTGTCAGCTCGAGGGAGAGGGTCGTCGAAGACCACCACGTCGGACGGGTAGGCGTCGAGCGATGCTGTGTCGGAATCGACAAGCATCGGGTCGGTGGAGCCGACCGACTCCAAGTCTGCAGCAGGCTCGCTGGAGACGTGAAGTTGGTCGAGGAGGCTGACGAGGCGGCTCTCGGGGTAGTCCGTGCGAGCCTCGCCGAGCAGATCGGCGAGGCGGCTCGTCACGCAGGCGTCGTCGACGCCTTGCAGCGCGTCGGGGCAAACGCCATCGGGCGCAGCAGGCTGGCTGCGCTCGCGGGGGAGGAAAAGGGTTCCCGTCCAGAACAGGTCTCCGGACGACGGTGCACCTGGCCCCATGGTGGGCGCCAAATGTCGGGTGGTAGGTGCGACATATGCCAACGGGTGGCTTATCATTGTGGGAGCCAGTAAGACGTCGCCGGTGCCTGGAAACGGGATGAGGCGAAAACATGCTCGCTGGCGAATCTTACCCAGGTTCGGGGCCCTCCATGGAGATAACACCCCTAGTCCTGCTCTGCGGGGTCTCCGCATGATCACTAGATCAGAAAGAGTAGCTACAAGTGCCCCTTGAGCTGTCGGGTTCAAGGGAGAAGAAGAGCAAGTCTAGCTCTCGCTTTCCTCTCTATATGGTGTGTGTGTAACTCTAAGAAGCCAACCCTTTGCATGGGTGCCCCGGGGGGTTTATATAGGCCTACCCCCCGGGGGTACAATTGTAATCCGGCTGGGCGCGGGTCCCAGTCGTCAGCGTCTGCGCTCGCCGGCTTCTCCGCCGGCCATTGGGGCCCGCCGAATGGTGGGTCCCGCCGGCTGCCGGCCTCTTGGTCGACAGGCCGGCCCCATCGCCTGGGGGTCTTGTCGGCGGCTGTTTACTGTAGCCTCGCCCCTGATGACGAGGGCTTTGTCGAGGTAAGCGTGGCTACAGTGTGCCGCCTCGAGGGCTCTCACTATAGCCTTACCTCGTCTTGTCTCCTTAATGTGGCACATGTTTCGAGGGAGGGGGGTAGCCGGCTTCTGGGGGCCGGCTACGCCCCTGGCCGACTGGGGGAGGCTGGGCCGCCTTCCTGCCTCTCTCTGGCTAAAGCGGCCCGCCGCCCGCGGGCCTTACTGGCGTCAGTCGTGGATGACGTTGAGGCCAGCATGGCTACAGTGCCGAGCCGGACGGGAGATGGCTGACCCGTACGGCGTCCTGCGGCCATGCCTGCCTCGGGATTCGGGGGTAGTGGGTCGCACTGTAGCCACACCCCATCTTGTCACCGTTATGGGGGCGTAGTTTTGGTGGGTGCGGTCTCGGCCGGCTTCTTGGAGTCGGCGTTCTTCATGGCGGGCTCTTGGGAGTCGGCATTCCCCGTGGCCGGCTTCCTAGAGTCGGCCATCTCGTAGTTATCTTGGGGGAGGTTTCTAAGACTGGGTCGCCTTCTGAGAGTCGGCTCCAGGGGTAGCCGCCCGGGGGAAGGCGGCCCAACGCCTTGAATGCTTGAAGGCTCAAATGGCCTGATAATTTTTTGAAGAGCCAGGGGTAGTCGGATAGGCTACCCGTGGTCATTTACTCCGACATCGCCGCCTGAATCTATTCGACTTTTTCAGTCTGAAATTCAAGCAGAAATACATGCTTCCGCTCAAATACGACTGGAACTTCAATCTCTATGCAAGATTAACCATAAATACAGGACGTTTATTGATGCTATGCAGCTTGAGCTGGTGGATATGAGCGCCAAAGAAGCACAGTCTCATCAGGTTGCTAAGCTTCTTGCGCTGCAGCTCCTGGGCTGGGCTAACCTTTCTTGAACTATGTTGAAGTGCTGTTGGTTCTGTCTATTATTTTGTCCGCCTATTAACTTCCACTGGTGGCGACCTGCTCAGTTTATGTAATCTGCTATCTGGTTGCCCTTTATTATCACTGGCGGCGAACTTTGATGCCGAGGGGATGTAATATGATGTAATTTCTTTGTTGTATAGTCTAGGTTTATTCTTGATCGGAAGGTTCAGTGGATCTTAGTGTTGTCAGTCTTCAGGACGGCCCGTTACTCATATGGGCCAAAACGTGGGCCTATAATCATCTTGGGCCATTAGCAGGTCTAAACCTACAGTTGTTTCCCGCCTTTAACAGGTCGAGTAAAGTTTTGTCCAGCTGGGCCAGAGAATACCATGGGCTTTTAAAAGGCTAAAACCTAGATTGGGCTAGCATTGAGCCGAAATATTCACGGGCCAATACAGGCCGAAACTTCCTAAGGCCCATGTTTTGGCCCAAATATTACGAGCAGTTAACATGCCAAAATATATCTCGGGCCTGTTTGGCCCAATAAAATTATGGGCTTTAAGCAGGCTGGTATCTACGTGGGCCATTGGCCTAAATGTGTCACGGGCCATTATCAGATGGGCTGTAAGCAGTCCGGATTCAACGTGGGATGTAATTAGGCCCATCTATTACACGGGCCATTAACAGGCCGATAGGCCAGTTGGGCTGAAATTTATCCACGAAGACTACGGGCCGTTAAGAGGCCTAAAGTTACTTCGGACAAGAAATAGCCCAGTTTCTGCATGGGCCGTTAAATAGCCTAAAGTTAAACCGGGTCGACAACGTCCCAGATGTACCATGGGCCGCTAACAGATCGAAACTATTATCGGGCCGAACTGGTAAACGGGCATTTAACAGGCTGAAATACAAACTGTCTTAGTATGGGCCCAAAAGAACAAAGGCCTGATAACGGGCCAGATCCGATATGGGCCGTAATTTGGCCCAAAACACGGCAGGCTGTGAACGGGACTGATCTGGTATGGGCCTCAATTTGACCCAAAACATGGCAGGCTATTAATGGCCCAGCCCACTAGTGTCTGGAAAAAACATTGTGGGCCTTTAGCTGGGCCGGCCTTTTTACCGGAATGGTCCTCTGTTGGGCCGTGCCACGTGTCGACGTATCATAGGCGCCTCTTGTCCAATGAGTGGATGACATATGTCCCAACGTTCAGCCAACACATGTTTCCTTCGGCCAATGAGATTTTTACACGTGGAAAATCCCCATTGGTCCGGGCTATTAACGGGTTATTGGATCCAAAACCAGAACCGATAGCTTAATGGTGACCCATTACGGTCGATGCCACGTGTCGGTCACCCTTGACGAAAGCACTTCTATGACGCGTGATTTATCGTCATGGAAGTGGACACTTCCGTGATGATAATTTTGGTAATGTCACGGAACACTTCTACGACAGCACAGGTATGACTATCTTGATTCTGTCATAAAATCATCATGGATGTACAAGCATGACAGAAAACGTGACCTACTGTGACAAACACGTATCATCACGGAAGTGTATTTTTTTGTAGTGTATATAGGCATCACATCCGAGACAAGTAGACCGACTCTTGCCTGCATCTACTACTATTACTCCACACATCGACCGCTATCCAGCATGCATCTAGAGTATTAAGTTCATAAGGAACGGAGTAATGCCTTAAGCAAGATGACATGATAGACAAAGTAAACTCACGCATGAATAAACCCCATCTTTTTATCCTTAATGGCAACGATAAAAATATGTGTGATGTCTCTTTCTGTCACTGGGGTTGAGTACTGCAAGATCGAACCCATCACAAAGCACCTCTCCCATTGCAAGAAAAATCAATCTAGTTGGCCAAACCAAATCAATGGACCAGACAAAAATACAAAGCTATAACAATCATAAGATTACAGAGAAAACTCAAATAATATTCCTGTATAATCTGATCATAAACTCACAATTCATCGATCCCAACAAACACACCGCAAATAGATAAATAAAAGTGCAAAATAAAGTAAAGATCAATAAATTGCAGCAAGGTATTTTTTGGTTTTTGGTTTTATAGATCTGAAAATAATATGAGAAAAATAGACCCCGGGGCCATAGTTTTGACTAGAGGCTTCTCTGTTGAAAGAACGCATATGGTGGGTAAACAAATTACTGTTGAGTAATTGATAGAAAAGCGCAAAGTTATAATGATATCTAAGGCAATGATCATGAATATAGGCATCACGTCTGTGACAAGTAGACCGAAAAGATTTTGCATCTACTACTATTACTCCACACATCGACCGCTATCCAGCATGCATTTAGTGCATTAAGTTAACAAGAATGGAGTAACGCCTTAAGGAAGATGACATGATGTAGAGGGATAGATCCAATCAATTTGAAATAAACCCCATCTTTTTATCCTTATTGGAAACAATACAAGTACGTGCCTCCCTACCCCTCCTATCACTGGGTGAGGACAGTAAGATTGAACCCAAAACAAAGCTCTCCCATTGCAAGAAAAATCAATCTAGTTGGACAAACCAAATCAATAGATCGGAGAGAAATATAAAGCTATCTTAATAATGCATAAAAGAGTTCAGAGAAGACTCAAACAATATTCATAGATAATTTGATCATAAATCCACAATTCATCGGATCTCAACAAATGCACCACAAAAGAAGGTTACATCAAATAGATCTCCTGGAACATCGAGGAGAACATTTTATTGAAGATCAAAGAGAGAGAAGAAGCCATCTAGCTACTAGCTATGGACCCGTAGGTCTGTGGTGAACTACTCACACATCATCGGAAGAGTCGGCGTTTTGGGAACCGGGGTACCCAAACATGCCTGCCTGCGGCCCACGGCGTGGCTCCATCTGCGGCCTGGTACGGCCCATCTTCAGCACCAACAATAGAAAACCCTCGCGAGGGGCCAAGCCTCGCGACACGGACGACGCCAAGACCTCCAAAGGGAGCAGCCCCCTTAGGCTGGCTCCTGAGGAGCAGAGATTACGATGCGAGCCCTCACCTCGTGAGGTTCAGACGACGCAAGCCATGACGACCAAGGCCCGGCGGGTGCTAGCGGGTGCAGTACAACAGGTTTCCTCTTTGGTGCTAAAGAGGCAAGCGCAGCCGCGGAGTCCTGAGGAATCAACCAAAGGTTTCAATTTCCATGCTACAAGACCAAGACCGCCAAGACGGCAGGATGGAGGTCATCGCCGAGCCCACCATGACATCACGACCAGAGGCTTTGCAGGCGCAGACCACCTTTCATCGGGATAAGAAGTACTAGTTGTCTCCCTTCGAATTTGGCCATTGTGGGATCCCTTCCCGCCTTCATTTTGGGGGAAGAGGACCAAGGCCACTATAAGTATAGCCTAGCCACCACCATAGAGAGGAGAGAGATCATCCACACCCTCACCAACTCACACAAACACAAGAACAAACCTCCTGAGGTTTTTCACCCCTTGTACCAGTTCATCCTCAGCCCACCTCGAGGCAAATCCACCACAAAGTAGGAGTAGGGTATTACACCGCAAGGTGGCCCGAACCTGGGTAAACTGCCTTGTCCCATTTCCTTCCAGTTCATAGAGCTAGGCCATGAGATCGACGAGTTGGCAGACTGGGGAGGTTGAGTTCTTCGCACGCACCCTAGAGTTCAAATCTATCTTGGGTCTGCGGAGCCCTGAATCCGACATTTGGCGCGCCAAGTAGGGGTGCGTCGGAGCCTCTCTTCCTCCGGCTGATTCGCCACCGTCTCGCCATTCCCATGGCTAATGCTCGTTGAGTCCGTGCCGAGCGTCGGGCCGCCTTGCTGCCCGCGTCACCCAGATAGTGCCTGCAGGCGGCGATGCTCCCGTCGTTCCCCATTGCCTGCGGCTAACGCCGCCACTAGCCCGGCGGCCCATGAGCAGCAGGCTTCATCGCTGCAGCCTTCTGTGCGGCGTGATGGGCGCACCGCCACTCCGTCGCTGACTCTGGCGGCGGCTTCGTCTTCTCATGCTTGTCGCGGGCCGGCGAACACGTAGGCTGCATTGCTCATGGCACGCGAGCTCCTGCTCTATCGCCCGACCAATGACCTCTACAAGGACAGGCTGGACCGCATCGCCGAGCTCGTCAGCGCCACTGGAGAGGCCCCTGCACCATCCTGCTCATTGCTTACCCCGCCGCCTCTTGCGGGTGATGTGGCCCATGGTGCGCCTCCTCCACCTCCTAGGCAAGACGTCGTCCTCGAGCCGGGGCGTGAGGCTCCACGGCGCGAACTGCCGCACAGGGCACTGGCGCGCGACGAGGAAAGTTGCCAGGTGGTTCATCGGCCGCAAGGAGAGGCGCGTGCGCTCCCAGGACCACCACGTCAAGACTGTGTGCCGCAAGAGGCGATGGTGTGCAAGCGCCAAGATCAGGCTCCACCTCCACAGCTTACTCCGGTGAGTGGGGCAGGCTTTCTGCGCATTCACCCCGAAGCTGCGCCGCGTCGTCTAGCCTGGGAAGTTCGAGCCAGACGTGCCTCCACGCTATGACGGCACCCCCGAACCTACCGAGTTCCTGCAGCTCTATGAACTGAGCATCGAGGCGCCAACAGCAATGAGAAGGTCATGGCAAACTAGTTTCCCATGGCCCTCAAGGATGGCTACGCTCGTGGCTCCTGAACCTCCCCACGGGATCGATCTCCTCCTGGGATGAGATGCGAGAGCGCTTCATCAGCAACTTCCAGGGCAGTTGCGACCACACACCGGCTACGGGTGACCTGCGGTGCATCAAGCAGCAGCCAGGAGAGTCCTCGCACAAATACATCCAGCGTTTCACCAACGTTCACCTCAAGATTCCAAGGTGTCGGACGAGGCTATCATTTCAGCTTTCACTGATTGCGTCCGGGATGACAAGATGAAGGAAGAGCTCGCCATACACAAGGACCTGTGCTCGGCTCTGGAAATGTTCAACATGGCAACCAAGTGCGCAAGGGCCGAGGATGGTCACCTCTCCCTTCTGGAGCTCCCGGAGGCTGACCCAGAAGACAAGAAGGCTAAGGCCAAGGACGTAAAGCGCAAGGGTCCAGCTGTGCTCGCGGCCGAACCCGAGATGAAGCGCGGTTGCGACCACCCGGAGTCATCCAAGGGCAGCCGCCCGTTCTGCGTCTTCCACAATGTGCACAGCGACAACACCAGTCACTGCCAAGAGCTTAGGGCCATCCGCGACGGGCGCCTCGTTCGTTGTTCCGAGCGCAACGACCAAGGCTACGGCCGCGGAGGAGGCTGAGGCGGAGGACGCTGGGACAACCGCGACCCCCGCCAGGACTGGCGCGATCAGCCTCGTGAGGACCGCTGGCAGGGCCAGCCTCGCGAGGGCCCCTGGAGGGATCAACCTCGTCAGGACCGTCCTCAGGGCAACGCTGGCCTTCCTCTGCGACCGCCGCCACCAAGATTGAATGATGACCACCACCAAGATGATGGGGCTAGGGGGCTTCAAGAGCCTCGTGCCATCGCTTGCATCCTAGGCAGCGCTCAGGCCCCTGCCTCCCATCACATCTTCAAGCAATTTGCTCGCGGGGTGAACGCGGCCCTCCCCAAGCTCGAGGCAACGCGTCCGCTCAGGTGGTCCAAGTACGCCATCACCTTCGACTCTGCTGACCAGCTCAAGTGCGCGGCCACTGCCGGCGCCCTCCGATGCTCTGCTCGCCAACCATCAACAACGTCCTTGTCAGCAAGACACTCATCGATTGCGGCGCGGGGCTTAATGTTCTCTCCATCGAGACGTTCGACAGGCTCCAGGTGCCGTACGACCAGCTTCAGCCTACCAAGCCCTTCTCGGGGGTGACCGATGGCTCCACTACCCCAATAGGGCAGATCCGCCTCCCTGTCACCTTCGGCAAGCGCGACAACTACCGCAGTGAGCTCATCGACTTCGACGTCGCCCACATTCGAATCCCGTACAACGCCATCCTTGGGTATCCGGTCCTGGCCAAGTTCATAGCTGCAACTTATCATGGCTACAATGTCCTCAAGATGCCAGGAAGCTGCAACATCATCACAGTCGCTTGCGACAAAAAGGACGCGGTGTGCTCCCTCGAGCGCGCCTACCAGGCAGCGGCGGTCGAGAAACCAGATGACGAGGGCGCTGTCTACCCTCCTGAGGGCGTCCCCAAGAAGAAGAAGCAGCAGCCCCGCCTAGGACCCCAGGAGGATGAGGCGTCCGAAGGTCGTGCTTTAGGACCTGCGCCCACTGCCGGGCGCGCCTTCTCCTCTCCCATAGGAAGGCGCGCCCAGCGCACCTCTCCGGCTGGGCTCGGGGGCTCTCCTCTAGAGGGCCTCTAACCTGGCCGGCGTCACAAGGGAGGTGCTCGGGCACCATATGGAGGCGTGCTTCAACACGCATTTTCAGGAGGAGGGCGCAGGGCATGAGGCGCTAGGTGCTCAGGAGTTCATCACCAAGGCAACCAAGGAGCTTCAGGAGGCAAGAGCCATGCGAGGCGAGCGTCTCCCTACACCACCCAGCGTGGCTCTCTCCTTGACGAGGGCAGCGAGCTGCGCATCTGCGTCAACATCCCAGGGCTCAAAGGATATTTGCAAGGTTATGCTGAGTTTTAGAGAGTGTTCTTGGGTTGAGGTTAATGATGGTGACACTGCTTTGTTCTGGTTAGATAACTGGAATATTGGTGATGAGGTCTCTCTTCTTCAATCAAGATTTCCTAGGTTATTTTCTTATGTTAAGGACCCATGGATTACAGTCAAGGAGTTCTTCAGTTCTCAGGATATTGTACAACATTTTCATCTCCCACTGTCTGCTCAGGCTTTTGGAGAATTGGGCATGATTCAATCTATGATGGATTCTCATAGCAGAGTATCTGGCTCTAAGGATGTGTGGTTTTGGCAGAACTCTTCCAAGCAGTATAGACCCAAGATGTTTTACACCAACACATTCCAGTCTGAAACCTTTAACCCTCTACTCTGTTGGATATGGAAATCATCCTATACTCTCAAGATTAAGGTGTTTGCTTGGATGCTCATCATGGACAGGCTGAATACAAAGGATATGGTGGACAGAAGGCATTGGCACATGGAGGATGGTGTGCATTGTAGACTCTGCCCCCTGCAGGTTCGAGAGACCAGGGATCATCTCTTCTTCAACTACAATTTCAGTGTTCGTGTCTGGAACTACCTGCAAATTGATTGGCCTGCAGGGAACTCTATGTCTGATGTGGCTATTCAGGCTAGGAATGATTTTGACAAGCCTTTTTTCTTTAAAGTGGTGTTCACTGCATGTTGGAACATTTGGATCATTCGAAATGCCAAGGTTTTCAGAAATGAGAGGGCCAGATTTTATAAATGGTGTGCTGCTTTTAGGCATGATATCTCCTTGTTGCAATATAGGATTAAATCTGCCTACAAGGATGACCTTCTCAAGTGGATCTCTTTCCTTCCCCCTTAAGACTTAGTGTAGTAAGGCTTTTTTGCCCCCTCCTCTCCTTTTAGTTTAGCTTCTTTTTCTAGATTACTCCTTGTAATCAGCTGTTGTATCTTTGTTACTTTGTTTAATAAAGTTTTTGATATGTTGTGGGGGTTTGCCCCACAATTCCCAGTCAAAAAAAATCCCAGGGCTCAACAGAGCCGCGTCGCAGGAGCTCTTCTGGCCGTCCCACATTGGCCGGTGTGAAGGCCCCCTCACAGCTACGTTCGCACGCCTTTCGGTTTGCTGAACAGGGCTGCCACGCACCAGCGCCACATGCGGGGCGTCCTGGCTGCTCACGAGGCCAGGCATCAGGCAATCCTATCGGAGGTGGCGCTAGATCCTTGCGAGCCCCCCTAGGCCTCCAGAGCCTCACGAGGTTCAGGACCTGGACGACTCCTGAGGAGCGGCTTCTGCAGCACGCGTCTTTAGCTACTTCAACACTTCTTCAGCAACAGTGCCAGGTGACACTTTTTGATTTATTCCATTGGGGGCGCCCCTCGGGCTGCATTATCTCCAAGCCGTGTGGGTCTGTCCCTACGGCATGTATCGTTCTTTGCATCTATCAGAACTGGCCTTACCCTTCCATGAGTTTCGTTATGTGATTATTTGCCTGTTCGGTGCTTCGTCGCCATGAACATCTTATGCAAACCCGCCCATGACCGCCTCATGATTAAGGACTGGCATGACGTCTCTGCTCGGGTCCGTTCCTGCAGCGTCGCTAAATCCAAGTGGCTGAGCTCTGTCTCGCGGGCCAGCTCCCGTGAACGTCACCTCCCATGGTCCTTGGTGCCTTGTTCTCACATGAGCTAATCAAGAGCGGGTAAGTTAGGGCGCACGACCCGGTGCCTCGCCGTTGCGGGAGCCACGCGCCGGTTGTCTGTCTTCAGGATCTTCGCATGAGAAGACTGGGCACAGCGTCTGTGCTCGGGTCCGTCCATGTAGCGTCGACAAACCCAACAGCTGAGCTCTGTCTGGCGGGCCGGTCCCATTCATGTCACCTCCTGGGGTCGTTGGTGTTTGGCCTTCTCATGCGATATCCTCAAGAGATTCACTCGGTGAAGGCTGCCTAACCATATCGTAGTACCATCACAAGTGTTTCGAATCAAATTCAGGCGCAACCCGCCTTGAGGTAGGGCCTCGTGAGCCCCGCGCTGGCTCACGAGTGCCCATACACACCTCCTCCAGTCCTGCCATGCAAGCCACGTGTCAGGATAGGGCTGTACACGCCCAGGAGTTTCCCCTCAGAGGGAGCTCCAACCCACGTACCAATGGAAGCTCCATGCTCCGCGCTGGCGGACGACACGGTCGGGGAGCGGCTATGCCCGTGCAAGAGCGGAAGCACCATGCTCCGCGCTGGTGAATAAACAACTAAGGGCAGCCTAACAGCTGTAGCAACATCATGAATTAGGGTTTCTGGCAGTGGCTATGTCAAGTGAACTCGGTGGCGCCAGATGGATCAAATCGGTGGGGCTGAGTTTGACTTTAGATTTAGGACATATTTGGAATTGAGAGAGTGGTTGAGGGATCTGGAGCATATCACTAAGCATTTTGAGCAAGTAGACCATTAAGCAACACATCATCCCCTTTTAATAGTATTGGCTTTTCCTATGGACTCAATGTGATCTTTGATCACTAAAATAGAAATGAAGAGTCTTGAGCTTTTGCCAATCTTTGTCCTTAGCACCTTGAAGGGGTTCCACATCCTCTTGTCCATGCCACACCTTTGTTGGACTTTCTGAAATATACTAGATGAAAATATTAGTCCAACAAGATATATGTTGACATTAATTACAAAAATCACCCAGGGAGCACTTGTGCTTTCAATCTCCCCCTTTTTGGTAATTGATGACAACATACATCAAAGCTTTAGATAAAAATATGAGAAGTAACAAGTAAAGCTTTGGAAGGACATGTAACATGCATTGGCTCCCCCTACATGTATGCAATCATGTGAAGATAGACTATGAAAGCATGTGAATGCACAGGCATGACAGAGCAAGCAATGAGCTACATGTATCTTGGCTATATGCATGAGAGTAAATGATGTAGAAAATTTAATTGTACCTTCATGTTTGTTGGAGTAAATGACCACGGGTAGCCTAACCGACTCCCCCTGGCTCTTCAAAAATTATCAGGCCGATCGAGCCTTCAAGCACCCAAAGCACGGGGCCGCATTCCCCTGGCCGGCCATCTCACAGGGCGACTGCTGGAAGGCAGCCTGACCCTGAAACCTTTCTGAAAAGAAGGCCGGCTCCAAGAAGCCGGCCACAAGAAGGCCGACTCCAAGAAGCCGGCCACAAGAAGACTGACTCCCGGCAAGCGGCCAAGATTGCACCCTCCAGGACAGCACCCACATAACGGTGACAAGACCGGGCGTGGCTACAGTAAAGTCTGCCACCCCCGAATTCCGGAGCACGCATGGCCACAGTGCGCCGTATGGGTCGGCCATCCCCCGTCCGGCGCGGCACTGTAGCCATGTTGACCATGACGCCACCCACGACGGGTTGTCAGTACGGCCCGCGGGCGGCGGGCCCCTATAGCCAGAGAGACGCTCGAAGGCGGTCAAGCCCCCTTTTAGTCGGCCTGGGGTGTAGCTGGCTCCCAATAGCCGGCTACCTCACTCCCTCGAAGTATGTGCATCATTAAGAAGACAAGACGAGGTAAGGCTACAGTGAGAGTCCGCCGAACGGCGGCACTGTAGCCATGCTTACCTCAGCAAAGCCCTCGTCATCAGGGGCGAGGCTACAGTAACCAGCAACCGGCGGGACCCACCAGTCGGCGGGCCCCAACGGCCGGCGGAGAAGCCGGCGGATACAGACACTGACGGCCTGGAACCGCATCTAGCCGGATTACCATTGTACCCCTGGGGGGTAGGCCTATATAAACCCCCCCGGGCACCCATGCAAAGGGTGGATCTTAGAGTTTCAGACACCACGTAGAGAGAAGAGGAGAGCTAGCCTTACCCTTCTTCCTCCTCTAGCAAAACAGCTCAAGGAGCCACTTGTAGCCACTTGTGTTGATCTCGTGATCATGCGGAGACCCCGCAGAGCAGGACTAGGGGTGTTATCTCCACGGAGAGCCCCGAACCTGGGTAAGATTCGCCGGCGTGCATGTATTCGCCTTATCCCGTTTCCAGGCACCGGCGATGTCTTACTGGCTCCCACAATGATAAGCCACCCGTTGGCATATGTCGCACCTACCACCCGACATTTGGTGCCCACCGTGGGGCCAGGTGCACCGTCGTCCGGAGACCTATTCTGGACGGGAACCCATTTCCTTCCCAGCGAGCGTAGCCAGCCTGGCACGCCCGATGGCGCTTGCCCCAACGCGCTGCAAGGCGCCGACGACGCCTGCGCGGCGAGCTGCCTCGCCAATCTTCTTGGCGAGGCTCGCATCTCCGACGAGCCTGCGTCCGACGCGGGCACAGACTGCCCCGAGAGCCGCCTCGTTAGCCTCCTCGACCAGCTTCACGTCTCCAGCGAACCTGCTATGGATTTGGAGTCGGTTGGCTCCACCGACCCGATGCTTGTCGACTCCGACACGGCATCGTTTGACGCCTTCCCCACCAACGTGGTGATCATCGACGACCCTCTTCCTCGAGCCGACAGTGGCGGCAGCACTGTCACTGAGGTGCTGGTCATCAGCCATGGCGCCACCTCAGGCGAGAACGCCCATGACGCCCTACAAGCAACGCTACACGACCTGTCCGCCCCCATCCTGGCCGACGCCGACGCCGAGACACTGGAGGCACGCCGCCTCGCCCTCATCGTGGAGGGCTAGAAGATAGCATCCATGAGACGCCTCACTGAGGCTCACCAGCGCGAAGTCGACCGCGCCGCCTTTGGTACGCCGCCTCCTGGAGGGCCGAGCCAAGCCGGCATCGTCAAGAAGCGCGGCGCGGCCATCGCCAGCATGCTGGGAGCAGACCGCCCAGTCTACGCCACACCACTCGAGAACCTGCGTGCCGCTCAAGCGGCCGTAGACGAGCTGAACGGGCTGGGGGGCGACGAGCTCCCCTACATGACTAGACGCATCCAGTAGCTGATCGACGCGGCCGCAGAGCGGCATGAAGCCGGCGCCCGCGCTGAAAGTCCTCCCCCACGCCGAGAGCACGACGCGACATCCCAGACGCCGACTACAAGTGGCGCCCGCGCAAGAAAAGACAAGGAGCCGGCTGCTAGCCGCAGTCGGACTCGGCTCACCATCGAGCGCGACGCAGAAGGCCGCCCAGAGCTGTGGAACGACGAGGCAATCCGCCTCCTCCCCCACCTCGTGGGGAGAGATATCCCACCCCGCCTCCTGTCACGCATCCGACTCTCGGCGACCGACTAGGCCACCGCGAAGGAGTCGGCGAGAATGATGCCCGCCATCGGATCGACCGCCTAGCGCGATCCCTGGCGCTAGAAGAAGAAGATGATGTTGTCCCGCCTTGCTTTGGCCCCCGCATCCGCGACGAGCCCTTCCCCAAAGGGTTCTCACTCCCAAGAGAAATGCCAAAATACAACGGTTCCGTGAAGCCGGAAGACTGGTTGATCGACTACTCCACCACAGTCAGCATAGCAAACGGCAACAGGCGCGTTGCGGTGAAGTACGTCCCGCTCAAGCTTCAAGGCACGGAGCACACCTGGTTGAACAGCCTCAAGCCCTACAGCGTCAACAGCTGGCTAGACTTCATGGAAGTCTTCATCTGCAACTTCACCAGCACATACAAGCGGCTTCCCAAGCCCCGCCAGCTTTCCTTGTGCGTCCAAGGGCCCAGCGAATCAACTCACGACTACCTCACGCGTTGGGCCGAGCTCCGCAACTCCTGAGAAGGGGTGCACGAGGTTCAGGCCATAGAGTACTTCACCGCCGGGTGCCGAGAGGGCACCCTCCTCAAGCACCGACTCCTCTGCGATGAGCCGACTACCCTCGACGAGCTGCTGATCATAGCCGACAAGTACGCCACGGCCGACTCTTCAATGAAGACTGAGCTTCGAGTGGATGCCTCTGGAAAGGTGCTTGTTCCGGCTCCCAAGACGCCGGCCGGTGATTCCAATCGACGCCCGCACCCGAACGACCACAAGCGCAAGGCCCCTATGCCGCCTTCCAGCAGTCGGCAAGTAGCCATAGTCAAAGACGAACAACCTGAAGAGCGGCCTGTGCCCAAGAAGCAGAAGGGCGGCAGGCCAGCTTGGCAGCCGGCTTTCTCCTACGAGCAAACCCTTCATGCCCCCTGCAAGTTCCACAGCGGCGCGAAGCCGTCCAACCATATGACTCGGAAGTGTCATTGGCTCACGCGAATCTCCAAAGGCGAGGGACTGGTGCCGCCTCCAGCCCCTCACCAGCCGGCTGCTCGACCAGCAGTCGGAGCCATTCAAGACGAGTTCCCGAACGAGCATGCCGCCTACGTCGTCTTCACAAGCCAAGCTGAAGACAGACGCAGTCGGCGCCGACAACAGCAAGAAGTCAACGCGGTCGCCTCCAACAACCCAGAGTTTATGCATTGGTCTGAGAAGCCTATCAGCTGGAGCCGGGCCGATCACCCAGAGGTGATTCCGTATCCCGGCTCCTATGCGTTGGTATTGGACGCCACCCTCGCAATAGAAAGGCGAGCTACCCGTTTTTCCCGAGTACTGATTGACGGAGGGAATAGCATCAACATACTGTACCGTGACACCATGGAGAAGCTGAACATCAAGACGAAGCAACTCATGCCAAGCCGGACTGTGTTCCATGGCATTGTACCCGGCCTGTCCTGCTCACCAATCGGAAAGATCAAGATAGATGTTCTCTTCGGAGACAAGGATCACTTCCGCCGAGAAGCAGTCTGGTTTGAAGTGGTGGATCTAGAGAGCCCTTACCACGCGTTGCTTGGCCGACCTGCCTTGGCCAAGTTCATGGCTGTACCCCACTACGCCTACCTCAAGATGAAGATGCCTAGTTCGAAGGGAATCATCACCATAGCCGGAGACTACAAGAAATCCTCCGAGTGTGCTGCAGCCAGCAGCCGGCTGGCCGAGTCCCTCGTGATTGCCGAAGAAAAGAAGATGCTGGACCGAGTCATGGCCATGGCCGGCAAACAGCCAGCCCTGTCCCCTGACCCCAAGGAATATGATGCTCAAGGCTCCTTCCAGCCGACCAAGGAAACAAAGAAGATGCCTCTGGACCCGGAGAACCCGGGGAGGTTTGCTGTCATTGGTGCAAACCTGGACAACAAATAGGAAGGCGAGCTCGTCGATTTCCTCCGTGAGAATCGGGATATCTTTGCATGGTTCCCAAAGGACATGTCGGGTGTTCCGAAGGATTTCGCCGAGCACAAGTTACACGTCCGAGCAGACGCAAAACCAGCCAAGATCCCCTCCGCCGACTGTCGGAGGAAAAGAGAAGGATTGTAGGAGAAGAGATAGCCCGACTTCTGGCAGCCAGCTTCATTATGGAGGTGTTTTTTCCAGAATGGCTTGCCAACCCGGTCCTGGTGTTGAAGAAAAACAATAAATGGCGCATGTGTATAGATTACACCAGCCTCAACAAAGCCTGCGGCAAAGATCTGTTTGCCTTACCTCGAATCGATCAAGTGATAGACTCCACAGCCGGATGCGAGCTGTTGAATTTCTTGGATGCTTACTCAGGCTACCATCAGATCAAGTTGGATCCGGCCGACCGCCTGAAGACCACCTTCATCACACCATTCGGAGCTTTCTACTACCTGACTCTGACATTCGGCTTGAGAAATGCCGGTGCCACTTTTCAGCGTTGCATGCAGAAATGCCTCCTGAAGCAACTCGGCAGAAATGCCCACGTCTATGTAGACGATATTGAGCTGAAGACGGAGAAGCGCGGCACCCTGCTGGAAGACCTCAGAGAAACATTTGCCAACTTGCGCCGGTTTCAGATCAAGCTCAACCCCGAGAAATGCGTGTTCGGAGTACCAGCCAGCCAGCTTCTAGGCTTTTTGGTCTCCGGACGCGGCATCGAGTGCAACCTAGTGAAGACCAAGGCCATAGAGAGAATGGAGATTCCTACCAAGCTGCGAGACATCCAGAAGTTTACCGGGTGCGTGGCCTCCCTAAACCGCGTCATCAGCCGGCTAGGAGAGAAGGCTCTCCCCCTGTACCGACTCATGAAGAAGTCCACCCACTTCGAGTGGAATGACCAAGCAGACCAAGCATTCCACGAGTTGAAGAAGATGCTGACCACGCCACCTGTCTTGGCGGCGCCGATTGAGAAAGAGCCCATGATCCTTTACATTGCCGCGACTAGCTGAGTGGTCAGCACAGTGATTGTGGTCCAACACCCAGAAGAAGGCCGGGCTCAGTTAGTCCAGAGGCCGGTGTATTATTTGAGCGAAGTACTGTCCACCTCGATGCAAAACTACCCACACTACCAGAAGATGTGCTATGGAGTGTACTTCGCCGCTAAGAAGCTGAAGCCCTACTTTCAAGAGCACCCCATCACGGTCGTATGTACTGCCCCGCTTGCCGAGATCATAGGCAGCCGGGATGCATCCGGCCGGGTGGCCAAGTGGGCCATTGCGCTGGCTCCTTACACGATCTTCTACCAGCCTCGCACCGCCATCAAGTCCCAAGCATTGGCCGACTTCCTTGTCGACTGGGCCGAGACCCAGTACCTACCGCCGGCTCCCGACTCCACTCATTGGCGGATGCACTTCGATGGATCCAAGATGCGCACCGGCTTGGGAGCCAGCATCGTCCTCATCTCTCACAAGGGCGACAAACTCAGATACACATTGCAAATTCATTTTGCCGCCTCCAACAATGTGGCCGAGTACGAGGCGCTCATACACGGGCTCCGGCTAGCCAATGAACTTGGCATCCGCCGGATCCTGTGCTATGGCGACTCGGATCTGGTAGTCCAACAATCATCTGGCAACTGGGACGCTAAGGACGCAAACATGGCGAGCTACCGATTCGTCGTTCAGTAAATCAGCGGAGACTTTGAAGGATGCGAGTTCCTCCACGTGCCACGGGCCGACAATGAGCAAGCAGATGCCCTGGCATGAATCGGCTCCACCCGACAAGCTATCCCAATCCGCGTCTCTCTCCAATGCCTCCTCAAGCCGTCTATCAAGCCATCTCCAGAATCAGACTCCATCTTCGTACCGCCCGACCCTGATGCAGTTGGATCCGACTTGGGGAACCCAGCAGGCGGCTCAGGGACTTCAACAGGCGGCCCGGGGACTGCCGTAGTCGCACCCGGCCCGGGGACTGCAGCAGTCGGCCCGAGGACTGCAATGACACAGCAGGCGGCGGCCGACTCCAACTCTTCACCACCCAACCAACCCACCCTGGTTGCAGTAGCCGTATTGGCAATAGAAGAAGTCGCAGCTCCATCATGGGCCCAACCCATCCTGAACTTCCTGGTAAACAGAGAGCTGCCGACTGACGAGATCTCGGCAAGACAAGTTCAACGCCGAGCCGGAGCATACACAATAGGAAGCAGAGAACTCATTAGGCGCAGCGTCACTGGAGTTTTCCAGCGCTGCGTCGAGACAGAGAAGGGCATAGCGATCCTCAAGGACATCCACCAAGGCGAATGCGGCCACCACGCGGCCTCAAGATCACTCGTCGCCAAAGCTTTCCGCCATGGGTTCTTCTGGCCGACTGCTTTGGACGACACCAAGGAATTAGTCAAATACTGCAAAGGGTGCCAAGTCTTCAGCTCCAAGCAACACCTGCCGGCTTCTGCACTCAAGACCATCCCCCTCACATGGCCCTTTGCCGTCTGGGGGCTGGATATGGCGGCATGACACATCTGCTTGTCGTCGTGGACAAATTCACCAAGTGGATTGAAGCGAAGCCAATCAAGAAACTGAACGGGCCGACTGTCGTGACATTCATCGCAGATATCACAACCCGGTATGGCATACCACACAGCATCATCACCGACAATGGCACGAATTTTGCCAAAGGAGCACTGGCACATTTCTGTGCGACACAGGGCATCCGACTGGACTTAGAGTCCGTAGCCCACCCGCAGTCAAACGGCCAAGTCGAGTGAGCAAACGGCCTCATCCTCTCCGGCATCAAGCCCCGACTGGTCGTACAACTGGAGCGTTCGGCCGACTGCTGGCTCGACGAGCTGCTCGCCATCCTCTGGAGTCTGCGTACCACCCCGAACAAGTCAACCGGCTTCACCCCTTTCTTCCTTGTATATGGTGCCGAGGCTGTCATCCCAACTGACATCGAGTTTGACTCGCCTCGGGTCACCATGTACATGGAGGTGGATGCCAAGGAAGCGCGAGAAGACAGCGTTGACCTACTGGAAGAGGGCCGGCTGTTAGCACTCAGCCGGTCCGCCATCTACCAGCAGGGTTTGCGCCATTACCACAACCGGAAGGTCAAGCCAAGATCCTTCCAAGAGGGCGATCTTGTGCTCTGGCTGATCCAGCGAACAGTCGGCCAGCACAAGCTCTCGGCCCCTTGGGAAGGCTCCTTCGTCATCAGCAAGGCCCTAGGCAATGACTCCTACTACATGATCGACGCACAGAAGCCGAAGGCACGCAAGAGAGATGATTCCGGCAAGGAGTCGGAACGACCATGGAACGCCAATCTCCTTCGAAGATTTACAGTTAAAAGCAGTATGTACCATGCTACCTTTTGTATTAAGTACAAGACAACGGGCCCCCCGAGTTGCACTCGGGGACTACCCTCTTTTATCTATGTATGACGGGTGTCATACCTATGAATGTATTATTACATTTGATTTTCTGTCCGGCACCGGGTTCGACCAGTCGGCCCAGGGACTTGCCGCCTTGAGCTATATTAAAGTTCTACCTGCAGTCGGACAAGTAGTGTGCCGGCACCCAAGCCCTCTCTTGTTGAAAGTCGCAGCTCGAAGAACCGACTGTCCGACTGGCAAGAGTCAATGGCAGGAAAGGATGCCCACACGAAAAACGGCTAAGGACTAAC
The DNA here is from genome assembly GCF_002575655.3 of Aegilops tauschii subsp. strangulata. Taxonomy (NCBI): domain Eukaryota; kingdom Viridiplantae; phylum Streptophyta; class Magnoliopsida; order Poales; family Poaceae; genus Aegilops; species Aegilops tauschii. The sequence goes on along the minus strand of NC_053035.3, from coordinate 149,000,290 downwards.
AAACTTATATAACACAAGCCGGCCTCCCACCCCGCCTACCGGCTGTCAGAACAGCCGGCTGGCCGGCTTCCGATTCACCTTGCTACAATGTAAAAAAGCTAGAGTACTTGCCCTCCCAAACGGCCAAGCCCTTCCCCGGCCACAGACTACAGAGCAGCTGTCCGGCTGGGAAGGCGGCGACCAAGGAGGGCGGCAAAGGAAATAGCCAAAGGATGAAAAGCAAATACAATCGGAAGCCAAGCACATGCATGATTATATTTACACAAAAGGCCTTCGAAAGGCCGGCATTCAACATAGTTTGAATACACCCCTAGTGTGTGGAACTACGCAAATTTAACAGAATATTGTTCAAAGAGTAACAAAACAGGAAAGTAAAGGCGGCAGATCAGGCTAAAGGTGCAACAGGCGAGCCGGGCAGGTCAGTGGAGGCGGCAGTGCTGGCTGGAGGAGTGGCCGGCTGGCGAGTCTCGGCTTGATCATCACCGGCTGCAGGCGGCGCACTCGCCCGCGCCTCGTTGCTGGAGGCACGATCAAGTTGAGGCTGGTCGGTCGCTCCACCGTCTGGCACGGCGTCTTCACCATCCTCTCCCTCCTCCTCTTCACCCTCGTTGCTGGAGTCGATCTCCTCCGCCGAGTCCTCACCATCTGCTGGGTTCAGCCCAAACCATTCCTCCGGCTGAGCAATGCCGTCATCATCCACCTCAGGAGCAAAGGCGCTGGTGTCGGTGTAGTCGGCGATTGCCGAGGCACGCTGGATGATATCCGGCCGCACCGCCTCCAGCTCCTCGTCGGCCTCCTGCCGCCAGGTGGCCAGTTGGTCCAAGCTCAGCTCGGGATACCAAGCTTTGACAAACTCCAGCACCCGCCTGGCGCCTGACCGAGCTGCAGAAGCCTTCCAGGCCTCGAAGCGGCCAACCGTTACCTCCAGCCAGTCAGCAGTCCGACTGGGGGTACGGGGAACCACCTCGCCGGGCCAAAGGGCGGCCAGCACTTGCGCCCCAACACGCTGAAGACGGCGGAGCATGCGGTTAGCCGGCTGGAGGTGGGCTTGGATCGCCAGAAGCTGCTCGTCAAGCGACCTGCGAGCATCCGGCGCGATCTCAGCACCAGCCTGCCTTTGCGCCTCGCGGTGAGCCTCGACGATTTGGTTGGCGGCAGTGGAGTAACCAGGGAAGTACTCTGCACAAGTAAGAAAGGAAGAGAAAAAACACAGTAAGAAAATGGACCAAATGGCAAGCGGCAAGCGAAGGAACGAAGAAGAAGGCAGCCTACCGTCAACCAAATCTTTGATCTGGCCGTAGCCGTTGATCAGCGATTGCCTTGCCTCAGCCTAGCCCGCCGCCTCGGTCTCGTATTCGGCATGGAGGGCGGCCTCGCTGTCCTGCGCCGCCTTCAGGGCCGCCTTATGGCTCTCCTCCTGGTCGGCCAGCCTCTTGGCCAAGCGGTCACGCTCCTGGGCCAAGGTGTTGCACTCGGCTTCCTTGGCGTGAAGGGCGGTCTGTGCCCCACCCAACTGCTCCCTCAGGTCGGCATTGGCCTCTGCAGATATGGCAAAGAAAAAAAAAAGAAAAAAAGCAATAAGAAAGAAGTCGCCAGGAAAGATCTGGCCCGACTGCTCAGCAGTCGGCCCGAATCTCGGGGACTACACCCAGTGGGTGCGCTGACGCGCCCCCACGTGAGATAAAAGATGAAGCACTTACTCCGGCTCTCAGTTAGATCAGCGGTCTTCTGGGTCAGCTCCCAAGCCTGGGAGTTGAAGGCAGCCGCGCGGAGGTTATGGCAGTCCTGCAAGTTGGACAGAGAAGCGAATAAGAACAAGATAAGCAATCAAAGTCTACTAAGAAGTTCCAAGCCACCTGCTCAGCAGCCGACTCGGAACTCGGGGACTACACCTAGTGGGTGCGCTAACGCGCCCCCACGGAAGAAATCAAGATCAAGAAACAGAAAAGCGGGAAGACTCACCAGAATGGCCGTCCGTGTCGCGAGGAACTCTTGATTGTACTACCTCAGCACGGCAGCCTAGGACTGAAGCCGGTTTCGGACTTCTTGCGCCGCCACGTTCACCACGGCCGTCCCACCACCCGGCGTCCACCCCGAGCTAGCGCTGGCCGTCTCCAGATCCTGGGCCGGCGAGCTAGAGCCCGCGGCCTTCTGTGGGTCCGGCGCCGAAGTCGCCTTCCCCGCGCGCTGGCGCAATGGCGACCGGACCACCAGGTCCGTCCTTGCAGCCGGCTCGCCTCCAGCCGGCTGCACGGGCGGCTTGTTAGGCCGGCTGCCTCGGTCCGCCCCAGTCGGCGATGGCGGTGCCGCCTCCCTCTTCCGGACGACGACGTCGTCCTCCTCCCTCTCCATCCCCGGTAGGTCGCCACCGGCTTCCTCCGGCAGGGGCTCCGGGATCTCGGGCGCCACGGCGCGCAGGGGGGCGACAAACAAGGCCCTGGCCGCTGTCTCTACGGCTGCAGCCTCCGCCTGAGCCTTGGCCGCCGCGTCGGCTTGTGCCTTCGCCGACTCCTCCGCCATCTCCTGCGCCGCCTTGGCAGCGGCCGCCCTCAGCTCCTCCCCCTCCCGCTCCTCCCGCGCCTCCCGCGCATTCCGCTCCGTCGCCGCTTGAAGCTTGGCACGGGGGTCCATGCGGCGGGTGCTTGCGGATCCTCCTGCAGATCCAACCACGGAGGCGGCAGCGGTCCGCTCAAGAGAGAGCGGAGCCCTGTTTGATGAATCAAGACAAAGACTTAGAAGAAGAGTATTGACGAAAAAGAACAAGGAATATGCGAGAGAATCGACACTTACGCCGAAACCTTTTGTGGCTGCTTCACCACCTTGCGGAAGCGGGCCGCCTTCGTGGCTGCCTCGTCCTGTTTGGTCGCCGTCGCCGTGCTCTTGGGCCTCTTGGGCCGACTGCCGAATAGGCTCAGCGCGGCCCGGCGCTTCTACGCGCCGCCTCATCATCATCCGGCCAGTCGTCGAAGCTGGCTCCAAGCCCGGAGCCGCCTGCTTCACCGCCTCCCCCCTCGGTGTTGTCGTCCATAGTGGTCGCCCCCAAGTCGGGGTCGTCCAAGTCATGCGCCACCCGGTCGGGGAGAAATTGGTGCTCCGCACCCGCTGCCCCGGCCGCCGGCCGAAGGAGAGGTCTCTGCCAAGACAAACCGACTGGTCAGAGTCGGCCAAGAGAAACTTGGTGACAAAAGTAAAGAAGAGAAGATAAAGAAAACTTACCATAGGCGGGGGATGGGCACGGGAGTACGGCTCCTTGCCAAACTACCACTCGTCGGTGAGCTTGCAGTTCGCGAGGTAGTTCACCATGAGAGCTACCTCGGAGTGAGGCATCTCCTTGGTGCACATCCGACTCGGATCGAGTTGGACGCTCATTTGACAGATCAAATGAGGGTGGCCTTGGAGCGGGAGCACCCGGCGCACCACGAAGGCGGCCAGCAGGTCGGACCCGGTCAGGCCCTCCGACTGGATCATTACGCGGAGTCGGGCGACGGCAGCGGCTCCAGCCGGCGATAGTGTTCTGGCCCGATAGGACCACTGGGGCCGCCTCCCAGCCGGCGGGCCGGCTACATAAGCCGGCAAGTTGACGAATTCACCTTGCGGGGCGACGTTCTTCACGTAGAAGTAGGATTTCTGCCAGAGCTTCACCGACTGGATCAGCGTGCAGGTAGGGAAGGGGTTGTCGGCTACCGGCCTCCGCACCGCGATGAAGGCGCCAGTCTGAGCCGGCACGCCCTGCATGCGGGTGCCGAGCTTGGATTGGAAGAATTCCCCCCAGAGCTCGAGGGTGGGAAGGATGCCAAGGAAGCCCTCGCACAGAGTGACGAAGGCAGACAGCAGCACCACCGTGTTTGGAGTGAGGTGGTGCGGCTGGAGCTGGTAGAATTCGAGGAAGGAGCGGAAGAAGGCACTCGCAGGCAGGCTGAGGCCGCGCAGGAAATGTGAGCGGAAGATTACCCGCTCGCCTTCCTCCAGCGCCGGCGAGATCTCCTTCTTCGGTGCAAGACGGACCCGCACCTGGTCCTCGCCGGGCAACCGCTGCGTCTTGCGGAGGAAGTCGATGTGGTCCACGTGGACATTGGAGCCGTCCCAGTCCCCGCCGTGCTGCATGACGGCAAGAAGCTGATGAAAGAGGGCGCTGCGACGACGAAACCACGGCCCCGCAGCGACGAATCTGCGGGGTAGTGCGAGGACTAGATGGACGGCACGGCGGCGAGGGGCCGCAGCGACGGAGAGAAAGAAGAAGAAGATGGCGGAGCGAGGGTGAGCGTGCGAGCGTCTGCCGCTCCCCCTCCTCCCCCTATTTATACCCTCGTGCGGCGGAGCCGAGGAGGCGAGGCGTGGGGGGAACGTGGGATTTACTGCGCCCACTCCCCCACGTCCCGCGATTATTGCGCCCTAACGGCGTGCAGAAACTGCCGTTGGAAGGCGAATGGCCCGTTTTGGGCCACAGAAGATCCACACCCGGGCCGAGGCGTGGAAGTGGTGGGCCTCGGCCTGCGGCGGCGTCCCGTCACGCGCGTGGGCTGGCAGGCTCTCCCATCCGGAGGGCGCCACGTGGTGCACGGGCGTCAAGCGGCCAGCCCGCAACCGGGCGCGCGCGCCAGCTGATTCCCGCCTTCAGATTTCGAGGCCTCACAAGACGGCGCACCTGATCAAAGCCGGCTCCTAGCTGCCAGCTCCTCGAGATAGGAAGCTGATTAAGCTTTTCGTCCTCCTTTCAGCCGTGAAGCCCAACCAGCTTTGGGGACTACTGTCGGAGTAAATGACCACGGGTAGCCTAACCGACTCCCCCTGGCTCTACAAAAATTATCAGGACGATCGAGCCTTCAAGCACCCAAAGCACGGGGCCGCCTTCCCCTGGCCGGCCATCTCACAGGCCAACTGCTGGAAGGCGGCCCGACCCAAGAAGGCCGACTCCAAGAAGCTGGCCACAAGAAGACCGACTCCCGGCAAGCAGCCAAGATTGCACCCTCCAGGACAGCACCCACATAACGGTGACAAGACCGGGCGTGGCTACAGTAAAGTCTGCCACCCCTGAATCCCGGAGCACGCATGGCCACAGTGCGCCGTACGGGTCAGCCATCCCCCGTCCGGCGCGACACTGTAGCCATGTTGACCATGACGCCACCCACGACGGGTTTTCAGTACGGCCCGCGGGCGGCGGGCCCCTACAGCCCGAGAGACGCTCGAAGGCGGTCAAGCCCCCTTTTAGTCAGCCTGGGGTGTAGCCGGCTCCCAATAGCCGGCTACCTCACTCCCTCGAAGTATGTGCATCATTAAGAAGACAAGACGAGGTAAGGCTACAGTGAGAGTCCGCCGGACGGCGGCACTGTAGCCATGCTTACCTCAGCAAAGCCCTCGTCATCAGGGGCTAGGCTACAGTAACCAGCAGCCGGCGGGACCCACCAGTCGGCGGGCCCCAACGACCGACGGAGAAGCCGGCGGATACAGACACTAACGGCCTGGAACCGCATCTAGCCGGATTACCATTGTACCCCTGGGGGGTAGGCCTATATAAACCCCCCAGGGCACCCATGCAAAGGGTGGATCTTAGAGTTTCAGACACCACGTAGAGAGAAGAGGAGAGCTAGCCTTGCCCTTCTTCCTCCTCTAGCAAAACAGCTCAAGGAGCCACTTGTAGCCACTTGTGTTGATCTCGTGATCATGCGGAGACCCCGGAGAGCAGGACTAGGGGTGTTATCTCCACGGAGAGCCCCGAACCTGGGTAAGATTCGCCGGCGTGCATGTCTTCGCCTTATCCCGTTTCCAGGCACCGGCGATGTCTTACTGGCTCCCACAATGATAAGCCACCCGTTGGCATATGTCGCACCTACCACCCGACAATGTTCATGAGTCCTTCTTGCAAACAATATGTATATCAGTAAGAGATCATCATGCACATGAGTGTGATGCATATACTTACCTTGTGGTCTTGAGCTGACTTTGGAAGAGATGAACTTCAGAAAACAGGGTTAGATAACACAAGAACACCTACTAAACAGACCAAGTAGAGAAAACCACAAAAGTACCAAGACCGGGATGACATGTAGAGAGTGAGTACTTAGTACTCTATTTGGATATAGACATGTCCCCAAGGATTAAAGATATGCAATAAATTCCAAAGATTTTCCCCATTAGATATGAACTCTTTCTCCCCCTGAATCTGATATTGGATAATGGAGAAGGTAGGGTAAGAGAAAATAACAACAAAGACATAACATAACATCTACTAGCATGTCTTTCGCCACTTAAAGACATGTGTCTTCTCTCCTCTATGGTTAATAAGCATCTGGAGAAGCTAAAGTGTGCCTTCTCTCCTATGTGATAAGCTTTGATGTGCTCTCTCTCCCCCTTTGACATCAATTTCCAAGAACGGATCTTCTGGAGCATGAGTCAAACAGGTTTGGTCCTTGAGTCACATTACAAAGCAGCATGTAATTTAAGATGCCAGTAGAGGATTAGAATCATCGAGTGGAGCTCGAGAAGAAATGACAATTGCAATGGCAAAAAGTTTTCTCATTAGTGAAATCGGTAACGCCGAGTCATTTTCATCAGTGACACCGAGTTGGAGATGTCATAGATGATGCATATCGATCAGACCGGGTTTGTCCTTGTCGGTTGTACCGATGAACAGTTTGCAATGTATTATTGTAGTTCGGTCTAGCCGATAGGCAGAAATCGGTGAGGTCGAGTTCAATACAGAGGAAATATTTTGTCATCTCAGCTCACTTGGCAAATAAATCTTACAAAGATTTGCAAGGAATTAACTGAAAGATTTGCAATGAATTAGATGCAGAGAATAACTGACAAAGAGAAATGCAAGAACGCGATCTAGAAAGGGGTCGGTGACAAAGTCACCTATGTTAGAGTATATTGACGGAGGAGTCAAGTGAGAACACTTGATCGTAGGTTATACTCATCGTTTAAGCACAAGTGGGGTTTCCACTTTTACATAAAGCATTGTTTATGTATTCACATCTTGTTTAGCTGCTTTGACCGATGTCTTGGGGTAAAGCTTCTCTAAGATGGAATGACATACCTTGGGTGGTGGTGATGATCTTGATCATGTAGTTGAACTTGTGTAGGATGCTCAAGGTTGATGTAGTTCATCAAGAGTTGGGAACACCACTTGTAGTTTGAGTTCATCTACCTACATGGGTTAGTTTTGCAAGGAAGAGCACTTGTGTATCCAAAATGACAATCATGAAACTTGATATAAATGAGATTTGATATATAGAATTTGTGAAAGGATATGTTGAGAGGTGATACGTCTCCATCGTATCTATAATTTTTGATTGTTCCATGCCAATATTATTCAACTTTCATATACTTTTTGGCAACTTTTTATACTATTTTGGGGACTAACATATTGATCCAGTGCCCAGTGCCAGTTCCTGTCTGTTGCATGTTTTTGGTTTCGCAAAATATCCATATCAAACGGAGTCCAAACGGGATAAAAACGGATGGAGCTTATTTTTGGAATATTTGGAAAATCTGGGAGAAAGATCAACGCGAAACGGTGTCCGAGGTGGGCACGAGGTAGGGGGCGCGCCCCACCCCCTGGGGGCGCCCCTGACCCTCGTGGTCCACCCGTAAGGCGGTTGATGCCCTTCTTCGGCCGCAAGAAAGCTAATTTTTGGTAAAAAAAAAATCACGGCGAAGGTTTCAGTCCAATCGGAGTTACGGATCTCCATATATATACGAAACTGTGAAAGGGTAGCAGAGGAGAACGCAGAAACAGAGAGAGACAGATCCAATCTCGGAGGGCCTCTCACCTCTCCCACGCCATGGAGGCCAAGGACCAGAGGGGAAACCCTTCTCCCATCTAGGGAGGAGGTCAAGGAAGAAGAAGAAGGAGGGGGGCTCTCTCTCCCTCACTTCCGGTGGCGCCGGAGTGCCACCGGGGGCCATCATCATCACCGCAATCTTCACCAACAACTTCACCGCCATCATCACCAACTCTTCCCCCCTCCATGCAGCGGTGTAACCTCTCTCTTACCCTCTGTAATCTCTACTTAAACATGGTGCTCAACGCTATATATTATTTCCCAATGATGTATGGCTATCCTATGATGTCTGAGTAGATCCGTTTTGTCCTATGGGTTATTTGATGATCAAGATTGGTTTGAGTTGCATGTTTTATTATTGGTGATGTCCTATGGTGCTCTCCGTATCACGCAAGCGTGAGGGTCTCCACTGTAGGGTTTGCAATATGTTCATGATTTGCTTATGGTGGGTGGCGTGAGTGACAGAAGCACAGACCCGAGTAACTAGGTTGTTTGCGTATGGGATAAAGAGGACTCGATACTTTAATGCTATGGTTGGGTTTTACCTTAATGATCTTTAGTAGTTGCGGATGCTTGCTAGAGTTCCAATCATAAGTGCATATGATCCAAGTAGAGAAAGTATGTTAGCTTATGCCTCTCCCTCAAATAAAATTGCAATAGTGATTACCGGTCTAGTTATCGATTGCCTAGGGACAAATAACTTTCTCGTGACAAAAAGCTCTTTACTAAAACTAATTTAGTTGTGTCTTTATCTAAACAGCCCCTAGCTTTTATTTACGTGCTCTTTACTTTCTTGCAAGCTTACCCAAAAACACCTACAAAGTACTTCTAGTTTCATACCTGTTCTAGGTAAAGCGAACGTCAAGCGTGCGTAGAGTTGTATCGGTGGTCGATAGAACTTGAGGGAATATTTGTTCTACCTTTAGCTCCTTGTTGGGTTCGACACTCTTACTTATCGAAAGATGCTACAATTGATCCCCTATACTTGTGGATTATCAAGACCTTTTTCTGGCACCGTTGCCGGGGAGCAATAGCGTGGGGTGAATATTCTCGTGTGTGCTTGTTTGCTTTATCACTAAGTAATTTTTATTTGCTGTTCTTAGTTGTTTTCTATCTTTAGTTATGGGTAGGAAACGCAAAATACCAAAAAAATTAGTTGTACCTACTGAACCAATGGTTGAAGAACCACTCAAAATCTATCACACTCCTGAAGCTTATTACTTGGATCATCTTCGATCCCTATGTGCTCGTGCAGAAACCCCAACTAGCTTAGTTGAGGGCAAATCTTTATATGAGCATGCTTGTTATGCGCGACACCGAATATCTGAAAAAGGGAAAATTCTATTGGGTCAAATTCATCGTTTGCAATGCTATGCTTGGAATTTATGTTATATGTATGATGTTACTTGTTGTTCTGAAAACCCTAAGAAATGTTGGGGAACGTAGTAATTTCAAAAAAATTCTACTCGCACGCAAGATCATGGTGATGCATAGCAACGAGAGGGGAGAGTGTTGTCTATGTACCCTCGTAGACCGAAAGCGGAAGCGTTAACACAACGCGGTTGATGTAGTCGTACGTCTTCACGATCCGACCGATCAAGTACCGAACGCACGGCACCTCCGAGTTCAGCACACGTTCAGCTCGATGACGTCCCTCGAACTCCGATCCAGCCGAGTGTTGAGGGAGAGTTTCGTCAGCACGACGGCGTGGTGACGATGATGATGTTCTACCGACGTAGGGCTTCGCATAAGCACCGCTACGATATTATCGAGGTGTAATATGGTGGAGGGGGCACCGCACACGGCTAAAAGATCGTTGATCAATTGTGTTGTCTATGGGGTGCCCCTGCCCCCGTATATAAAGGAGCAAGGGGGGAGGCGGCCGGCCTAGGAGGAGGGCGCGCCAAGGGGGGAGTCCTACTCCCACCAGGAGTAGGACTCCTCCTTTCCTTGTTGGAGTAGGAGAAGGGAAGGGAGAAGGAGAAGGAAGGAAGGGCGCGCCCCCCTCCCTAGTCCAATTCGGACTAGTCCATGTGGAGGGGTGCGGCCACCCTTTGGGGCCTTTCTCTCCTTTCCCGTATGGCCCATTAAGGCCCAATACGAATTCCCGTAACTCTCCAGTACTCCGAAAAATACCAGAATCACTCGGAACCTTTCCGATGTCCAAATATAGTCATCCAATATATCGATCTTTACGTCTCGACCATTTCGAGACTCCTCGTCATGTCCCCGATCTCATCCGGGACTCCGAACTCCTTCGGTACATCAAAACTCATAAACTCATAATAAAATTGTCATCGTAACGTTAAGCGTGCCGACCCTACGGGTTCGAGAACTATGTAGACATGACCGAGACACCTCTCCGGTCAATAACCAATAGCGGAACCTGGATGCTCATATTGGCTCCCACATATTCTACGAAGATCTTTATCGGTCAGACCGCATAACAACATACGTTGTTCCCTTTGTCATCGGTATGTTACTTGCCCGAGATTCGATCGTCGGTATCTCGATACCTAGTTCAATCTCGTTACCGGCAAGTCTCTTTACTCATTCCGTAATACATCATCCCGCAACTAACTCATTAGTTACAATGCTTGCAAGGCTTATAGTGATGTGCATTACTGAGTGGGCCCAGAGATACCTCTCCGACAATCGGAGTGACAAATCCTAATCTCGAAATACGCCAACCCAACCAGTAACTTTGGAAGCACCTGTAGAGCACCTTTATTATCACTCAGTTACGTTGTGACGTTTGGTAGCACACAAAGTGTTCCTCCGGTAAACGGGAGTTGCATAGGAACATGTATAAGTCATGAAGAAAGCAATAGCAACATACTAAACGATCGAGTGCTAACTAACGGAATGGGTCAAGTCAATCACATCATTCTCCTAATGATGTGATCCCGTTAATCAAATGACAACTCATGTCTATGGCTAGGAAACATAACCATCTTTGATCAACGAGCTAGTCAAGTAGAGGCATACTAGTGACACTTTGTTTGTCTATGTATTCACACATGTATCAAGTTTCCAGTTAATACAATTCTAGCATGAATAATAAACATTTATCATGATATAAGGAAATAAATAATAACTTTATTATTGCCTCTAGGGCATATTTCCTTCAGTCTCCCACTTGCACTAGAGTCAATAATCTAGTTCACATCGCCATGTGATTTAACATCAATAGTTCACATCACCATGTGATTAACACCCATAGTTCACATCGTCATGTGACCAACACCCAAAGGGTTTACTAGAGTCAGTAATCTAGTTCACATTGCTATGTGATTAACACCCAAAGAGTACTAAGATGTGATCATGTTTTGCTTGTGAGATAATTTTAGTCAACGGGTCTGTCACACTCAGATCCGTAAGTATTTTGAAAATTTCTATGTCTACAATGCTCTGTATGGAGCTACTCTAGCTAATTGCTCCCACTTTCAATATGTATCTAGATCGAGACTTAGAGTCATCCAGATCTGTGTCAAAACTTGCATCGACGTAACCCTTGACGACGAACCTTTTGTCACTTCCATAATCGAGAAACATATCCTTATTCCAGTAAGGATAATTTTGACCACTGTCCAGTGATCTACTCCTAGATCACTATTGTACTCCCTTGCCAAAATCAGTGTAGGGTATACAATAGATCTGGTTCACAGCATGGCATACTTTATAGAACCTATGACTAAGGCATAGGAAATGACTCTTCATTCTCTTTCTATTTTTCTGCCGTGGTCGGGTTTTGAGTCTTTACTCAACTTCACACCTTCTAACATAGGCAAGAACTCTTTCTTTGACTGTTCCATTTTGAACTATTTCAAAATCTTGTCAAGGTATGTACTCATTGAAAAAACTTATCAAGCGTCTTGATTTATCTCTATAAATCTTGATGCTCAATATGTAAGCAGCTTCACCGAGGTCTTTCTTTAAAAAACTCCTTTCAAACACTCCTTTATGCTTTGCAGAATAATTCTACATTATTTCCGATCAACAATATGTCATTCACATATACTTATCAGAAATGCTGTAGTGCTCCCACTCACTTTCTTGTAAATACAGGCTTCACCGCAAGTCTGTATAAAACTATATCCTTTGATCAACTTATCATAGCGTATATTCCAACTCTGAGATGCTTGCACCAATCCATAGATGGATCGCTGGAGCTTGCATATTTTATTAGCACCTTTAGGATTGACAAAACCTTCTGGTTGCATCATATAGAACTCTTCTTTAATAAATCCATTAAGGAATGTAGTTTTGTTTATCCATTTGCCAGATTTCATAAAATGCGGCAATTGCTAACATGATTCGAACAGACTTAAGCATAGATACGAGTGAGAAACTCTCATCGTAGTCAACACCTTAAACTTGTTAAAAACCTTTTGCGACAATTCTAGCTTTGTAGATAGTAACACTACTATCAGCGTCCGTCTTCCTCTTGAAGATCCATTTATTCTCAATAGCTTGCCGATCATCAGGCAAGTCAACCAAAGTCCACACTTTGTTCTCATACATGGATCCCATCTCAGATTTCATGGCCTCAAGCCATTTCGCGGAATCTGGGCTCATCATCGCTTCCTCATAGTTCGTAGGTTCTCCATGGTCAAGTAACATGACCTCCAGAACAGGATTACCGTACCACTCTGGTGCGGATCTTACTCTGATTGACCTACGAGGTTCGATAGTAACTTGATCTAAAGTTACATGATCATCATCATTAGCTTCCTCACTAATTGGTGTAGGAATCACAGGAACAGATTTCTGTGATGAACTACTTTCCAATAAGGGAGTAGGTACAGTTACCTCATCAAGTTCTACTTTCCTCCCACTCACTTCTTTCGAGAGAAACTCCTTCCCTAGAAAGGATCCATATTAAGCAACAAAGATCTTGCCTTCAGATCTGTGATAGAAGGTGTACCCAATAGTCTCTTTTGGGTATTCTATGAAGACGCACTTCTCCGATTTGGGTTTGAGCTTATCAGGATGAAACTTTTTCTTATAAGCATCGCAACCCCAAACTTTAAGAAACGACAACTTTGGTTTCTTGCCAAACCACAATTCATACGGTGTCGTCTCAAACGGATTTAGATGGTGCCCATTTTTTACGTGAATGCAGCTGTCTCTAATGCATAACCCCAAAACTATAGTGGTAAATCGGTAAGAAACATCATAGATTGCACTATATCCAATAAAGTACGGTTATGACGTTCGGACACACCATTATGCTGTGGTGTTCCAGGTGGCGTGAGTAGTGAAACTATTTCTCATTGTTTTAACTGAAGGCCAAACTCATAACTCAAATACTCTTCTCCTACGATCAGATCGTAGAAACTTTATTTTCTTGTTACGATGATTTTCCACTTCACTCTGAAATTATTATGAACTTTTCAAATGTTTCAGACTTCTGTTTCATTAAGTAGATACACCCATATCTGCTCAAATCATCTATGAAGGTCAGAAAATAATGATACCTGCTACGAGCCTCAATATTCATCGGTCCACATACATCTATATGTATGGTTTCCAACAAATCTGTTGCTCTCTCCATAGTTCCGGAGAACGGCGTTTTAGTCATCTTGCCCATGAGGCACGGTTCGCAAGCATCAAGTGATTCATAATCAAGTGATTCCAAAATCCCATCAGTATGGAGTTTCTTCATGCGCTTTACACCAATATGACCTAAACGGCAGTGCCACAAATAAGTTGCACTATCATTATTAACTTTGCATCTTTTGGCTTCATTATTATGAATATGTGTATCACTACGATCGAGATCCAACAAACCATTTTATTGGGTGTATGACCATAGAAGGTTTTATTCATGTAAATAGAACAACAATTATTCTCTAATTTAAATGAATAAACGTATTGCAACAAACATGATCAAATCATATTCATGCTCAACGCAAACACCAAATAACACTTATTTAGTTTCAACACTAATCCCGAAAGTATAGGGAGTGTGCGATGATGATCATATCAATCTTGGAACTACTTCCAACACATCGTCACCTCGCCTTTTACTAGTCTTTGTTTATTCTGCAGCTCTCGTTTCGAGTTACTACTCTTAGCAACTGAACCAGTATCAAATGCTGAGGAGTTGCTATAAACACTAGTAAAGTACACATCAATAACATGTATATCCAATATACCTTTGTTCACTTTGCCATCCTTCTTATCCACCAAATACTTGGGGTAGTTCCGCTTCCAGTGACCAGTCCCTTTGCAGTAGAAGCACTTAGTCTCAGGCTTAGGACCAGACTTAGGCTTCTTCACTTGAGCCGCAACTTGCTTGCCGTTCTTCTTGAAGTTCCCCTTCTTCCCTTTGCCCTTTTCTTGAAACTAGTGGTCTCGTCAACCATCAACACTTGATGTTTTTCTTGATTTCTACCTTCGTCGATTTCAGCATCACGAAGAGCTCGGGAATTACCTTCGTCATCCCTTGCATATTATAGTTCATCACGAAGTTCTACTAACTTGGTGATGGTGACTAGAGAATTCTGTCAATCACTATTTTATCTGGAAGATTAACTCCCACTTGATTCAAGCGATTGTAGTACCCAGACAATCTGAGCACATGCTCACTGCTTGAGCTATTCTCCTCCATCTTTTAGCTATAGAACTTGTTGGAGACTTCATATCTCTCAACTCGGGTATTTGCTTGAAATATTAAGTTCAACTCCTGGAACATTTCATATGGTCCATGACGTTCAAAACGTCTTTGAAGTCCCGATTCTAAGCCGTTAAGCATGGTGCACTAAACTATCAAGTAGTCATCATATTGAGCTAGCCAAACGTTCATAAGGTCTGCATCTGCTCCTGCAATAGGTCTGTCACCTAGCGGTGCATCAAGGAGATAATTCTTCTGTGCAGCAATGAGGATAATCCTCAGATCATGGATCCAATCCACATCATTGCTACTAACATCTTTCAACATAATTTTTCTCTAGGAACATATCAAAAATAAACACAGGGAAGCAACAACGCGAGCTATTGATCTACAACATAATTTGCAAAATACTACCAGGACTAAGTTTATGATAAATTTAAGTTCAATTAATCATATTACTTAAGAACTCCCACTTAGATAGACATCCCTCTAATCATCTAAGTGATTACGTGATCCAAATCAACTAAACCATAACCGATCATCACGTGAAATGGAGTAGCTTTCAATGGTGAACATCACTATGTTGATCATATCTACTATATGATTCACGCTCGACCTTTCGGTCTCAGTGTTCCGAGGCCATATCTGCATATGCTAGTCTCGTCAAGTTTAACCTGAGTATTCTGCGTGTGCAAAACTGGCTTGCACCCGTTGTAGATGGACGTAGAGCTTATCACACCCGATCATCACGTGGTGTCTGGGCACGATGAACTTTGGCAACGGTGCATACTCAGGGAGAACACTTTTATCTTTAAATTTAGTGAGAGATCATCTTATAATGCTACCGTCAATCAAAGCAAGATAAGATGCATAAAAGATAAACATCACATGCAATCAAATATTAGTGATATGATATGGCCATCATCATCTTGTGCTTGTGATCTCCATCTCCGAAGCACCGTCATGATCACCATCGTCACCGGCGCGACACCTTGATCTCCATCGTAGGATCGTTGTCGTCTTGCCAACTATTGCTTTTACGACTATCGCTACCGCTTAGTGATAAAGTAAAACAATTACATGGTGATTGCATTGCATACAATAAAGCGACAACTATATGGCTCCTGCCAGTTGCCGATAACTCGGTTACAAAACATGATCATCTCATACAATAAAATATAGCATCATGTCTTGACCATATCACATCACAACATGCCCTGCAAAAACATGTTAGACGTCCTCTACTTTGTTGTTGCAAGTTTTACGTGGCTGCTACGGGCTTAGCAAGAACCGTTCTTACTTACGCATCAAAACCACAATGATAGTTTGTCAAGTTGGTGTTGTTCTAACCTTCACAAGGACCGGGCGTAGCCACACTCGGTTCAACTAAAGTGAGAGAGACAGACACCCGCCAGTCAACTTTAAGCAACGAGTGCTCGCAACGGTGAAACCAGTCTCGCGTAAGCGTACGCGTATTGTCGGTCCGGGCCGCTTCATCTCACAATACCGCCGAACCAAAATATGACATGCTGGTAAGCAATATGACTTATATCGCCCACAACTCACTTGTGTTCTACTCGTGCATATAACATCAACGCATAAAACCAGGCTCGGATGCCACTGTTGGGGAACGTAGTAATTTCAAAAAAATGCTACGCACACGCAAGATCATGGTGATGCATAGCAACGAGAGGGGAGAGTGTTGTCTATGTACCCTCATAGACCAAAAGCGGAAGTGTTAACACAATGTGGTTGATGTAGTCGTACGTCTTCACGATTCGACCGATCAAGTAACGAACGCACGGCACCTCCGAGTTCAGCACACATTCAGCTCGATGACGTCCCTCGAACTCCGATCCAGCCGAGTGTTGAGGGAGAGTTTCGTTAGCACGACGGCGTGGTGACGATGATGATGTTCTACCGACGCAGGGCTTCGCATAAGCACCGCTACGATATTATCGAGGTGTAATATGGTGGAGGGGGGCACCGCACACGGCTAAAAGATCGTTGATCAATTGTGTTGTCTATGGGGTGCCCCTGCCCCCGTATATAAAGGAGCAAGGGGGGAGGCGGCCGGCCTATGAGGAGGGCGCGCCAAGGGGGGAGTCCTACTCCCACCCGGAGTAGGACTCCTCCTTTCCTTGTTGGAGTAGGAGAAGGGAAGGGAGAAGGAGAAGGAAGGAAGGGCGCCCCCCCCCTCCCTAGTCCAATTCGGACTAGTCCATGGGGAGGGGTGCGGCCACCCTTTGGGGCCTTTCTCTCCTTTCCCGTATGGCCCATTAAGGCCCAATACGAATTCCCGTAACTCTCCAGTACTCCGAAAAATACCCGAATCACTCGGAACCTTTCCGATGTCCAAATATAGTCGTCCAATATATCGATCTTTACGTCTCGACCATTTCGAGACTCCTCGTCATGTCCCCGATCTCATCCGGGACTCCGAACTCCTTCGGTACATCAAAACTCATAAACTCATAATAAAACTGTCATCGTAACGTTAAGCGTGCGGACCCTATGGGTTCGAGAACTATGTAGACATGACCGAGACACCTCTCCGGTCAATAACCAATAGTGGAACCTGGATGCTCATATTGGCTCCCACATATTCTACGAAGATCTTTATCGGTCAGACCGCATAACAACATACGTTGTTCCCTTTGTCATCGGTATGTTACTTGCCCGAGATTCGATCGTCGGTATCTCGATACCTAGTTCAATCTCGTTACCGGCAAGTCTCTTTACTCGTTCCGTAATACATCATCCCGCAACTAACTCATTAGTTACAATGCTTGCAAGGCTTATAGTGATGTGCATTACTGAGTGGGCCCAGAGATACCTCTCCGACAATCGGAGTGACAAATCCTAATCTCGAAATACGCCAACCCAACAAGTACCTTTGGAAGCACCTGTAGAGCACCTTTATAATCACCCAGTTACGTTGTGACGTTTGGTAGCACACAAAGTGTTCCTCCGGTAAACGGGAGTTGCATAATCTCATAGTCATAGGAACATGTATAAGTCATGAAGAAAGCAATAGCAACATACTAAACGATCAAGTGCTAAGCTAACGGAATGGGTCAAGTAAATCACATCATTCTCCTAATGATGTGATCCCGTTAATCAAATAACAACTCATGTCTATGGCTAGGAAACATAACCATCTTTGATCAACGAGCTAGTCAAGTAGAGGCATACTAGTGACACTCTGTTTGTCTATGTATTCACACATGTATCAAGTTTCCAGTTAATACAATTCTAGCATGAATAATAAACATTTATCATGATATAAGGAAATAAATAATAACTTTATTATTGCCTCTAGGGCATATTTCCTTCAAGAAACACCTTCCCTACTAATGTGAGTTTATTGATAATGGAATCTTATCTTCGTATGCTAAGGGTGTTTATAGTTACTATGATATTCAACAAATTGAAGAATTTGTTGCTTTTAAGGGTGCTTATGAAATTGCTTCTTTGATTGAAATGTATGCTGCTACTCTTTACAAATCTGAAATTTTTGCCATACTTAAATATTGCTATGATAATTATGCTTCTAATGCTTATGTTGAACCATATATTGAGGATTACCCCGCTGTCCAAGAAGAGACTAATATTTTGCAGGAGTCTATGGAAGAAGAAGTTGATGAAACTGTGAGCTCATTGGATGAAAAAGATGAGGAGGAGAGCGAAGAACCAAAAGGAGGAAGAGCGGATTAGCTACCCGTGCCCACCTTCTAATGAGAGTAACTCTTCAACTCATACATTGTTTAATTTCCCTTCGTGCTTACCGAAGGATGATTGCTATGATGATTATTATGATCCCGTTGATTCTCTTGAAATATCCCTTTTTGATGATGCTTGCTATGCTTGTGGCCAAGATGCCAATATGAATTATTCTTATGGAGATGAACTTGCTATAGTTCCTTATGTTAAACATGAAATTGTTGCTAGTGCACCCACGCATGATAGTCCTATTATCTTTTTGAATTCTCCCGACTACACTATATCGGAGAAGTTTACCCTTATTAAGGATTATATTGATGGGTTGCCTTATACCGTTGCACATGATGATTTTGATGAATATAATATGCATGTGCTTGCTGCTCCTACTTGCAATTATTATGAGAGATGAACTATATCTCCACCTCTCTATGTTTCCCACACGATAAAATTGCAAGAAACTGTTTATACTATGCATTGGCCTTTACTATGTGTGCATGAATTGTTCTTTTATGACATGCCGATGCATAGGAAGAGAGTTAGACTTCGTCATTACATAATATATGTTGCTTTGTGCTCACTACTAAATTACAAATCATTGCTAACTAAAATTGGCTTTGATATACCTTGGGATCCGGGTGGATTCACTACTTGAGCACTATTTGCCTAGCTTAATGGCTTTAAAGAAAGCGCTGCCAGGGAGACAACCCGGAAGTTTTAGAGATTTCATTTATTTCTGTTGAGTGATTTCATATAGTTTAAAAAACAACAAAAATAAAGGGGGGGACCCAAAACTTTTCAAAAAGGAAAGTGAAAGTGAGAAAGACAAGCATTGTTGAAGTGGGAGAGCTCCTTGAATTTGTTCATGCTCACGGCAACTTTGTGAATCTTGATTACAGAAACTTTTCAACAAAAATAATTATCCCCTTGTACAATTCCATTGTATTATAAAAATAATGTGCCAAGGTTTACCTTTAGGATGTTTACAATACTTGTTGGTTTGTACGGTGCAGGACAGAAACTTTGGCTGTAGTGCGTGATTTTTAATTTTTTACTGGAACGTCAAATGGTTCTGATTCTTCTTGCAATGTCTTTCTATACAAATTGTTTATGTTTCCTAATTTTGGCAGAATTTTTCAAGTATCAAAAGTATGGTGAATGTTCATATTATTACAGACTGTTCTGTTTTAGACAGATCTGTTTTTGATGCATAGTTTGCTTGTTTTGATGAAACTATCAATTTATATCAGTGGATTAAGCCATGAAAAATTTATATTACAGTAGACACAATGCAAAAACAAAATATGAATTGGTTTGCAACAGTACTTAGAGTAGTGATTTACTTTATTATACTAACGGATCTTACCGAGTTTTCTGTTGAAGTTTTGTGTGGATGAAGTGTTCGATGATCGAGAAGGTTTCGATGTGAGAAGAAGGAAGAGAGGCAAGAGCTCAAGCTTGGGGATTCCCGAGGCACCCCAAGTAAATATTCAAGGATACTCAAGCGTCTAAGCTTGGGCATGCCCCGGAAGGCATCCCCTCTTTCTTCAACAAATATCGGTATGTTTTCGGATTCGTTTCATTCATGTGATATGTGCAAATCTTGGAGCGTCTTTTGCATTTAGTTTTCACTTTTCTTTTATGCACCATGATGGTATGAGATAGTCCTTGGTTGATTTATAGAATGCTCATTGCACTTTACTTATATCTTTTGAGTATGGCTTTATAGAATGCTTCATGTGCTTCCCTTATATCATTTGAAGCTTGGATTGCCTGTTTCTCTTTACATAGACAACCGCCATTTGTAGAATGCTCTTTTGCTTCACTTATATTTGTTAGAGTGTGGGCATATCTTTTGTAGAAAGAATTAAACTCTCGTGCTTCACTTATATCTATTTAGACGGATGACAGGAACTGGTCATTCACATAGTTAGTCATAAAACCCTACATAAAACTTGTAGATCACTGGATATGATATGTTTGATTCCTTGCAATAGTTTTGCGATATAAAGGTGGTGATATTAGAGTTGTGCTAGTTGAGTAATTGTGAAATTGAGAAATACTTGTGTTGAGGTTTGCAAGTCCCGTAGCATGCACGTATGGTGAACTGTTATGTAACGAAGTTGGAGCATGAGGTGTTTATTGATTGTCTTCCTTATGAGTGGCGATCAGGGAGGAGCGATGGTCTTTTCCTACCAATCTATCCCCCTAGTAGCAGGCGCGTAGTACTTTGTTTCGATAGCTAATAGACTTTTGCAATAAGTATGTGAGTTCTTTATGACTAATGTTGAGTCCATGGATTATACGCCCTCTCACCCTTCCATCATTGCTAGCCTCTTCGGTACCGTGCATTGCCCTTTCTCACCTCGAGAGTTGGTGCAAACTTCGCGGGTGCATCCAAACCCCGTGATACGATACGCTCTATCACACATAAACCTCCTTATATCTTCCTCAAAACAGCCACCATACCTACCTATCATGGCATTTCCATAGCCATTCCGAGATATATTGCCATGCAACTTCCATTTTCATCATATACATGACTTGAGCATTTATTGTCATATTGCTTTGCATGATCGTAAGATAGCTAGCATGATGTTTTCATGGCTTGTCCGTTTTTTTGATGTCATTGCTACGCTAGATCATTGCACATCCCGGTACACCACCGGAGGCATTCATATAGAGTCATATCTTTGTTCTAGATATCGAGTTGTAATATTGAGTTGTAAGTAAATAAAAGTGTGATGATCATCATTATTAGAGCATTGCCCCAGTGAGGAAAGGATGATGGAGACTATGATTCCCCCACAAGTCGGGATGAGACTCCGGACGAAAAATAAAAAAATAAAAAATAAAAAAGAGAGAAAGGCCAAAAAAGAGAAGGCCCAAAAAAAGAGAAAAAAAAAGAGAACAAAAAAAATGAGAGAAAAAGAGAGAAGGGGCAATGTTACTATCCTTTTACCACACTTGTGCTTGAAAGTAGCACCATGTTCTTCATATAGAGACTCTCTTGAGTTATCACTTTCATATACTAGTGGGAATTTTCATTATAGAACTTGGCTTGTATATTCCAACGGTGGGCTTCCTCAAATGCCCTAGGTCTTCATGAGCAAGCAAGTCGGATGCACACCCGCTTAGTTTCAGTTTGAGCTTTCATACACTTATAGCTCTAGTGCATCCGTTGCATGGCAATCCCTACTCCTCACATTGACATCAATTGATGGGCATCTCCATAGCCTGTTGATTAGCCGCGTCGATGTGAGACTTTCTCCTTTTTTGTCTTCTCCACATAACCCCCATCATCATATTCTATTCCACCTATAGTTCTATGTCCATGGCTCACGCTCATGTATTGCGTGAAAGTTGAAAAGGTTTGAGAAACGTCAAAAGTATGAAACAATTGCTTGGCTTGTCATCGGGGTTGTGCATGATGTGAATATTTTGTGTGGTGAAGATGGAGCATAGCCAGACTATATGATTTTGTAGGGATGAGCTTTCTTTGGCTATGTTATTTCAAAAAGACATAATTGCTTGGTTGGTATGCTTGAAGTATTATAGTTTTTATGTCAAAGGATAGACTATTGCTTTGAATCACTCGTGTCTTAATATTCACACCATGATTAGACATATGATCAAGATTATGCTAGGTAGCATTCCACATCAAAAATTATCTTTTTTATCATTTACCTACTCGAGGACGAGCAGGAATTAAGCTTGGGGATGCTGATACGTCTCCGTCGTATCTATAATTTTTTATTGTTCCATGCCAATATTATTCAACATTCATATACTTTTTGGCAACTTTTTATACTATTTTTGGGACTAACATATTGATCCAGTGCCCAGTGCCAGTTCCTGTCTGTTGCATGTTTTTGATTTCGCAGAATATCCATATCAAACGGAGTCCAAACGGGATAAAAACGGACGGAGCTTATTTTTGGAATGTTTGGAAAATCTGGGAGAAAGATCAACGCGAAACGGTGTCCGAGGTGGGCACGAGGTAGGGGCGCGCCCCTGACCCTCGTGGTCCACCCGTAAGGCGGTTGATGCCCTTCTTCGGCCGCAAGAATGCTAATTTTTGGTAAAAAATCACGGCGAAGGTTTTAGTCCAATCGGAGTTACGGATCTCCATATATATATACGAAACGGTGAAAGGGCAGCAGAGGAGAACGCAGAAACAGAGAGAGATAGAGAGACAGATCCAATCTCGGAGGGGCTCTCGCCCCTCCCACGCCATGGAGGCCAAGGACCAGAGGGGAAACCCTTCTCCCATCTAGGGAGGAGGTCAAGGAAGAAGAAGAAGGAGGGGGGCTCTCTCTCCCTCGCTTCCGGTGGCGCCGGAGTGCCACCGGGGGCCATCATCATCACCGCAATCTTCACCAACAACTTCACCGCCAACTCTTCCCCCCTCTATGCAGTGGCGTAACCTCTCTCTTACCCGCTGTAATCTCTACTTAAACATGGTGATCAACGCTATATATTATTTCCCAATGATGTATGGCTATCCTATGATGTTTGAGTAGATCCGTTTTGTCCTATGGGTTATTTGATGATCAAGATTGGTTTGAGTTGCATGTTTTGTTATTGGTGTTGCCTATGGTGCTCTCCATGTCGCGCAAGCGTGAGGGATCCCCGCTGTAGGGTTTGCAATATGTTCATGATTTGCTTATGGTGGGTGGCATGAGTGACAGAAGCACAGACCCAAGTAAGTAGGTTGTTTGCGTATGGGATAAAGAGGACTTGATACTTTAATGCTATGGTTGGGTTTTACCTTAATGATCTTTAGTAGTTGTAGATGCTTGCTAGAGTTCCAATCATAAGTGCATATGATCCCAGTAGAGAAAGTATATTAGCTTATGCCTCTCCCTCAAATAAAATTGCAATAGTGATTACTGGTTCTAGGTAAAGCGAACGTCAAGCGTGCGTAGAGTTGTATCGGTGGTCGATAGAACTAGAGGGAATATTTGTTCTACCTTTAGCTCCTCGTTGGGTTCGACACTCTTACTTATCGAAAGAGGCTACAATTGATCCCCTATACTTGTGGGTTATCAAGAGGTTTCATGCTTCCTTGTCTTCAACCACCATATTGTAGAGACCTGGTGATGTAGAGATTTCTCAAGATGTGAGAGGGTTGCAATCTCATAGATTTGGACTCATCCAAGTACCTACAAGGGTTAGATAACATGCTAGGGTACAAGTATGGATCCAAGACATATGATCATCATCATAAGATAAATATCAAGGAATAGTTCAAAAGGCTCATGCCTTGCATGTATCCAAATGGAGTTTCTACTCCAAGTTTGAGGCATCAATGATATTCAATTCACCTCTCAAACGGCAAAATACTTTCTCATCAAGAGGTTTGGTGAATATATCCGCCAATTGCTTATCGGTACGAACATGCTTAAGATCGATGTCTCCTTTAGCAACATGATCTTGAATGAAATGAGGACGAGCATCAATATGCTTAGTTCGAGAATGTTGCATGGGATTCTGAGCAATCTTAATGGCACTCTCATTATCACAAAGCAATGGAACATGTTTCACATATATCCCATAATCTCTAAGAGTTTGGGTCATCCAAAGTAGTTGATCACAACATGAACCGGCGGCAATGTATTCCGCTTCGGCGGTGGATAAGGATACCGAGTTTTGTTTCTTGGAGGACCAAGACACAAGAGATCTACCAAGAAATTGACAAGTACCCGAAGTGGACTTTCTTTCAACCTTGTCACCGGCATAGTCCGTCGGAGTAGCCAACAAGATCAAAAGAGGACCTCTTAGGATACCAAATGCCAAAGTTTGGTGTATGAATTAAGTATCTCACTATCCTTTTCACAGCCTTAAGATGACATTCCTTAGGGGCCGCTTGATATCGTGCACACATGCACACACTTAGCATAATATCCGGACGGGAGGCACATAGATATAACAATGAACCAATCATAGAGCAGTAAACCTTTTGGACAACCGGTTTGCCATCCTTAGTCAAGTCAAATGTCAACTAGTAGGCATGGGTGTTTTCATACCTTTGCTTTCTTGCATGTCGAACTTCTTGAATAAGTCTTTGGTATACTTTGTTTGGGAAACAAAGGTACCCTCCTTAGTTTGCTTGATTTGCAAACCAAGAAAGAACTTGAGTTCACTCATCCTAGACATCTCAAACTTCTCCGACATTAGGCTTCGAAACTTTACACTAAAATGAGGGTTAGTCGAACCAAATATGATATCATCCACATAAATTTGGTACACAAATAATTCACCATTAACCCTTTTAGTAAAAAGTGTAGCGGAACTTGGTCAAGCATTTATACCACGCTCTAGGAGCTTCTTTAAGACCATAAAGAGCTTTGTGTAGTTTGTAAACATGATCGGGTTTCTTAGGATTAACAAAGCTGGGAGGTTGTTTAACATAAACTTCCTCCTCAATTTCACCATTTAGAAAAGCACTTTTAATGTCCATTTGATATGGAGTAATATCATGGTGATTTGCATAAGCAAGATGCGTATGGACTCAAGTCTAGCAACGGGGTTGCTGGAACTATGTGGTATGGGTCAGCAACGACCCCAATCGGATTATTTGGGCCTACTCGTTATCAGTGGGATCAGGGATACTTTCAGCAGGAAATATATCGAAGAGTTAGCAATGGTTTAGCCGAAAATCTTAGTTTATCAGAAGCTTGGTCTAAAATTCCCGAAAATCCTTTTGCATTGAAATAACAAATTGAAATCAAAATAATATGATTCCACCTCAGACCCTTTTAAATGTAGCAGATAATAGTGGATCTCGAAAATTGATGTGTATTCGAGTCATAGGAGCTGCTGGTAATCAGCGATATGTCTCACCACAGTCCATACCTTCGGCTTGAGTGTAGCCTTGGGCGACAAGACGGGCCTTGTTGCGTACAAATTGTCCATCTCCATCTTGCTTATTCCGAAACACCCATTTGGTTCCAATGACATTTTGGTTGTTGTCCGGCTTTTCTACCAATGTGCACACTTGGTTCCTCTCGAAATTGTGTAGCTCTTCGTGCATGGCGCTCACCAAATCTGGATCATCAAGAGCTTCTTCAACCTTCATAGGTTCAATACTAGAAATGAATGAATAATGTTCACAAAAATTAGCCAAACGAGTTTTAGAGCGAGTAATTCTCCCGGTTTGAATATCATCAAAGATTTGTTCGACGGGATGATCTCTTGAAACTCTTGCTCTAACTCGTGAGAGCTTTTGTTTGGGTCGGGGTGGAACATCCTCTTCATCATCTTGTTCTTTCTCTTGGCCTTGTTCATTGTTGGTGTTGTTGTTCTCCTGTGGAGGTGGAGAAGGAGGTTGATGAGGTTCGTCTTGTTGTACTTCCTCGTTTGCTTCGTCTTGGCGTGTTCCACTTGTGGATGCCTCCAAGTCAACTCATGGTTCGCCTTGTCATGAAGTTGAGGCTCCCACTTGAACGGACGAGGTACTCTCCTTCACCTCCGTTGGGCGAATCTTGCCAATACACAAGTCTTGCATTGCTTCTGAGGGATCTTTATCTCCTACATCAATTGGCAATTGCTTTACTTGCGAGCCGTTAGATTCATCAAACTTCACATCTACCGTCTCTTCAACCTTTCAGGTGAAATTTTTGTAGACACGGTAAGTGTGAGAGTTTGAGCCATAACCGAGTATGAAACCTTCATGAGAATTAGGAGCAAATTTCAAACGATGATGCTTATCAAGAATGTAACACTTTGAGCCAAATACTCGAAAGTATCCAACTTGGGGTTTGTTACCGGTGAGAAGCTCGTATGCCGTCTTGCCAAGAAGCTTGTGAAGATATAGACGATTAGTTGCATGACAAGTTGTCTCAACCGCTTCTGCCCAAAAGTGTTTTGGCGTCTTGTATTCATCAAGCATCGTTCTCGCCATCTCAATAAGTGTCTGGTTCTTCCACTCAACAACTCCATTTTGTTGAGTTGTGTACGTAGCCAAGAACTCATGTGAAATCCCTTCTTCATCAAGAAAACGATCCACATTGGCGTTCTTGAACTCCATTCCATTGTCGCTGCGAACCTTCTTGATCTTCACTTCAAATTGATTTTGGGCCTTCCTAGCAAAGTTCTTGAAGATCTTTTGGACCTGCGATTTATCATCAAGAAAGAACACCCACGTAAATCTTGAAAAGTCATCGACAATGACTAAACCGAATGAGTTACCACCGAGTCTCTTGTAGGCATTGGGACCAAAAAGATCCATATGAAGTAGCTCGAGCAGTTTTCTCGTGGTCATTATGTTTTTCATGGGGTGGCTTCCTCCAACCTATTTTCCCGCCTGACAAGCACCGCAAAGTCTATCCTTGTCAAATATAACGTCTTTAACTCCAAGGATATGATCACCTTTAATAAGCTTATCAAGATTTCGCATGCCCACGTGGCCAAACCTTCTATGCCACAACCAACCTTTAGATGATTTAGCAATTAAGCAAGTTCTAGGTTGAGCCTTTTTAGTGAAATCAACAATGTATAGATCACCTCTACGTATACCGGTAAAGACCATATTATGATTATCTCTTTGAAACACTTGGCAATCTACTTCAGTAAATAGGATGTTGAAACCGAAATCAGCTAGTCTAGATACGGAAAGTAAATTGTATCCAAGAGATTCAACAAGCATAACATTTTGGATGGAGATGTCATGTGAGATGGCCACCTTACCCTTTGAGTTATCACCAAAAGTGACATACATTCGAGGGTCGTCATTTTCAGCAATCTCACGAAACATGTCCATGTCTCCGTTCATGTGATCGGTACATCCACTATCAAGAACCCATTCCTTTCCTCCAGCCATGTAGTCGCAAAGGTTAGCCATAAGACCAAAGTGTCGCATAGACTCATCGAGATCAAAGTCACTATCATCATCCTCTTCATAGTATCCATGTTCAACATCATCTTGTGATTGATCATCACCTAGAGAGAGTGATTCATTAGATGTATGAGCATGGCAATGTGCATCTTTATGAATTCTAATTACTTGAGAGATGATGCTACTAATGACTCCAGCATCTCCTTTGGCACGCATAAGGTCACGAAGCTCAAAAACAATCATCAAACTTAGGGTCACTAGGTTTCATTTTATGAAAAGCTATGAACTTTTGAAGAATCTCATCTAGATTTTTCAAGGAATAGTTTGGAAAATGTTCCTCAAGAAATTTCCATATGGTGTAAGCACATTCAAGAGTAGGCAAGCATACCATCAAATTTCTAGCCAATCCTCTAATGATAAGATTGATAGTTCTAAGATTGCGGATCATGTCAAGAGACTCATCGGGGGTAGGATGCAATGGATCAACAAGAGGCGCACAAGGTCTAGTAATGTACTTGTTCAAGTGATATTCATTGAAAATCTCTCTCATTTTTCCAAGCATTAAAGAACTCTCCATCAAGCATAGGCACTCCATGTCTAAAACTCCCCATCATAGACTCATCCATCTTCCTCCAATGGTGATTAAACCAAAGCAATGGATACCAATGCTCTGATGCCAATTAAAAGGATCAAGAAGAGGTGTCTAGAGGGGGGTGATTAGACCCTCAACAAGCAAAAGTAGCAGTTTTTAAGTTCTTCAAGTTGAGGTGGAGTTTTAGCACAAGTTTAAGCATTCACAATACATTTTCAAGCACGCATGGTAAGAGTATATGGGCAGCGGAAAGTAAATCATGCAAGTTGCAAGAAAGTAAAGGGATGGGATTGGAGTGTGCAAACGCAATTGGAGACACGGAGATTTTTGGCGTGGTTCCAATAGGTGGTGCTATCGTACATCCACATTGGTGGAGACTTCAACCCACAAAGGGTAACGGTTGCGTGAGTCCATGAAGGGCTCCACCCACGAAGGGTCCATGAAGAAGCAACCTTGTCTATCCCACCATGGCCATCACCCACAAAGGACTTGCCTCACTTGGGTAGATCTTCATGAAGTAGGCGATCTCCTTGCCCTTACATACTCCTTGGTTCAACTCCACAATCTTGACGGAGGCTCCCAAGTGACACCTAACCAATCTAGGAGACACCTGTGATAGCCTGGCTTAAAAGGGATGATAGACTACTCATATCAATAAGGAATTCCTTCTTTTCCGGAAGCCCATTCGGACAGAGCTCCAAAGTTAAACGTGCTCAGCTTGGAGTAATTTCAGGATGGGTGACCGACCGGGAAGTTGCTCCCGGGTGCGCACAAGTGAGAACAAAGTGCGTAGAAAAGATTAGTATTGAACTGTGGGGCCACTCTAGATCCCGCCAGGAGTAACGACCACCAGCGGGTGTGTCTGGGGCATGACAAGTTGGTATCAGAGCCGACCCTCGCGGTTACACGGATGTTTGCGCATAGGTGTGCGGTCATGTTGTTCATGATGTTTGTGACCCGTCGTGGCACACGGCATGGCACATGTACCGGACTGGATGCACAGACGTATGTGCCAAGAGGGAACGTTCCTGTGGCCTGACGAGGACGTCGGTTCCTCTGAGTGGGGGTGTATGTGATAGCCTGGCTGAATAGGGATGATAGACTTCTCATATCAATAAGGAATTCCTTCTTTTCCGGAAGCCCATTCGGACAGAGCTCCAAAGTTAAGCATGCTCAGCTTAGAGTAATTTCAGGATGGGTGACCGACTAGAAAGTTGCTCCCAGGTGTGCACGAGTGAGGACAAAGTGCACAGAAAAGACTAGTATTGATCTGTGGGGCCAGTCTAGATCCCGCCAGGAGTAACGACCATAGGCGGGTGTGTCTGGGGCGTTACAACACCACTCTCCAAAAGGTAATATATGGTGTGTTGATGATGAACTCCTTGCTCTTGTGCTTCAAATGATAGTCTCCCCAACACTCAACTCTCTCTCACAGATTTGGCTATGGTGGAAAGATGATTTGAGTGGAAAGCAACTTGGGGAAGGCTAGAGATCAAGATTCTTGTGGTTGGATTGGAATGTCTTGGTCTCAACACATGAGTAGGTGGTTATCTCTCAGAAAATGAGTAGTGGAAGTGTAGGCACGTTCTAATGGCTCTCTCTTGAATAAAGAAGGGGGTGGAGGGTTATATATAGCCGACACACAAAATCCAACCATTACACACATTTTACCCAACTCGGACAGACAGAATAGGTGAACTCGGTGAGACCGATTCAGTTCAAAATGTGAATGTTAGGATTCTCGATGGGACCGACATGATCCACCCGGTGGGACCGATGTGCTAGGGTTAGGGCAAAACCTCATCTCGGTGTGATGGATTGCATGAACCCGGTGAGACCGATTTCAGCAATGAGCAAACAGAGAGTTGGTCAGGCAAACTCAGTGGGGTCGATTGCACATTTCGGTGAGACCAAAATAATTACAATAGGTAACACAGAGTTTGCAAAGCCATCTCGGTGAGACCGAATTGATTAGGGTTTCTGGCAGTGGCTATGTCAAGTGAACTCGGTGGCACCGGATGGATCAAATCGGTGGGGCCGAGTTTGACTTTAGGTTTTGGACATATTTGGAACTGAGAGAGTGGTTCAGGGCTTTGGAGCATATCACTAAGCATTTTGAGCAAGTAGACCATTATGCAACACCTCATCCCCTTTTAATAGTATTGGCTTTTCCTATGGACCCAATGTGATCTTGAATCACTAAAATATAAATGAAGAGTCTTGAGCTTTTGCCAATCTTTGTCCTTAGCACCTTGAAGGGGTTCCACAACCTTTTGCCTTTGTTGGACTTTCTGAAATATACTAGATGAAAATATTAGTCCAACAAGAGATATGTTGACATTAATTACCAAAATCACCCAGGGAGCACTTGTGCTTTCAGAAAGGTTTTCGAAAAGTTCAAGGAGTTGACTACGATGAGACTTTCTCACCCATAGTGATGCTTAAGTCTATCCAAAACATGTTAGCAATTGCCACATTTTATGATTATGAAATCTGGCATATGGACGTCAAAACTGCATTCCTTAATGGATTTCGAAAAGAAGAGTTGTATATGATGCAACCATAAGGTTTTGTCGATCCTAAAGGTGCTAACAAAGTGTGCAAGCTCCAGCGATCCATCTATGGACTGGTGCAAGCATCTCGGAGTTGGAATATATGCTTTGATGAGGTGATCAAAGCATATGGTTTTATACAGACTTCGGAGAAGCCTGTATTTACAAGAAAGTGAGTGGGAGCTCTATAGCATTTCTAATGATATATGTGGATGACATATTGTTGATTGGAAATGATCTAGCATTTCTGGATAGCATAAAAGGATACGTAAATAAAAGTTTTTAAATGAAAGACCTCGGTGAAGCTGCTTATATATTGGGCATCAAGATCTATAGAGATACATCAGGATGCTTAATAGGACTTTCACAAAGCACATACCTTGATAAAGTTTTGAAGAAGTTCAAAATGGATCAGTCAAAGAAAGGGTTCTTGCCTATGTTACAAGGTGTGAAGTTGAGTCGGACTCAATGCCCAACCACTGTAGAAGATAGAGAAAAAATGAAAGTCATTCCCTACGCCTCAACCATAGGTTCTACCATGTATGCTATGTAGTATACCAGACCTGATGTGTGCCTTGCTATAAGTCTGGTAGGGAGGTACCAAAGTAATCCGGGAGTGGATCACTGGACAGCGGTCAAGAACATCCTAAAGTTCCTGAAAAGGACTAAGGATATGTTTCTCGTTTATGGAGGTGGCAAAGAGCTTATCGCAAATGGTTACGTCGATGCTAGTTTTGACACTGATCCGGATGACTCTAAGTCACAAACCAGATACATATTTATATTGAATGGTGGAGCTGTCAGTTGGTGCAGTTCCAAGCAGAGCGTCGTGGCAGGATCTACGTGTGAAGCGAAGTACATAGCTGCTTCGGAAGCAGCAAATGAAGGAGTCTGGATGAAGGAGTTCGTATCCGATCTAGGCGTAATACCTAGTGCATCGGGTCCAATGAAAATCTTTTGTGGCAATACTAGAGTAATTGCCTTAGCGAAGGAATCGAGATTTCACAAAAGAACCAAACACATCAAGAGACGCTTCAACTCCATCTGTGATCAAGTCAAGGATGGAGACATAGAGATTTGCAAAATACATACGGATCTGAATGTAGCAGACCCGTTGACTAAGCCTCTTCCACGAGCAAAACATGATCAGCACCAAGACTCCATGGGTGTTAGAATCATTACAATGTAATCTATATTATTGACTCCAGTGCAAGTGCGAGACTGAAGGAAATATGCCCTGGAGGCAATAATAAAGTTGTTATTTTATATTTCCTTATTCATGATAAATGTTTATTATTCATTCTAGAATTGTATTGATCAGAAACCCAAATACATGTGTGAATACATAGACAAACACTGTGTCCCTAGTGAGCCTCTACTTGGCTAGCTCGTTGATGAAAGATGGTTAAGGTTTCCTAACCATGGACATGAGTTGTCATTTGATAACGGGATCACATCATTAGGAGAATGATGTGATGGACATGACCCATCCGTTAGCTTAGCATATTGATCGTTCAGTTTTATTGATATTGCTTTCTTCATGTCAAATACATATTCCTTCGACTATGAGATTATGCAACTCCCGGATACCGGAGGAATACCTTGTGTGCTATCAAACGTCACAACGTAACTGGGTGATTATAAAGATGCTCTACAGGTATCTCCGAAGGTGTTAGTTGGGTTGCCATAGATCGAGATTAGGATTTATCAATCCGAGTATCAGAGAGGTATCTCTGGGCCTTCTCGGTAATGCTCATCATAAGAAGCCTTGCAAGCAAAGTGGCTAATAAGTTAGTTACAAGATGATGTATTACGAAATGAGTAAAGAGACTTGCCAGTAACGAGATTGAACTTGGATACCGACGATCGAATCTCGGGCAAGTAACATATCGATGACAAAGGGAATAACGTCTGTTGTCATAATGGTTCGACCAATAAAGATATTCATAGAATATATAGGAGCACGCTACTGGTTATTGATCGGAGAGGTGTCTCGGTCATGTCTACATAGTTCTTGCACCCGTAGGGTCCTCACGCTTAACGTTCGACGACGATTTAGTATTATATGAGTTTTGTGATTTGGTGATAAAATGTTGTTCGGAGTCCCAGATGAGAGCATGGACATGACGAGGAGTCTTGAAATGGTCAAGAGATAAAGATTGATATATAGGATGATTGTATTCGGACACCGGAAGTGTTCCAGAGTGTATCGGGTATTTATCAGAGTACCGGGGGTTACCGGAACCCCCGGGGGAAAGATATGGGCCATAGGAGAGGAGCACACGCCGAGTGGGAGAAGGAAAAGAGGGGGTTCGCCCCCCCCCCCCCCTCCTTCTCTCCTTCCTCTTCCCTTTTCCCCCTTCGGCAAATATGGAAGGGGGGAGGCCGAATTGGGGAGGACCCCAAGTAGGATTCCTTCTACTTGGGGCGCACCCTTGCTGCTTTCCTTCCCCACCCACCTATATATATGTAGGGAGGGGGTACCTAGAACACACAACATTAATTGTTAGCCGTGTGCGGCGCTCCCTCCTCTGTTTACACCCCAAGTCATATTCTCGCGGTGCTTAGGCGAAGCCTGATACGTCCATTTTGCATCATGTTTACCTACTGTTATTTATAATGTTTTTATGCATAATAGTGCTTTTTGAGTAATTCTAATGCCTTCTCTCTCATAATATGCAAGGTACACACATAGAGGGAGAATTCCGGCAGCTGGAAATCTGGACTTGGAAAAGCTACGTCAGGCCACCTATTCTGCACAACTCCAAATGGGTTTAAACTTCACAAGGATTTTTTATGGAATAAATAAAAAATACTGGAGCAAATAACCACCGGAGGGGGCCACCTGGTGAGCACAAGACACCAGGGCGCGCTTGCCCCCCCCCCCCGGTGCGCCCTGGTGGGTTGTGCTCAGCCCGGCCCACCTCTCGTGCCCATCTTCTGGTATATAAGTCATTTTGACCTAGAAAAAATAAGGAGAGGCCTTTCGGGATAGAGCGTCGCCGTTTCGAGGTGGAACTTGGGCAGGAGCACTATTGCCCTCCGGCGGAGCGATTCCGCTAGGCGAACATCCCTCCCGGAGGGGGAAATCATCGTCATCATTGCTACCTCTTGAGCATGCGTTGGTTTTCCCTTGAAGAGGAAAGGGTGATGTAGAAAAGTAGCGTAAGTACTTCCCTCAGTTTTTGAGAACCAAGGCATCAATATAGTACGAGACTACATGCAAATCGCCTAGTACCTGCACAAACAATCAAGAACCTTGCAACCAACGCGATAAAGGGGTTGTCAATCCCTTCACGGCCACTTGCAAAAGTGAGATCTAATAAAGATAATAAGATAAATATTTTTGGTATTTTTGTTGTATAGATTGAAAAGTAAAGATTGCAAAATAAATAGTAAACTAGAATTATAGATTAGAAACTTATATGATGTAAAGTAGACCCAGGGGCCATAGGTTTCACTAGTGGCTTCTCTCATGATAGCATATATTACAGTGGGTGAACAAATTACTGCCGAGAAATGGATAGAAAAGCGCATAGTTATGAGAATATCTAGGCATGATCATGAACATAGGCATCACGTCCATGTCAAGTAGACCGAAACGATTCTGCATCTACTACTATTACTCCACACGTCGACCGCTATCCAGCATGCATCTAGAGTATTAAGTTCATAAGAACAGAGTAACGCATTAGGCAAGATGACATGAATACATGATGTAGATGGATAAACTCAAGCAATATGATATAAAACCCATCTTTTTATCCTCGATGGCAACAATACAATACGTGTCGGTTCCCTTTCTATCAATGGGATCGAGCACCGCAAGATTGAACCCAAAGCTAAGCACTTCTCCCATTGCAAGAAAGATCAATCTAGTAGGCCAAACTAAACCGATAATTCGAAGAGACTTGCAAAGATATCAAATCATGCATATAAGAATTCATAGAAGAATCAAATATTGTTCATAGATAATCTTGATCATAAACCCACAATTCATCGGATCTCGGCAAACACACCACAAAAAGTATTACATCGAATAGATCTCCAAGAGCATCAAGGAGAACTTTGTCTTGAGAACCAAAGATAGAGAAGAAGCCATCGAGCTAATAACTATGGACCCAAAGGTCTGTGGTAAACTACTCACACATCATCGGAGAGGCTATGGTGTTGATGTAGAGGACCTTCATGATTGAATCCCCCTCCGGCAGATCACCGGAGAAGGCCCCGAGATTGGATCTCACGGGTATAGAAGGTTGCGGCGGTGGAAAAGTGGTTTCGTGGCTCCCCTGGATGTTTTCAGGGTATAAGAGTATATATATGCGAAATAAGTAGGTCGGTGGAGCTACGATGGGCCCACGAGGGTGGGGGCGCACCCTCCTGCCTCGTGGCCACCTCGTTGCGTCTCTGACTTCCACTCCAAGTCTCCTGGATTGCTTTTGTTCCAATAAAGATCCTCGCGAAGGTTTCGTTCCGTTTGGATTCCGTTTGATATTCCTTTTCTGCGAAACACTGAAATACGCAAAAAACAGCAACTGGCACTGGGCCTTCGGTTAATAGGTTAGTCCCAAAAAATAATATAAAATAGCATATTAAAGCCCATTAAACATCCAAAACGAATAATATAATAGCATGGAACAATCAAAAATTATAGATACGTTGGAGACGTATCAGCATCCCCAAGCTTAATTCCTGCTCCTCCTCGAGTAGGTAAACGATAAAAACAGAATTTTTGATGTGGAATGTTGCCTAACATAATTTTCAATGAAATCTTCTTTATTGTGGCATGAATGTTCACATGCGAAAGATTCAAGACAAAAGTTTAATATTGACATAAAAATAATAATACTTCAAGCATACTAACTAAGCAATTATGTCTTCTCAAAATAACATAGCCAAAGAAAGCTCATCCCTACAAAATCATATAGTTTGGCCATGCTCCATCTTCGTCACACAAAATGCTCTCATCATGCACAACCCTGATGACAAGCCAAGCAATTGTTTCATACTTTAGTATTCTCAAACCTTTTCAACTTCCACGCAATACATGAGCGCGAGCCATGGACATAGCACTATGGGTGGGATAGGATATGATGATGGAGGTTGTGTGGGGAAGACAAAAAGGGAGAAAGTCTCACATCGACGCAGCTAATCAATGCGCTATGGAGATGTCCATCAATTGATGTCAATGCAAGGAGTAGGGATTGCCATGCAACGGATGCACTAGAGCTATAAATGTATGAAAGCTCAACAAAAGAAACTAAGTGGGTGTGCATCCAACTTGCTTGCTAACGAAGACCTAGGGCATTTGAGGAAGCCCATTGTTGGAATATACAAGAAAGTTCTATAATGAAAAATTCCCACTAGTATATGAAAGTGAAAAAATAAGAGACTCTCTATCATGAAGATCATGGTGCTACTTTGAAGCACAAGTGTGGAAAAAGGATAGTAGCATTGTCCCTTCTTTCTTTTTCTCTCTTTTTTTTGGGCCTTCTCTTTTTTTTGGCCTTTCTCTTTTTTTTGGCCTTTCCATTTTTTTGGCCTTTCTCCTTTTTTTATTTACTCA
This sequence comes from Aegilops tauschii subsp. strangulata, assembly GCF_002575655.3. Lineage (NCBI taxonomy): Eukaryota > Viridiplantae > Streptophyta > Magnoliopsida > Poales > Poaceae > Aegilops > Aegilops tauschii. The sequence continues at coordinate 148,964,618 of NC_053035.3, read as the reverse complement.
CACGGGACAATGCTCTAATAATGATGATCATCACACTTCTATTTATTTACAACTCAAGGATTACAACTCAATACTAGAACAAAATACGACTCTATATGAGTGCCTCCGGCGGTGTACCGGCATGGGTAATGAATCAAGAGTGACATGTATGAAAAATTATGCATGGTGGCCTTGCCACAAATACGATGTCAACTAGATGATCATGCAAGGCAATATGACAATAATGAAGCGTGTCATAATAAATGGAATGGTGGAAAGTTGCATGGCAATATATCTCGGAATGGCTATGGAAATGCCATAATAGGTAGGTATGGTGGCTGTTTTGAGGAAGATATAAGGAGGCTTATGTGTGATAGAGGGTATCATATCATGGGGTTTGGTTGCACCGGCGAAGTTTGCACCAACTCTCAAGGTGAGAAAGGGCAATGCATGGTACCGAAGAGGCTAGCCATGATGGAAGGGTGAGAGTGCGTATAATCCATGGACTCAATATTAGTCATAAAGAACTCTCATACTTATTGCAAAAATCTACAAGTCATCAAAACCAAGCACTACGCGCATGCTCCTAGGGGGATAGATTGGTAGGAAAAGAGCATCGCTCGTCCCTGACCGCCACTCATAAGGAAAGCAATCAAAGAAACACCTCATGCTTCAAATTTGTCACACAACGGTTACCATACGTGCATGCTACGGGACTTGCAAACTTCAACACAAGTATTTCTCAAATTCACAATTACTCAACTAGCATGACTCTAATATTACCATCTTCATATCTCAAAACAATCATCAAGTATCAAACTTCTCATAGTGTTCAATGCACTCTATATGGAAGTTTTTATTATACCCATCTTGGATGCATACCATATTAGGACCAATTTTATAGTCAAAGCAAATTACCATGCTGTTCTAAAAGACTCTCAAAATAATATAAGTGAAGCATGAGAGATTGAATGATTTCTATAAAATAAAACCACCACCGTGCTCTAAAAGGTATAAGTGAAGCACTAGAGCAAAATTAACTAGCTCAAAAGATATAAGTGAAGCACATAGAGTATTCCAATAAATTCCAATTCATGTATGTATCTCCCGAAAGGTGTGTACAGAAAGGATCATTGTGGTAAACTAAAAATCAAAGACACAAATCATACAAGACGCTCCAAGCAAAACACATATCATGTGGTGAATAAAAATATAGCCTCAAGTAAAGTTACCGATAGACGAAGACGAAAGAGGGGATGCCTTCCGGGGCATCCCCAAGATTAGGCTTTTGGTTGTCCTTGAATTTTACCTTGGGGTGCCTTGGGCATCCCCAAGCTTAGGCTCTTGCCACTCCTTATTCCAAAATCCATCAAATCTTTACCCAAAAACTTGAAAACTTCACAACACAAAACTTAAACAGAAAATCTCATGAGCTCCGTTAGTATAAGAAAACAAATCACCACTTTAAGGTACTGTAATGAACTCATTCTTTATTTATATTGGTGTTAAACCTACTGTATTCCAACTTCTCTATGGTTCATACCCCCCGATACTAGCCATAGATTCATCAAAATAAGCAAACAACACACGAAAAACAGAATCTGTCAAAAACAGAATAGTCTGTAGTAATCTGTATCAAACGTATACTTCTGTAACTCCAAAAATTCTGAAATACATTGTTGGACGTGAGGAATTTATCTATTAATCATATGCAAAAATAATCAACCTAAAATCACTCTCCAGTAAACAATGGCAGCTAATCTCGTGAGCGCTAAAGTTTCTGTTTTTTACAGCAAGATCGCAAAGACTTCACCCAAGTCTTCTCAAAGGTTCTACTTGGCACAAACACTAATTAAAACATAAAACCACATCTAAACAGAGGCTATATGAAATATTTATTACTAAACAGGAACAAAAAGCAAGGAACAAAAATAAAATTGGGTTGCCTCCCAACAAGCGCTATCGTTTAACGCCCCTAGCTAGGCATAAAAAAAATAATAGATCTAGGTATTGTCATCTTTGGTATGCAATCCATAAGTGGCTCTCATAATAGATTCATAAGGTAATTTAATTTTCTTTATAGGAAAGTGTTCCATGCCTTTCCTTAATGGAAATTGGAATCTAATATTTCCTTCTTTTATATCAATAATTGCACCAATCGTTCTAAGGAAAGGTCTACCAAGAATAATAGGACATGTAGGATTGCAATCTATATCAAGAACAATGAAATCTACGGGCACATAATTCCTATTTGCAACAATAAGAACATCATTAATCCTTCCCATAGGTTTCTTAATGGTGGAATCCGCAAGGTGCAAATTTAAAGAACAATCATCAAATTCACGAAAACCTAACACATCACACAAAGTTTTTGGAATCGTGGAAGCACTAGCACCCAAATCACATAAACCATAGAATTCATGATCTTTAATATTAATTTTAATATTAGGTTCTCACTCCTCATAAAGTTTTCTATGAATAGAAACTTCTAATTCAAGCTTTTCTTCATAAGATTGCATTAAAGCATCAATGATATGTTTAGTAAAAGCTTTGTTTTGATCATAAGCATGAGGAGAATTTAACACGGATTGTAACAAGGAAATAAAATCTATCAAAGAGCAATTATCATAATTAAATTCCTTGAAATCCAAAATAGTGGCATTGCTATGTAAAGTTTTGACCTCTTCAATCCCACTTTTACCAATTTTTGCATCAAGATTTAAAAACTCCGAATCATTGGGACGCCTTTTAACTAAAGTTGACTCATCTCCAGTCCCATCTTTATCAAGATTCATATTGGAAAAAAAGATTTAATAGAAGACACATCAATCACTTTTAGATCTTCATCATTATTATCATGAAAACTAGAAGAACACGCTTTCACAAAGCAATCTTTTTAGCACGCATCCTAGCGGTTCTTTCTTTGCACTCATCAATGGAAATTCTCATGGCTTTGAGAGACTCATTGATATCATTCTTAGGTGGAATAGATCTAAGTTTCAAAGAATCAACATCAAGAGAAATTATATCCACGTTCCTAGTCAACTCATCAATCTTAGGCAATTTTTCTTCAAGCAAAGCATTGAAATTCTTTGCGAATTCATAAATTCTTTAACACTAGTCTCAAAATCAGAGGGCATCTTATAAAAATTTCCATAAGAGTTGTTGTAGGAATTACCATAATTATTAGAGGAATAACTAGGGAACGACAATTAAAGTTTCCTCTATACGCGTTATTACCAAAGTTGTTCCTACCAACAAAATTCACATCCATAGATCATTATTATTCTCAATCAAAGTGGACAAAGGCATATCATTAGGATCAGAAGAAACACTCTTATTAGCAAACAATTTCATAAGTTCATCCATCTTTCCACTCAAAACATTAATCTCTTCTATCGCATGAACCTTTTTACTAGTGCATCTTTCGGTATGCCATTGAGAATAATTAACCATAATATTATCTAGGAGTTTAGTAGCTTATCCTAAAGTGATTTCCATAAAAGTAGCTCCCGCGACCGAATCTAAAAGATTTCTAGAAGCAAAATCCAATCCGGCATAATTTTTTTGTATAATCATCCATAGATTCAAACCATGTATTGGGCAATTACGTATCATTAATTTCATCCTCTCCCAAGCTTGTGCAACATGCTCATGATCAAGTTGCTTAAAATTCATAATATCGTTTCTAAGAGAGATGATCTTAGTGGGAGGAAAATACTTAGAGATAAAAGCATCCTTGCACTTATTCCATGAATCAATACTATTCTTAGGCAAAGAAGAGAACCAAGTTTTAGCACGGTCTCTAAGCGAAAACAGAAATAGTTTCAATTTAACAATATCATTGTCCATATCTGTCTTCTTTTGCATATCGCACAAATCAACAAAGTTGTTTAGATGGGTAGCGGCATCTTCACTAGGAAGGCCAGAAAATTGATCTTCATGACAAGATTCAACAAAGCAGCATTAATTTCACAAGATTCAGCATCGGTAATAGGAGCAATCGGAGTGCTAATAAAATCATTGTTGTTGGAATTGGAAAAGTCACACAATTTAGTATTGTCTTGAGCCATCGTGACAAACAATCAATCCAACACACAAGAAGCAAGCGAAAAAGAGGCGAACGAAAAAGGGCGAATAAAACGACAAAGGTGAAGTGGGGGAGAGGAAAACGAGAGGCAAATGGCAAATAATGTAATGCGAGGGATAAGAGTTTGTGATGGGTACTTGGTATGTCTTGACTTGAGCGTAGATCTCCCCGACAACGGCGCCAGAAATCCTTCTTGCTACCTCTTGAGCATGCGTTGGTTTTCCCTTGAAGAGCAAAGGGTGATGCAGCAAAGTAGCGTAAGTATTTCCCTCAGTTTTTGAGAACCAAGGTATCAATCCAGTAGGAGACTACACGCAAATTGCCTAGTACATGCACAAACAATCAAGAACCTTGCAACCAACGTGATAAAGGGGTTGTCAATCCCTTCATGGCCACTTGCAAAAGTGAGATCCGATAAAGATAATAAGATAAATATTTTTGGTTTTTTGTTGTATAGATTGAAAAGTAAAGATTGCAAAATAAATAGTAAACTAGAATTATATATCGGAAACTTATATGATGTAAAGTAGACCCGGGGGCCATAGGTTTCACTAGTGGCTTCTCTCATGATAGCATATATTACGGAGGGTGAACAAGTTACTGCCGAGCAATTGATAGAAAAGCGCATAGTTATGAGAATATCTAGGCATGATCATGCACATATGCATCATGTCCGTGTCAAGTAGACCGAAACGATTCTGCATCTACTACTATTACTTCACACGTCGACCGCTATCCAGCATGCATCTAGAGTATTAAGTTCATAAGTACAGAGTAACGCATTAGGCAAGATGACATGATGTAGAGGGATAAACCCAAGCAATATGATATAAACCCATCTTTTTATCCTTGATGGCAACAATACAATATGTGTCGGTTCCCTTTCTGTCACTGGGATCGAGCACCGCAAGATTGAACCCAAAGTTAAGCACTTCTCCCATTGCAAGAAAGATCAATCTAGTAGGCCAAACTAAACCAATAATTCGAAGAGACTTGCAAAGATATCAAATCATGCATATAAGAATTCAGAGAAGAATCAAATATTGTTCATAGATAATCTTGATCATAAACCTACAATTCATCGGATCTCGGCAAACACACCGCAAAAAGTATTACATCGAATAGATATCCAAGAACATCGAGGAGAACTTTGTATTGAGAACCAAAGAGAGAGAAGAAGCCATCTAGCTAATAATTATGGACCCGAAGGTCTGTGGTAAACTACTCACACATCATCGGAGAGGCTATGGTGTTGATGTAGAAGCCCTCCGTGATCGAATCCCCCTCCGGCAGATCACCGGAAAAGGCCCCAAGATGGGATCTCACGGTATAAATCCCAAATTTTCAATTTGGATGTTATACGTAGGTCATCCTATGCATATCATATTTTAGTTGCATTTTGTCAGTGATCCTAGAAATCCTAAGCAACTCAAGGACCCACGGAGAGAGTTGGGGATTTCATTTATTTTCATATTTGAATTTTCTCAAATTTGAAAACAGGATCATTTTGATTTTAATAATTTTTCTCTTCGAAATATTTCCGATATTAAAATAAATGAGTGGAGATAAAATGAATTTTCCAAAATAAGAGAGGAATATTGGAGGAAAAGTGTTAAAATCAAATAAATATTTTATTTGGAATTTTATTGCTATTTTATTTGAATTAGAAAAATATGCATTTTTCAAAATTGCATTTTTAGGCCAGAAAAATGTTCACTTTGTTCTAAATATTTTATTTAGACAGTGAAAATTGTTTTTGCCATTTTTTAAAAAAATCTATTTTATAGGATTTTTGTTTTTCGGTGGAATTTATTTAAAAAAAATCCTGGACCGACTGGGCCGAAACCCAGCCGGCCCACTCCCGCGCGCCGCCGCCTTCCCCGCCGCCGTGCCGCACACGGACGCCGAGGGGGAGTCCGAGCCGGACTCCGCCCCGGGTCGGCACCCTCCCCAAGCCAAGCGCCGCCCCGCCCCTTTATAAGCTTGTCGCCCCGCCGCCTCACCTCCCCGCCCCGAGCCGCAGCCACCGCCGCCGAGCCGCGCCGCGGCACCCCGCCGCCTCGCCGTTGCCCGCACCGCCGCCGGATCTCTTCGTCGCGCCACTGCCGGTCTTGTTCAAAGAATCGGTAAAAACCGCCGCCGTCGCCCAGTTTTTTTGGTTTTTCGTTTGGATCGGTTGGATCAGCTTTTTTCGGTTCCGCTAATTAGCGAATTTTTGCCCGAACGCATCTGTTCGCGAACGCGTTCGTTCGTTCATCTCTGATAACGAACGTTCATTCGTTAGTCTTTTTCTTTTTATTTTATTTTCGGCCAGGGACCTATTCGCGATAATTTTTATCGCGGATTAGCCCCTGATCTTAAATCCCTCGCAACTTTTTAACCATTCGTCCAAATCCAGTGAAACCAACGTGAAAATCTTTGTCTCGAACCCCTCTTTCCAGTTAATCAACTTGAACATGATTTTGACAATTTAATAGTTGTTTCAAGTAGATTTGAATTCGAACTTCTTTTGATCGTAGTTTGAGTTTCGTAGCTCCGATTTGATTGGTTCTTTTTGCAAATCTAAGCACTTCAGTTGAACTTTCAGTTTGGACTTTCTCATCTGAGTTTTACCCTTGCATCTATGCTTGAGTGCTTATGTATGCTATTGTTTGTTTGCGATAGAATTTCCGGAGTGCGAAGCATGCTACTACGAGTCTCTAGGGTTTGCAGATCGTCAGCAGGGCAAGTAACATTTGATCATACTTTTCATACCCAGTTTTTATGCATTAATTTCAACCCTCAAACATTGCATGAGTAGGTCTGATAACATGTGGGTATTGGGAAGTAGTTGATGAGGTAGATCCTATTGTCCTTTATTTAAACCATGGGAGTTACTACGTTATGCTTATACTGCTATGCTATGCTCGTAGACGTGGTTTGGTTTGAGAGATTCATAACAGTTGTGAGTATTATTGAGCTAAGGGTTTATTTAAGGTGACTACTTTAACACACATCTGGGTGGATTGTTGGTGGGCACCTGGGGAATCCAGTGTTGTCCAAGGAGATCCCGGGGTACCCGTGTGATCATCCTATGGTTCGCCACTCAGGCTCAAAAGGATCATAAGATCATTCATGCTAGAAACTTCCGTGTGCAGCCACAAGCCATTATGGGCTCTGGCATAGTTGAGTAAGTTGTGGGAATCTTTTCCATGATGGGCTAGCAGATGTAGGGGGTTGTAGGTGTACCGGCCTATCTATCGGATAAGGGGACCTCTTCGGAAAGACTGTGTCTCGGTCATCCGTTTCTCAAACACCATGCAGTGCGAGAAATACAATGGAGGAGATCGAGTATTGTGGGGAAAAGTGCGCAAACCTCTGCAGAGTGTACAAACTAATCATGATTAGCCGTGTCCCCGGTTATGGACATCTTGAGTATCTGGTTCTTGAATTATTGATGTGATCTCAGCACTCTAAATTAATTTTGTTGGGTTGTTAATTACTATTTAATTGGGATTGAGATGGGGTTTCCATTCTCAATGTTTATCAACCAACTTTGTAGTTAAATAAAATTATATTCCTTTGCAGTAGGGAAAATTTGGCTTTTCGCAAAAAAACATGATAACCATAGAGCCTCCACCAGCCATATATGCATGTAGTGTTAGCATTTACCTTGTTCATTGCTCTAGAGTGTTATTTTGCCAGCATATTCCATGTGCTGGCCCGTTTTGGGCTGCAACATATTATGTTGCAGACTTTTCAGACGAAGAGTAAGGTGTGCTAGGTCGTTGCCGTGCACTCAGCTATGCCGATGGAGTTGATGGACTCATTTACCTTTGATGCTTCCGCAGTTATCTTATTTAGATGGCCTTAAGCCATATTATTGTAATAAGTTCTCTTTTGAGACATTCGATGTAATAAGTGTGTGATTGCACTCTGTTATAAATCCTTCAAGTACTGTGTGTGTCAGCATTACCAATCCAAGGATGACACTTACGCACAGAGATTTGACCGTTTGAGGACGGATCGCTACAAGATTGTATCAGAGCACACGCTGACTATAGGACGCGACCACTAAGATAAGCCATAGGTCACTCTTCTATATTCATCTCTGACTCCTCTCCATTTTCCACTCTATAGATGGCGGACCCAAGGAACAAGTTTGCTCAACCGGATGAAGATACGCCCTTTGGACGACACTTGAAGGAAGTCACTAGGTACCTGAACATCGGAATACCAAGATTCACCGGGACCTACATGAAGGAAATATGCCCTAGAGGCAATAATAAAGTTATTATTTGTTTCCTTATATCATGATAAATGTTTATTATTCATGCTAGAATTGTATTAACCCGAAACATAATACATGTGTGAATACATAGACAAACAGAGTGTCACTAGTATGCCTCTACTTGACTAGCTCGTTGATCAAAGATGGTTATGTTTCCTAGCCATAGACATGAGTTGTCATTTGATTAACGGGATCACATCATTAGGAGAATGATGTGATTGACTTGACCCATTCCGTTAGCTTAGCACTCGATCGTTTAGTATGTTGCTATTGCTTTCTTCATGACTTATACATGTTCCTATGACTATGAGATTATGCAACTCCCGTTTACCGGAGGAACACTTTGTGTGCTACCAAACGTCACAACGTAACTGGGTGATTATAAAGGTGCTCTACAGGTGTCTCCAAAGGTACTTGTTGGGTTGGCGTATTTCGAGATTAGGATTTGTCACTCCGATTGTCGGAGAGGTATCTCTGGGCCCACTCAGTAATACACATCACTATAAGCCTTGCAAGCATTGTGACTAATGAGTTAGTTGCGGGATGATGTATTACGGAACGAGTAAAGAGACTTGCCGGTAACGAGATTGAACTAGGTATCGAGATACCGACGATCGAATCTCGGGCAAGTAACATACCGATGACAAAGGGAACAACGTATGTTATTATGCGGTCTGACCGATAAAGATCTTCGTAGAATATGTGGGAACCAATATGAGCATCCAGGTTCCGCTATTGGTTATTGAGCGGAGAGGTGTCTCGGTCATGTCTACATAGTTCTCGAACCCGTAGGGTCCGCACGCTTAACGTTACGATGACAGTTATATTATGAGTTTATATGTTCTGATGTACCGAAGGTTGTTCGGAGTCCTGGATGTGATCACGGACATGACGAGGAGTCTCGAAATGGTTGAGACATAAAGATTGATATATTGGAAGCCTATGTTTGGACATCGGAAGTGTTCCGGGTGAAATCGGGATTTTTCCGGAGTACCGGGAGGTTACTGGAACCCCCCGGTAACTTAATGGGCCTTATTGGGCCTAGGTGGAAGAGAGGAGAGGAGGCCAGGGCAGGGCCGCGCGCCCCTCCCCCCAGTCCGAATAGGACAAGGAGAGGGGGCCGGCGCCCCCCCTTCCTTCCTCCCCTCCACCTTTTCCCCCTTCCTCTCCTAGTCCAACATGGAAAGGGGGGAGTCCTACTCCCGATAGGAGTAGGACTCCTCCTGGCGTGCCTCTCCTCCCTTGGCCGGCGGCCTCCCCCTTGCTCCTTTATATACGGGGGCAGGGGGCACCTCTCTACACACAATTGATCAACGATCTTTTATATTACACCTCGATAATATCGTAGCGGTGCTTAGGTGAAGCCCTGCGTCGGTAGAACATCATCATCGTCACCATGCCGTCGTGCTGACGAAACTCTCCCTCAACACTCGGCTGGATCGGAGTTCGAGGGACTTCATCGAGCTGAACATGTGCTGAACTGGGAGGTGCCGTGCGTTCGATACTTGATCGGTTGGATCGTGAAGATGTACGACTACATCAACCGCGTTGTGTTAAACGCTTCCGCTATCGGTCTACGAGGGTACGTGGACAACACTCTCCCCTCTCGTTGCTATGCATCACCATGATCTTGCGTGTGCGTAGGAAATTTTTGAAATTACTACGTTCCCCAATAGTTGCATCCGAGCCTGGTTTTATGCGTTGATGTTATATGCACGAGTAGAACACAAGTGAGTTGTGGGCGATATAAGTCATACTGCTTACCAGCATGTCATACTTTGGTTCGGCGGTATTCTGAGATGAAGCGGCCCGGACCGACATTACGCGTACGCTTAAGCGAGACTGGTTTCACCGTTGCGAGCACTCGTTGCTTAAAGGTGACTGGCGGGTGTCTGTCTCTCTCACTTTAGTTGAACCGAGTGTGGCTACGCCCGGTCCTTGCGAAGGTTAAAACAGCACCAACTTGACAAACTATCGTTGTGGTTTTGATGCGTAGGTAAGAGCGGTTCTTGCTAAGCCCATAGCAGCCACGTAAAACTTGCAACAACAAAGTAGAGGACGTCTAACTTGTTTTTGCAGGGCATGTTGTGATGTGATATGGTCAAGACATGATGCTATATTTTATTGTATGAGATGATCATGTTTTGTAACCGAGTTATCGGCAACTGGCAGGAGCCATATGGTTGTCGCTTTATTGTATGCAATGCAATCGCCATGTAATTGTTTTACTTTATCACTAAGTGGTAGCGATAGTCGTAAAAGCAATAGTTGGCGAGACGACAACGATACTACGATGGAGATCAAGGTGTCGCGCCGGTGACGATGGTGGTCATGACGGTGCTTCGGAGATGGAGATCACAAGCACAAGATAATGATGGCCATATCATATCACTTATATTGATTGCATGTGATGTTTATCTTTTATGCATCTTATCTTGCTTTGATTGACGGTAGCATTATAAGATGATCTCTCACTAAAATTTCAAGATAAAAGTGTTCTCCCTGAGTATGCACCGTTGCGAAAGTTCTTCATGCTGAGACACCACGTGATGATCGGGTGTGATAGGCTCTACGTTCAAATACAATGGGTGCAAAACAGTTGCACACGCGGAATACTCAGGTTAAACTTGACGAGCCTAGCATATGCAGATATGGCCTCGAAACACGGAGACCGAAAGGTCGAGCGTGAATCATATAGTAGATATGATCAACATCGTGATGTTCACCATTGAAGCTACTCCATCTCACGTGATGATCGGACATGGTTTAGTTGATTTGGATCACGTAATCACTTAGATGATTAGAGGGATGTCTATCTAAGTGGGAGTTCTTAAGTAATATGATTAATAGAACTTAAATTTATCATGAACTTAGTACCTGATAGTATCTTGCTTGTCTATTTTAATTGTAGATAAATGGCCCGTGCTGTTGTTCCGTTGAATTTTAATGCGTTCCTTGAGAAACTAAAGTTGAAAGACGATGGTAGCAATTACACGGACTGGGTCCGTAACTTGAGGATTATCCTCATTGCTGTACAGAAGAATTACGTCCTGGAAGCACCGCTGGGTGCCAGGCCTCCTGCAAGAGCAACACCAGAAGTTATGAACGTCTGGCAGAGCAAAGCTGATGACTACTCGATAGTTCAGTGTGCCATGCTTTACGGCTTAGAACCGGGTCTTCAACGACGTTTTGAATGTCATGGAGCATATGAGATGTTCCAGGAGTTGAAGTTAATATTTCAAGCAAATGCCCGGATTGAGAGATATGAAGTCTCCAATAAGTTCTACAGCTGCAAGATGGAAGAGAGTAGTTCTGTCAGTGAGCATATACTCAAAATGTCTGGGTATAATAATCACTTGATTCAACTGGGAGTTAATCTTCCGGATGATAGCGTCATTGACAGAATTCTCCAATCACTGCCACCAAGCTACAAGAGCTTCGTGATGAACTATAACATGCAAGGGATGAATAAGACAATTCCCGAGCTCTTCGCAATGCTAAAGGCAGCGGAGGTAGAAATCAAAAAGGAGCATCAAGTGTTGATGGTCAATAAGACCACTAGTTTCAAGAAAAAGGGCAAAGGGAAGAAGAAGGGGAACTTCAAGCAGAACAGCAAGCAAGTTGCTGTTCAGGAGAAGAAACCCAAGTCTGGACCTAAGCCTGAAACTGAGTGCTTCTACTGCAAGCAGACTGGTCATTGGAAGCGGAACTGCCCCAAGTATTTCGCGGATAAGAAGGATGGCAAGGTTAACAAAGGTATATGTGATATACATGTTATTGATGTGTACCTTACTAATGCTCGCAGTAGCACCTGGGTATTTCATACAGGTTCTGTTGCTAATATTTGCAACTCGAAACAGGGGCTATGGATTAAGCGAAGATTGGCTAAGGACGAGGTGACGATGCGCGTGGGAAATGGTTCCAAAGTCGATGTGATCGCGGTCGGCACGCTACCTCTACATCTACCTTCGGGATTAGTTTTAGACCTAAATAATTGTTATTTGGTGCCAGCGTTAAGCATGAACATTATATCTGGATCTTGTTTAATGCGAGATGGTTATTCATTTAAATCAGAGAATAATGGTTGTTCTATTTATATGAATAATATCTTTTATGGTCATGCACCCTTGAAGAGTGGTCTATTTTTATTAAATCTCGATAGTAGTGACACACATATTCATAATGTCGAAGCCAAAAGATGCAGAGTTGATAATGATAGTGCAACTTATTTGTGGCACTACCGTTTAGGTCATATCGGTGTAAAGCGCATGAAGAAACTCCATAATGATGGACTTTCGGAATCACTTGATTATGAATCACTTGGTACTTGCGAACCGTGTCTCATGGGCAAGATGACTAAAACACAGTTCTCCGGAACTATGGAGAGAGCAACTGATTTGTTGGAAATCATACATACAGATGTATGTGGTCCGATGAATATTGAGGCTCGTGGCGGATATCGTTATTTTCTCACCTTCACAGATGATTTGAGCAGATATGGGTATATCTACTCAATGAAACATAAGTCTGAAACATTTGAAAAGTTCAAAGAATTTCAGAGCGAAGTTGAAAATCATCGTAACAAGAAAATAAAGTTTCTATGATCAGATTGTGGAGGAGAATATTTGAGTTACGAGTTTGGCCTACATTTGATACAATGTGGAATAGTTTCGCAACTCACGCCACCCGGAACACCACAACGTAATGGTGTGTCCGAACATCGTAATCGTACTTTACTAGATATGGTGCGATCTATGATGTCTCTTACTGATTTACCGCTATCGTTTTGGGGTTATGCTTTAGAGACGGCTGCATTCACTCTAAATAGGACACCATCGAAATCTGTTGAGATGACGCCTTATGTACTATGGTTTGGCAAGAAACCAAAGTTGTCGTATCTTAAAGTTTGGGGTTGCGATGCTTATGTGAAGAAACTTCAACCTGATAAGCTCAAACCTAAATCGGAGAAATGTGTCTTCATAGGATACCCAAAGGAGACTGTTGGGTACACCTTCTATCACAGATCCGAAGGCAAGACATTCGTTGCTAAGAATGGATCCTTTCTAGAGAAGGAGTTTCTCTCAAAAGAAGTGAGTGGGAGGAAAGTAGAACTTGATGAGGTAACTGTACCTGCTCCCTTATTGGAAAGTAGATCATCACAGAAATCAGTTTCTGCGACACCTACACCAATTAGTGAGGAAGTTAATGATACTGATCATGAAACTTCAGATCAAGTTATTACTGAACCTCGTAGGCCAACCGGATTAAGATCCGCACCAGAGTGGTACGGTAATCCTGTTCTGGAGGTTATGTTGCTAGACCATGACGAACCTACGAACTATGAAGAAGCGATGGTGAGCCCAGATTCCGCAAAATGGCTTGAGGCCATGAAATCCGAGATGGGATCCATGTATGAGAACAAAGTATGGACTTTGGTTGACTTGCCCGATGATCGACAAGCCATTGAAAATAAATGGATCTTCAAGAAGAAGACTGACGCTGACGGTAATGTTACTGTCTATAAAGCTCGACTTGTTGCGAAAGGTTTTCGAAAAGTTCAAGGGATTGACTACGATGAGACCTTCTCACCCGTAGCGATGCTTAAGTCTGTCCGAATCATGTTAGCAATTGCCGCATTTTATGATTATGAAATTTGGCAAATGGATGTCAAAACTGCATTCCTGAATGGATTTCTGGAAGAAGAGTTGTATATGATGCAACCGGAAGGTTTTGTCGAGCCAAAGGGAGCTAACAAAGTGTGCAAGCTCCAGCGATCCATTTATGGACTGGTGCAAGCCTCTCGAAGTTGGAATAAACGCTTTGATAGTGTGATCAAAGCATTTGGTTTTATACAGACTTTTGGAGAAGCATGTATTTACAAGAAAGTGAGTGGGAGCTCAGTAGCATTTCTGATATTATATGTGGATGACATATTGCTAATTGGAAATGATATAGAATTTCTGGGTAGCATAAAGGGATACTTGAATAAGAGTTTTTCAATGAAAGACCTCGGTGAAGCTGCATATATATTTGGCATCAAGATCTATAGAGATAGATCAAGACGCTTAATTGGACTTTCACAAAGCACATACCTTGACAAAGTTTTGAAGAAGTTCAAAATGGATCAAGCAAAGAAAGGGTTCTTGCCTGTACTACAAGGTGTGAGATTGAGTAAGACTCAATGCCCGACCACTGCAGAAGATAGAGAGAAGATGAAAGATGTTCCCTATGCTTCAGCCATAGGCTCTATCATGTATGCAATGCTGTGTACCAGACCTGATGTGTGCCTTGCTATAAGTTTAGCAGGGAGGTACCAAAGTAATCCAGGACTGGATCACTGGACAGCGGTCAAGAACATCCTGAAATACCTGAAAAGGACTAAGGATATGTTTCTCGTTTATGGAGGTGACAAAGAGCTCATCGTAAATGGTTACGTTGATGCAATCTTTGACACTGATCCGGACGATTCTAAATCGCAAACCGGATACGTATTTACATTGAACGGTGGAGCTGTCAGTTGGTGCATTTCTAAGCAAAGTGTCGTGGCGGGATCTACGTGTGAAGCGGAGTACATAGCTGCTTCGGAAGCAGTAAATGAAGGAGTCTGGATGAAGGAGTTCATATCCGATCTAGGTGTCATACCTAGTGCATCGGGACCAATGAAAATCTTTTGTGACAATACTGGTGCAATTGCCTTAGCAAAGGAATCCGGATTTCACAAGAGAACCAAGCACATCAAAAGACGCTTCAATTCCATCCGGGATTTAGTCCAGGTGGGAGACATAGAAATTTGCAAGATACACACGGATCTGAATGTTCCAGACCCGTTGACTAAGCCTCTTCCACGAGCAAAACATGATCAGCACCAAGACTCCATGGGTGTGAGAATCATTACTGTGTAATCTAGATTATTGACTCTAGTGCAAGTGGGAGACTGAAGGAAATATGCCCTAGAGGCAATAATAAAGTTATTATTTATTTCCTTATATCATGATAAATGTTTATTATTCATGCTAGAATTGTATTAACCCGAAACATAATACATGTGTGAATACATAGACAAACAGAGTGTCACTAGTATGCCTCTACTTGACTAGCTCGTTGATCAAAGATGGTTATGTTTCCTAGCCATAGACATGAGTTGTCATTTGATTAACGGGATCACATCATTAGGAGAATGATGTGATTGACTTGACCCATTCCGTTAGCTTAGCACTCGATCGTTTAGTATGTTGCTATTGCTTTCTTCATGACTTATACATGTTCCTATGACTATGAGATTATGCAACTCCCATTTACCGGAGGAACACTTTGTGTTCTACCAAACGACACAACGTAACTGGGTGATTATAAAGGTGCTCTACAGGTGTCTCCAAAGGTACTTGTTGGGTTGGCGTATTTCGAGATTAGGATTTGTCACTCCGATTGTCGGAGAGGTATCTCTCGGCCCACTCAGTAATACACATCACTATAAGCCTTGCAAGCATTGTGACTAATGAGTTAGTTGCGGGATGATGTATTACGGAACGAGTAAAGAGACTTGCCGGTAACGAGATTGAACTAGGTATCGAGATACCGACGATCGAATCTCGGGCAAGTAACATACCGATGACAAAGGGAACAACGTATATTGTTATGCGGTCTGACCGATAAAGATCTTCGTAGAATATGTGGGAACCAATATGAGCATCCAGGTTCCGCTATTGGTTATTGAGCAGAGAGGTGTCTCGGTCATGTCTACATAGTTCTCGAACCCGTAGGGTCCGCACGCTTAACGTTACGATGACAGTTATATTATGAGTTTATATGTTTTGATGTACCGAAGGTTGTTCGGAGTCCCAGATGTGATCACGGACATGACGAGGAGTCTCGAAATGGTCGAGACATAAATATTGATATATTGGAAGCCTATGTTTGGACATCGGAAGTGTTCCGGGTGAAATCAGGATTTTTCCGGAGTACCGGGAGGTTACTGGAACCCCCCGGTAACTTAATGGGCCTTATTGGGCCTAGGTGGAAGAGAGGAGAGGAGGCCAAGGCAGGGCCGCGCGCCCCTCCCCCCAGTCCGAATAGGACAAGGAGAGGGGGGCGGAGCCCCCCTTCCTTCCTCCCCTCCACCTTTTCCCCTTCCTCTCCTAATCCAACATGGAAAGGGGGGAGTCCTACTCCCGGTAGGAGTAGGACTCCTCCTGGCGCGCCTCTCCTCCCTTGGCCGGCGGCCTCCCCCTTGCTCCTTTATATACTGGGGCAGGGGGGCACCTCTCTACACACAATTGATCAACGATCTTTTAGCCGTGTGCGGTGCCCCCCTCCACCATATTACACCTCGATAATATCGTAGCGGTGCTTAGGCGAAGCCCTGCGTCGGTAGAACATCATCATCGTCACCACGCCGTCGTGCTGACGAAACTCTCCCTCAACACTCGGCTGGATCGGAGTTCGAGGGACGCCATCGAGCTGAACGTGTGCTGAACTCGTAGGTGTCGTGCGTTCGGTACTTGATCGGTCGGATCGTGAAGACGTACCACTACATCAACTGCGTTGTGTTAAACGCTTCCGCTATCGGTCTACGAGGGTACGTGGACAACACTCTCCCCTCTCGTTGCTATGCATCACCATGATCTTGCGTGTGCGTAGGAATTTTTTTGAAATTACTACGTTCCCAAACACTACACTGCCACTTTACCAGAAGAGGAGCATTGGATGATTCGAGTTCATGTTCCAGGAAGGACATTCGCGCCAGTTACCGAGCCCATAGAGTTTTCCTTCGATGCACCAACCTGGAGCCTAGGAAAGAGCGTGGTAGCCCACATCGCCATGGGACGCATCGGCGAAGTCTACAACAAGGATCTTAAGGACGCCATCTACCAAATATGTGGGTGCCGAGATGAGCAATGGGAGATGATCAGCACCAGGAGGGACAAGTCCATTGCAGCCTTTATCCAGGAGTTAAACCAGCACATTCGCCGCCAGGAGAACCAAATGTGCGCCAACATGATAGATCTGAAGAAGGTGATGACCAGGAACATGGAGCTTGAAAAGGAACTCAAGTCTACACGCGATGGATATGAGGAGGAAATCGTAGTACTACTGGAGAAGAATGAAGACCTGAAGAAGAAGCTAGGAGTATTCATGGGAGACCCCGCGCCAGGAGGAGATGACGACCATCCCGAGGACTACATCATCATCGACGACACTGACTCCGACCCCGACAGTAGTGATGATGATTACGAAGATGAAGCTGGAGTGGATATCATGGAGTCTTCCACCGATCAAAATTTCTAGTCGACCACCATATTATCACTAGTATTCCCCCATGTATATAGTAGTAGTCCGAGTATTTTGTAACGGTAGTTAGATCGTTTGTATGCCCTTGTTTGAATTGAGTGGTGTGATATGAATGTGTTTAACTCATGTGCATATGGGTAGTGTTTTCCCCTTTAGACCTCATTCTATTCTAATCTCTCCCCTCTAAACCCATCAGATGCCTCCGAGACGTGACCCCGGATTTGTCTTCCCACCAGAGCTCACTCAGTTGATCCAACAGAAGAATGCCTTGATGCAGCTACTAGTCCAGAACCAAGCAACAACAACAACAACCCGCCACCACCACCTCCAGTTGACAACTTAGCCCGTTTTCTGGGGTTGAATATGCCGGTGTTTTCCAGTAGCACCGAGCCGATTGTTGCTGACGACTGGCTACGCAAGATTGGAAGGGAGTTGACCACCGCAGGTTGCATAGATGCTGAGAAGGTGCGCTTTGCCGCACACCAACTGGATGGACCCGCGGCCTCATGGTGGGAGAATTGCACAACCACTTTCCCTATAGCAAATGTTACTTGGGATCAATTTCAGCAAGCATTCCGTACTGCACATGTCTCCACTGGGAGCTATGAGCATGAAGAAGCATGAGTTTCACAACTTACGCCAGGGAAATCGTACTGTGGGGCAGTACATGGATGAGTTTAGTAAGTTAGCTCGCTATGCCCCGGATTATGTGGCCACAGACGTCGCGAAACAGGAGAAGTTTATGGAAGGGCTGAATGATGAGTTGAGTATGCAGTTGATGGTGGCAACATTTGCTAACTACCAGGAGTTGGTAGACAGTGCTCTTATGATTGAAGGGAAGCAGCAGCAAATAGAGAGCCACAAAAGGAAATATGGACAAGGGAAGTATAATTCTAGAGGGTCGTAGAAGCCTCGTTTTACCCCGAACTCGAGAGGATATACCCATAACCATGGAGGCCACACCCACAATGGAGGAAGTTCGCATAATCACAGTGGCCCCAAGAATGGAAATGGGAATGGAGCAAGCAGCAACCAGAACCATTCCAACCCAGCAACACCCGCTAAAAAGGATCTGAGTCATGTCACCTATTACAAGTGTGAGAAGACTGCGCACTACGCCAATGATTGTTCTGAGTTGAAGAATGGCAACGGAAATGGAAGCTCTGGGAAGAAGCCCAACCCTTTCAACAGGGGACAGGTGAACCACGTTAGCGTGGAGGAGGTTGAAGAGCAGCCAGATGCAGTTATAGGTAAGTTTTTTGTTAAGTCATTTACTGCAATCGTTCTTTTTTACACATCACATTCATACATTTTGAGGGGGTTTGTGGATAAGTATAAGTTGCCCACCAAAGTTCTTAAGACACCTATGTTAGTAAGATCGCTAGGAGCGGAGTATATGGCAAGCCAAGGATGTTTTCAGATGCCATTGACCATAGGTAGGCATGTTGTCCCCTCAGACCTAATAATTCTGGAGTCACAAGGATTGGATGTGATACTAGGCATGGATTGGCTATCGATGTATGGAGGGAACAAGATTGCGCCAGTAAGTCAATTCTGCTCACCACCCCAGAGGGTAAACGGATTAAGTATGTGTCACGGCATGCGCCGAATAGGACCCAAGTGAATTCCCTCACAGGAGTTGTTCAGGAGGAAGTGCATGTAGTGAAGGATTACCTGGATGTATTTCCAGAGGAACTACCAAGCATGCCGCCGGATCGAGACATTGAGTTTTTGATAGAGCTGTTGCCAGGCACCGGACCGATATCAAAGAGACCATACCGGATGCCCACAAATGATCTAGAGGAAATTAAGAAGCAGATTAAGGAGATATTGGAGAAAGGTTACATTCGACGAAGTTCGTCACCGTGGGGAGCCCCAGTGCTCTTGGTTGAGCAGAAGGATGGATCTTTGAGAATGGTTGTTGATTATCTTGCATTGAATGAAGTGACGATCAAGAACAAGTACCCACTACCGATGATCAACGATTTGTTTGACCAGCTGCAAGGAGCTAAAGTAATTTCCAAGATCGATCTGCGATCAGGATACAACCAGCCGAAGATCTGAGAACAGGATATACCCAAGACAGCTTTCACCACAAGGTACGGGCTACATGCGTACACGGTTATGTCATTTGGATTGACAAATGCCCCTGCCTATTTCATGAATATGATGATTAAAGTGTTCATGGAGTTCCTGGATAAGTTTGTCGTGGTGTTCATTAATGATATTTTGGTATACTCGAAGAATGAAGAGGAGCACAAGGAGCATTTGCGTTTAGTTCTCGAGAAGCTCAGGGAACATCAGCTATATGCTAAGTTCAGCAAATGTGAGTTTTGGTTGAAGGAAGTTGGATTTCTTGGGCATGTTATATCAGGAGAGGGTATAGCAGTAGACCCTACAAAGGTTCAGTCAGTCACTGATTGGCTGTCACCCACCTCAGTAGGAGAGATCCACAGTTTTCTTGGACTCGCGGGATATTATCGGAGATTCATTGAGAATTTTTCCAAGATTGTGAAGCCTATGACGAAGTTGTTGAAGAAGGACACTAAGTTTAAATGGACGGATGAATGTGAGGCCAGTTTTCAGGAGTTGAAGAAACGTTTGGTTACAACCCCAGTGCTGATTCTTTCGGATATACGCAAGGATTTCCAAGTATATTGCGATGCTTCTCGCCAAGGACTTGGAGAAGTACTTATGCAGGACGGAAGAGTTGTTTCATATGCCTCACGACAGCTTTGACCGCATGAGTTGAATTATGCCATGCATGATTTGGAGTTAGCAGCCGTAGTGCATGCGCTCAAGACCTGGAGACATTTTCTTATTGGAAACCGCTGCAATGTGTACACGGATCATAAGAGTTTGAAGTACATTTTCACTCAGAAGGAGCTGAATCTCGGACAGAGGAGATGGTTGGAGCTTATAAAGGATTATGATATGAAGCTGCATTATCATCCAGGAAAGGCCAATGTCGTAGCAGACGCTTTGAGCCGGAAGAGTTATGTCAACAGCCTCGTAAGCGGAGGATTACCGCAGGAGTTAGTTGATGATCTCAAGGAACTTTGTTTGGAGATAGTTCCAAGAGGTTTTGTCGCAGCTATGGAGGTTCAGTCAACATTATTGGGAAAAATTCGAGAAGCTCAGAAGGATGACAAAGAAATTGCTGAGATAAAGGAGAAAATAAGTGAAGGAAAAGCCAAGGGTTTTCGAGAGGATGAGCACGAAACCTTATGGTTTGAGGACCATGTATACGTACCCAATAATGCAGAGATCGGAAAGTTAATACTTCAGGAAGCTCATGACTCGCCATACTCGATACACCCCAGAAACACCAAGATGTATTTGGATTTGAAGGAGCGTTTCTGGTGGACTGGTATGAAGAAGGATATTGCCGAGTATGTAGCCGTGTGTGATGTATGTCAGAGAGTGAAGGGAGAACATCAAAAGCCAACAGGATTACTGCAGCCCATGCCGATACACGAATGGAAGTGGGACAAGCTTGGCATGGATTTTATCACCGGATTACCCAGGACCCGATCAGGATATGATTCCATCTGGGTAGTAGTGGATCGTTTGACCAAAGTGACTCACTTTATTCCAGTGAAAACCACCTATACGAGTGCGAAGTTGGCTAAGATATATATGACCAGGATCGTATGTCTGCATGGAGTTCCGAGGACCATCGTATCAGATAGAGGTACACAATTTACCTTGAAGTTTTGGAATCAGCTGCACCAGACTTTGGGTACTAGGCTAGAGTTCAGTACAGCCTTTCATCCGCAGACAGATGGACAGACCGAGAGAGTCAATCAGATTCTAGAGGAAATGTTGAGAGCATGTGCATTAGAGTATGGATCTAGTTGGGATGATAATTTACCTTACGCAGAGTTCTCGTACAACAACAATTATCAAGCAAGTTTGAAGATGGCACCTTTCGAAGCTTTGTATGGGAGAAGGTGCAGGACACCGTTGATGTGGGATGAAGTTGGACACCGCCAGTTGTTTGGACCGGATCTGATCAAGGAGTCCGAAGAGAAGTTTAAGTTGATTCGCGACAGACTAAAGGTAGCTCAGTCCAGGCAGAAGAGTTATGCAGACTCCAAACGCAAGGAGGTAGTCTATGAGATTGGAGACAGAGCTTATCTTCGTGTGTCACCTCTACGAGGAGTTAAACGATTTGGAGTTAAGGGAAAGTTGGCCCCGAGATTTGTAGGGCCATACCGAGTTTTGGAACATATGGGAGAAGTGGCCTACAAGTTGGAGTTCCCTGAAGGATTGTCCGAAGTTCATGATGTGTTTCACGTTTCCCAGTTGAAGAAGTGCTATGCAGAGATGGCTGATATTCCTCTAAGAGATACAGTGCCCCTGGAAGCAATTCAGTTGGATAGTGATCTGACCTACGAGGAGAAACCCGTCAAGATTCTAGAGTTTGCCAGCCGAGTTACACGCGGCAAGGTTATCAAGTTTTGCAAAGTTTAGTGGAGCCACCATACCAAGGACGAAGCCACCTGGGAACGAGAGGAAGACCTACTGAAAGACCACCCGCACCTATTTTCTAGCCAACCCAAATCTCGAGGGCGAGATTCATCATAAGGGGGGTAGGTTTGTAACATCCCAAATTTTCAATTTGGATGTTATACATAGGTCATCATATGCATATCATATTTTATTTGCATTTTGTCTGTGATCCTAGAAATCCTAAGCAACTCAAGGACCCACGGAGAGAGTTGGGCATTTCATTTATTTTCATATTTGAATTTTCTCAAATTTGAAAAGAGGATCATTTTGATTTTAATAATTTTTCTCTCCGAAATATTTCTGATACTAAACTAAATGAGTGGAGATAAAATGACTTTTCCAAAATAAGAGAGGAATATTGGAGGAAAAATGTTAAAATCAAATGAATAATTTACTTGGAATTTTATTGCTATTTTATTTGAATTAGAAAAATATGCATTTTTCAAAATTGCATTTTTAGGCCAGAAAAATGTTCACTTTGTTCTAAATATTTTATTTAGACAGTGAAAATTGTTTTTGGCATTTTTAGAAAACAAATTATATTTTTTAGGATTTTTTTTCGGAGGAATTTATTTTTAAAAAAATTCCCGTACCGACTAGGCCGAAACCCAGCCGGCCCACTCCCGCGCGCCGCCGCTTTCCCCGCCGCTATGCCGCGCATGGCGCCGAGGGGGAGTCCGAGCCGGACTCCCCCCGGGTCGGCCCCCTCCCCAAGCCAAGCGCCGCCCCGCCCCGCCGCCTCACCTCCCCATCCCGAGCTGCAACCACCGCCGCCGAGCCGCGCCGCCGCCGCTTGCCGCCGCCGCTGCTGCTCGCCGCCGCCGCCGCTTGCCGCTGCCCGCGCCGCTGCCAGATATCGTCGCCGCGCCGCCGCCGGTCTTGTTCGAAGAACCGGTAAAAACCGCCGCCGTCGCCTGGTTTTTTGGTTTTTCGTTTGGATCGGTTAGATCGGTTTTTTCGGTTCCACTAATTAGCGAACGTTCGCCCGAACGCATCTGTTCACGAACGCGTTCGTTCGTTCGTCTCTGATAACGAACATTCGTTCGTTAGTCTTTTCCTTTTTATTTTATTTTTAGCTAGGGACCTATCCGCGATTATTTTTATCGCAGATTAGCCCCTAATCTTAAATCCCTCGCAACTTTTTAACCGTTCGTCCAAATCCAGTGAAACCAATGCCAAAATCTTCGTCTCGAACCCCTCTTTCCAGTTAACCAACTTGACCATGATTTTGACAATTTCAAAGTTGGTTTCAAGCAGATTTGAATTTGAACTTCTTTTGATCGTAGTTTGAGTTTCGTAGCTCCGATTTGATTGGTTCTTTTTGCAAATCGAAGCACTTCAGTTGAACTTTCAGTTTGGACTTTCTCATCTAAGTTTTACCCTTGCATCTATGCTTGAGTGCTTAGTTATGCTATTGTTTGTTTGCGATAAAATTTCCGGAGTGCGAAGCGTGCTACTACGAGTCTCTAGGGTTTGTAGATCGTCAGCAAGACAAGTACCACTTTGATCATACTTTTCATACCCAGTTTTTATACATTAGTTTCAACCCTTATACATTGCATGAGTAGGTCTGATAACATGTGGGTATTGGGAAGTAGTTGATGAGGTAGAACCTATTGTCCTTTATTTAAACCCCGGGAGTTACTACGTTATGCTTATACTGCTATGCTATGCTCGTAGACGTGGCTTGGTTTGAGAGATTCATAACAGTTGTGAGTATTATTTAACTAAGGGTTTATTTAAGGTGGCTACTTTAACACACATCTGGGTGGATTGTTGGTGGGCACCTGGGGAATCCAGTGTTGTCCAAGGAGATCCCAGGGTACCCATGTGATCATCCTATGAATCGCCACCCAGGCTCAAAGGGATCATAAGATCATTCATGCTAGAAACTTTCGTGTGCAGCCACAAGCTATTATGGGCTCTGGCATAGTTGAGTAAGTTGTGGGAATCCTTTCCATGATGGGCTTGCAGATGTAGGGGATTGTAGGTGTACCGGCCTATCTATCGGTTAAGGGGACCTCTTCGGAAAGACTGTGTCTCGGTCATCCGTTTCTCAAACACCATGCAATGCGAGAAATACAATGGAGGAGATCGATTCTTGTGGGGAAAAGTGCGCAAACCTCTACAGAGTGTACAAACTAATCATGATTAGCCGTGTCCCCGGTTATGGACATCTTGAGTACCTGGTTCTTGAATTATTGATGTGATCTCAACACTCTAAATTAATTTTGTTGGGTTGTTAATTACTATTTAATTGGGATTGAGATGGGGTTTCCATTCTCAATGTTTATCAACCAACTTTGTAGTTAAATAAAATTATATTCCTTTGCAGTAGGGAAAATTTGGCTTTTCGCAAAAAAACATGATAACCATAGAGCCTCCACCAGCCATATATGCATGTAGTGTTAGCATTTACCTTGTTCATTGCTCTACAGTGTTATTTTGCCAGCATATTCCATGTGCTGACCCATAGAAGCGAGGGCGAGGAAAGTATGTGGATGGTCGGGGCCGAGCGATGCGCGTTTCTCTCGTACGTGCACGCACGTGGGTGCGAGGTGTTGGGCTCTAACTGAACCCAAGCGATTGCGCTGCAGGCTACGCGTTACTGAACCCGAGCGATCGATCGATGGCTGTTAACTGAACCCCATCGAGTGATTACTTCGCTACTGCTGCTAACTGAAGCCGATCGATGTTGCCTCTGGATGAACAGTGAGCATTGCTGGGGGGTTTGGATGAACAGTTCTCGGTCGGGGTGGATGAACAGGACCCCGTGGTGTTGCCTCTGGATGAACAGGACCCCGATCGATCGAGCTGGTTGGGGCTGGATGAACAGGACCCCGTCGAGGGTTGGATGAACAGGACCACCCCGTGGAGGGCTGGATGAACAGTAGACGGTGGAGGGCTGGATGAACAGTAGCCCGTGGAGGGGTTGTTGAACAATGAGCCCGTGGAGAGGGCTGGTTGAACAGTAGCCGGTGGAGTAGCGCGCGGTGGAGGCTGGATGAACAGGGGCCCGTGGATGAACAGTCGCAGGTGGCGGCTGGAGGAGGTCGACGGTGGATGAACAATAGCCCGTGGAGGCTGGAGGGGGTCGACGGTGGAGATGAACAGTATCCCGTGGAGTCCCGTTTTGTGGTACGCCACACCCCTCCCGATGAACAGGACCCCCGTTTCGACCGTATTGCTCCAACACAAGTTCGTTTCCTCCATTTTGCGGTACGCCACACCCCTCCCGGTCAACAGGACCCCCATTTCGACCATAGGAGGTCCGTTTCCTCCGTTTTGCGGTACGCCAGACCCCTCCCGATGAACAGGATCTTGTTTCGACCATGGCCGGTCGAACACAAGGCCGTTTCCTCCGTTCTGCGGTACGCCAGGCCTCGTTTCCATCGGCTATTCCATCCAATTCCTCCCGATGAACACGACGACGCATTCCGTTCCGACCCAGCAGGTTGGCTCCCCATGAACACGACAACGATGATGTTTCTCAGTTCCGAACCAGCCATGTACATGAGCCCCGCCGTACGTACGCACGAATAGGCGTTCGAGACCCCGCCCGTATGTATGTACGTGGTCGTATTTTCTTTCTTGCACCCTGGCCACTGTACGTACGTGTACATGCTACGTGCGCGCCTCTACTACGACACGTGTGCGCCTCTACATCGACCAGTATGTATGTACCCGTTCGCGACCAGAATGACAACACTACGTACGCTTCGACTAGGTGGGTTCCGACTATCAGGCACTTCCTTGCGTGCGAAGATGTAGCTGGTGGGTCCCAGCAGTCAGGGGGGCGAATCGTTTTTTTTGTTTGCCCGGACGCACTTCCTTGCGTGCGAAGATGTAGCTGGTAGGTCCCACCAGTCAGGGGGAAATGTTTTTTTCACGAAATATAGTGGCCCGTCCGGTGGGTCCCCGCTGTCAGGTGCAGGAACAATTATTTTCCACGTAATAAGGAGGCACTTCCTTGCTGCGGCCGTGGACACAGCTGTCAGCCTCTCCACGTACAGTCCATGTCCGATGGAAGCCGTTCCTTGACCACGTTGACCACGCCGCGCCGAGAGCACCAGGGCGGTGGACGACGGCGAGGCCTAGGAAGGGGACAACGCGGAGCCGGGGAAGACGCGGCAGTGGATGCCCACGCGTAGAGGAGTATGAGGGTTCACTGGTTCGCTGCGAGGTGAGGCTGCCGTCGCCGCAGAATAACAGTGGGTGTGGGTGAGTAGAGGGATGGCATGGCTAGCGGTGGGAGTAGTAGGGGGCGGTGAGGCCTCCGCCGCATCACAGCCGGCCACGGGAGGCAGGAGCACGAGGCATGACCGGCGCTGGTTTGGGCGGGTGGAGCAAGAAGACCAGAGGTTGAGGAAGCACTACGGCCGTTGGATGGACATCGTACGGTCACTGGAGCTAGAATCGTGCATATTGACTAAGTTGACAAAGCCCTCCGTTCCCGTCAACTTAGTAGGCCCACAAGTCAGCCTGCCACTATAATGGGTCCCAGCTAGCAGGGGGTATTCATTTTTTTGTGCGTAATAAGGAGGCACTTCCTTGCGTGCGAAGATATAGCTGGTGGGTCCGAGCTGTCAGCGGCGGTAACGTTTTTTCACGAAATACAGAGGCCCTTTCGGTGGGTCCCAGATATCAGGTGGAGGAATCATTATTTTGCACGTAATAAGGAGGCATTTCCTTGCGTGCGGCCGTGGACCCAGCTGTCAGCCTCTCCACGTACAGTCCACTTCAGATGCATGTCAGTCGTTGACCATGTTGACCAGGCCGCGCCGAGAGCACCAAGGCGGTGGACGACGGCGAGGCCTAGGAAGGGAATGACACGGAGGCAGGGAAGACTCGACAGTTGTTTCCCACGTGGAGGGGAGTACGACTGTACGAGGGTTTACTGGTTCGTCTGCCGTCGCCGGAGAATAACAACGGGTGTGGGTGAGTAGAGGGATGGCTAGGCCAGCGATGGGAGTACGGTGGGGCGGTGAGGCCTGTGCGGCAGCATAGCCGACCGCGGGGACGAATGAGTAGGCAGTCCCGCCGGCGCTTGTTTGAGTGGCTGGAGCAGGAAGAGCAGAGATTGAAGAAGCACGACGGCCGTTGGATGGACATCCAACAGTCACTGCTAGTGCGTCAACCTTTTTTTTAGGAAAGCCTCAAATCTGTGGAAAATATCATACAACCCATCTGCCATTATTTCTAATAATTTACAGCCCATTTGCTAATTCTTAAGGTTTTTTTGGAGCCCATGTTCTTTTTGTTAGCATTACAGCCCATATTGTGGCCACGGTTAAAAAAAGTATACGAAATTTTGCATATTTCGGTGCGGTCCGAACGGATTTTAATCCCAAAATTTTGAGTCACATTCAAACTGATTTTAAAAATAAATGTATATCAATATAAAATCCAACAAATTGTCCACGCATAAAAATCAATGTAATTTAAAATCTCGAATTGAAAAAAAGAAATTTGAAACTAATTGCCGGTTTGATGTGTTTTAAAAATGTACAGCCCATTTCTCATTACTGATAGGCCATTTTCTCGGCCAGCCGAATGAAGCTCTCTTGTCTTGAAAGATTTGCAGCCCAACGGGCCTGACAAAGCGACTTACTTGGCAAATCACAAAAAAACTGGGCTGTGGCCGTGGACCCAGCTGCGGCCGTGGACCCAGCTGTCAACCTCTCCACGTACAGTACTCTTCCGATGGAAGTCGGTTGTTGACCACATTGACCACGCCGCCCCGAGAGCACCAAGGCGGTGGACGACGGCGAGGCCTAGGAAGGGGACCACACGGAGCCGGGGAAGACGCGGCAGTGGATGCCCACGCGGAGAGGAGTACGAGGTTTACTGGTTCGGCTGCGGTGTGAGGTTGCCGTCGCCGCAGAATAACAGGGGGTGTGGGTGAGTGGAGGGATGGCTGGCCAGCGGTGGGAGTAGTATGGGGGCGATGAGGCCTCCGCGGCAGCACAGCCGACCACGGGAGGCAGGAGCAAGCGGCACGACCGGCGCTGCTTTGGGCAGCTGGAGCAAGAAGACCAGAGGTTGAAGAAGCACTAAGGCCGTTGGATGGACATCGTATGGTCACTAGAGCTAGAATCGTTCATATTGACTAAGTTGACAAAGCTCTCCATCCTCGTCCACTTAGTAGGCCCACAAGTCAGCCTCCCACTGTGGTGGGTCCCAGCTGGCAGGGGGTATTCATTTTTTTTGTGCGCAATAAGGAGACACTTCCTTGCGTGCGAAGATATAGTTGGTGGGTCCGACCTGTCAGTGGAGGGAACTTTTTTTTGCGAAATACAAAGGCCCTTCCGGCGGGTCCCAGATGTCAGGTGGAGGAATCATTACTTTGCACGTAATAAGGAGGCATTTCTTTGTGTGCGGCCATGGACCCAACTGTCAGCCTCTCCACGTACAGTCCACTTCCGATGGATGTCGTTCGTTGACCATGTTGACCACGCCGCGCCGAGAGCACCAGGGCGGTGGACGATGGCGAGGCCTACGAAGGGAACAACACAGAGCTGGGGAAGACATGGCAGTGGCTGCCCACGCGGTGGAGAGTACGAGGGTTGACTGGTTCGGCTGCCGTCACCGGAAAATAACAGGAGGTGTGGGTGACTAGAGGGATAGACAGGCCAGGGATGCGAGCATATGATGGGCCGTGAGGCCTGCCCGGCAGCACAGCCGGCCACGGGAGGCGGGAGCAGGCGGTTCCGACGGCGCTGGTTTTGGCGGCTGGGGCAGGAAGATCAGAGACTGAAGAAGCATCATTGCCGTTAGATTGACATCTAACGGTCTGATGCTGGTAGAGTCGATTGTTGACTAAGTTTCTTTTTTCAGAAACCTTGTGTACGCATGAACTTAGTAGGCCCACAAGTCAGCCTCCAAATCTGTGGCAGACAACATAGAGCCCATTTGCTATTTTTTAATAATTTGCAGCCCATTTGCTAATTCTTAAGTAATTTATTACAGCCCATTTTCTGCCCAGGACCATGATACGTCTCCAATGTATCTATAATTTTTGATTGCTCCATGCTATATTATCTTCTGCTTTGGACATTATTGGGCTTTATTATTCACTTTTATATTATTTTTGGGAGTACCCTATTAACCGGAGGCCCAGGCCAGAATTGCTGTTTTTTGCCTATTTCAGAGTTTCGTAGAAAAAGAATATCAAACGGAGTCCAAACGGAATGAAACCTTCGGGAACGTGATTTTTGGAACGAACAAGATCCAGGAGACTTGGACCCTACGTCAAGCAACCAATAGGGAAGCCACGAGGTAGGGGGCACGCCTACCCCCCAGGGTGCGCCCTCCACCCTCGTGGGCCCCCTGTTGCTCCACCGACGTACTTCTTCCTCCTATATATACCTACGTACCCCCAAACGATTAGAAACGGAGCCAAAAACCTAATTCCACCGCCGCAACCTTCTGTACCCACGAGATCCCATCTTGGGGCCTGTTCCGGAGCTCCTCCGGAGGGGGCATCGATCATGGAGGGCTTCTACATCAACACCATAGCCCCTCCGATGAAGTGTGAGTAGTTTACCTCAGACCTTCGGGTCCATAGTTATTAGCTAGATGGCTTCTTCTCTCTTTTTGGATCTCAATACAATGTTCTCCCCCTCTCCCGTGGAGATCTATTCGATGTAATCTTCTTTTTGCGGTGTGTTTGTTGAGACCGATGAATTGTGGGTTTATGATCAAGTTTATCTATGATCAATATTTGAATTTTCTCTGAATTCTTTTATGTATGATTGGTTATCTTTGCAAGTCTCTTCGAATTATCAGTTTGGTTTGGCCTACTAGATTGATCTTTCTTGCAATGGGAGAAGTGCTTAGCTTTGGGTTCAATCTTGCGGTGTCCTTTCCCAGTGACAGTAGGGGTAGCAAGGCACGTATTCTATTGTTGCCATCGAGGATAACAACATGGGGTTTTTCTCATATTGCATGAATTTATCCCTCTACATCATGTCATCTTGCTTAAGGCATTACTCTGTTTTCATGAACTGAATACTCTAGATGCATGCTGGATAGCGGTCGATGATTGGAGTAATAGTAGTAGATGCAGGCAGGAGTCGGTCTACTTGTCTCGGACGTGATGCCTATATACATGATCATACCTAGATATTCTCATAACTATGCTCAATTCTGTCAATTGCTCAACAGTAATTTGTTCACCCACCGTAAAATACTTATGCTCTTGAGAGAAGCCACTAGTGAAACCTATGGCCCCCGGGTCTATCTTCATCATATTAATCTTCCAACACTTAGTTATTTCCTTTGCTTTTTACTTTGCTTTTATTTTACTTTGCATCTTTATCATAAAAATACCAAAAATATTATCCTATCATATCTATCAGATCTCACTCTCATAAGTGACCATGAAGGGATTGACAACCCCTTATCGCGTTGGTTGCGAGAATTTATTTGTTTTGTGTAGGTGCGAGGGACTCACGCATAGCCTCCTACTGGATTGATACCTTGGTTCTCAAAAACTGAGGGAAATACTTACGCTACTTTGCTGCATCACCCTTTCCTCTTTAAGGGAAAACCAACGCAGTGCTCAAGAGGTAGCAAGAAGGATTTCCGGCGCCGTTGCCGGGGAGGTCTACGCAAAAGTAAACATACCAAGTACCCATCACAATCCCTTATCTCCTGCATTACATTATTTGCCATTTGCCTCTCGTTTTCCTCTCCCCCATCACCCTTGCTGTTTTATTCGCCCTCTCTTTTTCGTTCGCCTCTTTTTCGCTTGCTTTTTGTTTGCTCGTGTGTTGGATTACTTGTTTGTCACTATGGCTCTACCTAGATTTGGTGATCTTCACCTTAACAGGTTAGAAGAGATCAAAAGCAACCTCAGGAGTTTTATGGTTTTGCAATTCGAGCATAATAATTTCTTCAGAAACGAGCTTAAGGAACAGAAAAGCTTTATGAGTTATATGAATAAAGAGCTCGATGATATGTCTAAAGAATTTGATGGTTTAAGATCCCAAATTGCTCGTCTTGAGAAGTTGATAGCTGAAATATCGGATAAGCAGGCTACCTTAGTTAATAAGGTGGCCGCTAAACCGGATTTCTATGAAAATAAAGATGAAGATCTAAAAGTTATTGATGTGTCCCCTATTAAATCTTTGTTTTGCAATATGAATCTTGATAATGATGGGACTGAATATGATCCACCTTTACCTAGAAGGCGTTCCAAAAATTTGGAGTTTTTAGATCTTGATGCTAAATTTGATAAAAGTGGGATTGAATAAATCAAAACCCTAGATGTTAATAAACCCACTATTTTGGATTTCAAGGAATTTAATTATGAAAATTGCTCTTTGATAGATTTTATTTCCTTGTTGCAATCCGTGCTAAATTCTCCTCATGCTTATAGTCAAAATAAAGCTTTTACCAAACATATCGTTGATGCTTTGATGCAATCTTATGAAGAAAATCTTGAGTTGGAAGTTTCTATCCCTAGAAAACTTTATGATGAGTGGGAACCTACTATTAAAATTAAGATTAAGGATCATGAGTGCTAGTGTTTCCACTATTCCCAAAACTTTGTGCGATTTGCTAGGTTTCCGTGATTTTGATGATTGCTCTCTAAAGTTGCACCTTGCGGATTCCACTATTAAGAAACCTATGGGAAGAATTAATGATGTTCTTATTGTTGCAAATAGGAATTATGTGCCCATAGATTTTGTCGTTCTTGATATAGATTGCAATCCTTCATGTCCTATTATTCTTGGTAGACCTTTCCTTAGAACGATTGGTGCAATTATTGATATGAAGGAAGGGAATATTAGATTCCAATTTCCATTAAATAAAGGCATGGAACACTTCCCTAGGAAGAAAATAAAACTACCATATGAATCTATCATGAGAGCCACTTATGGATTGCCTACCAAAGATGGCAATACCTAGGTCTATCCTTGCTTTTATGCCTAGCTAGTGGCGTTAAACGATAGCGCTTGTTGGGAGGCAACCCAATTTTATTTTTAGTTTTTTTGCTTTTTGCTTCTGTTTAGGAATAAATCTTTGTTCTAGCATCTGGTTAGATGTGTTTTTATGTTTTAATTAGTGTTTGTGCCAAGTTAAACCTATAGGATCTTCTTGGATGATAGTTATTTGATCTTGCGGAAATTTCCAGAAACTTTCTGTTCACGAAAATAATTGTTAAAAATCACCAGAACGTGATAAAATACTGATTCCAGTTGCTTCTGATCAATAAACAAATTGTCTAGGTCTTCCTATTTTGGCTGATTTTTTGGAGTTCCAGAAGTTTGCGTTAGTTACAGATTACTACAGACTGTTCTGTTTTTGACAGATTCTGTTTTTCGTGTGTTGTTTGCTTATTTTGATGAATCTATGGCTAGTAAAAGAGTTTATAAACCATAGAGAAGTTGGAATACAGTAGGTTTAACGCCAATATAAATAAAGAATGAGTTCATTACAGTACCTTGAAGTGGTATTTTGTTTTCTTTCGCTAACGGAGCTCACGAGATTTTCTGCTGAGTTTTGTGTTGTGAAGTTTTCAAGTTTTGGGTGAAAGATTTGATGGATTATGGAACAAGGAGTGGCAAGAGCCTAAGCTTGGGGATGCCCATGGCACCCCCAAGATAATCTAAGGACACCAAAAAGCCAAAGCTTGGGGATGCCCCGGAAGGCATCCCCTCTTTCGTCTACTTCCATCGGTAACTTTACTTGGAGCTATATTTTTATTCACCACATGATATGTGTTTTGCTTGGAGTGTCTTGTATGATTTGAGTCTTTGTTTTTAGTTTACCACAATCATCCTTGCTGTACACACCTATTCAGAGAGACACACATGATTTGGAAATTATTAGAATACTCTTTGTGCTTCACTTATATCTTTTGAGTTATATAGTTTTGCTCTAGTACTTCACTTATATCTTTTAGAGCACGGTGGTGGATTTGTTTTATAGAAACTATTGATCTCTCATGCTTCACTTAGATTATTTTGAGAGTCTTAAATGGCATGGTAATTTGCTTAAATAATCCTAATATGCTAGGTATTCCAGAATAGTTAAAACTTTCTTATGAGTGTTTTGAATACTAAGAGAAGTTTGATGCTTGATGATTGTTTTGAGATATGGAGGTAATAATATCAAAGTCGTGCTAGTTGAGTAGTTGTGAATTTGAGAAATGCTGTGTTGAAGTTTGCAAGTCCCGTAGCATGCACGTATGGTAAACGTTATGTAACAAATTTGAAACATGAGGTGTTCTTTGATTGTCCTCCTTATGAGTGGCGGTCGGGGACGAGTGATGGTCTTTTCCTACCAATCTATCCCCCTAGGAGCATGCGCGTAGTGCTTGGTTTTTGATGACTTGTAGATTTTTGCAATAAGTATGTGAGTTCTTTATGACTAATGTTGAGTCCATGGATTATACACACTCTCACCCTTCCATCATTGCTAGCCTCTTCGGTACCGTGCATTGCCCTTTCTCACATTGAGAGTTGGTGCAAACTTCGCCGGTGCATCCAAACCCCGTGATATGATACGCTCTTTCACAATAAACCTCCTTATATCTTCCTCAAAACAGCCACCATACCTACCTATTATGGCATTTCCATAGCCATTCCGAGATATATTGCCATGCAACTTTCCACCATTCCGTTTATCATGACATGTTCATCATTGTCATATTGCTTAGCATGATCATGTAGTTGACATAGTATTTGTGGCAAAGCCACCGTTCATAATTCTTTCATACATCTCACTCTTGATTCATTGCATATCCCGGTACACCGCCGGAGGCATTCATATAGAGTCATACTTTGTTCTAGTGTCGAGTTGTAATCATTGAGTTGTAAATAAATAGAAGTGTGATGATCATCATTTTCTAGAGCATTGTCCCAAGTGAGGAATAAAAAAAAGGCCATAAAAAAGAGAAGGCCCAAAAAAAGAAAAAAAATGAATGAGAGAAAAAGAGAGAAGGGACAATGCTACTATCCTTTGCCACACTTGTGCTTAGTAGCACCATAATCTTCATGATAGAGAGTCTCTTGTTTTATCACTTTCATATACTAGTGGGAATTTTTCATTATAGAACTTGGCTTGTATATTCCAACAATGGGCCTCCTCAAGTGCCCTAGGTCTTCGTGAGCAAGCAAGTTGGATGCACACCCACTTAGTTTTTGAGCTTTCATACATTTATAGCTCTAGTGCATCCATTGCATGGCAATCCCTACTCCTCGCATTAACATCAATCGATGGGCATCTCCATAGCTCATTGATTAGCCTCGTTGATGTGAGACTTTCTCCTTTTTTGTCTTCTCCACATAACCCCCATCATCATATTCTATTCCACCCATAGTGCTATGTTCATGGCTCGCGCTCATATATTGCGTGAAAGTTTATAGGTTTGAGATTACTAAAGTACGAAGCAATTGCTTGGCTTGTCATCGGGGTTGTGCATGATGAGAGCATTCTTGTGTGACGAAAATGGAGCATGACTAAACTATATGATTTTGTAGGGATGAACTTTCTTTGGCCATGTTATTTTGAGAGGACATAATTGCTTAGTTAGTATGCTTGAAGTATTATTATTTTTATGTCAATATGAACTTTTATCTTGAATCTTTCGGATCTGAATATTCATACCACAATTAAGAAGAATTACATTGAAATTATGCCTAGTAGCACTCCGCATCAAAATTTCTGTTTTTATCATTTACCTACTCGAGGACGAGCAGGAATTAAGCTTGGGGATGCTTGATACGTCTCCAACGTATCTATAATTTTTGATTGCTCCATGCTATATTATCTTCTGTTTTGGACATTATTGGGCTTTATTATTCACTTTTATATTATTTTTTGTACTAACCTATTAACCGGAGGCCCAGCCCAGAATTGCTGTTTTTTGCCTATTTCAGAGTTTCGTAGAAAAAGAATATCAAACGGAGTCCAAACGGAATGAAACCTTCGGGAACGTGATTTTTGGAACGAACAAGATCCAGGAGACTTGGACCCTACGTCAAGACACCAACAGGGAAGCCACGAGGTAGGGGGCACGCCTACCCCCCAGGGTGCGCCCTCCACCCTCGTGGGCCCCCTGTTGCTCCACCGACGTACTTCTTCCTCCTATATATACCTACGTACCCCCAAACGATTAGAAACGGAGCCAAAAACCTAATTCCACCGCCGCAACCTTCTGTACCCACGAGATCCCATCTTGGGGCCTGTTCCGGAGCTCCTCCGGAGGGGGCATCGATCATGGAGGGCTTCTACATCAACACCATAGCCCCTCCGATGAAGTGTGAGTAGTTTACCTCAGACCTTCGGGTCCATAGTTATTAGCTAGATGGCTTCTTCTCTCTTTTTGGATCTCAATACAATGTTCTCCCCCTCTCCCGTGGAGATCTATTCGATGTAATCTTCTTTTTGCGGTGTGTTTGTTGAGACCGATGAATTGTGGGTTTATGATCAAGTTTATCTATGATCAATATTTGAATTTTCTCTGAATTCTTTTATGTATGATTGGTTATCTTTGCAAGTCTCTTCGAATTATCAGTTTGGTTTGGCCTACTAGATTGATCTTTCTTGCAATGGGAGAAGTGCTTAGCTTTGGGTTCAATCTCGCGGTGTCCTTTCCCAGTGACAGTAGGGGCAGCAAGGCACGTATTCTATTGTTGCCATCGAGGATAACAACATGGGGTTTTTATCATATTGCATGAATTTATCCCTCTACATCATGTCATCTTGCTTAATGCGTTACTCTGTTTTCATGAACTTAATACTCTAGATGCATGCTGGATAGTGGTCGATGAGTGGAGTAATAGTAGTAGATGCAGGCAGGAGTCGGTCTACTTGTCTCGGACGTGATGCCTATATACATGATCATACCTAGATATTCTCATAACTATGCTCAATTCTGTCAATTGCTCAATAGTAATTTGTTCACCCACCATAAAATACTTATGCTCTTGAGAGAAGCCACTAGTGAAACCTATGTCCCCCGGGTCTATCTTCATCATATTAATCTTCCAACACTTAGTTATTTCCTTTGATTTTTACTTTGCTTTTATTTTACTTTGCATCTTTATCATAAAAATACCAAAAATATTACCCTATCATATCTATCAAATCTCACTCTCGTAAGTGACCGTGAAGGGATTGACAACCCCTTATCGCGTTGGTTGCAAGGATTTATTTGTTTTGTGTAGGTGCGAGGGACTCGTGCATAGCCTCCTACTGGATTGATACCTTGGTTCTCAAAAACTGAGGGAAATACTTACACTACTTTGCTGCATCACCCTTTCCTCTTCAAGGGAAAACCAACGCAGTGCTCAAGAGGTAGCAGACCACGGTCAAAATGTTCAACCTTATTTTGCATATTTCGGTGGAGTACGAACTTTTGTAATCCCAAAATGATAAACATTTTTTTAAGAACTTATTGATTTGCCAAAAAAATCGTTTTGTTTTTGTAAGAAAATAAGACGTGGGACAATTGAGTTTGTTTAAGGGAAAACCAGTGGTAAAAAAATCAGCACTGGGAGGGAAAACAACAACAAAAATAAGGATGTAAATATGAAAAGGGAATTTTATGTATTTTCAATATAATGGTACGTGTATATGAACTAGTAAAACTATAGGTATAGATTAGAAAACGGATGTAGGACATGCGTTTCAAGAGGAAAATAGAACTGGGCTGTGTGTTTGATTCAGTAAAAAAACTGCCTGCGGATGTTGTAAGACAAAATATAACTAACGTTGGCGGGCCAGAGGCCAGTAGATACCTGCTGGATCTTTGTGCCCCGTTGTCGTCATGGGCTGGGCCTGTTAAAAACAAAACCAAGCCTGGGCAGTCTACAGCCCAGTTGAAACTTGCTCGACCTGAAAAAACAATATACGTGCTCAATAAACGAGAGAATTCTGCAAGTACAGGCTGATAACTGGGATGCAGCAAGGATATTGTTTTTTCATCGTGATAATAAGAGCATGCACTTGTTTCGAAAAATTTGGAGAACTGGGAATTCGAACGGCAGGTGCTTATGCTACCCATCAAATAAAAATCAGGTACCTGAAAATTCGTTTCGAAACAAATGATTCAGCTTTATATCCATGTCGACCCTCGGCATGATGGTTGGAAGCAAATTCCAAGTTCATACCAAAAGATCGTTAACAACAATACCAACTTGCGGACGACAAGGTAGTACAAGTACCAATACCAAACTAACTTATAATCTTTTTACTCCTGGCCCTAGTGTTCGTCTGGTAGAAAATCTTGCAGAGGACCAGCTCCCGCTCCTTCTCTTGCTCCAGGTCCCCGAGGTGGTACTGGTGCATCACCCAGTTGGTCCTCTGCTGGTCGAAGTTCTTGTTGGTGTAGCACCAGAACCTTTTTGCTGCCCGTCTGCCGGCCGTTGACCATCACCGGCAAGGTATTGCCGGTGTTGTGCCACATCGCGTGCATGCTGCACTCCGACTGTATCTTGCGACGCGTCCACGTGCCCCTTTTGAACGCCCTGGAATTGCGCTGGAAGAAATGCTTGCTTAGGCCACTCAGTGTGATACCTGCAGTATTGTCGAATACAGGTTTTAGTGTACGTAGTTGGCATTTTCATAACATCTTTGGCATGTTGCAGTCACTTGTTTCACTTTTTATTAACTGTCAAATTGTAATTGCTTCACTAGGTCTGCGTCTAAAAAGAAAAATAGAGCTATAAACAAACGAATATGTTTGTGCAAGTAGACGGCCGATCGGTGTCTTACTTGGAAGTTTCTCAAGATGGGTGTAGCATATGCCGTGCTCGCTGTCGATGGTTGGTATGAACAAATCGATGAGAGGGTGAGATCTCGCGCTGTCAGCACTCACTTTGGCCTCAAGGTGCTCGATCGCTCTTGATCCGTGGGATCGAACTTGACGCCAGCCGGCAGCACCAGCCAATCCTTCTTCGACTTGCATCAATTAATTCCAGTTATATGGTACTCAATGTATGATCAATCGACTGTTTTAAGTGAATGATGAAAGATTTCGATAGATAAGTGGTACTCCAAATCTGAAGTCCATAATACCCGAACACGCCGCCGGGATTCTTGTGTCACCTCACGCACAGCGTGTTGTCACGTCAATTCAATGTGTGGACATGATGAATAATTTGACCGACGTATACTAGTATTGCTACTGTACTACTTACTAGTCGTATTTAGTGTCACATTTTAACCATAGGTTTAACTAACAAGTACGCACTTGAAGCCGAAGTGATATATATATATATACTGCACAGCATCTCCATCATCATTATCAGTACATCCTGCGCAGGTGAGTTAGGATGCACTTGATCCCAGAAAGGTATCTATCCTTCAAACCAGAGGAGTGCTTCAAACTAACAACAATACATAATATAAATCAAAAGAGGGTCGTGCTACAGTAGCAGAATACATGGCTCAGTCTACATATCAGTATGAATCAAGTTGTGCATATTTGCTGTTGGCATGAACCACATCGCCGCATGTCGGGTTTGCAAAAGCCATCCATCGCATGGAAGCTTGATGCCTTTCACACACTGAAGATTATCTGGCAACAAGCTGTGTCAACAAATCTCTGGATATGGTGATTCATGAAACCCATGGTATGATGTGTAAACATAGTTCCCCCTGGCGAATGGAAGTTGCATAGCACGGTAATCAGTGCCGATGATATGATCGATGATTGGTTGGATGATCGGATAATTGAGCCCGAGGAACATGGAGTGGTTGTCGAGGCTGTAAACCCGCCTCCACTTGAATACGCCTGGCCCAACGGAGCTGGGATCTTTCTCGAACACGAAGCAGCCATAGCCATGAATGTCACGAACGCCCCAGGCATTGTACTGCATTTGGTTTGATGAAATGGTTTGGTCAATTTGGTACATGTAAATGATCATCAAATGACCACCGTCAGCTGAACGAGCAATAAACCACCACCCATCGGCTGGTATGATTCCAGGTCCTGGAATCATGAAGGCCAATGCATTTGCGTCTGCTGCAACAATTCAAATTGGAGACCAAAAGGACAAAAATAAACAAGCATGTTCAGAGTATGTGTGGAATTAAGATTATTATAACAGTGACACATATCATAGATAGAGAATTGCAATGCCATGGTCATAATCATACCCCAAGTTAAAAAAATAAGCCAATGGCTTTCATATTCTAGCAATATATCATGGTTCAAACATCATGTAACAATGAGAGGAAAACAGATATGACAGGGCCTACTCATATTCTACCATAGCACTTACTACAGTTATCATATCAACCCTAAGCAATAACATGCGTTGTTATAAAAATCCTGGAAATAAGAGTAACATATAGCAATCATGAGGTTATACTCATAATATCTATTCTAACAATCATTAGGTACCAATTCTTCTCATATCAACTCTAACAATAACATGTGTGGTCATAAAAATCTAGGAAATGAGAGGAACATATAGCAATGATGTGGTTATAGACATACTATATATTCTAAATTTGTAACAATGAACAGGCAGTCGTATTCTTAAGGTAAAGATGAGATGAGATAGAATAATTACACGACGATAGATTCCACTAGTATAGGCAGCCAATATGTGCGTCGACCGCATAAACGATGACATCATGCACTATAGCATCAGACAGAAGTGTTCGGTGAAGAGGATCAACGATGATCCATAACCATGTATGGCGACCGGATTCCAGATAGACTAATCCCATGTTGAACACGGCAATGAGCTTGTAATCCATGTAGTCTTCTGATGGTGTGGGCACTTCGCAGATTACAACCTTCAACAAACAGAGGTCAAGCCAAAAGCTCGACGCATCTCGTGCGTAGTAGGCAGGAGTATCCGGCGGGCCGCGAGGCTCGATGGCGGCGGTATCCAAAGATGGAAGGGTAATCTCTCACTGGGTGTAGATATCCACAAGACGCCACAGACTACCGGCTTGGTGGATGAGGAGGATCCAGTTGGCCTTCATGCCCGCCCAGTAGTGACCGCGCATGAAGGACAGGTGGACGGGTAGTGGTAGCATGTCGAGGGGCACCATGGCAACCTCCGTAGGATCGTCAAGTCGGTGTCTGGGCCACCTGTGAGGATCGGGCATCAGCAAGCAGGGTGTCTTGAAAAGAGCCGGCCGGTTGCAGACGAGTAGACGGTATGTGACAGCCTGATTTTTGGCCCTTTCTTTTTCTTTTGTTTTTCTGAGGTTTTTGCTTGAGTTTTCTTTTTCTGTGGCCTTGTGGTCTGGAAACTGAAGAAGAAGAACTCTTCTTTGCTTCCAAAGTGGCTTGTCATTCCCAAATCCTTCCCTAGACCCTGTCATTTTCATCCTAGCCCAAATCCCAATATTCTTTTTATTGGGGATATTCCTTTTCTATTAAAGGAATAACTCAAATTCCCCTAGGTTGTGAAGCAACCTTTATTTCCATCACTCCTAAAATTCCCAAATAATTCTCAGAAATTGTTTGGGTCATATCTTTCTCAAATATAGCAAAATATTTCATTTGTCATGTTTATCATCATGCTCAAATAATTCATTTCCTATTCTGCCCTAAATGGCACATTGTGAAGCAAGTGCTATTTTACTTTTCCCAATTAACCTCAAACTCCTGGGACACCTTTTCCTGTCCATATCATTGCCACATGCCAAAGTGCAACCTCATTTGCCTAGTAAATATTCCTGAGCAATTGTTCAAAGTTCCTGTCTGAGGGAACTAGTTGTGAAGGAAGTACAAGCTAGGCATATCCAAATGAGTTGCCATTTTGCATGATCCCTCATATCATCATATCATAGCTCTCCACCAAAGTAGAGCTCCTGTCATGCCTCCATGTGAGCTCATCTTCAATTCTTTGATTCTGTCCAAAATTTCAGTTTGTGAACCAAGTATATGTTATCTTGCTCCATTATGGCTGCCAATTTTTCTAGGCCTTCTGTTATCCATATAACTTACCTCCACCCATTTTGGGCATGTTTCATCAAGCCATTATTTCTCTAGAATTTTTTCAAGTTTCTGTCCAGAGGAGATGTTTGTGAAGCAAGTACCAGTTTGGCTTGGCCAATTGGTATGAGACTTTTTGAGCATCTTCATAGGACCAAATGACTCTGCCTTCCCCAATTTGAGCTCAAGTTGATGCTTCATCAGAGTGCATCATCCAAATCTTGATTCTGGACCATATTTGGCAGTTGCAAAGCAACTCTGTTAAATCTTGATCCAAACCCCTCCATAGTTACCAGGATGTAAGTCCTTCTTTACCTCAACCTCCCAGACAACTCCACTTGACCCAATCACCTCCCTGTTGAGCAGCAGTACACGATCAAGTTTACTGCAGTAAACTTCAGGTGTTAACTGCCATTTAACCATGTCACCTTTAACCAAACTACCACCGCAGTTGCAACCTCCCCAGGAAGGACAAGCCCCCAGACATTGTTTGGCCGGCCGTGTGCCACTGTGTGCACCAGTGCACGCGGTGATCATGAGCTTTGGCATGCAATCCATGCGCTCTGCTGGCGTTGGCCGCGTCCAGGGCGTCTTCTTGCTCGGGCCCCTCTCCGTCTCGTCGCCTTCGCGCTCGTGAGCCTGTCCAACAGCTGGCCTGCGTCGTCGCCGTCCTCATGGAGCCCTCTTCCCCTCCATCAGCCCCTCCGTCAGCTCTCGTCGCCGCGCGCCCACGGGAAGCCTGTAGCTGACCGGGCATTTATGGCGTTCGGCCTCTTCTCCTCTTGTCCACGAGCTTGGCCTCATCTCCGTGAGCCCTGCCCTTCGTCCGTTCCCTCTCCGTCGCCTTCCCTAAGCTCATGCGCGTGCACATGCGTCCGCGGCGCCGGCCGCGTGTCCGCGGCGACGACGGCGCGGCACCTCGCCCCGCGGCTATATAAGCCCACCCCGAGGCCGTTCGACCTCACCACCAGCCCCCCTCACTCCCAGCAACCTCCCCATCCATCCGCCCGAGCCTCTGGAGCTCTCCTGCTCCACCATTACCGCCATGGCCGCGGGCCTCCTCATCCTAAATTCGCGGCCACCAGAGCCCTACTCTTCCCCTAGCCACCACCCTCGGTTTCCCCGGAGTCCGGCGAACCTCCCTACCCTCTCTCCACCTCACCGGAGCACCCCTAGGGCTGTGCCCCGAGAACGGCCGCCGCTCTCTGCCACCTCCCTGTCGCCGTGAGCCCCGTCGCCCCTGGTCCTCCCCGGCGCCCTTTTCTCGTCTGGGTGGGCACAGCACTCCACCCCGAACCGGCCGGTGCTCTCGCGTGAGCCTGGGACAGCCGGAGCTGCCCGCCCCGTCGCCGATCTCCTCCCTGCCTCCCTCCTCTGTTTCCATCGCGGCGCAGCGAGGAGGAGGAAGAAGACAGGAGCCTGGCGGGGCCCATCTCCTAGCGGCCCCACCTGTCGGCGGGTAGGCGTTGACCCCGCCTGCCTAGCTGGATAAGTGACGGGCCCCACCGCCCATGGGACCCGCACGTCAGCGTCACACGCCTCGGTCCCGCCTTGGCTGACTGGATTAAGTGGAGGCGTACTCGGTTGAGTACGTTTTCACCTTCGGGAAAGCGCATTTTCCCTC
This sequence comes from Aegilops tauschii subsp. strangulata, assembly GCF_002575655.3. Classification (NCBI taxonomy): domain Eukaryota; kingdom Viridiplantae; phylum Streptophyta; class Magnoliopsida; order Poales; family Poaceae; genus Aegilops; species Aegilops tauschii. Next base: position 148,921,936 of record NC_053035.3, on the reverse strand, counting down.
TACTTCAGCTCAAAGTACGCTTTCTTTTACTGAAAGCGTATTTCCTCTCTGTTTCAGCCCAGAATGCGTTTTCTTAATCAGAAAGCGTATTTCTAACTTTGCGCCTGTCTTATCCACTCAGGGACTTGTTTGTGATGATATTTTTCCAGAAAAGTCCCTGAACTTCAACCCCTCATATCTTTTTAACCACAACTCCAAATGAGGTGAATCCAAAGCCCACTTCTCCGTTTCGTCGAGCCCGTTCTGTTGCTTTCATTTTCACTATGGTTTGACACTGTGAAAATGACCTTTTTGCCCTTGCACGTAAACAGCCCCTCCGAGAGAGAACTGTTTCCGGCAAGTCTTTCCGCGGCTTCACCGTAGTTCTCCCCGGTGCCTTCTTCATCCCCAGGCAAGCCACAATACCCACTTGCATGATAGTCATGCAGTGGCCATGGGTTTCAACTTGAATATTGAATAAATGTTTGCTTGTTTAAAAGATGGTTATCGTTGTTTCGGTAATGCTTTTGGGTTAGTGCTTACTTTCTTGCTATGTTGTCATGCACCTAGTTGTCATGCCCTGCTAGTTGCTAGTGTTCCTTCATATGCCTATGCTTGCTAGTAGTACATGTTGATGTTGGTGATGGTCTTCGGTGCATGACAGCTATCTGTCCCGAGTACTGTTCTTATACATGTTCTATTGCATCTAGTTGGTTAAATGCTTGCATGATAGCACTGTTGATATGTTCTTGCATGGTATTTATTGTTGATGCTAGTGGTCATGTTATGTTATGAGTAGTGTTGCACTTGTAATATGTATGCTCATCATTATGCCATGTTCAGTTGGATATGATTCATTGTTGATATGGTGGATAGTTATGTTGTACCCTCATGATTATGTTGATATCATGCTCATGCATTGTAAATGCATCATGTTACTTTATCATGGCTCAGCATATTGCATTCAAGTTAACCGGATTTAATTGAACTTGAACAACTGTTGGCTGAGTCATGGTGCCGCCATATCGAAACTGACCAGTGCAACCACGCTTACCTTATGGGAAGGTCCTAACTGGGTCTATTGTCGTGCATCTCGCCGGTGCCTCCCACGAGGGAAGGTTATGGGCGTGCTTACCCTGATCAGGTAGGCAGACATAACCTTGTGTGCTCGTTGTTTTTAGTTTTATGGATCCAGTCCCCGAGTGGGAGTGTTTTGACCACGACGGTGGTCGGGGTGTCTTTGGTAGACACGGGGCCACCCAGGACTAGCCCGTTGGGGATTTGGTCAGAGTGGCCGGGAGAATGTCACGGCAGTAGATCGGTTTTGCCGGAACACCGTTGGTCCACCCGAATGGGAGTGCGAGGCCATGGGTTCCGTAGTGTGGGTAGAGTGTACTAACCTCTGCAGAGTGTATATTAAATCTATCGATAGCCGCGCCCGCGGATAAGGGCCCAGTTCGTGTCGGTCCCACCGTGAGTCAACAGTATTAATAATAACTTGATTAATAACAACCCCGGTTTGATGATGAGATAAGTTGGTTGTGATCGCCGTAAGGATCACGGGCCAAATATTGGTCGTGGTTGTGATCGCCGTAAGGATCACGGTTTGAGACCAAGTGTTGGTCGTGGTTGTGATCGCCGGAAGGATCACGGTGGTATCAAGGATACCGAGTTATTGTATATTCGTGATGTTGTGCGAGAATCATGGGCAAAAATCAAGCTCATTGTGGTCATTTAATGATTACTACGGTATTGTTTATACCAAGCTTGATTTGATCCTGAGATAATCGTGTGATGTCCGAGGTTGGTAAGTGAGGCATGTGATGGTTACGTAGTAACCCGAGCAAAATAAATAATGCATATAGTGTCATCATGTTGCATGCTAGTATCGTCAGACTCATATGCTCATGCTATGCTCATGTTGTTCTAGCTGTATCGTGTTCATGTTGCCTTTGGATTTTTAGTGGCTATTATGATTATTTTCATGATGGTACCTGGTATTATTTTGGGAGTATTACTTTGGGTGTCATGTTGTTCAGGCCATGTTGTTATGAGGATCTTATGTTAATTCCTGCTTAACCTATAATTGCCATGCTGTTGTTTGTCTTGAATGCTTCTGGTTAATTGTGAGCTTGCAAGTACATTCAATGTACTGACCTAGCGTGTCATGCCAGCTTGCAGGTCGTGCCTAGATTGCATGCTTGTTTGCCATGGATTCTTTGTTTGCGAGCTAGGATAAGCGTTCCAGCCAGAGTCCATGTGGATTGCAGTTCACCACCGTCGTCGTTGTTCTGCTGCTAGAGTTATTCCGCTGCTTCGAGTTGTTCTGCCGCTTGCATAGAGCAACTGAGGATGGTGTAGTGTCGCCGTGCCGATGTTATTCATTATAATATCGGAGACCTTGTATTCATATTCGTGATATAATAGAAAGCTGGTTTGTTCTATGCTAAGCAGTGCCGTATTCCAGAAGACTTCTCCTCGATCTCTGGGCTGGAATACGGGGCGTTCCGGTTTTCTCTGAGCCGGGGTGCCACACGGTACAAAGACACCGAGCATGCGGCCACACGGACGGTGCTGAGTTGGTCCATACGATTACAGATCTGCTCCAAGAGAACATCGGGGAGGGAATTCCAATCGTGGCTCTGCGTGTCAGTCGGTTCTGCCATTGGGGTTTTTGGTGCCTGCGAGCCAGCGGGGAAGTGGATTCGGGCAGGCGAGCAAAGAAGCTTCTCCTCGTGTGGCCGAGCAGTGAGCAGGGGGATATGGTACGCGCGAGCTACCAAGGAAGATGGCGCGGGCGGGCAAGCAGTGAGCGGGGGGAAATGGTGTGCAGCCGACGATGGGGAAGAGAGGAGGAAGAAGAAGAGAGGAGGAAGAAGAGTGGAAGACGGGAAAGAAAGTGCATTAAATCTCAATTCTACTACTACTACCAGGATATACCGTCCTTCGGAGTGTAAATAGTTACACCGATGACATGTGGGTCTACCACAAGAGGGCCCATATGTCAGTTAATGGAGGACAAAAGCGTGCTTTACTGGCAAACATGATGGCAGTACTGGGTAAGGCTGATTTGGTAACACCAACACGCTGGTTCAGCTTATTAATTAAGTGCCCCATCTACTGCAGCATGTATTGTCACTTCACTGCGAAGACTATTTGAATAGTTCTCTCTGACCGAGATGGGGAATAATGGATCGCGAAGACTTCCTTTCTACATTGTCCCTATGCCTCTACGCTCACTTCACTCATTTTGCTCCGTACGTAGTCACTTGTTGAAATCTCTAGAAAGACAAATACTCCGTATTTGGGAATAGAGGGAGGATTTTACTCCGTATTTGGGAATAGAGGGAGGATTTTACTCCGTATTTGGGAACAGAGGGAGGATTTTACTCCATATTTGGGAACAGAGGGAGTATCACCATATGGAGGGAACAGAGGAAGCTTGAAATATGAACATGTCAATGGGAGGGAGTAAGCCCCATGCATGCATGCATGCATGCAACATGCAACACTCACACGTACACATGGACGCACGCAACACTCACGCACCCATGCGGCACACAGCACACGACGCAACACACACGCTCACGCTCAAGTGCTCAACCTACTCCCTACGTCCATGAAGGACTATACATTTAGAGATTTACACATTGACCAGGGCATAATTAACGCCCAAAAGTAGCAGACTTATGTGTGCATGCGATCATTGAGAGAAGAAGATTAAATGAAGGTCGTTGCATGCTATAATTAAGGATAAACATGTAGCCTATACCTAGAGCACAAGTTGGTGCAATAGTCAATCAATATCGATTTAGATTAAAGGCTAAATGCATTGGAAGTGTAGATGTACTACACTCTTTGTTTTTTTAGCTGATTTCTTTGCTCTGCCAACTGATAGGTGGGACCCAGAAACCAGGTGACAATTTAATCAGTCAACAAAGTGCCACGTCGACTATGTGGCCGGTCAGTAGGGTGCAATATGGTGCTCTACGATGAGCTAGTGATCGTATAATCACCGCAAAACTATATATAGTGACCGTAAAGAGCATATTGTTACATAAGTTAACCGCCAATGTATTTTTCTCTTTTCAAATTAAGCCATATTAACCGGAAAGGACGCAGTATGGACTAGTACTAGTACTGCTTTGATGTGTCCCGTCAACTCGCCGAACGAGGAGAAGCTTGCTTACTACGCCTCTCCCTCGCCCACGCGCGCGGTGGTTCGCAGGACGAGGAGAGGGTTTTGACTATAGCGCCCTCTCCCTCGCCCTCGCCCTCGCGGTGGACGTGCAGCAGTTCAATCGGTGTTAGTTTGCCAGAAGCATAATGTACTGTAGTATCATCATTGTTGGACCTTCCGAAGAGGCGAAGAGCCAAGTGCAAGGTTCACACAAGTACGAACTGTTGAGCCTCCCGAAGAGGCAAAGAGCCAAGCGCACGGTTTTATAGGAGTTGTCGTCCTAGTAGGAGCGTACTACAACTATAGCGAATGATGCTACTGTATGATGTCGCCACGTCATGTATATCCAAAGCTGTGCCACCTTTTTTTTCTCAAAGAGCGTGTTGGAGCCCGTGCAACAATCACACAAGTTGCATGTACACATAACACATTTACTAGTAATAAATTCTAAAGGACAAATGCCAGTATGCCACACAAGTTCATCTCCAATTCATGTGATAAATTTGTGCACGACTAGTCTACATATATTCACAGCGCTACCGTTCACAATTTACCGTACTCCACTTACACGTTATAGATGGGCTACATGTCCTCCTCCAGGTTCCAGTCCCAGGTGTTCTTCATGGATGGCACGATCCATAGCGGTGGGCAACGGGAATCATTGTCGCAGCTTTCTAGTACGGTTCCACACGATGGAGACTCATCCAAGCTGAAGCGGCATAAATCAGGGAAAGCGTGTCCTACCATGTCGTTCATCCGGCGGTGCGCACTGAAGATACAACCATGCTTCATGAACGGCAGGCCTTCCGTGTCGTGCATGGAAGGTGGCATTCGCTTCACAATGGGGTAGCTGTCCCCAATGAAAAGCGAGTACTCTCCAAGAGTGTTCCTCGGCACCCATGTAGCATCACGGGGGTCGAACTCGGCGTCGTTCCTCTGGTACATGCGGCATCTCAGATCTGAACACATGGTGACGTACATAGTCAAGGTCCATGCATAATAATGTTTTGCTCAAATATGGCGGTCAGTAATACTGTGCAACAAATAGTACTACTCCGGTATAGAGGAAGTAAAATAACCAGCTTATTATATATAGCCACTCTTGGCTACATGGATGAGATAGTAAGACATGGAAAAACAAAAATGGTGGCAGCTAGTGGGTTCAAGTCTTCAAGGGCCTAGCTAGCTATACGCGTCCTCCAAGGTAAAAAGTACTCCTACTAGTACGTAAGTAGAGTACTACTACAACAATGAAAGAGAAGGCGAGAGGGTTAAAAATGGAATACCTGGGTAGATGGTGACGGTCCGATCGTGGTAGATTGTGTGACCATGTTGCACATCAGTGGTACCATGGGTAACGAATGCTAAGATAGTTGATCCCAATATGCCAAAGTCAGCTACAAGGTTCCAAGTTAGACCGAATCGTAGTGCAAATGCACATCCAGGATCGGCGATCTTATTTTGATCGCGGGATGACTGGTCCCTGCAAAATAATGGAGTACCGTTAGGGATGCAAATGATGGTTTGTGCATTCCATTTGTAATCTCCCGTACCGTAGGATGGCAACCAGATGAAACAAGTCCCCTGGCTTGTCACCGCGAAGATGCGGCCTAGATGAAACAAGTCCCCTGTTTGGATGAGATTTATCATGTAATCGAGTTAGTTTTGTTAGGGTTTGATCCCTAGTATCCACTATGTTCTGAGATTAATGTTGCTATGACTTTGCTATGCTTAATGCTTGTCACTAGGGCCCGAGTGCCATGATTTCAGATCTGAACCTATTATGTTTTCATGAATATATGTGAGTTCTTGATCCTATCTTGCAAGTCAATAGTCGCCTACTATGTGTTATGATCTGGCAACCCCTAAGTGACAATAATCGGGACCACTCCCGGTGATGACCATAGTTTGGGGAGTTCATGTATTCACTATGTGTTAATGCTTTGGTCCGGTACTCTATTAAAAGGAGGCCTTAATATCCCTTAGTTTCCATTAGGACCCCGCTGCCACGGGAGGGTAGGACAAAAGATGTCATGCAAGTTCTTTTCCATAAGCACGTATGACTATATTCGGAATACATGCCTACATTACATTGATGAATTGGAGCTAGTTCTGTGTCACCCTATGTTATGACTGTTACATGATGAACCGCATCCGGCATTATTCTCCATCACCGATCCAATGCCTACGAGCTTTTCACATATTGTTCTTCGCATATTTACTTTCCAGTTGCTACTGTTACAATCACTACAAAACCCAAAAATATTACTTTTGCTACCGTTACCGTTACTTCCATACTACTTTGCTACTAAATACTTTGCTGCAGATACTAAGTTATCCAGGTGTGGTTGAATTGACAACTCAACTGCTAATACTTGAGAATATTCTTTGGCTCCCCTTGTGTCGAATCAATAAATTTGGGTTGAATACTCTACCCTCGAAAACTGTTGCGATCCCCTATACTTGTGGGTTATCAGGCGTCTTCGAATGTGTAGGGGTACAAATCTGCCGCCGCCAACATGCGCCAGCCTCTGCCGTTACTGCCTCTTGCATTGATGGCAATCCTTATGTCGAACACCGCGATGAGATAGTAATCGTCGTAGCCGCATCGCTTTGTCGGCGGGTCCGCAATTGCTATCTTCTTAAATCTCATGTAGGCATCATCATACGTATTCAAGCCCAGCCAGTCCGGAAGGCCGATCCCAATGGTGGAGAAGGGGTCTACCGGAACGGCCGCACTGCTGTGGATGTTGTGCAAAATGATGGTGGTATCCGGCCGGAGGTATGCAAGCCAATCTTCGTTGGCACCGACCCAGACCTATATATAAGACGGTGCAGCGGAGAAATTATGGGATGGAAATGGAATAACTAAGTACTACATGATCAAACTCCATTACTGACCTGCTCATCGGACAAAATCCGACTACCTCTCAACGTAGGCAACTCTAGCGGAGTCAACGTGCAACCATGGCCAGGGAACAGTGGACTGTTCGAAGGATTGTCCCATAGAAGAACCTTCTCCTCGAGGACGCATGGAAGACCAACAAGCATGGCCTTTTCCCAAGCCATTTTAAGCACCGTCTTAAAAAAGTTGGTGCAGGAAGCACCGAGTCTTGCGGCGGTGAGGACGTCGGAGCAGCGTGCGATTTCTCCCAGAGGATCGTCCTCCAAGGTCGCCCAGCCCCGACGAGGAGGAGAACCGCCTGGCGATTCCATGGGAGCAGCGACGAACTTCCTTCTCTTCGGGGGGAGGGGAACTGGTGAGTAGGAGATAAGAGCGTAGTAACCGCAGGGCCTCGTCCCTTCCAACTGTAGATCGTTCCTTAGCGAAGGGGTGAGGCTATTATTTACTACTAGTACTAGCATTATGGGATGTTATGGGATTGCATTATGCTGTAAATAATAGCACTAGTAAGAAATTGTTGGCACTAGCTAGTAGTTTTTGGCGTGGATTAAGAAATTTTGGGTATGTTTTTGCTATTTTTTGTACACGCCAACTAGTGTCAAAAAACGTCTTAAATTATGTGATGGAGGAGTACGTACTCGTACTGTAGCAGTACTAGTACTACTTTCTCAACTAGTAGTGCGATGTACTGTACTTCTAGTATAGTGCACCAATTTTGAACTCTTGAATCTCAGGGCCAAGGAGCTATAGTTGGAAGTGGAGGGTACTACTGTTCTCTAGAACCATCGCTGTACTATCAATGCAGGGAAAGTACACCTGCGTAGTGGCCTAGTGGGTACTCTCAGTGCTCTATTCAGCCGCTCCTCTCACGTAGCTGGCCTACTCAGCCGCTCCTCTCACTAACACACTAGCAGCCTGTTTATCCGCGACGGTTACTGCGGGGGCAGAACATTTGAGTTATTTGATACAGCGAGACTAGGCTTTTCGCTTCCATTTGTGGAGCAGTGGAGGTGTAATGGATCTCGTCGAACTTTGTTAGTAGTTCCTTCTTTATGAATGAGATGAAGCAAAGCTTTTGCCTCCATTTCAAAAAAAACACGTCAAGAGGAATTTCTTTTATAGTAGAGCCGATAATGGAGTGAAGTCCATGCGTGCAACGCCACAAGCTACAGAGTAGTAGTAGAGCACTTTACGTACAGAGCCATATTGCACAGTTCCCAATGCCCCGCCAGGCTTTTCCGGCTCCTCGGGCTTAATTGGGAGGCGCTAGTTTAAATATGCTACTAGCTGATGAGGAAGCTGCAAGCGAGGTGCGGCTAGGGCGAGCACGCGATCCACGACATGCTGGGAAGGAAAACCCGTTCACGTGGCTAGGCTATCCAGTGCACCCAGATTGTGGTGCCGCACGTCCGTTTGACTTCAAAACTCAAACTACCCGTGTAAAATATTGGCTCGCAACAAAGTTACTATTTAAAAAAAGGCCGTCGTGCGTTCGGCCGGGATCGAACCCACAAAACGAGGTATACACTCCCGCGACCACTAGTAGTACTCGTTGGAGTACAACGCAACCTAGAATCGCCTTTTGTCGCTAGTAGTACATTGTTCCTTACAAGAAACCCCTAATAATGCAAGAAACCACTAATAATGCCAAGAAACTACTGCCACTTGCATACGTGGCAGACTTAAGATAAGACTACCTTATCAACCATTGTACATGCTCTTACCAACCAGCCCTACCAAGAAACGACTACTCTACAAAGTGCCGTTATAGGCACGTTTCAACCCATGGCCCTGTTTGGATACATTTGTTGTCAATCTAACCCTGCCATCCAAACACCACTTTGGTTAGAGTTAGTTCAGGGTTAGAATCTAACCTCTGGCTTAGAGTATCCAAACAGGGCCCATGTCGCCCATTAAGTCAACACCTTCTATTCGACCGGGCGTTATGACTTGCGGGACCTACATGTCAGCCTGCACAAAAATCCCCGAGTGACCTCCTACCTCCGGCCCGTCCACCTAGTCATCCTCGGCCATGGGACGCAGCTACCGCCGCCGGCAGAAGGCGAGGTCAAAACCGCCGGCGGTGCGGAGCCCATCTTGCGGCAGCCCAGATGCCAACTCCGTCCGGCGCTCGCGGCCGCTAGCTAGCCAAGATAGCTCCGTCCAGCTGCTTGTCTGCAAGGTTTGCTAGCTAGATTGGCACGGCAGCGCGGCGGCTTGCTCGCGCGCGCCGCGCTAGGGCCAGCCATCTGGCTCGAGCGAAGGCTAGCGCGGCGGCTTGCTCGCTCATGAGTCATGCTCGGGCCAGCCTGCCAACCCGTGCGGAGGCTAGCGCGGCGTCCGGCCCGTCCGGCGGAGCGGCAGCCAACTCGCTCATCACCTGCACCACCGACGAACACGCATCAGTACTGTTTGAAGTAATGTTCAAGAGAAATAATGATTTGAGGGGGAATAACAGGTTAGAAGGTCAGATGTGGGTCCCTCATGTCAACGGTCAAACAAAATGTGTTGGTTTAAGCTGCCTCGTCAGCATGGACGTGTGGGCCAACCCTGTCATAAATGGGTTTAAACTAACCTAATTGGTAGGTAGTAGTTTTTGGCGTGGATTAAGAAATTTTGGGTATGTTTTTGCTATTTTTTGTACAATAGATTCTTCCTAGGGCTGGTTGAAAGTGGTAGTTCTTTGTTAAATACTCTACATATTGTAAGTAGGAGTGAAAGTTAAGCTTTGGAACCCAATAAGCAAGGCTAGTTACATAGTGCATATGCGTACATGATTGAAAGTAAATATCAACCATGACTGACTAATACCTTGATGGAAAACTCAAAACTATGGAATACTAGGGAAAAAAATTGCATGGTTGGAAATACTAGCAATGTTCATGTGTGTTGCAACGAATCATAATTAGAATAATACTTATTCACAAACTTGATACAAAACACTCTAATTTTGATATACATATATCACTAGAGATATATTATGTTTCAATTAGAATATATTCCTTGGGCTGTTTGGGTGAGGTCAGGGAGGGATGTGGTCGGTTTTAAGATACTAATTATGGGTTTTCTGCAAATTGGTAGACAAGTGGGATGTTGGTGAGAAAAGGCAACAACTTACCTCATAGTCGTTAGATGTAGATCTAATGGTCACAAACAACGGATGGCAGATACACCATCATCACCAACTTAGTCTTCCGTAGGAGTACTAGCAAGATCCGTGCATTGCACGGAACATCAAGATGCATTTTTTATAAAAACACTCATTGTGATTGACCCATGCGGGAGTAATCCCATGTTTAAAAACTAATGATATCTCGAGAAATAGGAGATAAGGTGAAGAGGAGTGGGACGTGGTGGTGATTGGTGATCGGACTGAGCGGAGGCATGGGGATTGACAACGCCGACAGCAGCCACCAGGCCAGTTTGTTCCAGAGGCTTCCTTTCTTAATTGCTGAACAATGAGGTTGTTGGAGATAAGGATGAACGAGGGAAGGCCTTGTCTGCAAATGTGGAGAGGGGTGTGGGTATCTTTTAGTTTAATTTCCATCAGTCAGATATAGATCGGACGGTCTATATTGCAAGATGGCACGCGTACCATCATCACCAACTCGGTTTTTTATAAGAGAAGAAATATAAATATGGAGATACAAACGTATTATCGATACTTGTTTCCGTAAACTAGCATCTACATTCTATTCAACGCCTCAGCATGTGAGGCCTTAGCACAATGACTTCTCGACTATGTAAAACAAAGGTTTTCCCGTCACCGATAAGGAGGGGGTGACGGCGGCGCGCTTTTTGGCTTGCTCTAGTCCTAGTAGTCATACTAGGTGGTCTAAGCACATGTAGATTTATTCTTTTTCACGTCTCGTGTTCGCCGTACTGCCACGACTGTTGATGAATAGACGGTAAGTTATTCATGGGGAAACCCTTGTTGAGCGTGTTTGCGAGAGAGAGAGAGAGAGAGAGAGAGAGAGACAGTGTGTGTGTGTGTGATATGTCTAGAGACTGAGGCAATGATAACAGATTCTTTGTGTCTATGTGTGTGGAGGATAGAGAGAGACATGTACATGGGGCTTTGTGTTGTGTAACATGGAGACACATATACATAATTAGAGAGTGAGTGTGTGAGATACACATGCGGACATGGGGAGAGATGAGGATCCAGATTAATGGGTGTTTGTGTGTGTCTGTGTGTGTTTGTGCGCGCATTTGTGTGTGAGAGGGAGTGTGTGTATGTGGAGTAGAGATACCACTAATGATGTAAACCTAGTATAAGGGAAGGGGGAATGATGTGACATGTGTAGTAGCGGGATAGCATGGGTGCGGGTGGGAGAGCAGACTATTTGGAAGAGACATCGAGTGTGTGTGGGAGAGGGGTGTGAGAGCGAGAGAGAGAGAGAGAGAGAGAGAGAGAGCTAGCTAGCGACGGAGAGAGAGAGAGGAAGAGAGGGGGCGAGAGAGGGGGTGTTTGTGTCCATAAATGGCGTATAGATAGGTAGACAATGTTGATGTTGTTTGAAATTGGCCTATGTACGGAGACGCAAGGGAAGCGAGTCATCGTGCGTGTGATAGGGACTTCATGAGAGATCTAGAATAGATAGTGTAGAGAACAATGTGCGAGATCGAGAACGATGATACATTAGGGAGCTATGGAAAGAGTCATGACATATATGTAAACAGGGAGGAGCTGGGGCGGGTCCGCACGTGGGAGAGATAGAAAGAGGAGAGTGGTGCACAAGGAGACAAAGTGTGTTTGTTTTGCAGTGGGGGTGGTGTGTGAGGTGAGTGTGCGAGAACCACATAACTAGGGAGATAGACGTTTGGGGGCGACATTTTGTGTGTATGGGAAAGATACACTCTACATAGTGCGTGTGCTTGGGAAAGAGAGATGTTGGGAGACCTAGCTAGAGAGTGGGGGAAGAGATGTGTGCATGCCCAAGAGACAAGTGATAGAGACCTATATTGGGGTCCGGACTTTAGAAGAGAGAGGGGTGTTAATGTGCTCGTGTGTTGGTGTTTGGGGGAGAGAACGACTTCTCTGTGTGTGGGGGGGTGGGCGACGAGGGGTGGGGGCGACGAGGGGGGGTTGGCTTCATATAAAGAGTGAGGTGTCTATATTTGAGGGACTTTAGCGTAATTGAGATATACATGGTCAATAGTGTGTGCACTCATGGTTGATCAATTTGTTTCATAGTTTGGACTATGAGATAATGATACTTTTGAACATGCGTGATATACCTTGATGTACCAGAATTACAAACCTAAGATTGGAATTTTGGAATTCGACTCCATCATTAGCTTTGTAATTCATTTAAACGGAGGTACATTTTTAAGACGGGATTTCGTGATTTCAAATTCATATATCAAACCTAGAGATATACACATACAGGCATGTTCAAACTTTATAATCATCCACTTTATTCATGCACATACAAAATTTTGCTTTTGTCATCATATTTAGGATACACACATTTGGAATTTCATTTGAATTGGACCGTATGATGGTATTTGCTTGTAGTAGCTCAATGATCCATATTTGAATTGAAAGGACAATCTAAGTTTCAAGTTGGAGACATTGATTTTCAAAACTTGCACTTTTTTTGCGTGCAAAACAAACAAATTCTCGGCCATGATATCATAGTCGGCCGTACAAGAGCAGAATATAATTTCAGGCACCAAAAGCTTTCAAACTTCCCGCTCACATCGAAATATCTCGCGCCCGAAAGTTTAGCCCTGCGATATTCCTGTTTTACCCCTACCACATGAACGGAAAAGGGCTACTTTGGTAACTCCATTGTTTTCCCCTCTTTGCCCCCAACATTCTTCCCCAGAGCCCCTTCCCCTCCCCGACCCCCTCCCCCCAACCACGGCAAGCCGCCGAATCTAGTCCTCCACCGCAGCGGTGGACCTCACACCCCGATAGATCTACCTTCCGCACCTTGGAACCCCCAACTGCCAACTCACCACTTCACCGAAGCCGCTTCAGCGACTGGCTTGTCCACCGCTCCAGATCTCCTTGACCGCCATCATGGTCCACCGCACCGGATCTGCTTAACCGGCGCCCTCGTCCACCACAGTGTAGGCCCTTCACTGACTCCCTCGTCCGTCCCTTCGCTGGCCCTTCATACAAGCCCTCGTCCGCTGCAACAGATCCGCCTCACCGAAAGCACTGTACAACGCGCCTGCCGAAGCCTTCGTCCACTACACCGGACCCGCTCCGCGGACGCCATATTCAACTCCACCGGCCCTGCTTTACCGACGCCGCAGCCTCATCAGGTTATTTCGATCTGTACTCCTTAGGGTTTTCTCTTTATCGTGCAACTGTTCACTTACCACAGATGAGCTTTCTTGTATGTCGACAGGCGCCGCAACCGTAGCACCGGAGCCGCTTCAGCGACGGCGACAGCCGGCCCAAACTCAACCGCAACACGAGCACCATCGACGATCCTTAGCTATCAAGTATGCCAATGATACCCGTACGCCGCCGAGAATCAGGTACTATTATCCAACGGCCGGCGCCTACGTTCACTTTCTTAGCATAAGCACCACACCTTTGAATTTCTTCAGGGCATCATTCAGTTTTTCATGAGACGCGTTATTCTGCTTGCACCTGTAGGGCCATACTTCTGGCAGTGAACATGTTACATGTGCTAAATTACATGCCAGTGCACATATAGTTAATATGCTTTAGTTTTATCCTAAGTATTACTGTACTTCCTAGATATCACTGCCTACTATTTTACTTCTTGCATGCTATATTTATGATAATGGTGTTGTTCTGATGCCACCTGTTGGTTCCATCAGACTGCTTCATGTTCTCTATGCTTAATTACACATCAGCAAACTAGCATGTGGTTCCGCTGGTTTTTGTTCGTTCTACCCTACATTTTCTGATGCTAGCTATTACATCACTGCTCCGAGCCTCTGTTCATTACTTTTTTGTGTGTTCTTGATCTTCCCAAGTGAAAGTGCTAGTTATCGACTAGAGGGGGGGTGAATAGGCGATTTTTATGAAAGTCTTCAAAACATGAGAGTTTCAAAGACAAACAATAGAAATGAACCTATTGATATGCAGCGGAAGGTAGACTACACTAAGCAAGCCATAGTCAAGTATTCAAAGAAGTGAAAGCAGGAAGACTAATAGCAGCTAGGTAGTAAAGATCAGTATGGAAGATAGTGTGAAGCCAAATAGAAATAGAAGTCACACAGTGAAGTCAAACAGGTAACGCAAGCAGGCAATGACTTCTCGAAGACAAACTGTAAATAAAGAGAGGGAGACGATAGAACTAGTCGCTTAGTGAAGACAGGGATTTATTGGACCAGTTCCAGTTGCTGTGACAACTATACGTCTGGTTAGGGAGGCTGAGATTCAACTCAGAAGACCGTGTCTTCACCTTATTCCCCTTGAGCTAAGGACACCCAGTCCTCGCCCAATCACTCTGGCAAGTCTTCAAGGTAGACTTCCAAACCTTCACAGACTTCGTTCACCGGCGATCCACAATGACTCTTGGATGCTCAGAACGCGACGCCTAACCGGCTGGAGGATTCACAGTCCTCAAGTGTAACAAGTCTTCAGGTCACGCGGACAGAAAGACTTCAGTGATGCCTAACACTCTTTGGCTCTGGGTGTTTGGGCTTTGTCCTCGCAAGGATTTCTCTCTCTCAAAAGCTTCGAAGGTGGGTTGCTCTCAAACGACAAAAGCCGTGCACTAACTCTGAACAGCCACCAATTTATGGTGTAGGGGGTGGGCTGTTTATAGCCACTAGGCAACCCGACCTGATTTGTCCGAAATGACCCTGGGTCACTAAGGAACTGACACATGTTCCAACGGTCAGATTTCAAACACACGCGGCAGCTTGACTTGGGCTACAAGTAAAGCTGACTCATCCAGCTCTGGATAAGATTTTCTCTCATTGTCTTCGCTCGAAGACATAGGATTTGGTTGAGCATCACTTCAGTCACTCTGACTTTCTTCACTTGGACCCCACTTAATAGTATGGTGGTTCCTATGACTCAACATGAAGAAAATGAAACTACGAAACAACTATGTCTTCGCGCTCCAAAGTCTTCATGCGATGTTTTCTCATGTCATAGTCTTCAATGTGAATATCTTCACATACCACCATTGTCTTCAATGTCTTCATACATTTTTAGGGGTCATCTCCGGTAGGTAAACCGAATCAATGAGGGACTACTACCTGTGTTATCCTGCAATTCTCACAAACACATTAGTCCCTCAACCAGGTTTGTCGTCAATACTCCAAAACCAACTAGGGGTGGCACTAGATGCACTTACACCAAGTTGCATGACTAATTTGATGCTTCTATTAATTATGGAGCTGCCAACCCCATCAAGCAAAATATTTGTTCTTTTGGGGCTGGCACCTCGAACAAGCATAAAAATAGAGGGAAGCAGATATATTATCGTGTATGCACACACCCTTCTTTCATTAGTTTAGATGAACCATTGATGATCAATTTGAACCACTGCATGCGCCTAAATAGAGGGTGCAGAATAAACTACAACAAGTAGATTTTCAACCACGGGATGCTGACGATCTCTTGAAAGAACATTGCAATAGCAGCGAGGCTTCACAGCAACATATGGTAAGCCAATGTGTTTTAGTACATGTGAAATGTAATGCATGTGGGCTGCTTTCTTGGCTTGTGCCCTCAACTTGTAATCCTACAGAATAACAAATAGTTCAGTTGTCTGCTTTGCTGTATTGCTTGATTCGAATGCTTGTTTGTTACTTGTTATGCTATACCTTAGTTGGCCAATATGTCAGCAGTGCCTGTTGTACTATCGTAAAGAAATGCATGCCTAGTTCATTTGAGTCCTTAACTTTTCCTCTGAACTTCATCACAAGACTGTCTTCGTAGTTTATATGAGGCCACACTATTAAGTGCTTTCTCAGATTATTTCAACTGCTTAGATGCCTTGGCAACTTAAATATAGCGGTGGTACACTCCCTTTCAACTAGGGATGTCAATTGGGTCCCGTTTAATCCCGATTAAAGTCCACTAGTGGTATGATAGTTCAAAAGAGTTTTTGTTTTTTGAGGAAAATGAACCAGGGAGCTAGCAAAAACTAACTAGATGGGACTGGCGGATGTCGTTTATTTGCCACTTACATCCCTAGTTTCATCTTACCATTTTAATTTATTTTCGGTTGATGCTGCTTCGAACCATTTAAATATAGCTTGCCATGCTCGGCAATAATTCGTATGTCGTTTACCATGTAAGCTTACTGCCTGGATCATGCGATAACTATCTCTTACTTATGTCCAGCGGAAACCTTTCAGGATGCCGTTCACACTAGGACACAATGTACAACCCCAGAATCTATTTGTGGAAGCAGTGCGCCATCCATGTTACCAGATGGTAGCAGTTTAGAGGCAACACCGCCGGAGAGCAGTCTGAGCACAGATATTATAGTTCTTGAGGCTCTACTAGAGGCAGAAAGAGATGGTGTGGCTGCCATGAATGAGGTAATCTCGATCTTGAAGCTGGAAATTATGCAATTAGCTGCACGCATTATGCAAGCAACCCAAGAATTGGAGGAAGTAAGAATGTTGCATTTGAAGACGGAGGAGGTCCTGCTGCTTCTGCTATCTGAAGCCTAGGGTAATTCCAGTTCTTCTTTAGATAGCAGTTGAAATTTTCATTAGATTATTGTACTTGCATGTTGTGTCATGTCTCTGAATGGATTACGTTCTAAGACCCCCTATGTTGTCCATGTGTTGTAACGATCCAAATTTTTTAGGCGAGGTAATCCTCAGTACTTGTATGATTGACATAAGGTGAACTGTTTTTCGTGTGAGCATATTGTATTGGATGAAATAACTGTTTGACTCAAAGTGTATCCAACCTACTGAATTCGAAGATCACGGCATTTCTAAATCATAATCATATATAAAGGTGGAATAAATCTTTGTTGCGGTTTTGAAGAAATAAATAACAAAATGTAGAATTATCTGTGGATATTCGTAATCGAATAAAAATTGGATTTGGACTTAGTTGCCAGGGCCCAAGGCAAACGTGAATGCTAATTCACCCAAGTTTTGAACGAAGCGGCTAAACACCCACTATCATTTGTGGGCTGCCCGAAGCAAGTGTTTGCGAGATGGAAATTACTGTCTACCCCTGACACTCAACATCCTTATCGACCGGATTTACACTGCTGTCGATAGGGGTAGACTAGTAACTTCAATCAGACGTGACACGACAGCCTCTGAGCCCATTCAGACACGGTGGGCGCCAAACATGGGCGGCAAAACACATTTGATTCAAGCTCATCCGAAAGACATGTGTCTCTCCCTCCATTTCCCCATTCATCCACGGTGGGCGGCAAAACAAACTCTCCTCGTCCGAAATCGATGTAGGCTAATATTTTAAATAGGGGCAGATGTGTAACTTCCCTCAGACGTGACACAACCGCCCTACCTATCAGCCCCATTCATACTGTTGGGGAATGTAGTAATTTCAAAAAAATTCCTATGCACACACAGGATCATGGTGATGCATAGCAACGAGAGGGGAGAGTGTTGTCCATGTACCCTCGTAGACCGAAAGCGGAAGCGTTAGCACAACGCGGTTGATGTAGTCGTACGTCTTCACGATCCGACCGATCAAGTACCGAACGTACGACACCTCCGAGTTCAGCACACGTTCAGCTCGATGACGTCCCTCGAACTCCGATCCAGCCGAGCTTTGAGGGAGAGTTCCGTCAGCACAACGGCATGGTGACGATGATGATGTTCTACCGATGCAGGGCTTCGCCTAAGCACCGCTACGATATTATCGAGGTGGACTATGGTGGAGGGGGCACCGCACACGGCTAAGAGATCCAAGGGATCAATTGTTGTGTCTAGAGGTGCCCCCCTGCCCCCGTATATAAAGGAGCAAGGGGGGAGAGGTGGCCGGCTAGGAGGAGGCGCGCCAGGGAGGAGTCCTACTCCCACCGGGAGTAGGACTCCCTCCTTTCCTAGTTGGAGTAGGAGATGGGGGAAGGAGGAGGGAGAGAAGAAGGAAAGGGGGGCGCCGCCCCCCCTCCTTGTCCAATTTGGACTAGAGGAGGAGGGGGCACGCGGCCTGCGCTGGCCGCCCCTCCTCTTCTCCACTAAGGCCCATCTTGGCCCATTAAACCCCCGGGGGGTTCCGGTAACCCCCGGTACTCCGGTAAAATCCCGATTTCACCCGGAACACTTCCGATATCCAAATATAGGCTTCCAATATATCAATCTTTATGTCTCGACCATTTTGAGACTCCTCGTCATGTCCGTGATCACATCCAGGACTTGAACTATCGGATGTGGGGTTCCGGCATTTCCCTTAAGGTTCGAACACTGGGGTGCGCGCAAAGTCTCTTCCTCCTACCGATCTACGCTCTAGCTCGCTAAGATCTCGCGGATGAACTTGACTAACTTGCAACACAGAAAGACACGAGGTTTATACTGGTTCGGGCCACCATTGTGGTGTAATACCCTACTCCAGTGTGGTGGTGGTGGATTGCCTCTTGGGCTGATGATGAACAGTACAAGGGAAGAACACCCTCCTGAGGTTGAGGTGTTCTTGTGCTTGTGTAGTTGAGGATGATCTGAACCTGTCGTGGAATAGACACGACAGATGTCCTCGAGCTAGGACTTAGTCGTGGAGCCATCGCAGCTAGGAAGCTTAAAGGGGTTAAACGGGACAAGGAACACGGGGGTTATACTGGTTCGGCCCCTTACGGTGAAGGTAAAAGCCTACGTCCAGTTGAGGTGGTATTGATTATGGTTTCGATGACCAGGGAGCTTGATTGCTATGCCTGGCTCTCGACGAGATCTTACTTGTCCCTAAACCGCCGCCGGGTCGTCCCTTTATATAGAGAGGTTGACGCCCAGCGGCTCTCAGAGTCCCGGCCGGCTCATAAGAGTGTCCGGCTCGGACTCTCAACTATTCTTGCCTTACACTACAAGTCTTGCCATAAGGCGGTTTATCACTACGGGCCTTAAGCCATCTCCGGGTCTTCGGCCCATCATTGACCCGCCGTCTTCAAGCTCGGTACTGGGCTTCGCGTGATGACCATTATGAGTAACCCGGCCCCTCCTGGCGGGTGACTCTAAGGGTTATATCCTCAACATTAGGCCCCAGATTGATTTGAACCGGTTCATGTCAATCTTCAATTCTTTTGAGAGAAAAGATCTTCCGGCTTATGGTCGTGTGAAGGTTATAACCCGCCGTGATGTCATCTTCTGGATTCCTGGTAACCCGCCATGACGCCATCTTCCATTAAGTCCTTTTTTTATCCCACCATATCCTCAACGGATCTTATCTTTAAAGGCCATCCCGAAAATCGAGGCGTTTTTGTGGTGAGATAATCACGCCGTGGCCTCCTCGTTTCTCGTGCCCACTTATGAGCCTCACTTTATAAATAGCCCGGCCCATGAGCCTCCAGTCACTCGTCGCCTCCATCTTCTTCCTCCTCTCGCCACTGTGCTGCCGCCCGAGCTCCGCCGCCCCGCCGCGGGTTTCCTCGTGTTCACCAACTCAGGCCGCTGCATCAACCTGACGTGACCAGAGAAACGCGACGAACCCCCGCCGTAACTCCGCACCTGTAAGTCCCTGCACCTCTCCACCGTAGATCGACATTAGGGTTCCACTGTTCTTCCTCTGTTCTTCGCTGTTCTTCCTGAATTCTCTGTAGTTCTGCCACTATAGTCATGTTTGATCCAAGAGTAGTACAGAGCTCCTGCGGTAGTTGTTTCACATCCATTTTTTCACTAGTAGATCCCCTTTGTTTGAAATAAGATCCCACTCTGAATCCATGAACTTCTTCTGCGTCAGTTCTAGGTCTAGAAATTTTTCCTTTTAGCCAACCGTTTGATCCAAAATAATTACTGCGATCTGTGAAACTTGTTTTCACCACACTTAGTCAAAAATTGCATCTGCTGAGCTATGGCGGCTCACATTTCCGGCTTAAAAGAAGCCACGCGCTGTAAAATTTCCGGCTCATTTATGATAAAGCTGTAGACAATTTGAATTACTCACGATACCTTCAGCGGCATAGATAACCCGATGCACTTAACCATATGCCATTAGGCCCCTCTCATAAGCCGCCATTGAGTATTAAACTGTAGACGTCTGCCGGCTTATAATTGAACCGGACATTTTCCTTTTGTCATAGGCTTCATCTTTCACAATGCCTCCTAAAGCTCCCAAGGCACCCATCACGTGCAACTGGATGAGATCCAATGTCACCGATGACACTTTAGCTGATTTCGTAAAGACGGGTTACTTGCCCAAGAAGGAAATCATGTCTTATCGTGCCCCTGACCCGTCGGAGGAGAGACCTCAACCTAGAGATGGTGAGGTGGTGATATTTGCTGATCACATGAGCCGGGGCTTCGCACCGCCCGGCTCAAAATTCTTTAGAGAGGTTCTGAACTTCTTTGATCTGCGGCCGCAAGACATAGGACCCAATTCCGTGTCAAATATATGCAACTTCCAAGTATTATGCGAAGTCTATCTTGGAGAAGAGCCCAGCCTGCTGCTCTTTAGAGAGCTATCTTATCTGAACCGCCAGAATGAATGCGCCAACGGGCCAAGCCTGGAACTTGGTGGAATCTCCATTCAACGCCGGAGAGACTGCCTCTTTCCTTATGCTGCGCCGCCAAGCCATCCAAAGGACTGGAACCAGACGTGGTTTTATTGCCAGGACACTTCTCCGGCTGACGAGAGCCCTCTGCCCGGCTTTCGTGCCCTGCGTCTGGAGCCAAATCACCCTCTGCCAGACAAACTCTCTCAAGCTGAGCGTCAACCTCTGATCCCCACCATCAATAGGATCAAGGCTCTCCTGGGAAATGGCCTCAACGGCATTGATCTGGTCCGGGTTTGGATCTCTTGGCGGGTGATCCCCTTGAGCCGCCGCCCCGGCTTAATGTGTGCTTACACGGGCCGGAAGGATGACCTTCTGCGGCACAGCCCCAACGATCTTCCTGAGGACGTTGTGGACGACATGACCAAGTCTCTCCTGAATGAGAGCTTAGCCGACTGTGGGAGAACCGGCCTGAACCCCTTCTGCCAAGCTAACCCGGCTCCGGCGGTAAGCCACTGACTTGAACACCTTGGTTTTCTTTTTAATAGTTTCCATCTGAACTTTAAGAAATCTTTGCTGCATGTTTCAGGCTAATGACAAGTTCTGGAAGGTCAAATATGACCATGAAGCGGCCAAAAAAGCCAGGAACGCTAAGAAAGCCGCCAGGAGAGCCGCTCCCCGCAAGAAGGGAAGCAGGCCTACTACCTCAGAGCTGCTTTAGCTAAGTGACAGCTCCGAGTCAGAGGTAACCCCTGAATCTGTAGGCTCTTGTTTTGTTTCTTGCTTATTCCTATCCACCTTATCGATACTGATCATCAGCAGGATGACACCGGAGCAAGTAACCCGGTGACTGAAGAGGTAACGACACTTTCCTCCGACTCGGAGCCCTTGCCAAGGCCGAAAGTCCGAAGAGTAACCCGGAAAGTAAGATTTTCACATCCTTTAGCTTATCAAGATCCTCAATTTCTTTTGAAGCAACAGATTCATGAGAGCCGGCGGTACACCCGGACCAACAAGGATGCAGACCTCTCCTCCGGCTTACCTGAAGCGTCAAGGAAGCGCCGGACCGAGGTTATCTCCAACTTATATCCTTTTCATCCTTTGGCGGGCGTTATACGTCAACCGCTCAATTCTTCTGATTCAAATTATCAGGAAACTTCACCTTCCTCTGGTGACTCTA
This sequence comes from Aegilops tauschii subsp. strangulata, assembly GCF_002575655.3. Taxonomy (NCBI): domain Eukaryota; kingdom Viridiplantae; phylum Streptophyta; class Magnoliopsida; order Poales; family Poaceae; genus Aegilops; species Aegilops tauschii. The sequence goes on along the minus strand of NC_053035.3, from coordinate 148,900,109 downwards.
TGCAATCGAACCTGCCAGCTTTCAAGACCGCACCCGGGTAATGATGATCATCTCTTGTTGTGCTTATCTTTACTCATGCTTTGTACTAACCTTTTGTCCTTTCAGTGCCCAGGCAAAGCTCAGCAAGAGGGCGAAGAAGAACGAACCGGTCGAAGAGCCGGTCTTGACTGAGCCGAAGGTTTCAGCTCAAGAGCCGCCAGTTGCCTCTGCTCCTGAAGCCACCGCTCCAACCGACGAGCCAGTCATAGAGACTTCTACCAATCCGGATATCTCCAGCCCGGCTCAGCCGGCCGATGACCCGGACGTGGTAATCACCCGGACGGAGTTTGTCGAGCCGGGGAGACCCACTGCGCCGGCTAAGTGCTCTGCCAAGGAAGAATTGCTAGAGCGCCGCAGGGCCAAGATGGACATCACCAACTACGCTAACTTGAGCATTGGAGATATCATCTCCGGCTATGCCAATCAGGTGGACAGCAGCCGAGATCTGGAGATTGACATGGTGAAGCAGATACAGCAGAAATCTGAGGTACCACTCTCTTGCTTACTGCATAGTCATCTTTACCATACTAGCCCCCAAGTCTACTACTTATGATAGAATACGTTGTAGACTTGACTTCCGGCTTACTTTCATGAACCGACAATTCGTTGATAGAACCTTTCAGCATACATTAGCCCCCAAGTGCCAAGTGTCTTTGCTTGGAAAGTGCTTGGGACTTTAAAGTTGTATAATAATTATTCATACTATAACCCGAAAATTGTACAGGCTGCTTGCAAAAAATTTGAGGCTGATATCTCTGAGCTGAAGAACCGCCTGAAGACTCAGGAAACTGAGACCCGGAAGGCCAACGCTAAATTTGAATCCAGTGTTGCTGCTCAAGAGAAGCTGAAAAAGAAGTTTGAAACTGAAAGGAAAACTTGGGCCGAAGAGAAGGCTGCTCTGGTCAGCCGGGCCGAACAGGCGGAAGCGGCTCTGACGGAGAGAACCGCCGAACTCTCTGGCTTAAAACGCCATGTGTCACAGATGGTCGCCGCAATCTTCGGTAAGTCATTCCGCCGGCTTTCAACAAGTTTACAGTCTTTATGTCTCATAACTCCCATCATTGCTAGCGGCTTATCTTACTTTGTTAAACAGGTCCCAGAAGCGCCAACCTCAATCAAAATGTACTGACCAAGCTGAAGGCCGTGTACACTCTGGTGGAGCAACTCTACACCGGGTCACAGCGCGCCTTGGCCGTTGTGGCCCTGTCCAATGAGGTTCCGACTCACCTGGCGGACGTACTTCGCCGGCTTGCCGTTCTTCCTCAGCGTTTCCAAGAGCTGCGACGGGCCTCTGCAAGAGACGGAGCCATAGCTGCTCTGAGCCGGGCCAAGGCTTTCCTTCTAGAGCTAGACCTGGCTGACATCGCACTTGGATACCCCAGCCTGAAGGAAGATGGCACCCCCTTCGGCCAAAAAGACTTTGCTGCCTGTGTGAAGATCGTGTGCCCGGTGGCCACCCTGATTGGGAATGACACCGACCTTACCAAGTACCAGCCGGGCTACGACGCAGAGAATCAGAGGATCCCCACTCCGCGTTATGAAGCCATCAGCTTGGTCCCGCCGACTCGTAAGCACACCTTTGCCCCAGAAATTGACCCGGCCGGGTTAATTGACGAGGAGGCTCAATTTGAAGCTTTGAGCGGCATTGACTGGAAATCGTCCACCTTCCAGGTCATGGGAACAGCCGGAGGAGCGGAGAGGGATGAGCCGGAAGCTTCGACTCCACAAGCACCTTGATCTTTAGACGGCTTATGGTTGCACCTTAGAGCAATGCCTCACCTTTTGGACTCGGGGAGTCTTGTAATAGAGTAGGACAAACATGTTAATATTGTCGTGCCATCGTGCACATGTTGAATGCTTAGCTCCGTTAAAGTTGCTTCCTTATATTCCTCCGGGTCATAATTGATCATTTATTGTCCTTAAGCTCGAATAGCTGTCTTTAACCATCCTGCATAGAAAAACAAGTCACAAGTCTCGAGGCGGCTTACCGCACTGAGAACCATAAACCTTACATACATAACCCGGATAGGAACTAACAATCCTCAAAGACTGGCCCTCCATTCCCTCTTTGATGTAACCATAATGGCATACTTACGGGCCTTCAAGTAGAGTTCCGGCTTATGTAACCCGAATGATGAGATGAAGACCTCAACTCCGGTTTACCAGCGTCAAGAATACTTACTATGTGTTATCAACATTGTGAATCAAAATTAAGTCGGCAAAGAAAAAGCCGCCCTTGCACACTGCTGATGTGACCAACAGAACTTGTTGTAAGTCAAAAAATCCAAAACTTAAGGGCTTCCGGTTCGAATACGACCAGAGAACCGTCCCAAAGGGGTTAAGCTAAGATTTGAATGCGATCATATAGCCCCCAGTGGCTTTGGCGATGCTAATCAAGAGGGTACCAACAGCTATGTTCTCTTTGGTTCGAATACGACCCATGTTTGAACAGGAAGCCCCCAAATGACCTTAAGAGTTGTTTAACGACGCTGATTCGAATACGATCCACGTCGGTTCCCAAAGGGGGTTGAGCTATGATTCAAATATGATCAAAGAAAACTCCCCAATGAGCTCGGCACTTTGCCAATCAAGTGGGTATCGACAGCTATGTTCTCTTTGGTTCGAATACGACCTATGTTTGAACAGGAAGCCCCCAGGTGATTATATTGCGTACGGCTAGATTCGAATACGATCATAAGCCGGATCCACCTCCAAGTGACCATGTGATGGTGTAATGGAAACAACACTTTTGCCTTTGGTGGAGAAAAGGACAGAGGTCCTGCTTTATTATCTAACATAATATATACATGGCTATAGAAATATGTACATTATGAGAGCTGGTGGCTCAAGTGTAATAAGGCCGAAGCTGAGCTATGTTCCACGGCCGACGGGTCTCTTCCTCCGACTTGCGTGAATCTTTATGCTCCCAAACGTCAATAAGGTAGTATGACCCATTGTGCAAGTTCTTGCTGACCACAAATGGCCCTTCCCAAGGCGGGGATAGCTTGTGTGCATCTGTTTGATCTTGGATGAGCCGGAGCACCAGATCACCTTCCTAGAAGACCCGGGACTTAACCCGGCGACTGTGATAACGGCACAGGTCTTGTTGGTAAATCGCTGAACGAGCTGCTGCCACGTCACGTTGTTCGTCCAACAAGTCAAGAGCATCTTGGCGCGCCTGTTCATTATCCGCCTCAACATAAGCCGCCACTCGAGGCGAGTCATGACGGATGTCACTGGGGAGGACTGCTTCTGCTCCATAAACCATGAAGAAAGGCATGTAACCCGTAGACCTGTTAGGAGTAGTATTGATGCTCCATAACACGGAGGGTAGCTCCTCCACCCAACAACTCGGCGTCCGTTGTAAAGGGACCAAAAGCCGGGGCTTAATGCCCTTCAAGATCTCCTGATTAGCTCTCTCAGCTTGACCATTGGATTGAGGATGAGCCACTGATGAAACATCAAGTCGAATATGCTCTCGTTGACAAAACTCCTCCATGGCGCCTTTAGACAGATTGGTACCATTGTCAGTTATAATGTTGTGTGGAAAGCCAAAGCGAAATATCACCCTTTTCATGAACTGAACTGTCGTGGCTGCGTCACACTTGCTAACTGGCTCTGCTTCAACCCACTTTGTGAATTTGTCAACTGCCACCAAGAGGTGAGTCTTCTTATCCTTGGACCTTTTAAAAGGCCCAACCATATCAAGCCCCCAGACCGCAAATGGCCAAGTGATTGGTATCATCCTCAGCTCCTGAGCCGGCACATGAGCCCGTCGCGAGAACCTCTGGCAACCATCACATTTACTGACCAAGTCCTCCGCATCAGCATGAGCCGTCAGCCAATAAAAACCATGACGAAAAGCCTTGGCCACAAGGGATTTTGAGCCGGCATGATGGCCACAATCCCCTTCGTGAATCTCACGCAAGATTTCTTGACCTTCCTCAGGGGAGACACAATGCTGGAACGCTCCCGTAACACTGCGGCGATGCAGCTCACCATTGATAACAACCATTGACTTAGACCGCTGGGTTATTTGTCTGGCCAAAGTTTCATCCTCAGGCAAATCTCCCCGGGTCATGTATGCCAAATATGGTACTGTCCAGTCTGGGGTGATGTGGAGAGCCGCCACCAACTGTGCCTCTGGGTCAGGGACAGCCAAGTCTCCTTCTGTAGGTAACTTGACCGAAGGGTTATGCAGGATGTCCAAGAAAGTATTAGGCGGCACCGGCTTTCGTTGAGAGCCCAGCCGGCTTAATGCATCAGCCGCCTCGTTCTTCCTGTGATCGATGTGCTCTACTTGGTAACCCTGAAAGTGTCCAGCAATGGCATCAACTTCACGGTGATAAGCCGCCATGAGAGGGTCCTTGGAGTCCCACTTGCCTGATACTTGTTGAGCCACTAGATCTGAGTCGCCGAAGCACCTTACCCGGCTCAAACTCATCTCCTTAGCCATCCGAAGACCATGGAGCAAGGCCTCGTACTCAGCCGCATTGTTAGTACAAGGAAACATCAACCGCAGCACATAATGAAACTTGTCACCTTTAGGGGAAGCCAATACAACTCCAGCCCCCGAGCCTTCCAATTGCCTAGACCCATCAAAGTGAATAGTCCAATATGTATTATCTGGCTTTTCTTCAGGCACCTGTAGCTCTGTCCAATCGTTGATGAAATCCACCAAAGCTTGAGATTTAACAGCAGTGTGTGGCACGTATCTCAGACCATGAGGCCCAAGCTCTATAGCCCACTTAGCCACTCTCCCTGTGGCTTCTCTGTTTTGGATGATATCTCCAAGGGGAGCAGAACTAACCACCGTAATGGGGTGACCCTGAAAATAGTGCTTAAGCTTCCGGCTTGCCACGAACACACCATAAACAAGCTTTTGCCAATGTGGATACCGCTGCTTGGACTCGATGAGCACTTCACTGACGTAATAAACCGGCCGCTGAACCAGATATTCCTTACCCTCTTCCTTGCGCTCCACCACCACAGCCACACTGACGGCTCGTGTGTTGGCAGCTACATACAGTAATAAGGGCTCCTTGTCAACCGGAGCAGTGAGGACTGGGGGCTCGGCCAGCTGTCACTTCAAATCCTTAAAAGCAGCATTAGTAGCATCATTCCAGATAAAGTCATCAATTTTCTTCATCAACTGGTACAGCGGCATGGCCTTCTCACCCAAACGGCTTATAAACCGGCTTAAAGCAGCGATACGACCCGCCAGGCGCTGGACGTCGTTTATACACGCCGGCTTAGCCAGAGAGGTGATTGCCTTGATTTTTTTCGGGTTAGCTTCAATGCCTCTGTTAGAAACTAGGAAACCCAAGAGCTTGCCTGCAGGAACACCAAAAACACACTTGGCCGGGTTAAGCATCATCTTGTAAACCCGGAGATTATCAAAGGTCTCTCTAAGGTCATCTACCAGGGTCTCCTTCTCCCTGGACTTAACCACGATATCATCCACATAGGTGTGAACATTGCGCCCAATCTGGTTATGAAGACAATTCTGCACACAACGCTGGTAAGTCGCCTGTGCACTCTTGAGTCCAAAAGGCATAGACACATAACAGAAGGCTCCAAAGGGAGTGATGAACGCCGTCTTCTCCTGGTCCTTAACTGCCATTTTAATCTGATGGTATCCAGAATAAGCATCCAAGAAAGTCAAGCGCTCGCAACCCGCCGTAGCATCAATGATTTGATCAATACAGGGAAGGGCAAAAGGATCAGCCGGACACGCCTTGTTTAAGTCCGTGTAGTCCACGCACATCCGCCAGGTGCCATTCTTCTTGAGCACGAGCACCGGGTTAGCTAACCATTCTGGATGAAAGACTTCGACAATCAACCCGGCCGCCAAGAGCCGGGCTACCTCCTCACCAATGGCCTTCCGCCTCTCTTCATTAAACCGCCGAAGGAATTGCCTGACCGGCTTAAATTTCGGATCAATATTGAGAGTGTGCTCAGCGAGTTCTCTAGGTACACCTGGCATGTCAGAAGGTTTCCATGCAAAGATGTCCCTGTTCTCACGGATGAACTCGATGAGCGCGCCTTCCTATTTTGGATCCAAATTGGCACTGATGCTAAACTGCTGAGATGAGTCACCTGGAACGAAATCAACAAGCTTGGTCTCATCAGCTGACTTAAATTTCATTGCCGGCTCATGCTCCGTGGTCGACTTTTTCAGAGATGTCATATCTGTTGGGTCAACATTATCCTTGTAGAACTTCAGCTCCTCTGTTGCACAAACAGACTCTGCATAAGCCGCGTCGCCTTCCTCACATTCCAAGGCTACCTTTCGGCTACCATGAACCGTAATGGTCCCATTGTGACCCGGCATCTTGAGCTGTAGGTATATGTAACACGGCCGTGCCATGAACTTGGCGTAAGCCGGCCGCCCAAATATGGCATGATACAGACTTCTTATCTTGACCACCTCAAAGGTCAATTTTTCCACCCTGTAGTTGTACTCATCTCCAAAGGCCACTTCCAATTCGATCTTACCAACTGGATAAGCCGACTTACCAGGCACCACGCCATGGAAAACAGTATTGGACTGGCTGAGGTTCTTATCAATCAACCCCATACGACGGAAGGTCTCATAATAGAGGATGTTGATGCTGCTGCCTCCATCCATGAGCACCTTAGTGAACTTATATCCTCCCACCTGAGGAGCCACCACCAGGGCCAAGTGACCTAGATTGTCAACCCGGGGAGGGTGATCCTCCCTACTCCACACAATAGGCTGCTCAGACCATCTTAAATAGCGTGGAACCGCCGGCTCAACAGCATTCACCGCCCTCTTATGAAGCTTCTGATCTCGCTTACACAGACTGGTGGTAAACACGTGATACTGTCCACCGTTAAGCTGCTTTGGATTGGTCTGGTAACCCCCCTGCTGCTGTTGATGACCCTGGCCGGACTACTGATTAAAGCCCCCTTGACCATTCTGAGGATTAAGATTTGAGCCGCCGCCCGGGCCATGAAAACCGCCAGCGCCTGAGCCGCCACCCGGGCCATTGTTGCCATTAAAGGCATTGGAATTCTTAAAGGCCTTCATGATTGCGCAATCTTTCCATAGATGAGTAGCTGGCTTCTCCCTAGAGCCATGCCTCGGACAAGGCTCGTTCAACAACTGCTCGAGCGTCGGGCCTGACCCGCCAGCTCGGGGAGGTGGCCTCCCTTTATGTCGCTGGCTGTTACCCTGTGAGTTGGCATTGGCCACAAACTCCATGCTGCCATCAGCCTTACGCTTGTTACCTCCTTGGTTTGCCGGGTTATGCTGAGGACCCTTGCCATTGCCGTTCTTCCTTCCCTTCCCTGTCCTTTCATCATCTGAAGCGGGGTCCTTGGTACTATCAGAGTCGGCGTACTTGATGAGAGCCGCCAACAGCGTACCCATATCATTGCAGTCGCGTTTGAGCCGCCCGAGTTTCATCTTCAGGGGCAGGAAGCGACAATTCTGCTCCAACATTAAGACTGCAGAGCCGGCATCCATCTTATCAGATGAATGTATTATCTCCTTGACCCGGCGAACCCAATGTGTCGTAGACTCACCCTCCTGCTGTTTACAGTTAGTCAAATCCACAATCGACATAGACTGCCTACAGGTATCCTTGAAGTTTTGTATGAACCGGGCTTTCAGCTCAGCCCAAGACCCGATAGAATTCGGCGGCAGCCCTTTCAACCAAGTGCGGGCAGTCCCGTCTAACATCATGGTGAAGTACTTGGCCATCGCCGCTTCACTGACCTCCAGCAATTCCATGGCCATCTTGTAACTCTCGTTCCAGGCTCCGGGTTGTAAATCAGCCGTGTAATTAGGCACCTTCCTAGGCCCTTTGAAGTCCTTGGGTAGACGTTCGTTGCGGAGAGCCGGCACTAAACAAGGGACACCTCCGGTCCTCGTAGGGATACCCACGTCGACGGAAGTCGTCGGATAAGCCGGGGGTGTCTGGTAAGCCGTCAACTGAGGCACCTGCTCCGCCTCCTGCCGTGCTCTGTCTTGGTCTATTGCGTGAAAGGCTCCGTTATGAGCCGGGCCATGGCTAGGTGGCAAGTCATGGCGTCGGACATTACTTGAGCCGGTCGCTCAAACCATGTGTCTGCTATAACTCGGGCTCCGGCCTAGACGAGGGGTTGAATGGATCCTGTCCCGGCTGTAAGAGTACACCTCTTGCTGCGCCAGAGCTGTCTGAAGGAGCTCCCTGACCCGGCGGGTTTCGACCACAGTTGGAGAGTCACCATCAATTGGGAGAGCCGCCAGCCGTGCCGCCGCGGCGACCATGTTTTCCAACGGGTTGGCATAATGACCCGGTGGTATTGGCACATACTGAGGCGGGGCAGGGCTCGCCGGGGGCGGTCCCATTACTTGGGGCTGAATTGGTGTCCCAGCCCCGGGCACTATGATCTCCGGCAGGTTACTAGACCCTGCACCTGGCGTGTTGAAGAGGTTTCGAGGATCATAAACCGGAGGGAGTCGAGATTGGGTCTTTTGATGCCTCCTTCTCATGACCTCATTGGATGCGTTTTGATCCATCGTGAGCCGGAAGGACTGTGCCTGAATCAGCTGAGTCTGGGCGTCGAGAGCCGCCCTCTCTGCAGCCATCCTGACCCCCTCCGCCGCCAGATCCTCCTTGGCCTTTGCTAGATCCAGTTTTAACTGTGCCACCTCCGCGTCATGTTGAACTTGATCCGCCGGAGCTACCGTAGCGGTCAACAGGACCGTCATATTATCTGTAAGATCCATCAGCACCTGAGCCGGCGAAGGCACCGGGCTTCCTGACCCGGAGGCGGGGTTTTGAACAGGTTGCGCGTCGTCCATGAAGATTCCAACCCGGCTCGGCGGTTCAAAGGGGTCCGGAATGCTGTCGCCATCGGAACAACCCCTGAGCCTGCCATCTTGAAGTTGATACAACGAGTTTGACTCATCCATAGACGACTCGCCGTCAGAGCCGGCGGCCGTCTCATCACCAGATCCAGACCCTTCAGAGAGTCCTCCATGAACACATCCCACAAAAGCATGCTTCAAAGCCGGTAGAGCCCGGGCGGGTCGTGCATGCTGAGCCGTCTCGATGAGATCCGGCTCAGGGCCCGGCTCGCCAATCTTGCCAATGAAGACATGAATTCCGCCGAAGGGGACCCGGTACCCGTACTCAATTGAGCCGGCGTCGGGGCCCCAGTTTGCATCGTCGATGTAGAGCTTGCCACGACGACTCATGGTCATCCGGCCCACAGCGTATCCCTTGAGCCCTTCGAAGCTGCCCTTCAAGAACTCAAATCCACCGTGCGCTGGCCCCACGGTGGGCGCCAACTGTCGTGGAATTGACACGGCAGATTTCCTCGAGCTAGGACTTAGTCGTGGAGCCATCGCAGCTAGGAAGCTTAAAGGGGTTAAACGGGACAAGGAACACGGGGGTTATACTGGTTCGGCCCCTTACGGTGAAGGTAAAAGCCTACGTCCAGTTGAGGTGGTATTGATTATGGTTTCGATGACCAGGGAGCTTGATTGATATGCCTGGCTCTCGACGAGATCTTACTTGTCCCTAAACCGCCGCCGGGTCGTCCCTTTATATAGAGAGGTTGACGCCCAGCGGCTCTCAGAGTCCCGGCCGGCTCATAAGAGTGTCCGGCTCGGACTCTCAACTATTCTTGCCTTACACTACAAGTCTTGCCATACGGCGGTTTATCACTACGGGCCTTAAGCCATCTCCGGGACTTAGGCCCATCATTGACCCGTCGTCTTCAAGCTCGGTACTGGGCTTCGCGTGATGACCATTATGAGTAACCCGGCCCCTCCTGGCGGGTGACTCTAAGGGTTATATCTTCAACAGAACTAGTTCGGGGTCAGTTGCCTCCTACTGTGGTGGCTAGTCCTATTTATAGAGGCCCTGGCCCTCTTCCCAAATATCGAGCGGGAAGGGAGCCAACAACGGCAGGCAAATTTGAAGGGGGACAGCTAGTACAAGCTATCCTGACAAAAGCGATCTTCGCCTGCGAAAAGCTCTGGGGTGACGCCGTCTTGGGCTCCACGGTGACCTCCGCCTTGCCGTCCTTCGGTCTTGGTCTTGTTGCACCAATATGGCAACCCTGTCCTGATGCCTCGGTACTCTTCGCCTGCGCTCGCCTCCTTAGCACCAAAGAGGAAGTAGAGATGCTGCGTGCACTGGCGCCCGCCTGGCACCCGCCTGGTGCCGTTCATCATGGCTGACATCACGAGAGCCTCGTGAGGTTTGCCTTGCCTTGATATCTCCGCTCCTCGTGAGCCTTCTTGGCTAGGCCACTCCAGAGGAGGTCTTGCGTCGTCCGCCTCGCGAGGCTTGGACCCTCGCGTGGGTCTTGGGTGCCTTGTTGACAAAGATGGGCCGTACGGCCTGCTGCTTAGCCACGATGTGGGCCGCAGGCAGGCAAGTCTGGGGACCCCCATTCCCAGAACGCCGACAGTAGCCCCCGGGCCCAAGGTGCGTGTAACACCCCGGATGTAACTTTCCATATTTGTAACTCCAACTCTTGCCATTTTCGGCTATGTGTTATGATATTCCCTTCGTGGTCGGGTTTTGTCTTTCGTTTTGCATTTTGTTCATGTCTTGCATTTCATATCATGTCATCATGGGCATCTCATTTTGCATACGTGTTCGTCTCATGCATCCGAGCATTTTCCCCGTTGTCCGTTTTGCAATCCGGCGCTCCCACCTCCTCCGGTGCACCCCTCTTGTTTTCTTTTCGTGAGCGGGTGTTGAACGTTCTCGGAATGGACCGAGGCTTGTCAAGTGGCCTTGGTATACCACCGGTTAAGTTTCGTTCCATTTGGAGGTCGTTTGGTACTCCAACGGTTAACCGGGCAGCCGCAAAGTCCGTTTGTGTGTTGCAGAAAAACCCCCCTAAAAACCAGCCCAAAACCCACCAAACTCTCTTCCATGCTCTAGGCCGTTCGATCACGATCTTGTGGGCGAAAACCGCACCTCAATTGGACTCTCCTAGCTCCCTCTAGCTATATATTTGCATCCCCTCCCGAAAACATTCGCAGCCAACCCTAGCCCCGCTCCCTCTCCGCCGCCGGACGCGTCCGGTCCCCGCCGGACAAATCCCCGCCGCCGCCCGCGCCCAATCGGGACGCGCCATGTGGCGCCCGCCGCCGCCCGTACACCGCGGCCTGGGAAGCCCGTCTCCGGCCCCCGCGGGCCCGCGCGACCTCGCCCGCAGCCGAGCCGGCGCCTCCCGCCCGCCGCCTCGCCTTCCCCCGCGCCGCCGCCGTCGTCACACCGCCGCGCCCGCCCGCGCCTCCGCGCGCCGCCGCCCGCCGGCGACCACGCCTCCCTCCGCCCGGCCTCCTCGACGCCCTCTCCCTCCGGCCGCCGTCCTCTCCCTCCTCCCCGTCCGGCAGGAGCTCCGGCGACCTCGACGAGTCCCGATCCAGATCCCATCGAACGTGCGTTGACTTTTCTCTCCTCCCCGATTTTTCTAAGTCTCGAGATTTTGACATTACATGCCCATGTTCATCGCATCATAACTCTCTGCATATAGCTTTGTTTCACGCGTGTAATATATCGAATTGTTCGTCTCGTGATGCTCTACATTTTGTTCCATTGCACTATGTTCATTTGAGTATATCTTGATGCCCAAATCTCTGGTGCAAGAGTGCTAGTTGCTGTTGTCTGCTGTTACTTAGCAGAACTTGGAGATTTGTTATTTTTGTATCTTTTAATCTGTGCATCTTATGGGCATGAGCTCTACATGTGTTTTGTTGTATGCCATGCCATCTTTCCAGGGGTGTATACCATGTATTTTTCTGATCTCTTTGGTGACTAGCACAAGCATGCAAACTAGGCCCCGTAATGTTTCTGATTTCAGGGACTTGGTATTTTCTCTAAGTCTCTGTCTGCTGTTATTTTGTTGCCATGTAAACTTGATGCTACAGAGAGATCCATGCATATTTTGGAGATGTTCAGTAAGGATTTTTGTAAATATTGTTGTAATTGATCCATTCTTGCCCTTGTTTGCAATTATGGAGTGCCATAGCATGACTCAATCTTGCTCTACGTTTGCTATAAAATATTTCTGGCAGATTGTTTACATGATATTAAATTTTGGCAAGCTTATTGTAGTTGATCCATACATGCTATGTATTTGTTCTTGACATTGATAGCTTCATGAACATGTCATCTTAATGTGGGTATACTTTTTTTTGTCATGCATTGCTTTGTGGTGAGTGAATCAAGCTCACCAAGATGCCTTCATATTATTGTTTCTGCCATGCTCTGTTTTCTGCCAAGTCTAGGATCTGTTAACGGAACTTGCTATGTTTACATGGTTGCCATCATATCTTCTGGTCTTTTTTTGGCTTATGGTCAGTAAGGGACTTTTGTCATATGCATTTAGTAGAACACTGCCATGCCTTGTTTTGCCATGTTAAGTTCCTGTAGCATGTTGTTTCCGTGCTCTGAACATTGCTACCGGATGCTGTTTCAGGCATGTCCAGTAATTTCACCAAGTCTGTGATCCTGTTATCTTTTGCACTTTTGCCATGCTTGTTTGAGCTTGTTATGTTGTGATCTAGCCGTAGCTCAGTGTTTATCTTTTGTCAAGCATCTCCTGTAGATTACTTCCATATGCTTTGTTGCTACGTTGGAGTGCAGTAGCATTGTTACTTGTTGCACTCTAAGTGCTATCTTGCTGTTAATCGCAGATTCGTGTCATTTTTGTTTTGCTTGCCATTTGCAAACCGTGCATCCGTTTCCGGTGATCTTTATATCAATTTCAACCGAAATCATCTCATCTTTCCAGTGCCATGATTGGTTTGTCAAGTTACTGCTTTGTTCATCATTTTTCGTCCGGAGCACGCATATCCATCGCATATCATTCATGTTTTGCATCATGTTGCTTGTGCATTCCCCGTGTTTGATTGTGGTTCCATTGCTTGTGTTCTTGTCTTGGGTAGAGTCGGGAGACGAGTTCATGAATGAAGAACCTGTTGAGTACGCTTCCGAGGATCAAGCTTTCGACAACTCTAAGAACCTTGCACGCAAGATGACCATACCCTCAAAATCACTTCCATCTTTGCTTTGCTAGTTGTTCGCTCTATTGCCATGCTACGCTACCTACCACTTGCTATATCATGCCCCCCATATTGCCATGTCAGCCTCTAACCATCCTTTCCTAGCAAACCGTTGTTTGGCTAAGTTACCGCTTTTGCTCAGCCCTTCTTATAGCGTTGCTAGTTGCAGGTGAAGTTGAAGTTGGTTCCATGTTGGAACATGGATATTTTGGGATATCACAATATCTCTTATTTAATTAATGCATCTATATATTTGGTAAAGGGTGGAAGGCTCGGCCTTATGCCTGGTGTTTTGTTCCACTCTTGCCGCCCTAGTTTTTGTCATACCGGTATTATGTTCTTTGAGTTTGCGTTCCTTACGCGGTCGGGTGATTTATGGGACCCCCTTGACAGTTCACCTTGAATAAAACTCCGCCAGCAAGTCCCAACCTTGGTTTTACCATTTGCGACCTAAGCCTTTTCCCCCGGGTTTTCGCGAGCCCGAGGGTCATCTTTATTTTAACCCCCCCCCCCCCCCCCCCCCCGCAGTGCTCCTTCGAGTGTTGGTCCGAATCGAGCAGCCTGCGGGGCCACCTCGGGGAAACTCGAGGTCTGGTTTTACTCATAGCTTGACTTATTCGGTGTGCCCTGAGAACGAGATATGTGCAGCTCCTATCGGGATTTGTCGGCACATTCGGGCGGCTTTGCTGTTCTTGTTTTACCATTGTCGAAATGTCTTGTAAACCGGGATTCCGAGACTGATCGGGTATTTCCGGGAGAAGGTTTATCCTTCGTTGACCGTGAGAGCTTATGATGGGCTAAGTTGGGACACCCCTGCAGGGTATTATCTTTCGAAAGTCGTGCCCGCGGTTATGAGGCAGATGGGAATTTGTTAATGTTCGGTTGTAGAGAACTTGTCACTCGACTTAATTAAAATACATCAACAGTGTGTGTAACTGTGATGGTCTCTTCTCGGCGGAGTCCGGGAAGTGAACACGGTTTGAGTTATGAATGACGTAAGTAGGAGTTCAGGATCACTTCTTGGTCATTACTAGTTGACGACCGTTCCGTTGCTTCTCTTCTCGCTCTCATTTGCGTATGTTAGCCACCATATATGCTTAGTGCCTGCTGCAGCTCCACCTCATTACACCATCCTTTCCTATAAGTTTAAATAGTCTTGATCTCGCGGGTGTGAAATTGCTGAGTCCTCGTGACTCACAGATTCTACCAAAACAGTTGCAGGTGCCAACGATGCCATTGCAGATGATGGGATCGACCTTAAGTGGGAGTTCGATGAGGAACGTGGTCGTTACTATGTGTTTTTTCCTGATGATCAGTAGTGGAGCCCAGTTGGGACGATCGGGGATCTAGCATTTGGGGTTATCTTATTTTCATTTGGATCTTGACCGTAGTCGGTCTATGTGTGTATTTTGGATGATGTATGAATTATATTTATGTATTGTGTGAAGTGGCGATTGTAAGCCAACTCTCGTTATCCCATTCTTGTTCACTACATGGGATTGTGTGAAGATGACCCTTCTTGCGAAAAAACCACAATGCGGTTATGCCTCTAAGTGGTGCCTCGACACGTGGGAGATATAGCCGCATCGTGGGCGTTACAGTGCGCTCGGGCTTGGCTTCGCGGCGAAGCCAAGGGTCAAGTTCGGAGCACCGTGGGCCCCAAAAGCCTGTGGCCTTGGTTGACGTGTGGCGGTTGATTGGACGTGGGCGTCTCCGCTTCCCCACGCTGCCTTTGAATCCGCCTGGCTATGCGGTCCCTGCGGCCTACACAGTTATTCCTCCGCCTCCTACGCCTCGCTTCCCCAATTCCCCTGCTTCCTTGTGGCTCTGCTTCTTTTCTCCAATCTGACTTGCGCTCCGCCTGCTCCATCGCCATGGCGCCGAAATAAGCTGAGAAGGGGAAGAGTCCTCTATCTCTTCCAGCTGCGCCTCCGTCCTTTGCGCCGGCGCTCGGCCGGTCTCGGGTGCTCAACGACGAGGCCATGGACAAGGTGCGCCCAATGCTTGCTTCCACCTTCAATGAGTGGGGGGAGACGGTGGCTTGGCCCGCGTCCCGCACTCGCACGGCTCAGACGGCCACCGAGGTCCCAATCTTCATAGATGCCCTCTGGGCTGGCCTGATTCCTCCCTTCTCCGCCTTCTTCAATGTTGCTCTTGAGCATTATCAAATCCACATGCTGCATCTCGACCCTCAGTCTGTGACTCTCTTGCTGTCTTCGCCTTCGTGTGCGAAGCCATGGTGGGCATCGCTCCTTCGGTGGCTCTCCTCCGTCACTTCTTCTCATTACATCTGGACGACCCTCAGCAATGCTCGGGTTGCGTGAGCTTCCAGGCCGTGGCTGCAACGGCGGGCGAGGGTGTAACACCCCGGATGTAACTTTCCATATTTGTAACTCCAACTCTTGCCATTTTCGGCTATGTGTTATGATATTCCCTTTGTGGTCGGGTTTTGTTTGTCGTTTTGCATTTTGTTCATGTCATGCATCCCTTATCATGTCATCATGTGCATTGCATTTGCATACGTGTTCGTCTCTTGCATCCGAGCATTTTCTCCGTTGTCTGTTTTGCAATCCGGCGCTCCCATCTCCTCCGGCGCACCCCTCTTGTTTTCTTTCGTGAGCGGGTGTCAAACGTTCTCGGAATGGACCGAGGCTTGTCAAGTGGCCTTGGTATACCACCGGTAGACCACCGGTCAAGTTTTGTTCCATTTGGAGGTCGTTTGGTACTCCAACGGTTAACTGGGTAACCGCAAAGTCCGTTTGTGTGTGCAGCAAAAACCCCTCTCTAAACAGCCCAAAACCCACCAAACTCTCTTCCATGCTCTAGATCGTTCGATCACGATCGTGTGGGCGAAAACCGCACCTCATTTGGACTCTCCTAGCTCTCTCTACCTATATATTTGCATCTCTCCCGAAATCCTCCCGCAGTCCAAACCCTGGAAAAATCTCCTTCCGTCGCCGCCGGACGCGTCCGCTCCGGCCGGACGAAGCCGCCGCCGCCCCCGCGGCTAATCCAACACTGCCGCGTGGCCCGGCCACCGCCCGTACGCCGCGGCCCGCCGAAGCCCGTGGCCGGCCCTCCCGGCCCGCGCGCTCGGCGCCCTCCTCCTCCGCGCCCGCGGCTGCCCTCGCCGCACCGCGCCGCCCCGCCGCCGACCTCGTCGCCGACCGCCGACGCCGCGTCGCCTCCTCCCGCACCGCCGTCGTCCTTGACGCCCCCTCTTCCTCCGACGCCGGCTCCTTCCTCGCCGTCCTCTCCCTCGCCGGCGTCCCCGTCCAGCAGCTTCGGCGAGCTCGCGGCCGTCTGCTCCAGATCCGATGGAGGATAATCTTGGGTTGACTTTTTCCCCCTCTCCCGTTTTCTCTAAGTCCTAGAATTTTGACAATATGTGCACCTGTTCAACGCATCATAACTCTCTACATATAGCTCTGTTTCGTGCGTGTAATATATCGACTTGTTCGTCTCGTGATTCTCTACATTTTGTTCAATTGCACCATGTTCATTAGAGTTCATCTTGATGCCCAAATCTCTGGTGCAAGAGTGCTACTTGCTGTTAACTGCTGTTACTTAGCAGTACTTGGAGATTTGTTATTTTTGTTGCATTTAATCTGTGCATCTTATGGGTATGAGCTCTACATGTGTTTTGTTGTATGCCATGCCACCTTTACAGAGGTGTATGCCATGTATTTTTGTGATCTCTATGGTGACTAGCACAAGCATGCAAACTAGGCTCCGTAATGTTTCTGATTTCAGGGACAGTAATTTCTCCAAGTCTGTCTGCTGTTATTTTGCTGCCATGTAAACTTGATGCTACAGAGAGATCCATGCAAATTTTGGAGATGTTCAGTAAGGATGTTTTGTAGCTATTGTTGTAATTGATCCATTCCTGCCCTTGTTTACATTTATGGAGTGCCATAGCATGACCCAATCGTGCTCTACTTATGCTATAAAATATTTCTGGCAGATTGTTTACGTGTTATTCAATTTTGCCAAGCTTGTTGTAGTTGTCTCATACATGCTATGTATTTGCTCTTGCCATGGATAGCTTCATAAACATTCCATCATGTTGTAGGTATGCTTTTTTTGTCATGCATTGCTTTGTGGTGAGTGCATCAAGCTCACCAAGATGCCTTCATATTATTGTTTCTGCCATGCTCTGTTTTTCGGCTAAGTCTGAAACCTGTTAACGAAACTTGCTATGTTTACATGGTTGCCATCATATCTTCTGGTCCTTTTTGTCTTATAGTCAGTAAGGGACTTTTGTCATATGCATTTAATGGAATACTTCCATGCCTTGTTTTGCTATGTTAAGTTCCTATAGCATGTTGATTTCATGCTCTGAACATTGCTACCTGATGCTGTTTCAGGCATGTCCAGTAATTTCACTAAGTCTGTGAACCTGTTTTCTTTTGCACTTTTGCCATGCTTGTTTGAGCTTGTTATGTTCTGATCTAGCCGCAGCTCAGTGTTCATCTTTTGTCAAGCATCTCCTGTAGATTACTGTCATATGCCTTGTTGCTATGTTGGAGTGCTGTAGCATTGTTACTTGTTGCATTCTAAGTGCTATCATGCTGTTAATCGCAGATTCGTGTCATTCTTGTTTTGCTTGCCATTTGCAAACCGTGCATCCGTTTCCGGTGGTCTTTATATCGATTTCGACCGAAATCATCTCATCTTTCCAGTGGCATACTTGGTTTGCCAAGTTACTGTCTTGTTCATCATTTTCCTCCCGGAGCACGCATACGCATCGCATATCATATCTTGCATATCATTCATGTATTGCATCATGTTGCTTGTGCATTTCCCGTGATTGATTGTGGTTCCATTGCTTGTGTTCTTGTCTTGGGTAGAGCCGGGAGACGAGTTCGTGAACGAGGTACCTGTTGAGTACGCTTACGAGGATCAAGCTTTCGACAACTCTGAGAACCTTGCAGGCAAGATGACCATACCCTCGAAATCACTTCTATCTTTGCTTTGCTAGTTGTTCGTTCTGTTGCCATGCTCCGCTACCTACCACTTGCTATATCATGCCTCCCATATTGCCATGTCATCCTCTAACCATCCTTTTCCTAGCAAACCGTTGTTTGGCTTAGTTACCGCTTTTGCTCAGCCCTTCTTATAGCGTTGCTAGTTGCAGGTGAAGATGAAGTTGGTTCCATGTTGGAACATGGATATTTTGGGATATCACAATATCTCTTATTATTTTAATGCATCTATATATTTTGGTAAAGGGTGGAAGGCTCGGCCTTATGCCTGGTGTTTTGTTCCACTCTTGCCGCCCTAGTTTCCGTCATACCGGTATTATGTTCCTTGAGTTTGCGTTCCTTACGCGGTTGGGTGATTTATGGGACCCCCTTGACAGTTCGCCTTGAATAAAACTCCTCCAGCAAGGCCCAACCTTGGTTTTACCATTTGCCACCTAAGCCCTTTTCCCCCGGGTTTTCTAGAGCCCGAGGGTCATCTTTATTTTAAACCCCCGGGCCAGTGTTCCTCTGAGTGCTGGTCCAAACTAGAGCCCTTTGCAGCGCCACCTTGGGGAAACTCGAGGATTGGTTTTAGTTGTACGGACTGCTCATCCGGTGTGCCCTGAGAACGAGATATGTGCAGCTCCTATCGGGATTTGTCGGCACATTCGGGCGGCTTTGCTGTTCTTGTTTTACCATTGTCGAAATGTCTTGTAAACCGGGATTCCGAGATTGATCGGATCTTCCTGGGAGAAGGTTTATCCTTCGTTGACCGTGAGAGCTTATGATGGGCTAAGTTGGGACACCCCTGCAGGGTAATATCTTTCGAAAGCCGTGCCCGCAGTTATGAGGCAGATGGGAATTTGTTAATGTCCAGTTATAGAGAACTTGTCACTTGACTTAATTAAAATACATCAACCGTGTGTGTAGCCGTGATGGTCTCTTCTCGGCGGAGTCCGGGAATTGAACACGGTTTGAGTTATGTATGACGTAAGTAGGAGTTCAGGATCACTTCTTGGTCATTACTAGTTGACGACCGTTCCGTTGCTTCTCTTCTCGCTCTCTTTTGCGTATGTTAGCCACCATATATGCTTAGTGCATGCTGCAGTTCCACCTCATTACACCATCCTTTCCTATAAGCTTAAATAGTCTTGATCTCGCGGGTGTGAAATTGCTGAGTCCTCGTGACTCACAGATTCTACCGAACAGTTGCAGGTGCCGACGATGCCAGTGCAGTTGATGAGATCGACCTCAAGTGGGAGTTCGATGAGGAACGTGGTCGTTACTATGTGTCTTTTCCTGATGATCAGTAGTGGAGCCCAGTTGGGACGATCGGGGATCTAGCATTTGGGGTTATCTTATTTTCATTTGGATCTTCACCGTAGTCGGTCTATGTGGGTATTTTGGATGATGTATGAATTATATTTATGTATTGTGTGAAGTGGCGATTGTAAGCCAACTCTTTATCCCATTCTTGTTCATTACATGGGATTGTGTGAAGATGACCCTTCTTGCGACAAAACCACAATGCGGTTATGCCTCTAAGTCGTGCCTCGACACGTGGGAGATATAGCCGCATCGTGGGCGTTACAGAGGGGATCGATTTCGAGCTTCCTCCATCCACGAGCGAATTCCGGATACGATGGGTGTTCGTCGATGCCGGTGTGCTCAGTCCTCTGCTTCAGGCTCCGTCAGGGCCCGCTGTTCCTAAATCCGGCTAGAGCCATCAGCGGCTCGCGAGCCCCGGCCTTGCCCACGTCTGGCTCAGGTTGAGGTTGCTGAAGGATCACGGCGTAACTGTACCGATGGTGGTGAAGGAATTCATCCAACGCCGGGTCGCTCCGCTTCAGCGCCATTCTCGCCCAATGTGGACCTTGCTCAGCAGCTAGGACCACATGAGGTTTCAGGAGTCCAGGCTCCTCCTCGGGACGCGACGAACAGTGCTCAAGGTCCTGACGGGTGTCTTTCTGCCGGCCGAACTGCCTGGGAAGAACTGTTTGTTGTACTGCTGCAAGAATAAGGATGAATTTGTAAAGGACATGCCTCTCTTCGATGAATGGGGGCCGCGGCCGATCGGCCTGGAGGGGCCTCATGAGAACCCCGTCGTCGTGGTTCCCTTCCTTGCCCCTGATGCTGAGCTCGCCCCAAGTGACGGTGCAGGTGGGCGAGCTCAGGCGGAGGCCGGCGGCTCGAGTGCTGAGGAGCACGTGCCGAGTGGTGATCCTGGGGCATCGTCCTCAGGAGCCTGCCACTCCCCTCCTGAGGCATTGGTTGCTGAGGAGATGTTGCATGCGACTTCCGAGGCCAAGGCTCCAGGAGCCTCGCGAAGTCGTGGTGAAACGGTGCCCGGCTGTTCGCCGCAACCGGGCACCCCTGAAGATATTCTTCCAAGCTCTCCTTCGGCCCCGCTGTGCGACGGCTGTCACGTCCAGCATTTCGGTCGTCTTTGTGTGGACTTCGAGGAGCTCCGCAAGAGGAAAGGATCTCCCAGCGGCAGCAACATCTTTGGACCGCTGAAGCGGAGGAAGTACATCGCCGTTGACGTGTAAGTATCGTACCGCTGTGGCTCTCTGTGTGCTGCTTTCTTCTTCTGACGCCAGTCTTTCAGGGCTCCTTCCACTGAGGCTGCTGAGTCTCCTGAGAAACGGCCTCCTTCTTCCGCCGGCCTCGAGCGCTCCGAGTCCGCTGGTTGCCCCTGGAGCAGGGTTGGTTGAAGGGGCACTCCTACCTTCCTGGTACGCTGAACCTGCGGCCTCGTCGCTCCTCCCCCTTGGTCGGGCGTGGAGCTTGGCAGGCGTGCCCAAGACTCCTCCGCTGGTCTTTGACGGCAACTTGTTGGCTTCAATCTTCGGCTCCTCTTCGAGCAGCGAGCCCCAGCCGGCTTGGGCTTCTCGCAAGGACGGGCTGGTGTCGGGTGTGGCGCCAGCCCCCAGCCCCCTGCTGAGGGGTGGCGCGCCGCTTGGCTCCCCGCCCGCAGCCCCCGAGGTGGAGGACGAAGAAGGTCGGGCGTTCAAGCTTGAGCGCGGGTGGAGCGTGGTTCGCCATGAGCTCTTCCAGGAGGCGATGAACGCGATGAGCCGACTTGGTGAAGAGATCGCGAGTGTCGATTCGCGTTTTGAGGCTAAAGGTCTCCAGCTGGCGGAGGAGCGGCGCAAGCTGAAGGTGGCCATCAACCTCGGCCGCTATCAGCGTGACCTTGAGAACGCGAAGGCCGAGGCATCTCTCAAGGTTTCCCATGAAGCCCGCTCACGAGCCTTGGAAGAGGCTCGCGAGGCTGATCGCCGCTGCGAGGCTGTGGAGAAGCGCGCGTGGGAGCTCCAGACCTGGAGCGCGTCTCTTGAGCAGCAAGTGGAGGCGCGCAGGGCCGCTCTTGCGTCGCTGAGGGGGACGCCCGCGGAGGAAGAGGAGGTCCGGAAGCGTGAGGAGGCGCTGGCCCTGGAGGCCATGGAGCGTAGCCACGAGCTCGAGCAACTGGAGACGAGGGAGCGTCAAGTTGCCCAAGCAGAAGACGCCGTCGGGGCTCGCAAGGCTGGAGTTGAGGAGGAGGTGAACCGTCGGGTGGCCGAGGTTCACGCGGACCTGGAGGGCAGGTACGACCTGAAGCTGAAGCTCGCGGGCATGGAGGATGAGGGTAGGGCCGCTGCCCTCGGGCCCAGGTTGGATGAGGCTGAGAGGCGCGCAGAAGCCACGGCCGCCACCCTGGTCATGGCGCAGGCAGACTTGGCCTCCGCCCGCGCCGAGCTGCGTTCCCTCCGGAGGCGGGTTGATGACGCAGAGGCCGTCGCGAGGCAAAACACGGAGGAGGTGCTCCAACATCGAACGCTGGAGTGCGAGCATGCCCCTATGCTTTAGGATCTCCGGAACAGGGCCAATATCGCCCTGGGCCATATTTGTGACGTGGAGGCGCCGACCCCTCACTCAAATGATTATGCCAGCCACCTGACCTTCTTCACCGAGGTGGTGACGCGCCTGGAGGCTCGATCTACCAGAGCTCGCCAGCTTGTGGAGGAAAGGGGGCGTGGCCTGCTCGAGCGCGCTTTCTCCCGTGTCTTTAGCCACCTCCTGAATGCCAACCCCAACTTTGACTTTGACGCCGCCATCGCCCCCGTACCCACGGTTGTCCGGGGCGACCTAGCGCGCTGGGTTGAGGACCATGTGGACACGTTGGTCAGGGCCTTCGCTTCGGAGGATGACACGGTGGTGGTCGTCGCAGACGAAGGCAACGTGGTCGACGGTGGCGACGGGGGTGTCACCGATGGCGGCGATGATGCCGATGAAGACGACGACGACGCGAGTGACGCGTCTGCGGGTGACGCAGCGAGCGACATTTCTGGCTGATCCCTTGTTCGCCTGTCATTTCTTCCTGCGCACAAACTTGGGCGTGGCCCTTGGAAACTTGTAAGAGCATTTTGAGAGGGGGAGCCCCTCATGTAAGCAAATTGCAGTTTTTACTTTTCCATGCGATGTGAGTTTGTGTCCTCGTGAACTTGTGAATCCTGATGCGAGTTTTCTGTCTTGGTTTACCTTAGTCAGCGCCATCTTTGAGCTGACTGCGATGTGTCGAGTTCCTGAGAACCTTGCGGAGCTCGTCGCCCCGTTGGAAGGGGCCCCACGAGAGGTGAGCACCAGTTGCAGTGTTAGCGCGCGCTTGGTGCGCGCGTGCTTCGCGCAGTCCCGCTCGCGAGGAGCTCGTGAGTGAAAGGCGACGGACATGAGTCCCAGACAAAACGAGATCCAGAAAGCAAGGAGTTGCTCAAACGAGAAAAGGCTCCCCCCGCGCGTATTAATAAAACTCAACTTCAACTCAAATCCAAATCCAGAAGGCAAAGCTACAGAAAGAGAGAGATCCAAAGCAAAAGGCCGCGTCCGGCACCTAGTCTAGTCTTCTGGTCTTCAAGTCTTCTCACCAGCGTAGAGCTAAGTGCTGCCACTAGGCGTGGGAGGGAGCCCCAGGGCCTGAGGCTGGCACCCCTGAGACTCCGGGGCGTGTACAGCCCCAACTCATTATTACGTGAGAGTGTCACGGGCGGCGAGCTTCACAGGCACTGGGCCTTCTTCACAGGTACCGGCCTTGCTTCATATCGCCAGACGAGGGCCCCGCCTTGGCCACCCTCGACCTCCTCTGAGCCGACCGGTCACCAGGACGACACAGAGGAGGGAAAGAGGACGCCAGCGGTTCCCTCGGCGACCACAGGTCCTCTGCCGGGGGAAGGGTTGTCGAGGCCTCCCCGGCAGAGGGCCTACCTTCGGGTGTCGTCAGGCGTCGCGCGCCGCGGGGAGGGGCCTTGCTCCTGGCTCCCTCTCGGTGGCCCCCAGCGTGTCTCCCTTGTTGGAACGAGTGCCGCCATGCCTGGGTCGTCGATCGACGCTGCAACCTGGTTCATCCGTAGTCCATGGTTAGCATAAGCCTGTTCCTGAGAGACTAGCGGTACCCTGTAATTGCCGCTGCTGGCGCGATCGTTGTGGTTCTCCGTTGGTTCTTGGAAGGCTTCAGCTCCTAGCGCCCCCTCTCCCCAATCTTCTCCAACGAATGAGCCAATGTCGTCCTCTGGTGCGTACCCTTGGTCCATCATGCGGCGCACGTAGGCTTCTGGGGCCGTCACCCCGAACACCTTGCCGTGGTGCCCCACGCTCCATGTTGCTCCGCCCATGATGGCGTCCTGGGGATGACAATACGGCATCCGGCCGGGACCATGGGGTGACGCTTGCGCTCGTGCTTGTCGAGGGCGGCATGGGGGAGTTGGAGCCCCCTACGCCGCCGGCCGTGCTGATGTTGATGAAGCCCCCGGGCGTAGTTGATGGCGCGCGGATGTGGTGAGGTTCGCCGCATGGCCCTGCAGTGGCCTGGGGGTGGAGTCGATAGCAGAAGGGTGGTGCTCCCGACGCCGCTGCGTCCAGCAGCTCAGCAACACGCTCAAGCAGCGTGTCCCGGCCGCTCTCCATCAGCCTGCATCGCAGCAGCTCCCTTGCCACCGTGAGTGCCGCCCGCATGTTTGCTTGCTCCCGCCGTGAGTGTGGCGCTGTTGCTGCGGCGTGACTCACCGCTCTTACCGCGGCTCGTACTTGTCGTGGGGTGAGGGTGGATGTCGCCTGGCCGCGCTGCCTGCGCCCGGCGGGGTTTGGCGGCGCCCGTGCCGCTTGGAGTGCAGGGTCGAGACCTTCATGGGCAGGCGGCGCTACCTGGGCTGGCCAGGCTGCCCAGCGGTCGGAGCCGGCCCTTGAATCGCCAGACATCGTGGCTGGGGAGCGTCAGAGAGCTGACCGGCGGAGAAGAAGCTCCGGCGCACCCCTACCTAGCGCGCCAAATGTCGGATGTGGGGTCCCGGCATTTCCCTTAAGGTTCGAACACTGGGGTGCGCGCGAAGTCTCTTCCTCCTACCGATCTACTCTCTAGCTCGCTAAGATCTCGCGGATGAACTCGACTAACTTGCAACACAGAATGACACGGGGTTTATACTGGTTCGGGCCACCGTTGTGGTGTAATACCCTACTCCAGTGTGGTGGTGGTGGATTGCCTCTTGGGCTGATGAGGAACAGTACAAGGGAAGAACAGCCTCCTGAGGTTGACGCGTTCTTGTGCTTGTGTAGTTGAGGATGATCTGAACCAGTTCAGGGTCAGTTGCCTCCTACTGTGGTGGCTAGTCCTATTTATAGAGGCCCTGGTCCTCTTCCCAAATATCGAGCGGGAAGGGAGCCAACAACGGCGTGCAAATTTGAAGGGGGCAGCTAGTACAAGCTATCCTGACAAAAGCGGTCTTCGCCTGCGAAAAGCTCTGGGGTGACGCCGTCTTGGGCTCCACGATGACCTCCGCCTTGCCGTCCTCCGGTCTTGGTCTCGTTGCACCAATATGGCAACCTTTGCCTGATGCCTCGGTACTCTTCGCCTGTGCTGGCCTCCTTAGCACCAAAGAGGAAATAGAGACGCTGCGTGCACTGGCACCCACCTGGTGCTGTTCGTCATGGCTCACGTCACGAGAGCCTCGTGAGGTTTGTCTTGCCTTGATATCTCCGCTCCTCGTGAGCCTGCTTGGCTAGGCCACTCCAGAGGAGGTCTTGCATCGTCCGCCTCGCGAGGCTTGGACCCTCGCGTGGGTCTTGGCTGCCTTGTTGATCAAGATGGGCCGTACGGCCTGCTGCTTAGCCACGCTGTGGGCCGCAGGCAAGCAAGTTTGGGGACCCCCGTTCCCAGAAGGCCAAAATGAACTACCTTCGGTAAATCAAAACACATAAACTCATAATATAACCGTCATCGACCTTTAAGTGTGCGGACCCTACGGGTTCGAGAACTATGCAGACATGACCGAGACACGTCTCTGGTCAATAACCAATAGCGGAACCTGGATGCTCATATTGGCTCCTACATATTCTACGAAGATCTTTATCGGTCAAACCGCATAACAACATACGTTGTTCCCTTTGTCATCGGTATGTTACTTGCCCGAGATTCGATCGTCGGTATCTTAATACCTAGTTCAATCTTGTTACCGGCAAGTCTCTTTACTCGTTTTGTAATACATCATCCCGCAACTAACTCATTAGTTGCAATGCTTGCAAGGCTTATAGTGATGTGCATTACCGAGTGGGCCCAGAGATACCTCTCCGACAATCGGAGTGACAAATCCTAATCTCGAAATACGCCAACCCAACAAGTACCTTCGGAGACACCTGTAGAGCACCTTTATAATCACCCAGTTACGTTGTGACGTTTGGTAGCACACAAAGTGTTCCTCCGGTAAACGGGAGTTGCATAATCTCATAGTCATAGGAACATGTATAAGTCATGGAGAAAGCAATAGCAGCATACTAAACGATCAAGTGCTAAGCTAACGGAATGGGTCAAGTCAATCACCTCATTCTCCTAATGATGTGATCTCGTAAATCAAATGACAACTCATGTCTATGGTTAGGAAACATAACCATCTTCGATTAACGAGCTAGTCAAGTAGAGGCATACTAGTGACACTCTGTTTGTCTATGTATTCACACATGTATTATGTTTCCGGTTAATACAATTCTAGCATGAATAATAAACAATTATCATGATATAAGGAAATAAATAATAACTTTATTATTGCCTCTAGGGCATATTTCCTTCAGTCTCCCACTTGCACTAGAGTCAATAACCTAGATTAGACAGTAATGATTCTAACACCCATGGAGTCTTGGTGCTGATCATGTTTTGCTCGTGGAAGAGGCTTAGTCAACGGGTCTGCAACATTCAGATCTGTATGTATCTTGCAAATCTCTATGTCTCCCACCTGGACTTGATCCCGGATGGAGTTGAAGCGTCTCTTGATGTGCTTGGTTCTTTTGTGAAATCTGGATTCCTTTGCCAAAGCAATTGCACCAGTATTGTCACAAAAGATTTTCATTGGACCCGATGCACTAGGTATGACACCTAGATCGGATATGAACTCCTTCATCCAGACTCCTTCATTTGCTGCTTCCGAAGCAGCTATGTACTCCGCTTCACATGTAGATCCTGCTACGACACTTCGTTTAGAACTGCACCAACTGACAGCTCCACCATTCAATATAAACACGTATCCGGTTTGCGATTTAGAATCGTCCGGATCAGTGTCAAAGCTTGCATCGACGTAACCATTTACGACGAGCTCTTTGTCACCTCCATAAACGAGAAACATATCCTTAGTCCTTCTCAAGTATTTCAGGATGTTCTTGACCGCTGTCCAGTGATCCACTCCTGGATTACTTTGGTACCTCCCTGCTAAACTAATAGCAAGGCACACATCAGGTCTGGTACACAGCATTGCATACATGATAGAGCCTATGGCTGAAGCATAGGGAAGATCTTTCATTTTCTCTCTATCTTCTGCAGTGGTCAGGCATTGAGTCTTACTCAACTTCACACCTTGTAACACAGGCAAGAACCCTTTCTTTGCTTGATCCATTTTGAACTTCTTCAAAACTTTGTCAAGGTATGTGCTTTGTGAAAGTCCTATTAAGCATCTTGATCTATCTCTATAGATTTTGATGCCCAATATATAAGCAGCTTCACCGAGGTCCTTCATTGAAAAACTCTTATTCAAATATCCCTTTATGCTATCCAAAAACTCTATATCATTTCCGATCAATAATATGTCATCCACATATAATATCAGAAATTCTACAAAGCTCCCACTCACTTTCTTGTAAATACAGGCTTCTCCAAAAGTCTGTATAAAACCATATGCTTTGATCACACTATCAAAACATTTATTCCAACTCCGAGAGGCTTGCACCAGTCCATAAATGGATCGCTGGAGCTTGCACACTTTGTTAGCTCCCTTTGGATCGACAAAACCTTCCGGTTGCATCATATACAACTCTTCTTCCAGAAATCCATTCAGGAATGCAGTTTTGACATCCATTTGCCATCTATCTACAACAACATAGACATGCAAAATACTATCAGGTACTAAGTTCATGATAAATTTAAGTTCAATTAATCATATTACTTAAGAACTCCCACTTAGATAGACATCCCTCTAATCATCTAAGTGATCACGTGATCCAAATCAACTAAACCATAACCGATCATCACGTGAAATGGAGTAGTTTTCAATGGTGAACATCACTATGTTGATCATATCTACTATATGATTCATGCTCGACCTTTCGGTCTCAGTGTTCCGAGGCCATATCTGCATATGCTAGGCTCGTCAAGTTTAACCTGAGTATTCCGCATGTGCAACTATTTTGCACCCGTGTATTTGAACGTAGAGCCTATCACACCCGATCATCACGTGGTGTCTCAGCACGAAGAACTTTCGCAATGGTGCATACTCAGGGAGAACACTTATACCTTGATAATTTAGTGAGAGATCATCTTATAATGCTACCGTCAATCAAAGCAAGATAAGATGCATAAAAGATAAACATCACATGCAATCAATATAAGTGATATGATATGGCCATCATTATCTTGTGCTTGTGATCTCCATCTCTGAAGCACCGTCATGATCACCATCGTCACCGGCGCGACACCTTAATCTCCATCATAGCATCGTTGTCATCTCGCCAACTTATGCTTCTATGACTATCGCTACCGCTTAGTGATAAAGTAAAGCATTATAGGACGATTGCATTGCATACAATAAAGCGACAACCATATGGCTCCTGCCAGTTGCCGATAACTCAGTTACAAAACATGATCATCTCATACAATAAAATATAGCATCATGCCTTGACCATATCACATCACAACATGCCCTGCAAAAACAAGTTAGACGTCCTCTACTTTGTTGTTGCAAGTTTTACGTGGCTGCTACGGGCTGAGCAAGAACCGTTCTTACCTACGCATCAAAACCACAATGATAGTTCGTCAAGTTAGTGATGTTTTAACCTTCTCAAGGACCGGGCGTAGCCACACTCGGTTCAACTAAAGTTGGAGAAACTGACACCCGCCAGCCACCTGTGTGCAAAGCACGTCGGTAGAACCAGTCTCGCGTAAGCATACGTGTAATGTCGGTCCGGGCCACTTCATCCAACAATACCGCCGAACCAAAGTATGACATGCTGGTAAGCAGTATGACTTATATCGCCCACAACTCACTTGTGTTCTACTCGTGCATATAACATCTATGCATAAAACCTAGCTCGGATGCCACTGTTGGGGAACGTAGTAATTTCAAAAAAATTCCTACGCACACACAGGATCATGGTGATGCATAGCAACGAGAGGGGAGAGTGTTGTCCACGTACCCTTGTAGACCGAAAGCGGAAGCGTTAGCACAATGCGGTTGATGTAGTCGTACGTCTTCACGATCTGACCGATCAAGTACCGAACGTACGGCACCTCCGAGTTCAGCACACGTTCAGCTCGATGACATCTCTCGAACTCCGATCAAGCCAAGCTTTGAGGGAGAGTTCCGTCAGCACGACGGCGTGGGGACGATGATGATGTTCTACCGACGCAGGGCTTTGCCTAAGCACTGCTACGATATTATCGAGGTGGACTATGGTGGAGGGGGCACCGCACACGGCTAAGAGATCCAAGGGATCAATTTTTGTGTCTAGAGGTGCCCCCCTGCCCCCGTATATAAAGGAGCAAGGGGGGAGAGGCGGCCGGCCAAGAGGAGGCGCGCCAGGGAGGAGTCCTACTCCCACCGGGAGTAGGAGTCCCTCCTTTCCTAGTTGGAGTAGGAGAAGGGGGAAGGAGGAGGGAGAGAGGAAGGAAAGGGGGGCGCCGCCCCCCTCCTTGTCCAATTTGGATTAGAGGGGGAGGGGCACGCGGCCTGCCCTGGCCGGCCCTCCTCTTCTCCACTAAGGCCCATCTTGGCCCATTAAACCCGCGGGGGGGTTCCGGTAACCCCCGGTACTCCGGTAAATCCCGATTTCACCAAGAACACTTCCGATATCCAAATATAGGCTTCCAATATATCAATCTTTATGTCTCGACCATTTCGAGACTCGTCGTCATGTCCGTGATCACATCAGGGACTCCGAACTACCTTCGGTACATCAAAACACATAAACTCATAATATAACCGTCATCGAACTTTAAGCGTGCGGACCCTACGGGTTCGACAACTATGTAGACATGACCGAGACACGTCTCCGGTCAATAACCAATAGCGGAACCTGGATGCTCATATTGGCACCTACATATTCTACGAAGATCTTTATCGGTCAAACCGCATAACAACATACGTTGTTCCCTTTGTCATCGGTATGTTACTTGCCCGAGATTCGATCGTCGGTATCTCAATACATAGTTCAATCTCGTTACCGGCAAGTCTCTTTACTTGTTACGTAATGCATCATCCCGCAACTAACTCATTAGTCACATTGCTTGCAAGGATTATAGTGATGTGCATTACTGAGAGGTCCCAGAGATACCTCTCCGTCAATCGGAGTGACAAATCCTAATCTCGAAATACGCCAACTCAACAAGTACCTTCAGAGACACCTGTAGAGCACCTTTATAATCACCCAGTTATGTTGTGACGTTTGGTAGCACACAAAGTGTCCCTCCGGTAAACGGGAGTTGCATAATCTCATAGTCATAGGAACATGTATAAGTCATGAAGAAAGCAATAGCAGAATACTAAACGATCGAGTGCTAAGCTAACGGAATGGGTCAAGTCAATCACATCATTCTCCTAATGATGTGACCCCGTTAATCAAATGACAACTCATGTCAATGGCTAGGAAACATAACCATCTTTGATCAACGAGCTAGTCAAGTAGAGGCATACTAGTGACACTCTGTTTGTCTATGTATTCACACATGTATTATGTTTCTGGTTAATACAATTCTAGCATGAATAATAAACATTTATCATGATATAAGGAAATAAATAATAACTTTATTATTGCCTCTAGGGCATATTTCCTTCACATACACCATGGGCGCCAACTGTGGGCGACAAAACACCCTCTCCTCGCCCAAAATCGTTTCCGGCAAATATTTGGGAGGTGCGAGATTACTGTCCTATCCCCAACCGATGTGATGTCCGAAATTTTAAATGGGGAATAAGCTCGTAACTTTCCCACATTTCAGACAAGCGCGTCCCAAAGTTTGAGATCCCCCCTCCCCCTCCATTTCCCCATTCATACACCGTCAGCGCCACGACAACCTCCCCATTGCGGACAGCCTCCTCCGTCTGCCACCCCATCCTCCACCTTGCCGGAGCCGCTACCCCTACCCCGTCGTCCACTGCAAGAGATGGACGTCTCGCATCCACGGCGCCGGACCAGGATCCTTTCATTGCGTCGTCTTGCTTCATCGGCGCCGTCGTCCACCTTGTCGTTGCCGCTCCTACGACCGCCTCCTCCACTTCAACAGGATTTATCCCCCGACCCGACCGTCTGCCATCTAAAGTCTTCTTCCCCGCCGCCGACAGCCATCGCACCCGCAGCACCCTCAACGTATCAGCAGGGGCCTACATGGCGTCGCAAGAGAGGTGGTACTCTTCCATATGTGCTTAAGTTATTGATCTCACCCGGAAAATAGATCTTAAATTGTTTACTGTACTTTTCTTGTCTGTACCAAATCGTAGTGGCTAGTTGAATGCAAACATTGGTTGCGAAGTAGCTTTGTCCGGTTTGCACCTTCAGATCCGCCATGTCACGGTCACTATACTCGTAAAGCTTATGGTTTCCCCCCTTTATATTCACTACCATCATCGTAGGTGCTTCACTACTTCGTGTCGTGCTAGCACTGCTCCTCAAGACCTCAACCCATCAAGCAAAACAACATGCCACTCATAATTCCAAAGCTTACGTGTTGAAATACAAATCTGATATGATGCTCATATTACTAAAACATAGAACGTTTAATTGGTCACCTAATGTTCCTATATTCGTTTCGAAAAGCATGTGTGCCACCCACTGGTCCAGCTAGTTCCACTTTCCTGATTTTACTCTTGATGCAGGGTTTTCCCCTTTTATCTACTCTACTATGATCTGTGTAGGTGCTTTCTGTCGTACTAACATTACTCCACCCTTCAAGCTAAACAACACAACACTCAAAATTCCAAAGCTTAGTTGTTCAAATATGATTGTGATATGATACTGATATTAGTTAATAGACACATTTAGTTGGTTAGCTAAAGGTCCCACTTGAGTTTCCAAATGCATGTCACGACATATAGAGAGACAGCAGAATTGCATTTCTTTGTCACTTGTTGACTGTACTTTCTTGTCCATACCAAATCTTAGTTGTTATTTCAAAGCAAACATCGGTTGCTAACTACCCTTTGTGCGGTTTGCAGCTTCAGATCTGCCATCCCACTGCCACGATCAGCATGCTTACGGTTTTATGATGACCACGATCAGCATACGTGGTTCGTGTCATAATAGCACTGCTGCACCCATCGAGCTAAACAAGCTTAGTTGTAAAAATTCAAATATGATATTATGCTGATATTAGTAAAACTGAGAGATGTTTAATTGGTCAGCTAAATGTTCCTACTTTAGTTTCGAAATGCATGTGAGCCACATATGGAGAGACCGAAAGGAATAGTATTTCTCTGTGCGCTCTGGTTCATCATGGGTGGCCAACCGACATTGTATAGAAAGACTTGTAATATCTTCAATCTGCTTGCTCTTCTGCTCTTCTTTAAGATGATCCTCTTCTCTTGCGGTCGACTGGTCAGGTCGAGTTATTCTCCCTTAGTATATTTTGAATCTGTCAGGTCAGGTTGACTTGTTCTTCTTTACAATATGTTGAAGCTGTCATCTGCGAAGTATCATCACTTCTGGAGCTCTCATATTTTGAGTAGTAGGCCACATTATATTAATGCACACACCAAATTACAACATGCATGGAACCTCTTAGAAGAATTGCATAGATAGCACAAAGGGGTTTACAGGGAGGAAGTATTGGATTAGAATCACTTCTGCATTACAAAGATAATCTCACTTGTTTTTATGTTTTCATGCATGACAGGTATTGAACATTATCAAAATGAATATGAGAATGGGCGCACGAGAGGAATATTGCGGAACAATCCACTGGCTAACAAACTTGGCATGGTGGAGGATGGCCTATCTTATTCACCCATCAAGGTGCATGCTCTAACTTGGCAAGGTTGTATTGGTCGCACATATTTCGCATCTGACCTCTTGCATTACTTCTACTTTGTTACACCATCTGCTTAGTTTAAGCATCATATATGAGTACATGCCATACCTATCCATCTTCTGTACCTATTCCATGTGTCCTCATACTATGTTTTTCCAGTCAAATGTTGTTCTTTCATAATAGATGTCCAAAAGGAAGAGGGTGAGTGCAGATCCTCAAGGAGTACAAACTAGGTATTTGGAAAAGGTAGTGATACCTGTTAAATCAGATAGATCAGCAGCCACAGAAAACACAGGCCCAACTGTAACAGACTTTACCCCTACTCCGGTGGCCAAACCCCTATTAGAACTGCTGACAGCCCAGCGTCAGGTACTGTCTATGATATCAATTCAAAATTTGAACTCCTAAATTTCTGCATGTGCCTTACCTTCTCTCTTGTATGAAAACTAATTTCAGATGAATCTCCTTGCTCAAAGGATCATAGGATCTCACGACAATACTGGGCTCTGCATTGCTCTTGTCAGTACCTCTTGCCCTTTGTCAGCATACTTACACTCATTGATGTTTGATTATGTAGCATCACTGTAAATGTTCGCTTCTTTATCCTCCCTTTGCTTGAAATTATAAGATCTATATTTACTCTTAGATAAATGTAGAATTAACACAATGGTTATGAAGTTTTGGATTGCTCATGTAAGTACCTGTTGCCATGTACTCCCTCTGTATCGAATTAATTGTTGATCAATTAGATGTATTTAGAACTTAATAGTGCTAGATACATCCATTTGAGCGACAAGTAATAACGGACGGTGGTGGTATTACTATACATGCATCGCGAGATAGTTGATTGTCTAGCATTACTCTACATCTTATCTGCCCTGCCCTCCACTTTCTCCAAATTATCATATCTACATTTACTCTTACCAAAATGTTGAATAAAGCCAATGCCACTACACACGTTGATGTCTGCATTCCTCTTGTCAGTACCTTTTGCCTTGTAACGTTGTACTTAATTAATTGCTATTTGATTATGTATCATCAGTCTGCACCTGAGCTTCATTATCCTCTATTTCTTCCAATATTATTTGATTGATATTTACTCTTTGCAAAATGTAGAATAATGGCAACGCTTATAAAGAATTTTCTTTGGGGAATTTATTGAATTATCTTTCCATCAACATGGAGAAGGGCTTTGTCCAGCCCGTGTTAACATGTAATGTAAGTTCATCCTTCTCAAGCCTTCAAACTTTGTTCTAGTATAGATTTGGATAGGCATCATTTCCTCCACTGTTGTTTACATCTGATTGGATGTTTGCAACAACTACCAGTTTTAAATTGTAGTTGTAAAAACATGTTCCTTATGCAGAACAGATCCATTTATTTGCTTATATAATTGTGAAACCTGTTACGTGTCTCCTTGCTTCTCTTTCAGAGTCGTATCTCTTATGCCAGGCAGAACTTTAGGAAAGATAGTGAGCCAAACCATCTAGAGGACAGCGAGATGACCCCAAGGTCCTGTCTTGATGAAGACAGTGAGTTGAAGCTACTCACCAGCAGGTGTGAGACAACCTCTGTGCAGTCGTTGTCTCAATCAGTTCGACTTCTTCAGTCTCAACTTAAAGCGGAAAGTCTTTCTTCAGCTCAGCTCCGACTTGAAGTCAAAGATGTAATGAAGATGTCAGGGGACTGCCTTGCGCACTATGGTGCCATACAGCTAGGGATGAAGCATCTATCGTTGACACAACTGAGATCTCATCAGCTTGTTCGGCTTCTTGCGGGGCCTGAGCTTGCCAGGTCTAGTGCCTTCTGAAGTGCTCTCAGTTTTGTATATTCTTTTGTCGGCGCGTTTATATGCACTGGTGGCGACCTTTGATGCCCAGTGTATGTAATCCGCGGTCATGTTGCGCTTAATTATCACCGATAGCGAACTTTGATTCCCAGTGGATGTAATATGCCATAATTTCTTTATTGTATAGTCTAGGTTTATTCTTTGGTCGGTATGCTGTAATTTAGGCCGGAAGGTTCAGTGGATCTCAGTGTTGACGGTCTTCAGGCCGGCTCGTTACTCATATGGGCCAAAACGTGGGCCTATAATCATCTTGGGCCATTAGCAGGTCTAAACCTATAGTAGTTTCCCGCCTTTAATAGGCCATGGGCTACATATTTACTGTAGTGACACTGGGCTTCCTACGGGCCATAGAAACAATGGGCCTTCTACGGTCCGTAGAAACAATGGGCCTTGTACGGGCCGTAGAAACAATGGGCCTTCTACGGGCCGTATCATCAATGGGCCTTATACGGGCCGTATGATCGATTTGCCAAACATGGGCCAAAAACAGACCGCATTATGGCCGTAAACGGGCTAGAGTTGGAGTCGTCCGTTCATGGGCCGACCATAACGGGCCGTCGTTAATAGGCCGTATTTGATGACGCTATGAAAACGGGCCAACGTATTAACGGGCCACAAACGGGCCGACTGTAACCACGGGCTGAATTTGGCCCACAAGCAGAAAATGGCAGTAACGGGCCGTAAGTAACGGAATGCTGGAAATGGGCCCAAGAATAAATGGGCCCTAAGAAGGCCAAAAGATAACATGGGCTACAAATGGCCCAATGGATTAATGGGCCGTTAATGGGTATAAGGTGATACACTGTTCATTACGGGCCAGTTTCACCACGTGTCGTTAATGGGTATAAAGTGATACACTGTTCATTACAGGCCAGTTTTACCACGGGCCATTAATGGGCCGAGAGTTACTAAGGGCCTCATATGGGCTGAAAGACATTATGGGCCATACATGGGCCGGAAGTTAAAACGGGCTGGAATTATATTGGATGGCCCAGATGACTCTACTGGGCCTAATTCGGATAGGCCATAAACGGGCCCTGGGTTAGCGGGCTGTAAATGGGCTATATGCGAACAGGCCGTTAATAGGCTTGCCGTGGGCCGGCCCGCCACCTTTTGACCAAGTCAAACGGGCCGGCCTTTTCACAGGAATGGGCCTCTATTGGGCCGTGCCACATGTCCATGTATCATAGGCGCTTTGGGTCCAATGAGTAGATGACATCTGTCCCAACGGTGAGCTGACACGTGTTTCCTCTAGCCAATGATGATTTTACACGTGGAAAATCCCCATTGGTCGGGGCTGTTAACGGGTTATCAGATCCAAAACCGGACACGATAGCTTAACGGTGTTCCGTTACGGTGGATGCCACGTGTCGGTCACCCTTGACGAAAGCACTTCTGTGACGCGCGATTTATCGTCATGGAAGTGGACACTTCCGTGATGATAATTTTGGTAATGTCATGGAACACTTCTACGACAGCACAGGTATGACTATCTTGATTCTGTCATAAAATCGTCATGGATGTACATGCATGACAAGAAAACGCGACCTACTGTGACAAACACGTATCATCACGGAAGTGTATTTTTTGTAGTGGTATTATGTTGCAAACTTTTCAGACAAAGAGTAAGGTGCGCTAGGTCGTTGTCGTGCACTCAGCTATGCCGATGGAGTTCATGGACTCATTTACCTTTGATGCTTCCGCAGTTATCTTATTTAGATGGCCTTAAGCCATATTATTGTAATAAGTTCTCTTTTGAGACATTCGATGTAATAAGTGTGTGATTGCACTCTATTGTAAATCCTTCATGTACTGTGTGTGTTAGCATTACCGATCCAGGGATGACACTTATGCACAGAGATTTGACCATTTGAGGTCGGATCGCTACATACGGGTACAGAAGGTTGCGGCGGTGGAAAAGTGGTTTCGTGGATCCCGTGGATGTTTCCAGGGTATAAGAGTATATATAGGTGAAAGAAGTAGGTCGGTGGAGCTACGAGGGGCCCACGAGGGTGGGAGCGCGCCCTCCTGCCTCGTGGCCGCCTCATTGCGTCTCTGACTTCCACTCCAAGTCTCCTGGATTGCGTTTGTTCCAAGAAAGATCCTCGCGAAGGTTTCATTCCGTTTGGATTCCGTTTGATATTCCTTTTCTGCGAAACACTAAAATAGGCGCAAAAAAATAGCAACTGGCACTGGGCCTCCGGTTAATAGGTTAGTACCAAAAATAATATAAAATTGCATATTAAAGCCCATTAAACATCCAAAATAGATAATATAATAGCACGGAACAATCAAAAATTATAGATACGTTGGAGACGTATCAATCATCATCACCAACAACTCTCCCATCTTGGGGAGGGCAATCTCCATCAGCATCTTCAACAGCACCATCTCATCTCAAACCCTAGTTCATCTCTTGTGTTCAATCTTTGTACCGGAACTATAGATTGGTGCTTGTGGGTGACTAGTAGTGTTGATTACATCTTGTAGTTGATTACTATATGGTTTATTTGGTGGAAGATTATACTTTCAGATCCATTATGCTATTTAATACCCCTCTGGTCTTGAGCATGCATGTTTATCACTTGTGATTAGTTACTTTTGTTCTTAAGGTCACGGGAGAAATCATGTTGCAAGTAATCATGTGAACTTGATATCTGTTTGATATTTTATGTATCTTGTGATTCCCTTAGTGGTGTCATGTGAACGTCGACTACATGACACTTCACCATATTTGGGCCTAAGGGAATGCAGTGTGGAGTAGTTATTAGATGATGGGTTGCAAGAGTGACAGAAGCTTAAACCCTAGTTTATGCGCTATTCCGTAAGGGACCGATTGGATTCAAAAGTTTAATGCTATGGTTAGAATTTATTCTTAATACTTTTCTCGTAGTTGCGGATGCTTGCGAGGGGGTTAATCATAAGTAGGAGGTTTGTTCAAGTAAGAACAGCACCTAAGCACTGGTCCACCCACATATCAAATTATCAAAGGAGCTAACACAAATCGAATCAACATGATGAAAGTGACTAGATGAAATTCCCGTGTACCCTCAAGAATGCTTTGCTTATTATAAGAGACCATTTTGGCTTGTCCTTTGCCTCAAAAGTATTGGGCTACCCTGCTGCACTTTTATTACTATTATCATTACTTGCTCGTTACAAATTATCTTGCTATCAAACTACTTTGTTACTTACAATTTCAGCGCTTGCAGACATTACCTTGCTGAAAACCACTTGTCATTTCCTTCTGGTCCTCGTTGGGTTCGACACTCTTACTTATCGAAAAGGCTACAATTGATCCCATATACTTGTGGGTCATCAAGGCTATTTTCTGGCGCCATTGTCGGGGAGTGAAGCGCTCTTGGTAAGTGGAAATTGGTAAGGAAAAATTATTACTATGTGCTGAAATTTATTGTCACTTATTACTATGGAAAACAATCCTTTTAGGGGTTTGTTCGTGGTATCTTCACCTCAACCAAAACCGCAATTAGTTACCCCTCAACCTACTGCACCTACTGAAAATATTGAATATGAAATTCCTTCGGGTATGATAGAACACCTGCTAGCTAATCCTTATGCAGGAGATGGAACCGAACATCCTGATATGCACTTGATATATGTGAAAGAAATTTATGGATTGTTTAAGCTTGCAGGTTTACCCAGATATGAAGTTAAGAAGAAGGTTTTCCCTTTATCTTTGATGGGAAAAGCATTGGCATGGTATAGGCTATGCGATGATATTGGATCTTGGAATTGGAATCGATTGAAATTGGAGTTTCACCAAAAAAATATCCTATGCATCTAGTTCATCGTGATCGGAATTACATATATAATTTTTGGCCTCGTGAAGGAGAAAGTATCGCTCTGGCTTGGGGGAGGCTTAAGGAAATGTTATATTCATGCCCCAATCATGATCAAGATAAATTATTATCCAGAATTTTATGCTCGGCTTTCTCATAATGATCGATCCATGCTTGATACTTCTTGTGATGGTTCTTTTATGAAGAAGACTATTGAATTCCAGTGGGATCTTTTGGAAAGAATTAAACGCAACTCTGAAGATTGGGAACTCGATGAAGGTAAAGAGTCAGGTATTAAGCTCAAGTTTGATTGTGTTAAATCTTTTATGAATACCGATGCTTTTCAAAAGTTTAGCACTAAATATGGACTTCACTCTGAGATAGTAGCCTCCTTTTATGAATCATTTCCTACTCATGTTGATCTCCCTAAGTAGAAGTGGTTTAAATATCACCCACCTATTAAATAAGAAACTAAAGAACCGATACTAGCTAAAGAGGAAACTATTAATTATAATGTTGATCCAGTTGTTCCTACTGCTTATATTGAGAAACCACCTTTCTCTGTTAGGATCAAGGAACATGCTAAAGTTTCAACTGTGGTCAACAAAAGTTATATTAGAATGCCTAAACTTGATGAACAAGTCAAAGTAGAACCTAGTGTTGCTATGGTTAAGGATCTCCTGGAAGAAAATATAGATGGTCATGTTATTTACTTCTGTGAAGAAGCTGCTAGAATTGCCAAACCCGATAAAAAGGATAAACATAGACATGTTGTTGGCATGCCCGTTGTCTAAGCTAAAATAGGAGATCACTGTTATCATGGTTTATGTGACATAGGTGCTAGCGTGAGTGCTATTCCCTTTACCTTATATCAAGAAATTATGAATGACATAGCACCCGCAGAGATAGAAGACATAGATGTTACTATTAAACTTGCTAATAGAGATACTATATCACCAATTGGGATTGTTAGAGATGTTGAAGTCTTGTGTGGGAAAATAAAATACCCTACTGATTTTCTTGTTCTTGGTTCCCCACAAGATGATTTTTGTCCCATTATCTTTGGTAGACCTTTCTTGAACACCGTTAATGCTAAAATAGATTGTGAGAAACAAACTGTCGGTGTTAGCTTTGGTGATGAGTCTCATGAGTTTAATTTTTCCAAGTTTAGTAGATAACCTCATAAAAAAGAATTGCCTAGTAAGGATAAAATAATTGGTCTTGCTTCTATTGCTGTGCCTCCTACTGATCCTCTAGAACAATATCTGCTAGACCATGAAAATGATTTACATATGCATGAAAGAAAAGAAATAGATAAGATTTTCTTTGAACAACGTCCTCTGCTTAAACACAATTTGCCTATTGAAACTCTAGGAGGTCCTCCTCCACCTAAAGGTGATCCTATGTTTGAACTAAAACAATTGCCAGACACTTTGAAATATGCTTATCTTGATGAGAAGAAGATATATCCTGTTATTATTAGTGCTAACCTTTCAGAACATGAAGAAGAGAGATTATTGGAAGTTCTAAGGAAGCACCGAGCTGCCATTGGATATATTCTTGATGATTTAAAGGGCATTAGTCCCACTCTATGTCAGCACAAGATTAATATGGAACCTGATGCTAAACATGTTATTGATCACCAACGTCGGTTAAATCCGAAGATGAAGGAAGTGGTAAGAACGGAAATATTAAAACTTCTGGAAGCAGGTATAATCTATCCTATAGCTGATAGTAGATGGGTATGTTCATTGTGTCCATAAGAAAGGAGGTATTACTGTTGTTCCTAATGATAAGAATGAACTTATTCCACAAAGAATTGTTACAGGCTATAGAATGATAACTGATTTTAGAAAATTAAACAAAGCAACTAGAAAAGATCATTACCCTCTGCCTTTTATTGATCAAATGCTAGAAAGATTATCTAAGCACACCCATTTTTGCTTCCTTGATGGATACTCTGGTTTTTCACAAATACCTGTTTCTCAACCTGATCAAGAAAAGACCACTTTCACCTGTCCCTTTGGAACTTATGCTTATAGACGTATGCCTTTTGGTTTATGCAATGCACCTGCTACCTTTCAAAGATGTATGACTGCTATATTCTCTGACTTCTCTAAAAAGATTGTTGAAGTTTTCATGGATGACTTTTCCGTTTATGGGAAGTCTTTTGATGATTGTTTAAACAATCTTGATCGAGTTTGCAGAGATGCGAGCAAACAAATCTTGTCTGTAATTGGAAGAAGTGCCACTTTATGGTCAATGAAGGTATTGTTTTGGGCCATAAAATATCTGAAAGAGGTATTAGAGTGGACAAAGCTAAGGTTGATGCAATTGAGAAAATGCCATGTCCTAAAGATATCAAAGGTATTCGTAGTTTATTACGTCATGCTGGTTTCTATAGGAGATTTATCAAAGACTTTTCTAAAATTTCTAGGCCTCTTACAAATCTTTTGCAAAAGGATGTTCCTTTTGTTTTTTATGACGATTGTTTAGAAGCCTTCGAAACACTCAAGAAAGCCTTAATTTCGGAACCTATTGTTCAACCACCTGATTGGAACTTGCCTTTTGAATTTATGTGTGATGCTAGTGATTATGTTGTTGGTGCTGTTCTAGGACAAAGAGTTGACAAGAAACTAAATGTTATTCATTATGCTAGTAAAACTCTAGACAGTGCTCAAAGAAATTATGCTACTACTGAAAAAGAATTTCTAGCAGTGGTGTTTGCTTGTGATAAATTTAGATCTTACATTGTTGATTCAAAAGTAATTGTTCACACTAACCATGCTGCTATTAAATATCTTATGGAAAACAAAGATGCTAAACCTAGGCTTATTTGATGGGTTCTCTTGTTACAAGAATTTGATTTACATATCACTGATAGAAAGGGAGCAGAGAACCCCGTAGCTGATCACTTGTCTAGGTTGGAGAATGTCCTTGATGACCCACTACCTATTGATGATAGTTTTCCTGATGAGCAATTAACTGCAATAAATGTTTCTCATAACACTCCTTGGTATGCTGACTATGCTAATTACATTGTTACTAAATATTTACCACCTAGCTTTACATACCAACAAAAGAAAACATTCTTCTATGATTTAAGACATTACTTTTGGGATGACCCACATCTTTATAAAGAAGGAGTAGATGGTATTATTAGACATTGTGTACCTGGCATGAACAGGGACAAATCCTATGGAAATGTCACTCTGAAGCTTACAGAGGGCATCATGCGGGAGACAGAACTGCTCACAAGGTATTGCGTCTGGGTTTTATTGGCCTACTCTTTTCAAGGATGCTCGTAAGTTCGTCTTATCTTGTGATGAATGTCAAAGAATAGGTAATATTGGTAAGCGTCAAGAAATTCCTATGAATTATTCACTTGATGTTGAACCATATGATGTTTGGAGTTTTGATTACATGGGACCTTTTCCTTCCTCTAAAGGGTATACACATATTTTGGTTGCTGTTGATTATGTTACTAAGTGGGTAGAAGCTATTCCAACTAGTAGTGCTGATCATAACACCTCTATTAAAATGCTTAAGGAAGTTATTTTTCCAAGGTTTGGAGTCCCTAGATATTTAATAACTGATGGTGGTTCACACTTTATTCCTGGTGCTTTCCGTAAAATGCTTGCCAAGTATGATGTTAACCATAGAATTGCATCACCTTATCATCCTTAGTCTAGTGCTCAAGTTGAACTTAGTAATAGAGAAATAAAATTAATTTTGCAAAAGACTGTCAATAGGTCCCGGAAGAATTGGTCTAAGAAACTAGATGATGCACTTTGGGCTTATAGGACAGCATATAAAAATCCTATGGGTATGTCTCCTTATAAAATAGTTTGTGGAAAAGCTTGTCATTTGCCTCTTGAGTTAGAGCATAAAACTTATTGGGCAATCAAAGAACTCAACTATGATTTCAAACTTCCTGGTGAAAACAGGTTATTTGATATTAGCTCATTAGATGAATGGAGAACCCAAGCTTATGAAAATGCCAAGTTATTTAAAGAAAAAGTTAAAAGATGGCATGATAAAAGAATCCAAAAGCGTGAGTTCAAAGTTGGAGAATATGTTCTTTTGTACAACTCTCGTTTTAGATTCTTTGCAGGAAAACTCCTCTCCAAATGGGAAGGACCGTATGTTATCGAGGAGGTTTATCGGTCTGGAGCAATCAAAATAAATAATGTCGAAGGTACTAACCCGAAGGTTGTTAATGGGCAACAAATAAAACATTATATCTCAGGTACGTCCATTAATGTTGAAAGTAATATTATCCAAACTATGACACCGTAAGAACACATAAAAGAGACCTTTCGGAACACTCCAGAATTGTGAAAAGGAGGTACGTGATACGGTAAGTAAACGGACTCCAAAAAATCCGCAAAAATATTTTGTCTGTTTTGGAAAATAATAAAAATTGGGAAAATAAGAAACAACCAGGAAGGTCACCCTGGTGGGCACAAGACACCAGGGTGCGCCTGGCTTCCACGCATGCCCATGTGGGTTGTGCCCACCTCGGGTACCTTCCGGACTCTGTTTTTCTCTCGTTTGCTTGTTTCCCAAGATAAAAAATCTTTATATACCCCCTAACCTATTGACCACCGTATCATGGAGAAATCTTCTGTTTCCTTTTCCTTGTTGTTTCCTGACAGATCCCATCTACCATGGCCGCTTCAAGCTCCTCCAAGGACAAGTTCTTCAAGAACGTCATCAACCCATATTTGCGGGAGGTGGTGAAGCACCCTCAGGTCATCCAGATGCACGAGGGGGTGCTTCACATTCGCGATGTGCAAGGGCCCAAGGTAACGAGGACCATGGAGGCCAGGCTTGAAGCTATGGAGCAGGAGGTCTTCCGGTGCAAGGGGATGGTGGAGCGTGGACTCAATGCCAATCACCTCATGATCACGGACCTTACCCGTGATCTCAAGGTCGATGGCAAGTCCATGAAGGACATCGTCTTCACCCTCAATGAGAAAAACAACTTCCTCCAAAGCTGGATATACGATCTCCAAAACCAAGTATTTGAATATGAGGCAAGGTTTAAAGGTATGAGTTTGGCTGCCAGTTGCAGGACCAGTGAGACTCATTCCTCTCTTATGATGGTGGACCTCTTCCATTGAAACCCGAGGACAAAATCGCATCCACTTCATC
Source organism: Aegilops tauschii subsp. strangulata (assembly GCF_002575655.3). Taxonomy (NCBI): domain Eukaryota; kingdom Viridiplantae; phylum Streptophyta; class Magnoliopsida; order Poales; family Poaceae; genus Aegilops; species Aegilops tauschii. The sequence continues at coordinate 148,856,725 of NC_053035.3, read as the reverse complement.
ACCACCACCTTCTTCATCACCAAAAGAAAATTGAGTATCGGGTATGGGCACTCCCCTTGGCTTCTGCCAAGCTTGGGGGAGGTGCCCCGGTATCGTATCACCCCCACTATCTTTTGCCTTTACTTATCTTAGTTCAATCCATAGTTATGTTTTGCTTTAGATGAATAAAAGTTTAGTTCGATCCTTTCTTTTTGAGAGTTTTCTTAGTGATCTATCCTTGTAATCATGTGCGAGATATAATAAAGTTTAGTTTGAGTTTTTGCTTTCTTTACTTTCATGTTCCAATAAAAAGAAAGGAAATAAATGAAAAAGATCATATGCTAATCTTATGGTAGGTAATGACACCACATAAGGAATAGTATAAGTAGAAAATTTTATTAGAGATTGACAAACATAGCATTGATCAATGATGCAACTCATGAAAGAATTAATAAGGGAAGAGAAGATTCACATACAAATACACTATCCTGGAAATCTTTTGTGCTTGTAAGCCCCCATCAAAGTATTATATGCCAAAATTGTTGACGTTGGACAAGGAAGACAGCATAATGATTTATGTTTGTTCATATTCACATAGAAGTTATATTGTCATAGATCCTTCAACATGTGGTGCTTGCCCCCCATCTTTGCTAGCCAAAAACTCTGACTAAGTAGAGATACTACTTGTGCATCCAAAAACCCTTAAACCCAAATCTTATTTTCAAGAGTCCACCATACCTACCTAAGGATTGAGTAAGATCCTTCAAGTAAGTTGTCATTGGTGCAATAAGGCAATAAAAATTGCTTCTAAAAGTGTAAGAGAAAATTGAGCGTTGTACGAACTTGTGATAGCAAAGAATAAAAGCGACAGACTGCATAATAAAGGTTGCTGGGGCAATATAACGTGACGTTCTTTTGCACTGAGGGGTTGAGCATACAAACAAATAAGCGCATGGAAACCTCTACTTCCCTCTGTGAAGGGACTATATTTTACTTTTATGTATTTACTTTTATGCAAGAGTCAATGTTTATCTCTCTATTCCTTTTTATTTTTCTCCTTTGGCAAGCATCATGTCACGACCGGATTTTCGGGATTTTAATTTCCCAGAAAAACGGCCTTTGTGCTCACCAGCCCCAGGATTACTGTTAGCTGATGAGGCACCACTTGATACAAGAAATCCAGGCAAGGGACAATTTATGTAGTACAAGACCATTGGGGCCTAGGAGTACAACATTTGGTTTCTAGTGGTTGAGGGCGGAAGCGGTTTGGTACATCTGCGTCTATGGGACTCCATTTCCCACAAGAACAGCTGACCAGGATAACTCATATCTTCGCGAGGCTGCTATCATCAATACGTAGGTTCCGAGGCTGTCACCGCGATGCTTATCTCCATGCGCGAAAATCTGGCCAAGACAATAGCCAGGGACAAGCCAGTGAGTACATTTGAATGTACTCGCAAACATTAAGAACACGGGTATAATATAACAGGAGATAATCATACTCCGAAACATTTATGATGATAAGTCTGCCATGAAGTAAACGGGAATCTGTGATGCACGCATGCAGAGAAAATATGGACGAGCAATACGGAGGTAAAAGAAATGCACTGAGCGAGTGTCTAAAATGACTCCTCAAAAGGTTGCAAATAAATTAACGATGCCGCAGTCGGGCGTCTGAGCGACACCACAGAAAGGGCTTATAAAAGATAAATAAACAACAAGCATGCCGCAGTCGGGCGTCTGAGCGACACCACATAAAGGACTTATAAAAGATAAATAAACAACAAGCATGCCGCAGTCGGGCGTCTGAGCGACACCACATAAAGGGCTTATAAAAGAATAATCACAGTGAATATCCAGGAGGTAGAACCATCCCAGGGATACTCAATAAAATACATAATGTAAATGGTTAGTCCATAATAATAATAAAATTAAAACATGATCCTCAGATGTCACAGGTCATAAACAAAAATCTAGTCTAGCCGTTTCTCCATCCGAAGACCGTCACTGAGTTCTAGCTAAATCGTCCTCCATCCAAATACCGTTACTATGATCCAGTTAGTCGTGTCTCCATCCGAAAACCGTCACTGAGTTCTAGTTAAATCATTCTCCATCCGAATACCGTTACTAGATTCAACTCAGACTGTGGTCCTTACTCATGAACATGGCTATCCAAATAGATATGACCTCTGCAGAGGGTGTACTCTTTACCCACGAGTAACACCCTTCGTATCAAAACACCACAACAAAATATTATGCCAGAGTCCAGAAATGCTTGCCTTCAAGAGTATGCAAAGGATGCATTTTTTGAAAGCTTTCTGTTCTCTCCATTATCCCTATTTTGCAAAATATCCAAATAACAAATATTTCAAACACAGTACAAAAAGTTGTCTCAAATATTTTAAAAAAATCTTAAAATAAACTAGATGAAATTTGGGAGAGGAGGAAAAGGAATCAATTCATTTGGAGTTTTATTTTAAAAGTTATAGCCAGTCAAAGATCAGTCAAACTTCTGTTTTTAAATAAAACCAGAAAAGAAAACGCTTTGGGAAAAATACGCTTTCGCAGCAGAGGAAACGTACTCAGGACGTCTGCGTCTTCACTTAATCAGAGGAGACGGGCGCGCGGGTCACTGACAGTGGGTCCAGAGGGCCCACTGGTCAGGTTTGACCGTTCTTCCCTCCCTCCTCTCTCTCTCTCTGCCCGAACGGTGGCGGCCTCCGGCGATCGCCTTTGACGAACGGCGGCTCTTCACGGGCACCCGAGGGCGGGGATGGAACGGCCAGACTGGGGCGGTCCTCTTGGTGGTCGTTGGGCAGGCGGGGGCGGAGTAAGTCACCGGCGGTGAGCTCCGCGGCGGAGAGGGCTACGGGAGTGGAGTGAGTTTTGGGCTCCGGTGGTCTCCGATCGATGTTGAGGCGTTGGGCGGCTCCGCAAGGACAAGGGGAGCTATTGGTGGCGTTGGTTGGGCGGGGGAGTGGCTGGCTGCGACGTATCGCACCGGAGCTTGGCGACGGCCGCACTGGCCGGAGACGAGGAAGATGGCCACTTCGGGTCGATCCACTGCCAGGGGAGAACTAGGGGAGAAGTCTGAGGTTGCCTGAGGTCTTGAACGAGCTCGGGGGTCCCTTAAATAGGTGCTCGAGGTTGGACCGTGGCGGCTGAGGATAAGATCGCCGACGACAGTCGTGCTGTAGCTGCAGGGCGACGTGGCGGCGACGAGCGCGTGCCGACGAGCTTCGGGATAAGACCGAGCTGTTCACGGGGGCAGCTGGCGCGCTGGTGTGGTTTGGGCGGCGCCGACCATGGCAGAGGTTCGCTGCCGACGCCGGCGTGCCGCCAAGAGCTCTGCCAGCGGTGCTGCAGGGAGTCAGGGGGTGGCGTGGAGAGTGGGCGAGCTAGTGCGCGGTTCAGCGGGTGGGCAGGGGCCAGGGACGGGTCGCGTCGAGTGCGGCAGTGCGGCGCGGCGGCTCAGTGCGCGCGCGTGCAAAACGTGCGCTCTGGGCACGCCCAGAGCACGCACGGAACCTGCTCGACGAAATGCCAGGGCGGTCTAGAGCGCGAGGGTGGGGCTGGCAATTAACAGGACTAGGATAGAGATAGCTAGGAGTTCAGTGGACAAGGTTGATGGGTCATTGGAGCAAGATCACAATGCAAACTAAGAACTCATGCCAAAACAGACTGTGCACACCAAGTGCTCGACAGAATGCCAAAAGCATCTAGGCAACTCTTGGAGTGGCCAAAATCTCCAGATCAGGGTCTCTTTAGATGCAGAAGAAGATGGTAAGATCATTTGGGAAAAACCAGGAACTTGTTAGTGCAAGTTTTGCAAAACTCCAGTTTTGGACAGGAAGAACAAGAGCTTATTGTATGCACTTAAAATTCTCCAATTGGTCCAATCTCCTGGACTTAAGGGTTTGCTAGGGAGGGCTACAAGCAGGAAAAAGCTCAGGGTCACTAGAGCAAAACAAAATAGGGTTGCAGTTCAAAACACCAAACTGGACCAGAATGAAAAAGAGGTTGTTTTACTCAAATTTTTCAAAGAACATCACTGGGTTTTTGCATGAAGATGAAGTGTATGCATCTACTGATATCTCCAAACACTTGGAATAATTTTTAAAGAAATTTTTAAATAGGTGGCAGTGCAAAAATGCCTACTGGACCAGATTGGAAAAGTTGGTGTAGAGCTCAAAATCTCCCATGGCCAAAAGATATTTTTGCATAAAAGTGATGTGGAAACATCACATGACATCCCCAAATTTTGGTGGGAAATTTAAAAGCATTTATCAAATGGTTGTAGTGCAAAACAGGCTCCAAATTCAAAGAAATCACTTTAAAAGAACGAAGCTCTGAGAAAACAAATCTTGCAAATTTAAAATCACTGATAAAGAATTGTTTTATTATAGAGAGTATACAAATTCAACAATCCTTTTGGAAAGTTTCCACTTGAGGTAAAAATCCACACAAATCAAGAGGGTGAATCGAGACAAATGGAAAAGTTTTATTTCCTGGAAAATTTTAATTAATAAAAAAAAGTCAAAAATTTGGGGTGTCACAACACTACCCCCCTTAAGAAAAATCTCGTCCTCGAGATTTGTAAAAATCTGTTTTAAACAAACATTGCATTTACCAAAAGAAATCCTTCAACTATGCAAAAACAAAGCGGCTGCAGTGAGAGGGCAATTAGTGGTGAAAAACCACAGTGTGGTACGCTGGCGTAGTGTGGAAAAATCCATGGTCGGGGAAAAACGAGATATTTCTACGCGGATACATTAATTTAGAATAAATTCTAAATTACTAAAATACGCTGGTCGTACCCGGGAGCACAGTGCTCTCTCTGGCTGACTGGTGGACCCGGGGCCCACTGTCGGCCTCTTCTTCTTCCTATGGATTTCTCTCTCTCGCGCGCGCTCTCCCGCGCTTCCTCCACCGGCGATGCCTAGCTCGTAGGTCATCAAGGCCGTACCGCGGTAGTGCGCGGCGTGCTAGCTGCCGATGCAGCGTGCACTCACCTCGCGGGCCAGTGCGTTGTCGGCACTGCTCGCGGACTCGCCTCCGAACACCGGCGGTCGAGCGACGAGTGGCACTGGTGGACCTCGCCCACCGTACACCGATCTCAAGCTATAAAATGATCGCGGTGCTCCTCTCTTCTTCCTCACACCTGGCCTCGCTTCTACTTCTCCTTCCTTCTTCTCCATTGCTGCTAGCAGGAGCTCGAGACGAGGCTCTAATGGCGGAGGCGATGCCGGACTGGTATGTGGTCCTGGTGTGTGGAGGTTTGGCGGTGCTGCTGGGGTTCTCCGTGCTCCTGTGCGCGATGATCCTGGATGATCGTCGTGATGCTGCCGCTCGAGTGTTAGCTCTTCGCGGCGGCGGCGATCACGTGGATTAGGCGCGGCCTCGAGGGCTAACTGCTGTCGGTGTGCTGGGGCAACTCGTGCCTGAATGATCACTCACAAATCTCTCTCACTGAGACTATGGTGTCCTCGTGTGTGATCAGTTAGGCGCAAAAATGTGCTCAAGGATTTGTAATAGTGCCCGAGGTCGAGTGGTTGCTGCTGTGAGTCTGCTGTTACGGTGCTGCGCGAATAAAAAATCTATGTCGTGAAAAAGGGTATACGCAGCAGTGACTCGGGGAAAGAAATCTCATCAAAACATGTTGTGAGGAAAAAAATAAATTAAAACAAAACTAACAGCAGTAAAACTGCTCACATAACTGGAACTAAAGAGAATCGGATCCATCGCACAAAATTTGGGAACCACGAACACGCTACAACACATAAATAAAATACTGGGATAAAAAATACAGCGGTGACGTTTACAAAGAAAACGGCAAAAGGACAGGGTCCTGAGAAAACGCCTCTGGTACTGGGGCACACTCCTCTTCTATCGGGGGAAGCGGGTTGACTAGTCGATGAATGCGCCTCTCCTGGTCAGGCCTCAGTGGTCTGCCAATAGCGATCCGAGGATTTAAATCAGCGAGGCTCTGGAGATAACCCATTACTCGCTGAGTTAAACGCTCCTGAGCGATAACGTACTGGGCAAGGTTGGCCAGTACTGGATCTCTCTCAACTCGTCCACCGGGAAAAGATGCAACTTCTTCGGGTGCTGCACGACTCGGAAAATAATAGTATCCTCGCTCGCTGGCATAGGGTACCGCGAATCGAAGACGAGCGAGCGCTTCGTACGCAGCAGCTTCTATGGCCATATGCGGAGTCGGCATGGATTTCCCCACGAAGGAGACTTCCGTTGGGTCTTGGTTTGGGTATGCGGGAGGGATGTGCACCACTGCCCAATATTTCGAGGTGGAAGGGGTGATCCTCGATTTGAGTAACTCGTACTGGGGTGGATGGGTGGCACTCATGGTGCTGCAGGTAAAGTCCCACAATAATTTAACAAAACTGCCTGGGGTTGCATCTGGGGTTCTCAGATAAATACTGGGGGTCGGCATGGCAAAGGAATGGCTGTGAGTGTTGTGCACAAAGGTGAGGGGTATTCGGCAAGGTCACGAGGTGGTCTTTATATAGCACTGGGGCTGGGCTATTCACCGGGGTGAAAGGTAACTGCTTGCCGATCCTGTTCTCGGGTCAAAGCCACAGATATACATATCACATAAATGTGACGTATTACTGTGGGTGCCGTCGGGGTTGGTCTAGGTAGCTGCGCCCGAAATTTAAAAAAATGCAACCGTACGCTAACGTACACATGCATAGTTACTACCCCAAAAATAGGAGCGCTCAAGCAGACAGCATTAAATAAAAGCGATACAAGGTCACACAGTTACAAAGCGTTGGAAAACTAAGGCTCGATACAACTCGAGCGACTTAGTCTACTTCGTTAATGTCTAAGTGGGCTGGCCTGGCGGATGCCGAGGTTTCTCCACGGGTTTCGCCGTCGGGATTTGCTGGTTGAGGTTGAGGGGCTGCAGGGTCGGGGTAGTGGTGATGACCATCGCGGGGGTTGTTGGCCACAATCCCGTTGGAATGGGTTCCCAAAAGGCGACGAAGCGCTTCTGGTGACACCAAAGTACTCTGGTTGATGGCTGGGGCAGACCTCAAGGGATCGATCGGGTGTCCGAACAGCACGACTGGGTTGTCGATGTCGGGCTCCACTTCTCTTCTCGCCGGGGCTCGGCGAACTAGTTCTCCACGAGCTGCGATCAGATCGAGGGTGACCTGATCGAACAGTTGCTCTAGTGCGCTTACATAGCGCACCAGATGCAATAGTGTCGGATCCGTCTCGTGATCTCCGTTGGCAACCTGGGGCGGCCTACCATACCCGTCACGACTGGGGTAGTAGTAGAACGAGCGACAGTTAACTCTGGGCGACAAGTGCCAGAGTTGAACTATAGCTTCTCGGGCTGCTAGTTGGATGGCTTGTGGCTCAAAGGAAGTTGTCCTTCCAGTGAACCTGTAGGGGCGTTCTGGCGACAGACCCCTACCGTAGATGTGCACAGTGGCCCAGTACTGACGGCTCTCACCGTACATGGGTCCCTGGTACACAACATATTCAGGAGGCTCTTCTAATGCATAGGCACGGCGGGTGAGGTTTGCGAGCACGGTAACAAAACCTCCAAGGTTGGTTGCTGTGGTCTCATTGTGGACAATGGGGCCAGGCATCGTGGCTTGGTTTGGGGAAAGAGGCTGTGCTGTGCTGAGTTGAGGCTAGCGTGCCCTTTTTATAGGGAAAGGGGACGGAGTCTTCCTCCGCACGCTTGCGATAGAGACGGGTTGGGTGTCGGTCACTGGCGCGTGATCGACGGGCTAGGCTGATAGGTTGGGCACCGTCCGCCGAAAGGCGTTGGGTCACTGTGGAGCTATCTTACGCGGGAAGCTTGACCGGGGTTAGGCTAAGGTCTGGTGGTTTGGTTAACCTAAGTTTATTGACCTGGCTAAGATAGGATTAGCCAATGGTCAGCCTGGCTCTGATACCAAGTCTGTCACGACCGGATTTTCGGGATTTTAATTTCCCAGAAAAACGGCCTTTGTGCTCACCAGCCCCAGGATTACTGTTAGCTGATGAGGCACCACTTGATACAAGAAATCCAAGCAAGGTACAATTTATGTAGTACAAGACCATTGGGGCCTAGGAGTACAACATTTGGTTTCTAGTGGTTGAGGGCGGAAGCGGTTTGGTACATCTGCGTCTATGGGACTCCATTTCCCACAAGAACAGCTGACCAGGATAACTCCTATCTTCGCGAGGCTGCTATCATCAATACGTAGGTTCCGAGGCTGTCACCGCGATGCTTATCTCCATGCGCGAAAATCTGGCCAAGACAGCCAGGGACAAGCCAGTGAGTACGTTTGAATGTACTCGCAAACATTAAGAACACGGGTATAATATAACAGGAGATAATCATACTCCGAAACATTTATGATGATAAGTCTGCCATGAAGTAAACTGGAATCTGTGATGCACGCATGCAGAGAAAATATGGACGAGCAATACGGAGGTAAAAGAAATGCACTGAGCGAGTGTCTAAAATGACTCCTCGAAAGGTTGCAAATAAATTAACGACGCCGCAGTCGGGCGTCTGAGCGACACCACAGAAAGGGCTTATAAAAGATAAATAAACAACAAGCATGCCGCAGTCGGGCGTCTGAGCGACACCACATAAAGGGCTTATAAAAGATAAATAAACAACAAGCATGCCGCAGTCGGGCGTCTGAGCGACACCACATAAAGGGCTTATAAAAGAATAATCACAGTGAATATCCAGGAGGTAGAACCATCCCAGGGATACTCAATAAAATACATAATGTAAATGGTTAGTCCATAATAATAATAAAATTAAAACATGATCCTCAGATGTCACAGGTCATAAACAAAAATCTAGTCTAGCCGTTTCTCCATCCGAAGACCGTCACTGAGTTCTAGCTAAATCGTCCTCCATCCGAATACCGTTACTATGATCCAGTTAGCCGTGTCTCCATCCGAAAACCGTCACTGAGTTCTAGTTAAATCGTTCTCCATCCGAATATCGTTACTAGATTCAACTCAGACTGTGGTCCTTACTCATGAACATGGCTATCCAAATAGATATGACCTCTGCAGAGGGTGTACTCTTTACCCACGAGTAACGGCTTTATTTAGCCCATCGGGACTAATTCCGCCTACGGCCTTTTAATTGAAAACACGCCCGACCTGCACACACCAGCTTAACTCACCGGTGTCTGGAATCACCCACGACACCTGCCAAGCAAAACTCTAAGTGGGGAGGCCACAACCTCGACGTAGCATGGGATCAAATTTATATTCGCGCGCTCTAAGTGGTGCCCCCCTCTCGGTCCCAACCGGAAACACCCATGCCCCCGGACCAAGTGGCATGCCTACCGGAGGCCTCCGGTATCTTCCACTATGGCCTCTCTGTACGGTGTGTGCTTTGATAAGGGGTTGACAACTTACTGAACCATACCCTGTCTACGACAGGGACAAGTGGTGGTACCAACAAATAGGGAAGCTACTGATCAAGACTCGACCTACGACCGACTCAGGTGGTCCAAGTATCCTCCAACAATATTACCATTAATGGAATAAATCACCACTCATCAAGCCTCACCATGCCATACCGGACATACTCGTCTCGACGAGGGACTAGGGACAAGCTCGTGTCTACCCAAGACCACGACTTTCCCGGCTTCCTTCCGGTATGCATGAGGAGCTCACGAGGATGATCCAAATCACTAGCGTATCCATTGCTGACCACAAAATATCTCCCAAAAGCACTCATGCACGAGACTTTATCGTTACATAAAGATAACGCATACTCCAAGTCAAATGGTGTTGTAATCGTATCAGAACACCACAACAAAATATTATGCCACAGTCTAGAAATGCTTGCCTTCAAGAGTATGCAAAGGATGCATTTTTTGAAAGCTTTCTCTTCTCTCCATTATCCCTATTTTACAAAATATCCAAATAACAAATATTTCAAACACAGTACAAAAAGTTGTCTCAAATATTTTAAAAAAAATCTTAAAATAAACTAGATGAAATTTGGGAGAGGAGGAAAAGGAATCAATTCATTTGGAGTTTTATTTTAAAAGTTATAGCCAGTCAAAGATCAGTCAAACTTCTGTTTTTAAATAAAACCAGAAAAGAAAACGCTTTGGGAAAAATACGCTTTCGCAGCAGAGGAAACGTACTCAGGACGTCTGCGTCTTCACTTAATCAGAGGAGACGGGCGCGTGGGTCACTGACAGTGGGTCCAGAGGGCCCACTGGTCAGGTTTGACCGTTCTTCCCTCCCTCCTCTCTCTCTCTCTGCCCGAACGGTGGCGGCCTCCGGTGATCGCCGTTGACGAACGGCGGCTCTTCACGGGCACCCGAGGGCGGGGATGGAACGGCCAGACTGGGGTGGTCCTCTTGGTGGTCGTTGGGCAGGCGGGGGCGGAGTAAGTCACCGGCGGCGAGCTCCGCGGCGGAGAGGGCTACGGGAGTGGAGTGAGTTTTGGGCTCCGATGGTCTCCGATCGATGTTGAGGCGTTGGGCGGCTCCGCAAGGACAAGGGGGAGCTATTGGTGGCGTTGGTTGGGCAGGGGAGTGGCTGGCTGCGACGTATCGCACCGGAGCTTGGCGACGGCCGCACTGGCCGGAGACGAGGAAGATGGCCACTTCGGGTCGATCCACTGCCAGGGGAGAACTAGGGGAGAAGTCTGAGGTTGCCTGAGGTCTTGAACGAGCTCGGGGGTCCCTTAAATAGGTGCTCGAGGTTGGACCGCGGCGGCTGAGGATAAGATCGCTGGCGACAGCCGTGCTGTAGCTGCAGGGCGACGTGGCGGCGACGAGCGCGTGCCGACGAGCTTCGGGATAAGACCGAGCTGTTCACGGGGGCAGCTGGCGCGCTGGTGTGGTTTGGGTGGCGCCGACCATGGCAGAGGTTCGCTGCCGACGCCGGCGTGCCACCAAGAGCTCTGCCAGCGGCGCTGCAGGGAGTCAGGGGGTGGCGTGGAGAGTGGGCGAGCTAGTGCGCGGTTCAGCGGGTGGGCAGGGGCCAGGGACGGGTCGCGTCGAGTGCGGCAATGCGGCGCGGCGGCTCAGTGCGCGCGCGTGCAAAACGTGCGCTCTGGGCACGCCCAGAGCACGCACGGAACCTGCTCGACGAAATGCCAGGGCGGTCTAGAGCGCGAGGGTGGGGCTGGCAATTAACAGGACTAGGATAGAGATAGCTAGGAGTTCAGTGGACAAGGTTGATGGGTCATTGGAGCAAGATCACAATGCAAACTAAGAACTCATGCCAAAACAGACTGTGCACACCAAGTGCTCGACAGAATGCCAAAAGCATCTAGGCAACTCTTGGAGTGGCCAAAATCTCCAGATCAGGGTCTCTTTAGATGCAGAAGAAGATGGTAAGATCATTTGGGCAAAACCAGGAACTTGTTAGTGCAAGTTTTGCAAAACTCCAGTTTTGGACAGGAAGAACAAGAGCTTATTGTATGCACTTAAAATTCTCCAATTGGTCCAATCTCCTGGACTTAAGGGTTTGGTAGGGAGGGCTACAAGCAGGAAAAAGCTCAGGGTCACTAGAGCAAAACAAAATAGGGTTGCAGTTCAAAACACCAAACTGGACCAGAATGAAAAAGAGGTTGTTTTACTCAAATTTTTCAAAGAACATCACTGGGTTTTTGCATGAAGATGAAGTGTATGCGTCTACTGATATCTCCAAACACTTGGAATAATTTTTAAAGAAATTTTTAAATAGGTGGCAGTGCAAAAATGCCTACTGGACCAGATTGGAAAAGTTGGTGTAGAGCTCAAAATCTCCCATGGCCAAAAGATATTTTTGCATAAAAGTGATGTGGAAACATCACATGACATCCCCAAATTTTGGTGGGAAATTTAAAAGCATTTATCAAATGGTTGTAGTGCAAAACAGGCTCCAAATTCAAAGAAATCACTTTAAAAGAACGAAGCTCTGAGAAAACAAATCTTGCAAATTTAAAATCACTGATAAAGAATTTTTTTATTATAGAGAGTATACAAATTCAACAATCCTTTTGGAAAGTTTCCACTTGAGGTAAAAATCCACACAAATCAAGAGGGTGAATCGAGACAAATGGAAAAGTTTTATTTCCTGGCAAAATTTTAATTAATAAAAAAAAATTCAAAATTTTGGGGTGTCACACATCATGTGGTGAGGAAAGATCTAGGCACATATGTCTAGTTGAATATGAGTAGCATGAGTTATTATTGTTGACATCACCCTTGAGGTGAATACGTTGGGAGGCGAAACTATAAGCCCCCATCTTTCTATGTGTCCGGTTGAAATGTTTTGCTCATGTGTATCGGTGAGTGTTAGCAATCATAGAAGACTATATGATGGTTGAGTGTGGACTTGCCTAAAGGCTCCGATACATGACCCTTCCTGAAAAGATGATGAATTGTAGTTGCAAAGTTGACTGAGAACATAGTTTGTTGGTTTCCAATAGAGTTTATGCTTTATACTTCGATAGTGTGATAATTGTTACTTATTCATGAGAAGTCTATGATAAAAAATTTATGTTAAAGTTTGTTGCTGTTATAATAATTCACATGATGCTTCTATGTCCGTATTTTGTTTTTATCGACACCTCTCCCTCTAAGCATGTGGACATGTTTTTCGATTTCGGTTTTTGCTTGAGGACAAGCGAGGTCTAAGCTTGGGGGAGTTGATACGTCCACTTTGCATCATGTTTACCTACTATTATTTATAATGTTTTTATGCATAATAATGCTTTTTGGAGTAATTCTAATGCCTTTTCTCTCATAATATGCAAGGTATACACAAAGAGGGAGAATTCCGGCAGCTGGAAATCTGGACCTGGAAAAGCTATGTCAGGCCACCTATTCTGCACAACTCCAAATGGGTTAAAACTTCACGAGGATTTTTTATGGAATAAATAAGAAATACTAGAGCAAATAACCACCGGAGGGGGGCCACCTGGTGAGCACAAGACACCAGGGCGCGCTTGCCCCCCCCCCCCAGGCGCGCCCTGGTGGGTTGCGCTCATCCCGGCCCACCTCCGGTGCCCATCTTCTGGTATATAAGTCATTTTCACCTAGAAAAATACGGAGAGTACTTTCGGGACGGAGCGCCACTATCTCGAGGTGGAACTTGGACAGGAGCACTATTGCCCTCCGGCAGAGCGATTCCGCCGGGGGAACTTCCCTCCCGGAGGGGGAAATCATCGTCATCATCATCACCAACAACTCTCCCATCTTGGGGAGGGCAATCTCCATCAACATCTTCAATAGAACTATCTCATCTCAAACCCTAGTTCATCTCTTGTGTTCAATCTTCGTACCAGAACTATAGATTGGTGCTTGTGGGTGACTAGTAGTGTTGATTACATCTTGTAGTTGATTACTATATGGTTTATTTGGTGAAAGATTATATGTTCAGATCCATTATGCTATTTAATACCTCTCTGATCTTGAGCATGTTTATCACTTGTGAGTAGTTACTTTTGTTCTTGTAGTCATGGGAGAAATCATGTTGCAAGTAATCATGTGAACTTAATATGTCTTCAATATTTTATATATGTTGTGATTCCCTTAGTGGTGTCATGTGAACGTCGACTACATGACACTTCACCATATTTGGGCCTAAGGGAATGCATTGTGGATTAGTTATTAGATGATGGGTTGCGAGAGTGACAGAAGCTTAAACCCTAGTTTATGCGCTATTTCGTAAGGGACCGATTGGATCCAAAAGTTTAATGCTATGGTTAGAATTTATTCTTAATACTTTTCTCGTAGTTGTGGATGCTTGCGAGGGGGTTAATCATAGGTAGGAGGTTTGTTCAAGTAAGAACAGCACCTAAGCACCAGTCCACCCAAATATCAAATTATCAAAGTAGCGAACACAAATTGAATCAACATGATGAAAGTGACTAGATGAAATTCCCATGTACCATCAAGAATGCTTTGCTTAGTATAAGAGACCGTTTTGGCTTGTCCTTTGCCTCAAAAGGATTGGGCTACCTTGCTGCACTTTTGTTACTATTATCATTACATTCTCGTTACAAATTATCTTGCTATCAAACTTCTCTGTTACTTACAATTTCAGCGCTTGCAGACATTACCTTGCTGAAAACCACTTGTCATTTCCTTCTGCTCCTCATTGGGTTCGGCACTCTTACTTATCAAAAAGGCTACAATTGATCCCATATACTTGTGAGTCATCAAAGACCTACGCGGATCACTTCACCATCACCATCACCACACCGTCGTGTTGACGGAACTCATCTACTTCCTCGACACCTTGCTGGATCAAGAAGGCAAGGGACGTCATCGCGCTGAACGTGTGCAGAACTCGGAGGTGCTGTATGTTCGGTGCTTGATTGTTCGGAGCTAGAAGAAGTTCGACTACATCAACCGCGTTGTCAAACGCTTCCGCTTTCGGTCTACGAGGGTACATAGACACACTCCCGCCTTGTTTCTATGCATCTCCTAGATAGATCTTGTGTGAGCGTAGGAAATTTTTGAAATTGCATGCTACGGTTCCCAACAGCCATATCATCAATAGAGTATATCTTAACAACTTCTTCAAGAAGACATCATATGAGTTAATCACTAGTAAGAAGCCAAATGTAAGTTATTTCAAAGTCTTCGGTGCTAGGTGTTGGATAAGGGATGCACATCACACTTCCAAATTTGCACCGAAAGCACGTGAGGGTTTTATGCTTGGCTATGGAAAGGATTCGCACACCTACAGGGTCTTCAACCTCTTTCACCATAAATTGGTTGAAACTGTAGATGTGCGGTTCGATGAGACTAATGGCTCGCAAAGAGAGCACCTGCCAAATGTGCCAGATGAAATGCCTCCTAGTGAATCCATCAAGCTTACACTACTGCAGGATACTGCTAACACGACACTACGATCAGAGACCCTTTGACGAAACTGTGTGCAATGCAATAATCACAAACGGTGGTGTAAAAAAGCAATAATAAAAGGTGCAAAACGTTTGCGATGGCGGATCCATCAAACATGGTTCAGATTTTAGTTGTGTGGCGGATCCATCAAACATGGCACACGATTAATCCATTCGAATTGTTTGCAATAGGCAAAACAACAGAAATGGGCAGCCATATCAATGTGTGTGCGATATATGGCATACGGTTCACTCGGGCGAACTGTTTTCGACTAGGGAACACAACAAAAATGGTTCAATTTAACAAGATGTGTGTGATATGCGGCATACAGTTCACATGGATGAACTGTTTGCGATGAGCCAAAAGAACACAAAAGAGTCATGTAAACAAGATGTGTGTGATACGTGGCAAACAGCTGACTCGGATGCACTGTTTGCGATGAGAAATTACAACACGGATGGTTAATACAGTTAGTTCGTGTGCGATTCTGTGTGTACAAAATCTTTGAAAAATACAAACTAGTTGCTTGCGGTGGCTAGGAGTATCGCACACGATGCATCTGCGAGTACTCGTGTGCGATGATTAGTAAGTTACACATATGTTTCCTTATGTTAACATGTGTGTGAATTTGCAATATGGACAGTTAATATGCAAATGCCTTCTGGACATCGGGTACACGCTTATACTCAATGAACTATGTACGATACTAATACTTTCCATGAAAATTTAAGAACTTAGGTAATAGCATTTGAGTAACATATATATATAGTGGTTACACTATTCGACAAAAGGAGGATCTTCGTAACACGGTTTTGACAACCATATTGTCCATATCTACATACTTAAGATAGTAACAACTATCACATTTTAAGATGCTAAGGGCCAACAACCATATGGTCCATATCTACATACTTAACATAGTAACAGCTAGCACATTTTAAGAGGCTGAGGGCCAACAACCGCAACTATCCGCTGGAAGCAGCTTGATCACGGCGACTCGGTATCTCGTCAATGAAAAGGAAGAGCCCTCATGTGCCTTGGTAGAGCATGAGTAGAACAGTGTCTCCAATTTTCCAATATGGATGCATTGCCACGACAAGCGAGAACTTGTTAATTTGAATGGTTCCATTTCTGCGGGAAATGCAGTACCTTGCAATCACTTTGGTGTTATTAGCAAGCACAAGTGTAATTCGACCACGCCGGGAAATCGATCCAGGAACTGCTACAGTGGGCAATTTCTGTTGACATGTAGAATAAAAACCAATTGTAACATATCGTTGAAGATATTTATAGTTTATGAGCATCAACATTAAGATAAGACTTTTTTATGAGCATCAACATTAAAATAAGACTTTTTACCAGTGTTTTGTGCACACAATTGGTCTTGTTCAATATGTGCACCATAGGTCTAATTAATCCCATCCAAATCCAACGTTCGTATGCTGTGCTATCTCTGTCAGATTATCAACAAAGTTTATGACATGCTTCAAGTCCTTCGAGTGAAATTTGGTACGCTTACTAACATACAGATCGTTCACTATGCATCCAACATATCCAGCTTAAAAGGTGGAAAGGTATTATTTATTCGAACATGGCAGAAGAATATATAGTGCGCATATAAATAGAATTTGTTACTGCCTAGGAATGGAGTCAGAATATGAAATCACAATCGGTTGCTTAAATAGTGATCAATTAGTCAGAACAAATACCCCGATTTTGTTAAGTAATATGACAACATGGAGAAAGTTGAAAGGACACTAACCTGGATCAGACTTTGATTGGCTGATGACGTTGGGGAAGTAAACATCCATGTTAATTAGACCAGACTGTGGTGCACGCACTGGAATTTTATTTTATTTTGACCAGAAACAGTAGGAGTACCTCCCACTGTATTATATATTAATTTGCCAGCTTTTAGTTCATAACACTTAGACATTTTTCTCCAAGGTTCGCATTAAAATAGGAGTGACCATCTTTGTCAAGTTTTACGCTAACTGACATTGTAAATCCATGTTGCATTGCCAATATGACATCCTGGGAGTCATCAACAACGTAAAGCCCAAGATTTCCTTCTACTCCTGTTCTTGCAAAGCAAGGGATGTACTGCTTGAAATGAAAATTAAGATCGTAAATTAGATATATTGAAATAACAGAGCAAGATGCAAATATGGGAGTAACTGATAGAACAGATCAATATATAGATGAAAGCAAAGTACAAAAATACAGAATTAAAAATAGATAATGTAACAAAGATTTGATGCAAATATATAGATAATGTAGCAACAGACGGTATATGTTCAGAAATTTAGGCCATGCCGACCGTGGTAGGTTGAGATTGAACATACCGAGCGCTCCCTGAAGTCATCCGGAATGGTGAGATAGAACTTCGTTTCCAACTGGCCACGACAACACTTGCTCGATTTGTGCTCGCACTGTGGGCACATGACTGAACACCAATGAATCAGCTAGAACAAAAATGATTCCACGGCGATTTCCGCTGGTTGATTAACAGCGACGGACGGACTGTGATAAGAGATGAGTGAATATTTTGCTAAGTTGATTACCTTCTCCATGAGAAAAATCCATGGCCCAATCCCACAGAAAACCCCAGTCGACCAGAGTCTAGAATGTCGGTGCAGATAGGCGGCAGAAAGCGGTAGGGGCGAAATCCCGTGCCATTTGGAGTGCGACCTACGCCCGCCGACAACAGCCGTCGAGCTTAGGGTGGCTCCGGGATAGAAGTTGATGAGCTGCAGAGTTGCGGAGGAGTCCACGGCGAGTGGGTGGGGACGAAGTGGGCGAGGGTTTTCTTTTTCGTTTTGCATGTGTGAGTGAACACACACAGTTCGCTGAGGCGACGAAGATGAATCGTGTGCGATAGTAAATCACCAAGATTGAATGGGAATCCAAATTTCCTTTGTCCTTCATCCATGAGTTTTTTTACGATGAACATAAACCCTGCTAATCACCGTGTTCAAATTTGACACTTTTCTGGGTTCATTTACAATATTTAGGGGATTATGTGCATTTTGTAGGCATTAATGCACGTAATTCAAATTCAAACAATTGGTGCTTGAAAAGGTGCACAAGAACGGTCTGGAAAAACCATACTCGTGGTATTTAGTAAATTCTCAAGCCTTTTACAAGGAATGGGCAGAAATTTCAAGGGAATGCGTGGCAATAGTCAACCACAAACGCATCATTTACTCGGTTATCAACTATAGAACAATGAAGTACATGCTTGAAAAACATGACGCCTGGCATGGTGCCATGGTATGGCCTCACCGTGCCCTGGTTAAAAGCTGAGAAGGTTTGGTTTATGTCGGCATGCACGCCCTTCATAAATCGAACCATCACCGAGGAAGTTCAATGCTTTCGAGAGGGAAATCACCAAGATTGAAGGGGAACCAAATTTCCATCCTAGTTTGTCATTCAGTTTTTTTCCAATGATCAACATACCGCCTCAAATGCAGCGTGTTCAAATTTGACATTTTTCCAGGCTCATTTACCATATTTAGGGGATTATGTGCATTTTCTAGGCATTAATTATGCACATAATTCAAGTTCAAACAATCGGTGCATGAAAAGGTGCACAAGAACGGTCTGGAAAACCATGCTCGTGCTATTTAGTACATTCTCATGCCTTTTACAAGGAATGGGCAGATATTTCAAGGAAATGTGTGGCAATAGTCAACCATAAATGCGTCATTTACTGGGTTAACAACTATACAAAAATGAAATACATGCTTCGAAAACATGACGCCTGGTGTGGTGCCATGGTATGGCCTCACCGTGCCCCTGGTAAAAATTTGAGAATGTTTTCCTTATGTCGTCATGCACGCCTTTCATAAATCGAACCATCACCGAGGAAGTTTCATGGTTTCTAGGGGAAATCACCAAGATTGAAGGGGGATCCAAATTTCCTTTGTCCTTTGTCCATGAGTTTTTTTCTACGATGAACATACACCCTGCAAATCAGCGTGTTCAAATTTGGCACTTTTCCGGGTTCATTTGCCATATTTAGGGGATTATGTGCATTTCATAGGCATTAATGCACATAATTCAAGTTCAAACAATCGGTGCATAAAAGGGTGCACAAGAACGGCCTGGAAAACCATGCTTGTGCCATTTAGTAAATTCTCATGCCTTTTACAAGGAATGGACAGATATTTCGATGAAATGTGTGACTATAGTCAACCACAAATGTTTGTTTATTGGGTTTTCAACTATAGAAAAAATGAAATAAATGCTTGAAAAACATGACGCCTGGCATGGTGCCATGGTATGACCTCACCATGCCCTGGTAAAAATTTGAGAAGGTTTGGCTTATGTCGTCATGCACGCCCTTCATAAATTGAACCATCACCGAGGAAGTTCCATGCTTTCGAGAGGGAAATCACCAAGATTGAAGGGGAATCCAAATTTCCGTCCTAGTTTTTCATTCAATTTTTTTCCAAAGATCAACATACCACCTCAAATGCAACGTGTTCAAATTTGACATTTTTCCGGGCTCATTTACCATATTTATGGGATTATGTGCATTTTCAAGGCATTAATGCACATAATTCAAATTCGAACAATCAATGCATGAAAAGGTGCACAAGAACGGTCTGGAAAACCATGCTCGTGTTATGTAGTACATTCTCATGCCTTTTACAAGGAATGGGCAGATATTTCAAGGAAATGTGTGGCAATAGTCAACCATAAACGCGTCGTTTACTGGGTTAACAACTATATAAAAAATGAAATACATGGCTGGAAAACATGACGCCTGGCTTGGTGCCATGGTATGGCCTCACCGTGCCCTAGTAAAAATTGGAGAATGTTTTCCTTATGTCGCGATGCACGCCTTTCATAAATCAAACCATCACCGAGGAAGTTTCATGATTTTGATGGGGAAATCACCAAGATTGAAGGGGGTCCAAATTTCCTTTGTCCTTTGTCCACGAGTTTTTTCTACGATGAACATACACCCTGCAAATCACTGTGTTCAAATTTGCCACTTTTCCGGGTTCACTTACCATATTTAGGGGATTATGTGCATTTCCTAGGCATTAATGCACATAATTCAAGTTCAAACAATCGGTGCATGAAAGGGTGCACAAGAACGGCCTGGAAAACCATGCTTGTGCCATTTAGTAAATACTCATGCCTTTTACAAGGAATGGACAGATATTTCGATGCAATGTGTGGCAATAGTCAACCACAAATGTTTCTTTATTGGGTTTTAAACTATAGAAAAAATGAAATAAATGCTTGAAAAACATGACGCCTGGCATGGTGTGCCATGGTATGACCTCACCATGCCCTGGTAAAAACTTGAGAACGTTTGGCTTATGTCGTCATGCACGCCCTTCATAAATCAAACCATCACCAAAGGAGTTCCATGCTTTCGAGAGGGAAATCACCAAGATTGAAGGTGAATCCAAATTTTCTTCATTCTTTGCCCTGGTTTTTGTTTCTACGATGAACATACAGCCTGCAAATCAGTACCTCCCCCCTGCGCCTCCCCCTACCGGCATCTCAAACTGCCGCCGCCACAACCACAGCTTCAACCACATCTACATTCTGCTCGAATCCAGTCAGGCAACCCACCGATCTCTATCACGGCCCCGGCCTAATTGATTAAATGGCGCATGTGAAACATCCTAATGCCTCCAAATCCCCACCGCCAGGAGCTGATAGCGGTCCATGGCGCGATGGCCGTTGTGCGTGTTGACTCAGAGGAACACCTCGCCTCCCCCGGCGACAACATGGTGCAGGCTCTAGCCCGGATGAAGTGCCCCAGTGACTACCCCCCGGGACTTAACAGGTAAGGTCTGACCAGCTAAATCTTATCAATACCACTTGCAAGGGCTATGATTTGTACGGTTGATGTATTAAGCACGATCGTGCCTTGTTTATTTCAGTACTGCACACTGTGTGATGTTCAAATATTACTGTGTCCAGTGATACGTCTCCAACATATCTATAATTTCTGATTGTTCCATGCTATTATATTATCTGTTTTGGATGTTTAATGGGCTTTAATATACCTTTTTATATTATTTTTGGGACTAACCTATTAACCGAAGGCCCGGTGCAAATTGCTGTTTTTTTTGCCTATTCTAGTGTTTCGCAGAAAGGGAATATCAAACGGAATGAAACCTTCGCGAGGATCTTTTTTGGAACAGATGCAATCCAGGAGACTTGGAGTGGAAGTCAAGGAAGCAACGAGGCGGCCACGAGGCAGGAGGGCGCGCCCCCCACCCTCGTGGGCCCCTCGTAGCTCCACCGACCTACTTCTTTCGCCTATATATATACTCTTATACCCTGAAACCATCGAGGAGAGCCACGAAACCACTTTTCCACCGCCGCAACCTTCTGTACCCGTGAGATCCGATCTTGGGGCCTTTTCCGACGATCTGCCGGAGGGGGATTCGATCATGGAGGGCTTCTACATCAACACCATAGCCTCTTCAATGATGTGTGAGTAGTTTACCACAGACCTTCGGGTCCATAGTTATTAGCTATATGGCTTCTTCTCTCTCTTTGGATATCAACACAAAGTTCTCCTCGATCTTCTTGGAGATCTATTCGATGTAATTCTTTTTGCGGTGTGTTTGTCGAGATCCGATGAATTGTGGGTTTATGATCAAGATTATCTATGAAAAATATTTGATTCTTCTCTGAATTCTTATATGCATGATTTAATATCTTTGCAAGTCTCTTCGAATTATCGGTTTAGTTTGGCCTACTAGATTGATCTTTCTTCCAATGGGAGAAGTGCTTATCTTTGGGTTCAATCTTGCGGTGCTCGATCCCAGTGACAGAAAGGGAAATGACACGTATTGTATTGTTGCCATCGAGGATAAAAAGATGGGGTTTATATCATATTGCTTGAGTTTGTCCCTCTACATCATGTCATCTTGCCTAATATGTTACTCCGTTCTTATGAACTTAATACTCTAGATGCATGCTGGATAGTGGTCGATGTGTGGATTAATAGTAGTATATGCAGAATTGTTTCGATCTACTTGTTGCGAACGTGATGCCTATGTTCATGATCATGCCTAGATATTCTCATAACTATGCACTTTTCTATCAATTGCTCGACAGTAATTTGTTCACCAACCGTAATATATGCTATCATGAGAGAAGCCACTAGTGAAACCTATGGCCCCCGGGTCTACTTTACATTATATAAGTTTCCAATCTACAATTCTAGTTTACTATTTACTTTGCAATCTTTACTTTTCAATCTATACAACAAAAATACCAAAAATATTTATCTTATTATCTTTATTAGATCTCACTTTTGCAAGTGGCCGTGAAGGGATTGACAACCCCTTTATGTCACTGTACAAAAGTAGGGGCTCTCCTTTTGACCCCTTTACTTGTGCACGGGCAGTCAGAGCCGCGCCCGCGGCCACACTTAACAATGCAGAGGAGGGAAGCCAGAGGGAAACCGAAGCACAAGGCCAACAAAACAACGCCAAGACCAAGAACACAAAGAGCATAGGGACGAAGCAGGTTCCCCCGGCAAGACCCTTGTCGGGGCAGCTCGCCCAACACCAGCGGGGCGAGCCACCCTTGAGCCCACGGCTTCCAACATAACCAACCACGATGGGACGAAGGCTCGGGAGGCGCCTCCATGGTGGCATGCAGATCTTTGTCAAGATCATGAATACGCAAGATCAGATGAGGACCAGAAGACGACGACCCTCGGCGAGATCCTTGCCGAAGAAATCCACAAGACCCCCGGCAAGATCCTTGCCGGGGACGACCACGACGCCGCGGCAAGACCCTTGCCGGGGCCCCGACAAGACCCTTGTCGAGGACACCAGCGGGGCCGCAGCCAGGCCCACGTCTGCCAAGATGCCATCGCCGTTCCCATGCAGCTGCTAGCTCGCCCAGGTGGGCATGCACCTGCGTGGCGACGGGTGGCCTCTACACCGACCCAGCAAGCACCTGCGTGGTGGCATGCAGATCTTCGTGAAGGCTCCACCACCGCGCCAGCCCAGCAGCCAACCAACATGGCACCGCGATGCCCCGTCAGCTCGGACGCGTGTCGAAGCCAGGCGAGGCGGCGACAGCTGGGACGTGCTTCCTTGTCGTCCCCGATAAAGTGAGAGGGGCACGTCGGTAGCGCATTAAATGCGTTTGTCCGACGGTGCCAAAGGATAGACTCATCTACTGTAGACCTTTCCACCTCCTGTGTGCCACTGTGGCAACCCCTTTTCCCTATAAAAGGAGGCCCGAGGCGACCAGGAGAAGGATTCGGCTCTTTGGAACAACGCAGCCACCGCAGCTAGTTTGAGAGCTCAAGAACACTCTGAAATACACACCAAAGCAGGACTAGGGTATTACGCATCCTCGCGGCCCGAACCTGGGTAAACGATCTTTGTGCTAGCTCCTAAACCTGCTCTTCTCACAACGCCGCATCCGCCAACCGTAGAAGGGATTCCAGTGATCCCATAGGTGTCGTTTCCCCGACATCTTTGGCGCGCCAGGTAGGGGGCGCAGTTGTGATAATCTGGTTTAGCAGCCAGCTTAGCAGTTCCTCGTGGCCATGGCTTCTAAAGAAGAAGACGGCCAAGAGAACGGCGCCGCCTGCAAGCGCGAAGGGCGCTAGTGGCGACAGGAAAGCTAAGTCATGCCAAACTTTAAATGTTTCCTTTTTATTTAAGGTTATTCCCCTCGGAGATCTCGTTCTTTGTATGGAAAACCTGCACGCAATGGGGCCATTCCGCTATTGGCAACGCCCTTTCTCTGTTTCGAGTCCACTCAACAGCTTAAGCGGCCGCGTCGAAAACGGCACGGTAGCCTTCCGCAATTGGCAACGCTCTCGATTCTGACTCGTGTCAAGCTCGACAGTTCGAGCGGCCGCGTTGAGAGTGGTAAGGTGGTTTGCCTGGCAGCAAGCACACCCGACAGGCTATCGAGGATCCGTCCTCGAGGCGCCGCGGCTTGGGTTTACGCGCCAGCCAGCCCACCCAAGGAAACGTAGGGTGGACATACAGAGAGAGAGAGATTGAACAGGAAAATAATATGCGTCAATTTAAAAGTACCGCAGAGTTATATTACATTACTTGTTGCTGCAGTTCTAACTAGAGATAAAAAATTTCTTGGTAATGAACTTGCAGTAGCGATAAGAAACGGGGTGCCTAGTCCCGGCGCTGGCCCTCTACCCTCTGGACTCCATCGATGCGGCTGATGACGGGCTCGATACGCTCCTTGAGCGGCGCGAGGTCCACATCCTCCGGCAAGCTCTCCAGTGCAGCGTCGAAGTCGAGGTTGGTATTCCAGTATGCCACCTTGGTGAGAACCTTGGTGATGGCACCCCGGCAAAGCCTCCGGGCCTCATTGGCCAGGAAAGTCGCCCTGGTGGAGCAAAAATGCTCCAGGGCTCCGAGAACACCCTCGAAGAATAGGGTCAGCTTGGCGTTGGGGCTCGCGTTGCGCTCCGGGGTGTACTTCACATTTGGCATCCCCATGGTGGCCAGCTGCGTGGTGATCCTGCGAGCGACATCTTCGAGGCGGCCGATCAGCGGTTCTCGCCCTCCACGAAATCCTTGTGATTGGCGGCTTCGTTCTTCTGCAGCTGCTTCTCGGCCTCCAGATCCTTGGCCAAGGTCCCCTCCCGGGCCTTGGCCTCCGAGAGCGTCCTCTCAAGACCCTCCAGCTTCAGCTTCAGATCTTTGATGGAGTCGTTGGCCTTGGAGAGCTGCTCAGCCTAGCCGAGGACTGCGCCCTGCGCCTCCACCAGGGCACCGTTGAGCGTGTCCTTCTCTTTGGCCAGCTTCAGGGCCTGATCCTTCAGCCTGTCCCGCTCCACCTCCAGCTCTTTTACCCTGCCGGCGTGAGCCAGAGCCTGGGCATCGAGTGCCTCCTTGTGCCTCTGCTCCAGCTCCTGGGTCTGCTGCACGACAAGCTTCTCCACCTCCTCGTCCTTGCCACGGAGCGTTGCGGTGAGCCTCTCCTCGCGCGCGGCAAGGTCCTCCTCCTGGGAGTTTAGCGCAGCCTGCTGCTGGTGCCGAGTGGCCTCAGCCTGAGCGGCCTCCTGCTTCGCCAGTTCCTGGGCCTTCTCGATGTCGGCCTGGTTCATGACGAGCGCCAGGTCGCGCTCAGCCAGCGCATCCTGGGCGGCCTTCAGGTCCTTGTGGGCCTGGCGGAACCAAGCCTGCGCCTCGGCGACACGCCCCTCGAGGTCCACCTCCGCCTCCGCCTTGTCCACCACCGCCATCCTGGACTTGGCCTTGTCCAGGCGGGCACGGTGAAGCGCCTGGAGCTTCTCGAAGTTGGCACTCATGGCCCGAAGGAGCCGCTCTTCCTGGGAACCACCGCCACCAGTGCTTAGCTCGTCAACAACCTCAAGTCCGGCGGCGGCGAGCACTTCGTCGTCAAACATCTCCCCCTCGACGGGCACCCCGGTGCTCGCCGTCCCTGGGAGGTGGACGAACAGGTCATCACTCACCTTCAGATACCTGCCGGAGCCAGAGGCAGCGGAGGAGGAGGGTTGGTCGTCAACCACCTCCTCCTCGGCAGCGGCCTTGCCGGCCTCCCCGGCAGGCCCCTTGCCGGCCTCCTCGGCGACAGCCTTGCCGGGTTCCCCGGCGGACCCCTTGGCGGCGCCCTCAGCAACATCCTTAGCGGCCTCCTCGGTGGCGATCTTCTCGGCCTCCGTCGCGGCATCTTTGGTGACGTCCTCAATGACGGTGACTATGTCCTCCTGGTCCGTCGAGGGAGGATCTGGATACCGAGAAGGGGATGAGGCGAAGCCGAGACCAAGATTCAGAAAGAACAAAAAAAGAACAGGGACGGAAAGCGAGTGACTTACCCGTGCCGGGCTGGGAAGAAGAGGCCCCCTCCCCGCCAACATTTGGCACTGAGGCGAAGCCACTAGCGCCTGAGTTTTGCCTCCTCCTTCTCCATGTGCATGGGCTCGGTGCCTGGCGCCCTTGCCGGGGACGCCCCTCGGGGCGGCGTGGTCGATGGGGGCGGCGTGTTGGGGGTAGCCCTTGGTGGCTCCTCCTGCTGCTGCCCTCCTCCTGCAACCACGGCAAGGTCAGCACCAAAGGATCGTACCCCCGACACACATCGACGAGGGGTGAGTGATGAGCTTACGCTGGGGGCCGCGCCGGGGGCTGCTGTCCGGGCTGCTCAGCACCACCAGCAGTGTACCAGAAGTACTTGCCGGGGGCTGGCCGCTCGCCGAAGCCCTGGCCCTCTTCACCCTTTGGGCCAGTGTCTCCGCGTCCCTGCAATGAAAGAAACAAAGCAAGATAAGCGGCACGGTTTGAGGAGGTAGGGATGGCAAGAAAAAGGGAACAAGATACTTACTCGTCCTCCACCTCCTCCTCTGTTGCCTTCCTCTTCCTCCTTGGCGAGGGACCCAAAATCGAAGACAACCTCCGCGTCGTCATCTGCGGGAGGAGGGGAAGCAGATGGGGTCCGTGGACGCTTGGATGAAACAGAGGCAGTTGCCTTCTTCTTCGCCACCGCGGCTTTCACCACTTTCCTCGCCGCTGCGGCCCTCGTCTGGCGCACGGACGCCCCCTGGGTTTGCTGCGGCTGCACGGCCCTGCCAGGCCGGACCGGCTCGCCAGAGCTAGCCCGCCGCAGGACTCGCCCCCTCCCTGTTGCCGGGGGGTCGACAGTCTTGACCTCCTCCTCCGACAGCTCGTCGACCACATCTTCGATGAGAGGGGCCCCAGTGCCGGCACTGCTGGCCTCCCCAGCGGCCTCTACCCACTAGGCGAGCTCCTTTTCCTCCGCCTCTGCCGCGGCCTTGTCCTCCACGCCGCCGGCACTCCCGACCTCCCTGGCGAGCTCCGCCTCCGCCGCCCTGGCGGCGATATAGTCCAACTCCGCCTGGGTGGTGTCCTGGACGAGCCGCAGCTCGGCGCTGACGTACTTCTCCTCCAAGGTGTCAAAAAACTCCTGCACTTGATCCTCCGGTGGCTCGGCCTAAGTTGAGATGAGGCCGTGCGCGTTGAACTCCGGCATCATGGCGATGATGTCGTTTCGGCGTGAGTTATTGCTCAGCTGGACCACCCCCACCGGTAACCCGAACAAGGGCCCCTTGGCGACCTTGCCGGTTTTGGCAGCCTTGCCGGACCGCTCGACCTTGCCGTCACGGTTCACGTCGAGCTGGAAGAGCCGCTGGCAGAAGTGGGCGTGCCCCATCACCATGAAGTTGTGGTCGAGGCCGGGGCGAAGCCTCATGATGTCGGCCGCGTTCATAAAGAGCCAGGCCGGCCTCCCCTTGTTATGCAGCGGAGCGATTCAGCAGCGGATGAAATCCGCCCCGATCATCTCAAGGGTGAGCCCGGCCTTGGTAATGCGAAGAATCCTAGTGGTGGCAACCGTGAGCTTCGCGTCATCGGCGTCGACATTGCTCTAGTCATTTCGACGAATCGGCGGCGCCTGGTGAACCCGGCAGAAATCTTGTGGATCATCTTCCTCAATCCAGCACCACCGGCCCCGCCACTCCTCCCACCTCTCCTTCTGAGCGCCCTCCGGGTATGTCCCCTTGGACCTTGGGATCCAAGCGACGCAACCGGAAATGGCGCCCCCTTTTGGATCCGAGGGAAGAAGTAGTGGCGGAAGAGCGCCGTGTTGGGATGCACCCCGGCGAAACCCTCACAGAGGTGCGCAAAAAGAGCCATGCACGCCACGACATTTGGAGTAAAATCCAGAAGGTGGAAGCCGTAGGTGTGCATGACGTCATTGAAGAAATCAGAGAAGGGGGGCAGAGGCCGCAGGAGAAGTAATCGATGAAGAATGGATACCGATGTGGGCCGGCTTCGGCGAAAGCAGCGGGGATGACGCGCGTGGCCGGATGCCCCGTCATCTCGCCCCCCGTCTTGCACCCCCACAGGTGTTTGAAGTAGTCCCGGAGTTCGACCACGTCGACCGTCGACGGAAAGTAGGCGTGCTGCGTCCGCCGCACCGCCAACTCGCTCTCTGGCGGCTCCTTCTCCCTGGCATCCTTGGCCGCCCCCTTGCCTCTGCTGGTTTTGGGCGCCATGGAAGTTGAGGAGGACAAAGGCGCGGCGGCGGCGAGAGGGGGCAAAAGCTCGAGAGGGAGGAAGAAGGGGACGGCGGTTCCAAGATTGGAGAAGGCGCAGGGGGTAAATGAGCAGCGCACCCACGGTTATTCCTTTTTACGGGGAAGGCGCGGGCCGCCTCTTTTCCCATTAACTGTGATGTGACGCATGCGTGCGGAGACCGCCCCACGCATGACCCTCCATGTCGCGCGTTCAACGCGGGTCATGGAGAAGCGTAGCGGACGAAAAGTTACTGCGGTAAAATCTGCCCCACCTGCCCGCGCACCGTTCTGGGCCTAGCCCAACAACGCGTCACGCTTATGTGTGGCCCAGGCCCGGGGGCTCCTGTCGGTGTACAAAAGTAGGGGCTCTCCTTTTGACCCCTTTACTTGTGCACGGGCAGTCAGAGCCGCGCCCGCGGCCACACTTAACAAGGCAGAGGAGGGAAGCCGGAGGGAAACCGAAGCACAAGGCCAACAAAAACAACTCCAAGACCAAGAACACAAAGAGCAGAGGGACGAAGCAGGTTCCCCGGCAAGAGCCTTGCTGGGGCAGCCCCGGCAAGAGCCTTGCCAGGGCAGCTCGCCCAACACCAGCGGGGCGCGCTACCCTTGAGCCCACGACTTCCAACATAACCAACCACGATGGGACGAAGGCTCGAGAGGCGCCTCCATGGTGGCATGCAGATCTTTGTCAAGATCATGAATACGCAAGATCAGATGAGGACCAGAAGACGACGACCCTCGGCAAGATCCTTGCCAAAGAAATCCACAAGACCCTCGGCAAGATCCTTGCCGGGGACGACCACGACGCCACGGCAAGACCCTTGCCGGGGCCCCGACAAGACCCTTGCTGAGGACACCAGCGGGGCCGCAGCCAGACCCATGTCTGCCAAGATGCCACCGCCGTTCCCATGCAGCTGCTAGCTCGCCCAGCTGGGCAGGCACCTGCGTGGCGACGGGTGGCCTCTACACCGACCCAGCAAGCACCTGCGTGGTGGCATGCAGATCTTCGTGAAGGCTCCACCACCGCGCCAGCCCAGCAGCCAACCAACATGGCACCGCGATGCCCCGTCAGCTCGGACGCGTGTCGAAGCCAGGCGAGGCGGCGACAGCTGGGACGTGCTTCCTTGCCGTCCCCAATAAAGTGAGAGGGGCACGTCGGTAGCGCATTAAATGCGTTTGTCCGACGGTGCCAAAGGATAGACTCATCTACTGTAGACCTTTCCACCTCCTGTGTGCCACTGTGGCAACCCCTTTTCCCTATAAAAGGAGTCCCGAGGCGACCAGGAGAAGGATTCGGCTCTTTGGAACGACGCAGCCGCTGCAGCTAGTTCGAGAGCTCAAGAACACTCTGAAATACACACCAAAGCAGGACTAGGGTATTACGCATCCTCATGGCCCGAACCTGGGTAAACGATCTTTGTGCTAGCTCCTAAACCTGCTCTTCTCACAACCCCGTGCCCGCCAACCGTAGAAGGGATTCCAGTGATCCCATAGGTGTCGTTTCCCCGACACTTTATCGCGTTGGTTGCAAGGTTCTCGATTGTTTGTGCAGGTACTAGGTGACTTGCGTGTAGTCTCCTACTGGATTGATACCTTGGTTCTCAAAAACCGAGGGAAATACTTACGCTACTTTGCCGCATCACCCTTTCCTCTTCAAGGGAAAACCAACGCATGCTCAAGAGGTAGCAAGAAGGGTTCCTGGCACCGTTGCTGGGGAGATCTACGCCAAGTCAAGACATACCAAGTACCCATCACAAACTATTATCCCTCGCATTACATTATTTGCCATTTGCCTCTTGTTTTCCTCTCCCCCACTTCACCTTTGCAGTTTTATTCGCCCTTTTTCCGTCCGTCTCTTTTCGCTTGCTTCTTGTTTGCATGTGTGTTGGATTGACTGTTTGTCACGATGGCTCAAGATAATACTAAATTGTGTGATTTTTCCAATACCAACAATAACGATTTTATTAGCACTCCGATTGCTCCCACTACCGATGCTGAATCTTCTAAAATTAGTACCGCTTTGTTGAATCTTGTTATGAAAGATTAGTTTTCTGGCCTTCCTAGTGAAGATGCCGCTACCCATCTGAACAACTTCGTTGATTTGTGTGATATGCAAAAGAAGAAAGATGTGGATAATGATATTGTTAAATTGAATCTATTTCCGTTTTCGCTTAGAGATCATGCTAAAACTTGGTTCTCTTCCTTGCCTAAAAATAGTATTGATTCGTAAAATAAGTGCAAAGATGCTTTTATCTCTAAGTATTTTCCTCCCGCTAAGATCATCTCTCTTAGAAACGATATTATGAATTTTAAGCAACTTGAGCATGAGCATGTTGCACAAGCTTGGGACAGGATGAAATTAATGATACGTAATTGCCCAACACATGGTTTGAATTTATGGATGATTATACAAAAAAAATTATGCTGGATTGAATTTTGCTTCTAGAAATCTTTTAGATTCGGCCGCGGGAGGTACTTTTATGGAAATCACTTTAGGAGAAGCTACTAAACTCCTAGATAATATTATATTTAATTATTCTCAATGGCATACCGAAAGATCCACTAGTAAAAAAGTTCATGCTATTGAAGAGATTAATGTTTTGAGTGGAAAGATGGATGAACTTATGAAATTGTTTGCTAATAAGAGTGTTTCTTCTGATCCTAATGATATGCCTTTGTCCACTTTGATTGAGAATAATAATGAATCTATGGATATGAATTTTGTTGGTAGGAACAATTTTGGTAACAACGCGTATAGAGGAAATTTCAATTCTAGGCCGTTTCCTAGTAATTCCTCTAATAATTATGGTAATTCCTACAACAACTCTTATGGAAATTTTAATAAGATGCCCTCTGATTTTGAGACTAGTGTTAAAGAATTTATGATTTCGCAAAAGAATTTCAATGCTTTGCTTGAAGAAAAATTGCCTAAGATTGATGAGTTGGCTAGGAACGTGGATAGAATTTCTCTTGATGATGACTCTTTGAAACTTAGATCTATTCCACCCAAGCATGATATCAATGAGTCTCTCAAATCTATGAGAATTTCCATTTATGAGTGCAAAGAAAGAACCGCTAGGATGCGTGCTATAAAAGATTGCTTTGTAAAAGCGTGTTCTTCTAGTTTCCATGATAACAATGATGAAGATCTAAAAGTGATTGATGTGTCTCCTATTAAATCTTTGTTTTCCAATATGAATCTTGATAAAGATGGGACTGGAGATGAGTCAACTTTAGTTAAAAGGCATCCCAATGATTCGGAGTTTTTAGATCTTGATGCAAAATTTGGTAAAAGTGGGATTGAAGAGGTCAAAACTTTACATAGCAATGAACCCACTATTTTGGATTTCAAGGAATTTAATTATGATAATTGTTCTTTGATAGATTGTATTTTCTTGTTTGCAATCCATGTTAAATTCTCCTCATGCTTATGATCAAAATAAAGCTTTTACTAACCACATCGTTGATACTTTAATGCAATCTTATGAGGAAAAACTTGAATTAGAAGTTTCTATACCTAGAAAACTTTATGATGAGTGGGAACCTACTATTAAAATTAAAATTGAAGATCATGAATGCTATGCTTTATGTGATCTGGGTGCTAGTGTTTCCACAATTCCAAAAACTTTGTGTGATGTGTTAGGTTTCCGTGAATTTGATGATTGTTCTTTAAATTTGCACCTTGCGGATTCCACTATTAAGAAACCTATGGGAAGGATTAATGATGTTCTTATTGTTTCAAACAGGAATTATGTGCCCGTAGATTTCATTGTTCTTGATATAGATTGCAATACTACATGTCCTATTATTCTTGGTAGACCTTTCCTTAGAACGATTGGTGCAATTATTGATATGAAAGAAAGAAACATTAGATTCCAATTTCCATTAAGGAAAGGAATGGAACACTTTCCTAGGAAGAAAATTAAATTGCCTTATGAATCTATTATGAGATCCACTTATGGATTGCCTACCAAAGATGACAATGCCTAGATCTATTCTTGTTTTTATGCCTAGCTAGGGGCGTTAAACGATAGCGCTTGTTGGGAGGCAACCCAATTTTATTTTTGTTTCTTGCTTTTTGTTTCTGTTTAGTAATAAATAATTCATCTAGATTCTATTTATATGTGGTTTTATGTTTTAAATTAGTGTTTGTGCCAAGTAGAACTTTTGGGAAGACTTGGGTGAAGTCTTTACGATCTTGCTGTAAAAAACAGAAACTTTAGCGCTCACGAGATTAGCTGCAATTTTTTACTGGAGAGTGCTTTTAGGTTCACTATTTTTGCAGATGATTAATAGACAAATACTCACGTCCACCAATTTATTTCAGAATTTTTGGAGTTACAGAAGTATATGTTTGATACAGATTACTACAGACTGTTCTGTTTTTGACAGATTCTGTTTTTCGTGTGTTGTTTGCTTATTTTGATGAATCTATGGCTAGTATCGGGGGGTATGAACCATAGAGAAGTTGGAATACAGTAGGTTTAACACCAATATATATAAAGAATGAGTTCATTACTGTACCTTAAAGTGGTGATTTGTTTTCTTACACTAATGAAGCTCATGAGATTTTCTGTCTAAGTTTTGTGTTGTGAAGTTTTCAAGTTTTTGGGTAAAGATTTGATGGATTATGGAACAAGGAGTGGCAAGAGCCTAAGCTTGGGGATGCCCAAGGCACCCCAAGGTAAAATTCAAGGACATCCAAAAGCCTAAGCTTGGGGATGCCTTGGAAGGCATCCCCTCTTTCGTATTCGTCTATCGGTAACTTTACTTGAGGCTATATTTTTATTCACCACATGATATGTGTTTTGCTTGGAGAGTCTTGTATGATTTGAGTCTTTGCTTTTAAGTTTACCACAATCATCCTTGCTGTACACACCTTTTGGAGAGACACACATGAATCGGAATTTATTAGAATACTCTATGTGCTTCACTTATATCTTTTGAGCTAGATAATTTTGCTCTAGTGCTTCACTTATATCTTTTTAGAGCGCGGTGGTGGTTTTATTTTATAGAAATAATTGATCTCTCATGCTTCACTTATATTATTTTGAGAGTCTTTTAGAATAGCACGGTAATTTGCTTTGGTTATAAAATTAGTCCTAATATGATAGGCATCCAAGATGGGTATAATAAAAACTTCCATATAGAGTGCATTGAATACTATGAGAAGTTTGATACTTGATGATTGTTTTGAGATATGAAGATGGTAATATTAGAGTCGTGCTAGTTGAGTAATTATGGAATTGAAAAATACTTATGTTGAGGTTTTCAAGTCCCGTAGCATGCACGTATGGTAAATGTTGTGTGACAAATTTGAAGCATGAGGTGTTCTTTGATTGCTTTCCTTATGAGTGGCGGTCGGGGACGAGCGGTGGTCTTTTCCTACCAATCTATCCCCCTAGGAGCATGCGTGTAGTGCTTGGTTTCAATGACTTATAGATTTTTGCAATAAGTATGTGAGTTCATTATGACTACTGTTGAGTCCATGGATTATATGCACTCTCACCCTTCCATCATTGCTAGCCTCTTTGGTACCGTGCATTACCCTTTCTCACCTCGAGAGTTGATGCAAACTTCGCCGGTGCATCCAAACCCCGTGATATGATACGCTCTATCACACATAAGCCTCCTTATATCTTCCTCAAAACAGCCACCATACCTACCTATTATGGCATTTCCATAGCCATTCTGAGATATATTGCCATGCAACTTTCCACCGTTCTGTTTATTATGACACGCTTCATCATTGTCATATTGCCTTGCATGATCATGTAGTTGACATTGTATTTGTGGCAAGGCCACCATGCATAATTTTTCATACATGTCACTCTTGATTCATTGCCCATCCCGGTACACCGCCGGAGGCAGTCACATAGAGTTATATCTTGTTCTAGTATCGAGTAGTAATCTTTGAGTTGTAAATAAATAGAAGTGTGATGATTATCATTATTAGAGCATTGTCCCGTCAAAAAAAAAGAGAAAGGCCAAATAAAAAAAAGCCCCAAAAACTATAGAAGGGACAATGCTACTATCCTTTTTCCACACTTGTGCTTCAAAGTAGCACCATGATCTTCATGATAGAGAGTCTATTATTTTGTCACTTTCATATACTAGTGGGATTCTTTCATTATAGAACTTGGCTTGTATATTCCAACAATGGGCCTCCTCAAATGCCCTAGGTCTTCGTGAGAAAGCAAGTTGGATGCACACCCACTTAGTTTCTTTTGGTGAGCTTTCATACATTTATAGCTCTAGTGCATCCGTTGCATGGCAATCCCTACTCCTCGCATTGACATCAATTGATGGGCATCTCCATAGCCCGTTGATTAGCCACGTCAATGTGAGACTTTCTCCTTTTTTGTCTTCTCCACACAACCCCCATCATCATATTCTATTCCACCCATAGTGCTATGTCCATGGCTCACGCTCATGTATTGCGTGAAAGTTGAAAAAGTTTGAGAATACTAAAGTATGAAACAATTGCTTGGCTTGTCATTGGGGTTGTGCATGATAAGAGCATTTTTGTGTGACTAAAATGAAACATGGCCAAACTATATGATTTTGTAGGGATGAGCTTTCTTTGGCTATGTTATTTTGATAAAACATAATTGTTTGGTTAGTATGCTTGAAGTATTATTTATGTCAATATTAAACTTTTGTCTTGAATCTTTCGGATTTGAACATTCATGCCACAATAAAGAGAATTACATTAAAATTATGCTAGGTAGCATTCCACATCAAAAATTCTGTTTTTTTATCATTTACCTACTAGAGGACGAGCAGGAATTAAGCTTCGGGATGCTTGATCCGTCTCCAACGTATCTATAATTTTTTATTGTTCCATGCTATTATATTATCTGTTTTGGATGTTTAATGGGCTTTAATATACCTTTAAATTATTTTTGGGACTAACCTATTAACCGAAGGCCCAGTGCAAATTGCTGTTTTTTGCCTATTTCAGCGTTTCGCAGAAAAGGAATATCAAACGGAATCCAAACGGAACGAAACCATCGCGAGGATCTTTTTTGGAACAGATGCAATCCAGGAGACTTGGAGTGGAAGTCAAGGAAGCAACGAGGCGGCCACAAGGCAGGAGGGCACGCCCAGGGGGGTAGGCACGCCCCCACCCTCATGGGCCCCTCGTAGCTCCACCGACCTACTTCTTTCGCCTATATATACTCTTATACCCTAAAACCATCGGGGAGAGCCACGAAACCACTTTTCCACCGCCGCAACCTTCTGTACCCGTGAGATCCCATCTTCGGGCCTTTTCCGGTGATCTGCCGGAGGGGGATTTGATCACGGAGGGCTTCTACATCAACACCATAGCCTCTCCGATGACGTGTGATTAGTTTACCACAGACCTTTCGGGTTCATAGTTATTAGCTAGATGGCTTCTTCTCTCTCTTTGGATCTCAATACAAAGTTCTCCTCGATCTTCTTGGAGATCTATTCAATGTAATTCTTTTTGCGGTGTGTTTGTCGAGATCCGATGAATTGTGGATTTATGATCAAGATTATCTATGAACAATATTTGATTCTTCTCTGAATTCTTATATGCATGATTTAATATCTTTGCAAGTCTCTTCAAATTATCGGTTTAGTTTGGCCTACTAGAGTGATGTTTCTTGCAATGGGAGAAGTGCTTAGCTTTGGGTTCAATCTTGCGGTGCTCGATCCCAGTGACAGAAAGGGAAACGACACGTATTGTATTGTTGCCATCGAGGATAAAAAGATGGGGTTTATATCATATTGCTTGAGTTTATCCCTCTACATCATGTCATCTTGCCTAATGCGTTACTCCATTCTTATGAACTTAATACTCTAGATGCATGCTGGATAGCGGTCGATGTGTGGAGTAATAGTAGTAGATGCAGAATCGTTTTGATCTACTTGTCGCGGATGTGATGCCTATGTTAATGATCATGCCTAGATATTCTCATAACTATGCACTTTTCTATCAATTGCTCGACAGTAATTTGTTCACCCACCGTAATATATGCTATCATGAGAGAAGCCACTAGTGAAACCTATGGCCCCCGGGTCTACTTTACATTATATAAGTTTCCAATCTACAATTCTAGTTTACTATTTACTTTGCAATCTTTACTTTTCAACCTATACAACAAAAATACCAAAAATATTTATCTTATTATCTTTATCAGATCTCACTTTTGCAAGTGGGCGTGAAGGGATTGACAGCCCCTTTATCGCGTTGATTGCAAGGTTCTTGATTGTTTGTGCAGGTACTAGGTGACTTGCGTGTAGTCTCCTACTGGATTGATACCTTGGTTCCCAAAAACTGAGGGAAATACTTACGCTAGTTTGCTACATCACCCTTTCCTCTTCAAGGGAAAACCAACGCATGCTCAAGAGGTAGCATCCAGCTCAATTTCACCAATACCAGCAACAAACTTACAATACATGACCCAAGATATCACTAGAGATGCTGCCCAGTTGCTATTTTTGGTGGATGCTAACCCTGTTGTACTTAACATGCTTCTCCATGTACTTACGCAGGGTCATAACGGCCGATGTTGTTGTTTGCCGTCGAGGTTAGCTGCATCCCATGTCTTACAGTATTTCACATCATTTGTGCAATTGCAGTTTAACTTCTACCATTTACTGGTTGCATGTAGGTACACATGTCAGTGGCACTGATCCACGCTTCGACCCGGAGGAACAGCTCGCCTCCGCCGCCGCTGACTTTGGGCGGGCTCTGGCCATGATGAAGTGCCCCAGCAACTACCTCTCAGGACTTACCAAGTATGTACTCACCAGTTCAATCTTACCAATACCAGTTGCAATTAATAGCTATGTTTTGTACGGTCGATGTATTAAGCATATGGTAGTAAACATGCCTAACATGTTTTAGCTATTTTCCCTACCTTTTTATAGACAACTGGGCCATTATCTGCTCTGGTAGCACCTGCCTTGTGATGTTTAACTCTGCCAATTGCATTTTTATCAGTACCGGTTTCAATGGCCATTAAGCCTGTTGCAATTAACAGTTGTATCCATTTTTAAAGAGTTACAAACTTACAAAACATGAATTAGGACGTTGTTAAGCCTGTTGCAATTAATAGTTGTATCCATTTTTTTAATCCGTCCCTTTGCTACCGTGCTACTCTTTCGCAATGAAGATATCACTACAGATGTTGCCATTTTATTACCATTTCCTATTTTTGGTGGATGTTAACCATGTCGTAGTTAACATTGGCTTTCCATGTACTTACACAGGGCTACAATGGGCGATGTTGTTGTTTGTCGTCGAGGTTAGCTGCATCCCATGTCTTATACACCATCTATTCCTAAATATAAGTATTTTTAGAGATTCCAATATAGACTACATAAGGAGCAAAATGAGTGAATCTAGATTCTAATCTAAACTCTATCTATAATTCTATATACATTCGTATGTAGTTCATATTGAAATCTCTAAAAAATACTTGTACTTAGGTAGTTGTATTTTACATCATTTGTGCAATCTCAGTTTAGCTTCTAACATTTACTGGTTGCTTGTAGGTACATATATGAGTGGTACTGATCCACGCTTCGATCCCTTTTGCATATGGGGCAATGAGATATTCATGAACAAGCGTCAAGTGAGGAAACTAAGAAAGATTGTTATCCGAAAGAAATGGGTGATTGGAATTAAGCTCTTTATTTACACTTTGTCCAAGACAACAGTGAACTTTAGGATGGTAAGTAATGTGTTGCCTTTTCCCCCTGCCCACAGCAAGTTACTCTATTAGACCTCAGTATATGATATTTTTCTCTTTTCAATGGTTTCCGAAGCTATTTACTGATGATTACCTTGTAAACTACATGGCGTGAGTGGAGGCAACTAAGGTTAAAGTATATAATTCATGCTACCATGATAATGCTCTAGAAGTCTTCCTGAAGGCGGTGAAGGATGGGCGGGCGATCGTCACAAGGGATTGGACAAAAGTGGTTCGTGCCTATGGCATGCAGGAAGGCACATTATGGGCATTCCGCTTCTTCAACACCATCGGCAGTCAAAATGATTTACACTTGTCTCTTCACCTTTACCGCCTTTCAATATTATGGTTCATCATAGTTAATTGTTGTCTAATCCTTTAATTACTGAACATATTGTACTGGCAATTTTATTTATGGATTCATTGTTGAACCATCACTGGTACAGCGACGTCCTAAACAAACGGTTTAAAACCCCTTTTCGCGACGGCATTTGGAACCGTCGCTAAGTGAGTGTGTGTGATAGGGTGTCCTTCCCACACGACCCAGAAATCATCGGGAATAGGCCCTCCTAGGACCCACGCTGGGGCCGTGTGCGATCGGGCGAGGCATCGAAACCCAATCATTTCCGTAGGTATGTACATCCCACACGGTGAAGCCTAGAAATCATTTCCGTGGGTATGTACATCCCACACGGTGAATCCCAAAAATCATTTCCGTAGGTATGTACATCCCACACGGTGAATCGCATAAATCATTTCCGTAGGTATGTACATCCCACACGGTGAATCCCAGAAAATCATTTACGTATGTATGTACATACCACACAGTTCTTTGTGTGGAAACATTTGTGCAACGTGGCCTAACGCAAACAGTTCGCTGCCGGAATCCATGTGTGATTGTTAGTTGATCGAACACGCCTACTTTCTAGAAACCGTGCAGGTTGTTTGAGTTCATCGCCCACGGTGCCGTCTGAGTAACCGTTTGCAATAGAAAACCCTAATAAGCAGGGTAATTAGCCTATTATTGATAATCCATGTACTAATCAAACTGATATTTCTTATAAAACACGCCAGATATTTCATATCCGTATAAAAGCAACCAGGATTTCATAATCGAATTACATCAGATAGCTTCGGCACTCAATTACGCCATTACACAACAGCACCAAGTTTCATATGCAGCATCAAAAACCTTTGGAAAGTAGCATCATACATGGTAAATAGACAGATGAATCTCATTTGGGAAACTGCAGAAGCGGAAGGCAAATGTTGAGCCTTCAGTGATGTTGAATGTCCTTGCAACTTTAGGCCAGTGGCTATGGATAATTGCCCGCCCAACCTTCATCCTCTTCAGCAAGACTCCAATATTGTACCGTGGGTGTTGAATGAATACCTTCCTCGCCTCTTGACCATGCAGGTGGTTTGAGAGGTAATCATCGGTGAACTGCTTTGAAAAGTACTGAAAACAAAGCTATGCATAAATCGCTGTTGTAAATTTTGAAATGGCGCAAGGGGTAAAAACAAGGTAAAAGAGTTGGTACCATCCTATAGTTGACTGATGTCTTCTTCATTGTGCAAACAAAGATCTTGAAGTTATTCGTCGCAAGTTTCTTCATCCTAACAATCTTTCTGAGTTTCTTGACTTGACTGATATTCATGGACATCTCATTTCCCCATATGCAAAATGGGTCAAACAGTGGGTCTAAGCCTCTGACAGCAGGACCTACATGTGCAAGACCAAATTGTAAGAAACCTAAATATTAGAATGATTCCTACAACTGCACAATAATGTGCTATTAGCCTAAGGGCCCTGCTTAAACAAACCTCGATGGTAAACCGCAGTGTCTCCCATTGTTTCCCTGCAACACACATAAGGAAGATCTTGATCAGGTTAACTGAGAGTTGCCATACTATCAGTAGAATATGTATTGAGTATAGCCAAATTCGATTGGTGTCACATGCATAACAATACAAAATTGTACCCACAACAAATAAAAATCAAATTGCAGAACTGAACCAAACAGTTAAATGGACAGCAGACCAAATGAACCAAAATAGTTAACTGAGCATGGCATTGCAGAATAGAAACATGTACTAGAAGATAAGACGGTTAACAAAACAAAGAATGCTTGAGAACAGTACTACGAAATGTAGCAATTGTTGGACCAAAGTGTTAACTAAACATTACATTTCAGAGGACCAAACTGTTAACTGAAATCAGATTGCATATTAACATTACAGAGGACAAATCACTAGAAGGCACTGGCGGTGGCCTCGAGAAAACATCACGAACTATATTTTAAAGTAGACAACCGCGCTACGGTGTCGATGGTGGCCTCAAAGACGAGGTGCTCCTCCAAGATCTGGCGGTCGACATGCATGGCAGCCATAGTGACCTCGTTCGCGCGTGCGGCTGCATGCTACTCAGTTCCACGTTATACTGCGTGTAAAATGGATGTGGGCGGCGCTTAATTGGAGGAGGGGTGGTG
Organism: Aegilops tauschii subsp. strangulata; assembly: GCF_002575655.3. Classification (NCBI taxonomy): domain Eukaryota; kingdom Viridiplantae; phylum Streptophyta; class Magnoliopsida; order Poales; family Poaceae; genus Aegilops; species Aegilops tauschii. The sequence continues at coordinate 148,816,641 of NC_053035.3, read as the reverse complement.
ATTTCGGTGGAAGGTGTCGCTCCATCAGTCGGGGCATGTGGGACGAGAAAGGAGGAGGATGGTGTGGGTGGGGTGTGGATTACATGACCATATCAACGAGGTCGCGCATCAAGAAGAAGGGTCGGCGGCGAGGAGGCCGTGCAGCAAGAAGAAGGGCGTCGGCGAGGAGGCGGCACTTCAAGAAGAAGGGTCGCCGACGAGGAGGCGGTGCTGCAAGAAGAAGGGTAGCCGGCGAGGAGGCGGCGCTGCAAGAAGAAGGGTCGCCGGCGAGGAGGATGAGCTGCCAGCAAGCAGCAGTGAAGGTTTGAACTTGGAAAGCAAGGAGGAACAGTGGAAATGTGGCTTTTGGTAGGAGGGAGGGGGCGGGGAGATAGATATTTCTGCGGTGGCAAAAAAATTTCGCTCGGTGCCATGAGAAACTGGCGCGCAAGTGTGGTTCAAGCAGGGGTGGTGGACTGTAGACAACGAAGCTTCCTGCGTAAGCCAGACAAGACGGTGCACCAAGATATTTTATATCACATCCCACACGATTCTTTCTAGTAAACTGTTTGTGGTATACCTGATTTTTTCATTATGTTTTGAAAGACAAAATTGTGGTACGGAGGGAAAGGATGGTGTTTGAATTGCTAGAACATTTACGTACAGTGAACATGCAACTAGTACATGAGTGTCGTGTTTAAATTTGGAATTATTCCGGGTTCGTTTGGCATTTTTATGCATTAATTGAGTTTCTGGGTATTTAATGTGCATAATTCAAATTTGAACAACAAGCACATGCTCCAATGCACCAAAGTTTTCTGAAAAATCACATGTGTGTCTTTGGGTGAATTTATAGGTCCCATGCAAGAAATGGGAATAAAATTCAAACATGTGGGTGTCGTGGCTCGGCCGGAATGATTGAGAAACTTGGATTTTTAATTCCTGTAAATCCAAAACACGGCTGAAAATCATGAAACTTGGCATGCTGTCATGACATGGCACCAACATGCTGCAGTATTTTTTTGGCCGAATTGGGACAAGCTTTGGTGTAAGCTTCTTGCAAACCGGAGCTTCCCTCAAGAAGGCTCCTGGTTCCGAGAGGGAATGTGTCACCTCCGTGTGCGAAACGACATACGTACACTGCCTTCTCCTGCCTTAATTTTTGTACACCGGCAGATTAGACCAAATAGAAGTATCGTGCCAAATTTTGGAATTATTCTGTGTTCGTTTGGCCTTTTTTATACATTAATTGAGTTTCTAGGCATTTAATGTGCATAATTCAAATTTGAACTACAAGCACATGCTCCAGTGCACCAAAGTTGTTTGAAAAATCACATGTGTGTCCTTGGGTGAATTTCTAGGTCCCATGCAAGAGATGGGAGTGAAATTCAAACATCTGGGCGTCGTGTCTCGGCCGAAAAGATTAAGAAACTTGGTTTTTTAATTCCTGTAAACCCCAAAGTTATTCCACATGAGTCCACCATACCTTCCTATATGCGGTATCTACCTGCCGTTCCAAGTAAATTTGTATGTGCCAAACTCTAAACCTTCAAATGAAATTCTGTTTTGCATGCTCGAATAGCTCATGTATCAACTAGGGTTGTCTGTATCTTCCATGCTAGGCGGGTTATTCTCAAGAGGAGTGGACTCCGCTCCTCACTCATGAGAAAATGGCTGGTCACCGGGATGCCCAGTCCCATGCTCTAAGCAAATCGAATCGAAATAATTGCAAACAAAACTCTCCCAAGGTTGTTGCTAGTTGGAGGCACTCGTTGTTTCGAGCAAGCCATAGATTGATGCTTGTTGGTGGTGGGGGAGTATAAACTTTACCATTCTGCTTGGGAACCGCCTATAATGTGTGTAGCATGGAAGATATCGAGATCTCTTGGTTGTTATGTTGACAATGAAAGTATGCCGCTCAAAATATTATTCATCTCTGCTTTAAAATCAAGCTCTGGCACCTCTACAAATCCCTGCTTCCCTCTGCGAAGGGCCTATCTATTTACTTTTATGTTGAGTCATCACCCTCTTATAATCATCATTTGGAGAGCACCGCTTTCATTTGCATGCATTATTATTAGTTTATATTGGGTATGACTATGACTGGATCTCTTTTACCATGAATTACAATGTTTAGTTAGTCCTTGATCTTCAGAGGTGCTCTGCATTTATGTTTTGCGGTCTCAGACAGGGCTAGCGAGATACCATCTTGTTATATCATATTATGATTGTTTGGAGAAAGTGTTGTCATCTGAGATTTATTATTATTGCTCGCTAGTTGATTATGCCATTGATATGAGTAAATATGAGACCTAAATGTTATTGTGAATATGGTTAGTTCATAATCTTTGCTGAAAACTTGAATGCTGGCTTTACATATTTACAACAACAAGAGCAAACAGAGTTTGTAAAAGTTTTTCTTTATCACTTTCAGTTTATCAACTGAATTGCTTGAGGACAAGCAAAGGTTTATAAGCTTGGGGGAGTTGATACGTCTCCATTGTATCTACTTTTCCAAACACTTTTGCCCTTGTTTTGGACTCTAACTTGCATGATTTGAATGGAACTAACCCGGACTGACGCTGTTTTCAGCCGAATTGCCATGGTGTTATTTTTGTGCAGAAATAAAAGTTATCGGAATGACCTAAAACTTCACGGAGAATATTTTTGGAATTAATGAAAAATACTGGCGAAAGAATCAAGGCCAGGGGGCCCACACCCTGTCCACGAGGGTGGGGGGGCACGCCTACCCCCTGGGCGCGCCCCCTGCCTCGTGGGCCCCCTGGTGCTCCACCGACCTCAGCTCCAACTCTATATATTCACGTTCGGGGAGAAAAAAATCAGAGAGAAGGATTCATCGTGTTTTACGATACGGAGCCGCCGCCAAGCCCTAATCTCTCTCGGGAGGGCTGATCTGGAGTCCGTTCGGGGCTCCGGAGAGGGGAATCCGTCGCTATCGTCATCATCAACCTTCCTCCATCACGAATTTCATGATGCTCACCGCCGTGTGTGAGTAATTCCATTGTAGGCTTGCTGGACGGTGATGGGTTGGATGAGATTTACCATGTAATCGAGTTAGTTTTGTTAGGGTTTGATCCGTAGTATCCACTATGTTCTGAGATTGATGTTTCTATGACTTTGCTATGCTTAATGCTTGTCACTAGGGCCCGAGTGCCATGATTTCAGATCTGAACCTATTATGTTTTCATGAATATATGTGAGTTCTTGATCCTATCTTGCAAGTCCATAGTCACCTACTATGTGTTATGATCCGGCAACCCCGAAGTGACAATAATCGGGACCACTCCCGGTGATGACCGTGGTTTGAGGAGTTCATGTATTCACTAAGTGTTAATGCTTTGGTCCGGTACTCTATTAAAAGGAGGCCTTAATATCCCTTAGTTTCCAATAGGACCCCGCTGCCACGGGAGGGTAGGACAAAAGATGTCATGCAAGTTCTTTTCCATAAGCACGTATGACTATATTCGGAATACATGCCTACATTACATTGATGAATTGGAGCTAGTTCCATGTCACCCTATGTTATAACTATTGCATGAGGAATCGCATCTGGCATAATTATCCATCACTGATCCAATGCCTACGAGCTTTTCACATATTGCTCTTTGCTTAGTTACTTTACCGTTGCCACTGTTACGCTTGCTACAAAACTGCTACTGTTACTTTTGTTACCGTTACTGTTACTTCCATACTACTTTGCTACTAAATACTTTGCTGCAGATATTAAGTTATCCAGGTGTGGTTGAATTAACAACTCAACTGCTAATACTTGAGAATATTCTTTGGCTCCCCTTGTGTCGAATCAATAAATTTGGGTTGAATACTCTACCCTCGAAAACTGTTGCGATCCCCTATACTTGTGGGTTATCAAGACTATTTTCTGGCGCCGTTGCCGGGGAGCATAGCTCTATTCTTTGAGTCACTTGGGATTTATATCTGTTGGTCACTATGAGGAACTTGAAAGACGAGAAAACTAAGATTTATCCCTCAACTACGAGGGGAGGTAAGGAACTGCCATCTAGCTCTGCACTTGATTCACCTTCTGTTTTGAGTAAGCTTCCGACACCTAAACCTGCTTCTGCTATTAATTCTGATATGTCGCATGTTATTGATGATGCCACTTCTGTTATGCATGATACTTATGATGAAACTACTTCTATGCTTGATAATACTGTGCCATTGGGTGAATTTCTTGATGAACAACTTGCTAGGGCTAGAGAGAATGAAATTATTGAAACTGATAATATTGATGAAAGTGATGATGAAGATTCCCCCCCTAGATATGAATTGCCTGTTGTGCCTGAGGGTTATGTTATGGATGAAGAAACTGCTAGAGACTTTCTTGCTTGCAATGATAGAAATGATCTTAGAAATTATTGGCTAAGTTGAAAGAAAAATCTCTGAATGCTAGAATGAAATATGACCCTACTTTTGCTACTTCACCTATTTGTGTTACTGGTAAGGATTATGATTTCTCTGTTGATCTTGATATAATTACTTTGGTTGAATCTGATCCTTTTTATGGCTATGAATCTGAAACTTTTGTGGCACATCTTACTAAATTAAATGATATAGCCACCCTGTTCACTAATGATGAGAAAACTCGCTACTACTATATCCTTAAATTATTTCCGTTCTCATTAAAGGGTGATGCTAAAACATGGTTTAACTCTCTTGATCCTGGTTGTGTGCGTAGTCCCCAGGATATGATTTATTACTTCTCTGCTAAATATTTCCCCGCTCATAAGAAACAAGCTGCTTTAAGGGAAATATATAATTTTGTGCAAATTAAAGAAGAGAGTCTCCCACAAGCTTGGGGAGGCTTCTCCAATTACTTAATGCTTTGCCTGATCATCCTCTCAAGAAAAATGAAATACTTGATATCTTTTATAATGGACTAACCGATGCTTCCAGAGACCACCTGGATAGTTGTGCTGGTTGTGTTTTCAGGGAAAGAACAGTTGATCAAGCTGAATTGCTATTGAATAATATGTTGACTAATGAAAATAATTGGACACTTCCTGAACCAACTCCTAAGCCAACTCCGAAGAAAAGGGATATTCTATTTCTCAGTCCTAAAGATATGCAAGAGGCAAAGAAGTCTATTAAAGAAAAGGGTATTAAAGCTGATGATGTTAAGAATTTACCTCCTATTGAAGAAATACATGGTCTTAATTTGCCGCCTGTTGAAGAAATACATGGTCTTGATAACCCAACACAGGTAGTAAAGGTAAATTCTCTCTATAGATTTGATGAAGGTGATATTCCTCGTTATAAGTGTGCTAGCCAATGCTTAGATGAGTTTGATAATTTTATTGTCAAACAAGAAAACTTCAATGCTTATGTTGGTAGACAATTGAAAGGAAATGCTTATATGATTCAACACTTGAGTGATTATATGTCTAGAGTTAAAGGTGAACTTAAACTCATTAGTAAACATGCTTCTATGGTTACCACTCAAGTAGAACAAGTGCTTAAAGCTCCAAATGATTTGCTCAATGAATTAAATAATAAGAAGAATGATAATGTTGTTAGAGTTATGACTAGAGGGGGTAGAATGACTCAGGAACCTTTATACCCTGAGGTCCACCCTAAGAGAATTGAGCAAGATTCTCAAAGAACTAATGTAGATGCACCTAGTCCTTCTAAAAAGAAGAAAAAGAAAAATGATAGGACTTTGCATGCTTCTAGTGAACCTGTTGTAGACACACCTGAGAATCCCAATGGTATTTCTATCTCTGATGCTGAAACACAATCTGGTGATGAACATGAACCTAGTGATAACGTTAATGATAATGTTCATGTTGATGCTCAACCTAGCAATAACAATGATGTAGAGATTGAACCTGCTGTTGATCTTGATAACCCACAATCAAAGAATCAACGTTATGATAAGAGAGACTTTGTTGCTAGGAAGCACGGTAAAGAAAGAGAACCATGGGTTCAAAAACCCATGCCTTTTCCTCCCAAACCATCCAAGAAAAAGGATGATGAGGATTTTGAGCGCTTTGCTGAAATGATTAGACCTATCTTTTTGCGTATGCGTTTGACTGATATGCTTAAAATGAATCCTTATGCTAAGTATATGAAAGATATTGTTACAAATAAAAGAAAGATACCGGAAGCTGAAATTTCCACCATGCTTGCTAATTATACTTTTAAGGGTGGAATACCTAAGAAACTAGGAGATCCAGGAGTACCAACTATACCATGCTCCATTAAAAGAAACTATGTTAGAACTGCTTTATGTGATCTTGGAGCCGGTGTTAGTGTTATGCCTCTCTCTTTATATCATAGACTTGATTTGAATAAGTTGACACCTACTGAAATATCTTTGCAAATGGCTGATAAATCAACTGCTATACCTGTCGGTATTTGTGAGGATGTGCCTGTTGTGGTTGCAAACGTTACTATTTTAATGGACTTTGTTATTCTTGATATTCCCGAGGACGATAGTATGTCGATTATCCTTGGTAGACCCTTTTTGAATACTGCAGGGGCTGTTATTGATTGCAATAAAGGGAATGTCACTTTTCATGTTAATGGTAATGAGCATACGGTACACTTTCCGAGGAAACAACCTCAAGTCCACAGTATCAATTCTATTGGAAAAATTCCATCGATTACTATTGGAGGTTTTGAATTTCCTCTTCCTACTGTCAAACAGAGATATGATATTCTTATTGTTGGGGATGTGCATATCCCCGTTTGAGGTAACCTAGTGCTATTCAAAAATTCTCCGGTTTCATGCGATTCGGAATGAGTTTGTTAACAAGACTTGATCAACCTTGTTAGTGGATTTCTTTTGATGAGCATGAGATGGATGAAGTTAGAAAGCACAACTTCCTGTACCCTCCTTTTACTTTCTGTTATTTAGAATAAATAAAGAAAAAGTAGTATTTTCTGTCTATTTTCTGAATTATCCGTGCAATGAAAAATACCCCAAAAATAAAAGTTCTCCAAATGCCCTGAAAATGCAATATGATTTTTTCTAGAATATTTGAGAATATCTGGCACTGAGAACACATCAGGGGGAGCAAGCACCTGGCCACGAGGGTCCAGGGCGCGCCCACCCCCCTGGGCGCGCCCCTGCCTCGTGGGCCCCCGGTGGGCCCCCTCCACTTATTCCTGCACCCACACACCCCTTCTTCCTCCGAAAAAATCACTGATAACCCACAAGTATAGTGTTGGGGAACGTAGTAATTTCAAAATAAATCCTACGCACACACACATGATCATGGTGATGCATAGCAATGAGAGGGGAGAGTGTTGTCCACGTACCCTCATAGACCGAAAGCGGAAGCGTTAGCACAACGCGGTTGATGTAGTCGTACGTCTTCACGATCCGACCGATCAAGTACCGAACGTACGACACCTCCGAGTTCAGCACACCTTCAGCTTGATGACGTCCCTCAAACTCCGATCCAGCGGAGCTTTGAGGGAGAGTTCTGTCAGCACGATGGCATGGTGACGATGATGATGTTCTACCGATGTAGGGCTTCGCCTAAGCACCGCTACGATATTATCGAGGTGGGCTATGGTGGAGGGGGGCACCGCACACGGCTAAGAGATCCAAGGGATCAATTGTTGTGTCTAGAGGTGCCCCTGCCCCCCTATATAAAGGAGCAAGGGGGAGAGGCGGCCGGCCAGGAGGAGGCGCGCCAGGGAGGAGTCCTACTCCCATCGGGAGTAGGACTCCCTCCTTTCCTAGTTGGAGTAGGAGAAGGGGGAAGGAGGAGGGAGAGAGGAAGGAAAGGGGGGCGCCGCCCCCCCCCCCTCCTTGTCCAATTCGGACTAGAGGGGGAGGGGGCGCGCGGCCTGCCCTGGCCGCCCCTCCTATTCTCCACTAAGGCCCATCTTGGCCCATTAAACCCCCGGGGGGGTTCCGGTAACCCCCGGTACTCCGGTAAAATCCCGATTTCACCCGGAACACTTCCGATATCCAAATATAGGCTTCCAATATATCAATCTTTATGTCTCGACCATTTCGAGACTCCTCGTCATGTCCGTGATCACATCCGGGACTCCGAACTACCTTCAGTACATCAAAACACATAAACTCATAATATAACCGTCATTGAACTTTAAGCGTGCGGACCCTACGGGTTCGAGAACTATGTAGACATGACCGAGACATGTCTCCGGTCAATAACCAATAGCGGAACCTAGATGCTCATATTGGCTCCCACATATTCTACGAAGATCTTTATCAGTCAAACTGCATAACAACATACGTTGCTCCCTTTGTCATCGGTATGTTACTTGCCCGAGATTCGATCGTCGGTATCTCAATACCTAGTTCAATCTCATTACCGGCAAGTCTCTTTACTCGTTCCGTAATACATCATCCCGCAACTAACTCATTAGTTGCAATGCTTGCAAGGCTTATAGTGATGTGCATTACCGAGTGGGCCTAGAGATACCTCTCCGACAATCGGAGTGACAAATCCTAATCTCGAAATACGCCAACCCAACAAGTACCTTCAGAGACACCTGTAGAGCACCTTTATAATCACCCAGTTATGTTGTGACGTTTGGTAGCACACAAAGTGTTCCTCCGGTAAACGGGAGTTGCATAATCTCATAGTCATAGGAACATGTATAAGTCATGAAGAAAGCAATAGCAGAATACTAAACGATCGAGTGCTAAGCTAACGGAGTGGGTCAAGTCAATCACATCATTCTCCTAATGATGTGATCCCATTAATCAAATGACAACTCATGTCAATGGCTAGGAAACATAACCATCTTTGATCAACGAGCTAGTCAAGTAGAGGCATACTAGTGAAACTCTGTTTGTCTATGTATTCACACAAGTATTATGTTTCCGGTTAATACAATTCTAGCATGAATAATAAACATTTATCATGATAAAAGGAAATAAATAATAACTTTATTATTGCCTCTAGGGCATATTTCCTTCATATAGGGGATCAATTGTAGCCTCTTTCGATAAGTAAGAGTGTCGAACCCAACGAGGAGCTAAAGGTAGAACAAATATTCCCTCAAGTTCTATCGACCACCGATACAACTCTACGCACGCTTAACGTTCGCTTTACCTAGAACAAGTATGAAACTAGAAGTACTTTGTAGGTGTTTTGGATAGGTTTGCAAGATAATAAAGAGCGCGTAAATAAAAAGTAGGGGCTGTTTAGATAAAGACACAACTAAATTAGTTTTAGTAGAGAGCTTTTTGTCACGAGAAAGTTATTTGTCCCTAGGCAATCGATAACTAGACCGATAATCATTATTACAATTTTATATGAGGGAGAGGCATAAGCTAACATACTTTCTCTTCTTGGATCATATGCACTTATGATTGGAACTCTAGCAAGCATCCGCAACTACTAAAGATCATTAAGGTAAAACCCAACCATAGCATTAAAGTATCAAGTCCTCTTTATCCCATATGCAAACAACCTACTTACTCGGGTATATGCTTTTGCCACTCACGCCACTCGCCATAAGCAAATCATGAACATATTGCAAACCCTACAGCGGGGATCCCTCAAACTTGCGCGACACGGAGAGCAGCATAGGACAGCACCAATAATAAAACATGCAACTCAAACCAATCACGATCATCAATTAACCATAGGACAAAACGGATCTACTCAAACATCATAGGATAGCCATACATCATTGGGAAATAATATATTGCATTGAGCACCATGTTTAAGTAGAGATTACAACAGGTAAAAGAGGGGTTACACCGCTGCATAGAGGGGGGAAGAGTTGGTGATGATGGCGGTGAAGTTGTTGGTGAAGATTGCGGTGATGATGATGGCCCTGGGTGGCACTCCGGCGCCACTGGAAGCGAGGGGGAGAGAGCCCCCCTCCTTCTTCTTCTTCCTTGACCTCCTCCCTAGATGGGAGAAGGGCTTCCCCTCTGGTCCTTGGTCTCCATGGCATGGGAGGGGCGAGAGCCCCTCCGAGATTGGATCTGTCTCTCTGTCTCTCTCTGTTTCTGCGCTCTCGATTCTGCCCTTTCACCGTTTCTTTTGTAACCGAAGATCCGTAACTCCGATTGGATTGAAACCTTCGCCCAGATTTTCCCCGAAAATTAGCTTTCTTGCGGCCAAAGAAGAGCAGTAACCGCCTTACGGGGTGCCCATGAGGGTCAGGGGCGCGCCCCCTGCCTCGTGGCCCCCTCGGGCACCGTCTCGCGTTGATTCTTCTTCCCATATTTCACAAATATTCCAAAAATATTCTCCGTCCGTTTTTATCCCGTTTGGACTCCGTTTGATATGGGGTTTCTGCGAAACATAAAACATGCAACAAACAGGAACTGGCACTGGGCACTGGATCAATATGTTAGTCCCAAAAATAGTATAAAAAGTTGCCAAAAGTATATGAAAGTTGTAGAATATTGGCATGGAACAATCAAAAATTATAGATACGACGGAGACGTATCAGCATCCCCAAGCTTAATTCCTGCTCGTCCTCGAGTAGGTAAATGATAAAAAAGATAATTTTTTATGTGGAATGCTACCTAGCATAATCTTGATCATGTAATATAATCATGGCATGAATATTAAGACACGAGTGATTCAAAGCAATAGTCTATCTTTTGACATTAAGACAACAATACTTCAAGCATACTAATAAAGCAATCATGTCTTTTCAAAATAACATGGCCAAAGAAAGTTATCCCTACAAAATCATATGGTCTGGCTATGCTCCATCTTCACCACACAAAGTATTCAAATCATGCACAACCCCGATGACAAGCCAAGCAATTATTCATACTTTTGACGTTCTCAAACCTTTTCAACTTTCACGCAATACATGAGCGTGAGCCATGGACATAGCACTATGGGTGGAATAGAATATGATGATGGAGGTTGTGTGGAGAAGTCAAAAAGGGAGAAATTCTCACATCGACGCGGCTAATCAATGGGCTATGGAGATGCCCATTGGTTGATGTCAATGCGAGGAGTAGGGATTGCCATGCAACGGATGCACTAGAGCTATAAGTGTATGAAAGCTCAAACTGAAAACTAAGTGGGTGTGCATCCAACTTGCTTGCTCATGAAGACCTCGGGCATTTGAGGAAGCCCATCATTGGAATATACAAGCCAAGGTCTATAATGAAAATTCCCACTAGTATATGAAAGTGATAACTCAAGAGACTCTCTATATGAAGAACATGATGCTACTTTGAAGCACAAGTGTGGTAAAAGGATAGTAACATTGCCCCTTCTCTCTTTTTCTCTCATTTTTTTATCTTCTCAATTTTTATTTTTTTTATTTTTTTGGTGGGCTTCTTTGGCCTCTCTTTTTTATTTGGGCTTCTTTGGCCTCTTTTATTTTTTTTAAAGTCCGGAGTCTCATCCTGACTTGTGGGGGAATCATAGTCTCCATCATCCTTTCCTCACTGGGGCAATGCTCTAATAATGATGATCATCACACTTTTATTTACTTACAACTCAATATTACAACTCGATACTAGAACAAAGATATGACTCTATATGAATGCCTCCGGCGGTGTACCGGGATGTGCAATGATCTAGCGTAGCAAAGATATCAAAAAAGGACAAGCCATGAAAATATCATGCTAGCTGTCTTACGATCATGCAGAGCAATATGACAATGAATGCTCAAGTCATGTATATGATGATGATGGAAGTTGCATGGCAATATATCTCGGAATGGCTATGGAAATGCCATAATAGGTAGGTATGGTGGCTATTTTGAGGAAGATATAAGGAGGCTTATGTGTGCTAGAGCGTATCGTATCACGGGGTTTGGATGCACCGGCGGAGTTTGCACCAACTCTCGAGGTGAGAAAGGTCAATGCATGGTACCGAAGAGGCTAGCAATGATGGAAGGGTGAGAGAGTGCGTATAATCCATGGACTCAACATTAGTCATAAAGAACTCACATACTTATTGCAAAAATCTATTAGTCATCGAAACAAAGTACTACGTGCATGCTCCTAGGGGGATAGATTGGTAGGAAAATACCATCGCTCGTCCCCGACCGCCACTCATAAGGAAGACAATCAATAAATAAATCATGCTCCGACTTCATCACATAACGGTTCACCATACGTGCATGCTACGGGAATCACAAACTTCAACACAATTATTTCTACAATCCACAACTACCCACTAGCATGACTCTCATATCACCATCTTTATATCGCAAAACTATTGCAAGGAATCAAACATATCATATTCACTGATCTACAAGTTTTATGTAGGATTTTATGACTAACCATGTGAATGACCAGTTCCTGTCATCTCTCTAAATAGATATAAGTGAAGCAAAAGAGTTTAATTCTTTCTAAAAAAATATATACCCATGCTCTAACAAATATAAGTGAAGCAAAAGAGCATTCTACAAATGGCGGTTTTCTATGTGAAGAGAAACAGGCAATCCAAACTTCAAATGATATAAGTGAAGCACATGAAGCATTCTATAAAGCCATACTCAAAAGATATAAGTGAAGTGCAATGAGCATTCTATAAATCAACCAAGGACTATCTCATACTAGCATGGTGCATAAAATAAAAGTGAAAACTAAATGCAAAAGACGCTCCAAGATTTGCACATATCGCATGAACGAAACGAATCCGAAAACATACCGATATTTGTTGAAGAAAGATGGGATGCCTTCCGGGGCATCCCCAAGCTTAGACGCTTGAGTCTCCTTGAATATTTACTTGGGGTGCCTTGGGCATCCCCAAGCTTGATCTCTTGCCTCTCCTCCTTATCCTCATATCAAAACACCCTCGATCTTCGAACACTTCATCCACACAAAACTTCAACAGAAAATCGGTAAGATCCATTAGTATAATAAAGCAAATCACTACTCTAAGTACTGTTGCAAAACAATTCATATTTTGTTTTTGCATTGTAGCTACTGTAATATAACTTTTTTCATGGCTTAATCCACTAATAGAAATCAATAGTTTCAACAAAACAAGCAAACCATGCATCAAAAACAGAATCTGTCTTAAACAGGATAGTTTGTAGTAATCTGAACATTCACCATACTTCTGTTACTCCAAACATTCTTCCAAAATTAGAAAAAATAAACAATTTGTATATAAAGACAGTGCAGAAATTTTCAGAACCATTTGACGTTCCAGTAAACAATGTAAAATCGCGCACTACAGCCAAAGTTTCTGTCCTGCACCGCACAAACCAACAAGCATTGTAAACATCCTAAAGGCAAACCTTGGCACATTATTTTTATAATACAATGGAATTGTACAAGGGGATAATTATTTTTGTTGAAAAGTTTCTGTAATCAAGATTCACAAAGTTTCCGTGAGCATGAACAAAGTTCAAGGAGCTCCCCCACTTCAACAATGCTTGTCTCTCTCACTTTCACTTTCCTTTTTGAAAAGTTTTGGGTTCCCCTCTTTATATTTTTGTTTTTAAACTATATAAAAGCACTCAACAGAAATAAATGACTCTCTAAAACTTCCGGGTTGTCTCCCTGGCAACGCTTTCTTTAAAGCCATTAAGCTAGGCATATAGTGCTCAAGTAATGAATCCACCCGCATCCCAAGGTATATCAAAGCCAATTTTAATTAACAATGATTTGTAATTTAGTAGTGAGCACAAAGTAACATATATCATGTAATGACGAAGTCTAAATCTCTTCCTATGCATCGACATGTCATAAAAGAACAATTCATGCACACATAGTAAAGGCCAATGCATAGTATAAACAGTTTCTTGTAATTTTATCATGTGGGAAACATAGAGAGGTGGAGATATAGTTCCTCTCTCATAATAATTGCAAGTAGGAGCAGCAAGCACATGCATATTATTCTATCAAAATCATCATGTGCAACGGTAAAAGGCAACCCATCAATATAATCCTTAATAAGTGCAAACTTCTCCGATATAGTGTAGTCGGGAGAATTCAAAAAGATAATAGGACTATCATGTGTGGGTGCAATAGCAACAATTTCATGTTTAACATAAGGAACTATAGCAAGTTCGTCTCCATAAGCATAATTCATATTGGCATCTTGGCCACAAGCATAGCAAGCATCATCAAAAAGGGATATTTCAAAAGAATCAACAGGATCATAACAATCATCATAGCATTCATCCTTCGGTAAGCACGAAGGGAAATTAAACAATGTATGAGTTGAAGAGTTACTCTCATTAGAAGGTGGGCATGGGTAGCTAATCCGCTCTTCCTCCTTTTGTTCTTCGCTCTCCTCATCATCTTTTTCATCCAATGAGCTCACAGTTTCATCAATTCCTTCTTCCATAGACTCCTGCAAAATATTTGTCTCTTCTTGGACAGCGGAGACTCTCTCAATAAAATCATCAATATCGGAATTGAATTCATAATTCTCATAGCAATATTTAAGTATAGCAAAATTTTCAGGTCTGTAAACAGTATCATCAAGATTTTCACACTCTTTAAACAAAGATTTAATTTCATAAGCACCCATAAAAGCAACAAATTCTTCTATTTGTTCCACATCATAGTAATCATATATACCATTAGCATAAGAAGCCAAGGTTTTATCATCATTAAATTTGCATGAAAAGGGAAGGTGTGGAGCCTTCATCCTAGAGCAGCAAGTATAATCATATCTCAAGCATAGTTGTCTAGCATACCAACGCAACATATAAATTTGGTCCCATAATAGTTCCCCTTTTTGAGTCAAGCGATAATCCCTAAAGTATTCATGTTGATCCAACGTGTCTCCCATTACAAAGTTGAATGGGGTTTTCTCAGGATTATCAAAGTAGTACATAATATCTTTCACATAATAAGCATCGAGGGTTTTAGGAGGTTCCCCATCTCCATGAGTAGCAAGTGAATCTAATTTTTTTCGTATTTCGTGTTCCATATCTATAACTAAAGATAGAGAACAACTTGGAACAACAAATAAAAATTACTTAGTGATAAAGCAAACAAGCACACACGAGAATATTCACCCCACGCTATGACTCCCCGGCAACGGCGCCAGAAAAAGGTCTTGATAACCCACAAGTATAGGGGATCAATTGTAGCCTCTTTCGATAAGTAAGAGTGTCGAACCCAACGAGGAGCTAAAGGTAGAACAAATATTCCCTCAAGTTCTATCGACCACCGATACAACTCTACGCACGCTTAACGTTCGCTTTACCTAGAACAAGTATGAAACTAGAAGTACTTTGCAGGTGTTTTGGATAGGTTTGCAAGATAATAAAGAGCGCGTAAATAAAAAGTAGGGGCTGTTTAGATAAAGACACAACTAAATTAGTTTTAGTAGAGAGATTTTTGTCATAGAAAGTTATTTGTCCCTAGGCAATCGATAACTAGACCGGTAATCATTATTGCAATTTTATATGAGGGAGAGGCATAAGCTAACATACTTTCTCTTCTTGGATCTTATGCACTTATGATTGGAACTCTAGCAAGCATCTGCAACTACTAAAGATCATTAAGGTAAAACCCAACCATAGCATTAAAGTATCAAGTCCTCTTTATCCCATATGCAAACAACCTACTTACTCGGGTATATGCTTCTGTCACTCACGCCACCCACCATAAGCAAATCATGAACATATTGCAAACCCTACAGCGGGGATCCCTCACGCTTGCGCGACACGGAGAGCACCATAGGACAGCACCAATAATAAAACATGCAACTCAAACCAATCACGATCATCAATTAACCCATAGGACAAAACGGATCTACTCAAACATCATAGGATAGCCATACATCATTGGGAAATAATATATAGCGTTGAGCACCATGTTTAAGTAGAGATTACAACAGGTAAAAGAGGGGTTACACTGCTGCATAGAGGGGGGAAGAGTTGGTGATGATGGCGGTGAAGTTGTTGGTGAAGATTGCGGTGATGATGATGGCCCTGGGTGGCACTCCGGCGCCACTGGAAGCGAGGGGGAGAGAGCCCCCCTCCTTCTTCTTCTTCTTCCTTGACCTCCTCCCTAGATGGGAGAAGGGCTTCCCCTCTGGTCCTTGGTCTCCATGGCATGGGAGGGGCGAGAGCCCCTCCGAGATTGGATCTGTCTCTCTGTCTCTCTCTGTTTCTGCGCTCTCGATTCTGCCCTTTCACCGTTTCTTTTGTAACCGGAGATCCGTAACTCCGATTGGATTGAAACCTTCGCCCAGATTTTTCTCCGAAAATTAGCTTTCTTGCGGCCAAAGAAGAGCAGTAACCGCCTTACGGGGTGCCCACGAGGGTCACAGGCGCGCCCAGGGGGGCAGGCGCGCCACCTGCCTCGTGGCCCCCTCGGGCACCGTCTCGCGTTGATTCTTCTTCCCATATTTCACAAATATTCCAAAAATATTCTCCGTCCGTTTTTATCCCGTTTGGACTCCGTTTGATATGGGGTTTCTGCGAAACATAAAACATGCAACAAACAGGAACTGGCACTGGGCACTGGATCAATATGTTAGTCCCAAAAATAGTATAAAAAGTTGCCAAAAGTATATGAAAGTTGTAGAATATTGGCATGGAACAATCAAAAATTATAGATACGACAGAGATGTATCAATCACCAACCAGCTCAAGCACGAGTTCTAGCTCATCTTGCTGCGATTTTCGATCTCCTTGCTCAAAGGTCCACTCAAAAAACTGCTTTGGGAGATTGTTCTTCGGTATGTGACTCCTCCAATGGTCCAATTAGTTTTAGTTCTAGTGCTTTATTCATTGCAAATTTTTGCTGCCTAGGTGACCCTGTTCTTGAGCTTGCATGTCAAATTTATATGGTCCCAAGTAGTTCTAATGCATGGTACAGTCTCTAGGCACTTGTAGGTGTAGTTGCTATCAATTTTGTTGAGTTTGGTTCACTTTTATTTTGAGTTACTAAATTTTTCAGAATTTTTTTAGAGGAAGAAATATGTTTAGGAAAATGTACCAAGGTGGTTCTTCAAGGAACCAAGGACCCAGGCCCGCAATACGTGAGCCGGACCATGAACCACCAAGAGAAGCTCAAGTGCGGCCTTGTGAATGGCCGTCAGAAGATTTCATGGTTCGAGCAGGAATTAAGGAGGAATTTGACGCATATGTGCGTAATGCTGAACTCGAGGGCTTCATGCTAGATAAGTGCCCTTAGTATTATTACCTAACTGATTCCTTTGTGAAAAGGTTCAAATTTACATCTTCACGCAATTCTCACACTATCCTATTTGATCTCTATGGCAAATCTTATACTATGGACTTAGAAGATTTTAATACTGCTTGTAAACTCCCGCAATGGGGTAGTGCTAGTGAACCTCACAAATCTGAGTTTAAAGACTTTCTTGCTAGTATAACTGTGGGGGAATCTAGAGAAATAACACAAGCTACCATAGGGAGCATTCATTTTCCTGCTATACATTATTTTGCTCTCTTTATAGGTAGATGCATTAACGGCAAGGACGAGGCATGTCACATGTGTGTTCCCGATCTTAGTGTTCTCAAGAGTGCTATATTAGGAGATAAACAATATAACTTGGGGGCCATTGTTGCATGAAGGTTGCATAATAATGGTTTAAGTGGAGACTTGTTTGGTGGGATCTATGCAACCCGTGTGACTAATTTTCTTGAGATACCCATACATGAAAATGATATGGAATTGCCTCCCACTTATCTAGATTATAATGCTATGGTTCGCCATCAGTTTATAAAAGAGGAATGAACAGCCTCTCCAGTACCGACTAATGTTTGACAGGCGCCGCACTTTCCATGTTGCTCTCCCTGCTCATACTTTCTTTGACTTTCAGGCAAAAGGGAGATATATTATAACCAGGGAGGAGGCGAATGAGTATAAGAGGAGGACGGAGGCAGCTCGCCTCCAAGCTGCAGCTCATGAGGCAATAGTTGCTGCTTCTCAGTACGACCCCAGCTACAACTTTGGATATCCGCCAAGCCAGCCGTGGCCCTAGACCAACTTAGGCCAAAAGCCTAAGCTTGTGGGAGTACGTATCTCTCACCGACATTACATTCATGTTCACACATTCATTCCAATTGTCGGTGCTCATACTTTTTCATTGTACTATCCATGCTAGTTTATTTTCTTTTTATGCTTTCTTCTTGTGTGTTTGATAAACCTTAAGAAAAACAAAAAAATAGTTGTAGCTTCTAGCTAGTTTATTTTCCGTGCTTGTAGTAGTGATAATTAAAAGAAAACCCAAAAAGATTTCTTGTTCTTCTTTTGCTTGTTGGGAGCTTTCCCGTGTAAATAGTTTTATTTCTTTTCTTTTCTTTGGGGGTCGAGAGGAGAAGACCACGATGAAAATGTTGAAGTGGCTCTTATATGCATTATTGTTGATTTAACAAAGAGCCCATGTTACCTTGTCTTCTCCCTTGTATTAAATGCTTGCAGATTCCAGCTTAGTCCAATGCACGTGCACTATTATTATTATATACACTGTTCGGTCGTGCAAGTGAAAGGCAATAATGACGATATATGATGGACCGATTGAGATGAGAGA
Organism: Aegilops tauschii subsp. strangulata; assembly: GCF_002575655.3. NCBI lineage: Eukaryota > Viridiplantae > Streptophyta > Magnoliopsida > Poales > Poaceae > Aegilops > Aegilops tauschii. Next base: position 148,798,231 of record NC_053035.3, on the reverse strand, counting down.
AGCTGGTATGAACTCGACCTCTCTTGTTTTTGTAAATATGAAGTACCGTGATAAATTTGGAATTATTCCGGGTTCGTTTGGCCTTTTTATACATTAATTGAGTTTCTGGGCATTTAATGTGCATAATTCAAATTTGAACTACCAGCACATGCTCCAGTGCACCAAAGTTGTTTGAAAAATCACATGTGTGTCCTTGGGTGAATTTCTAGGTCCCATGCAAGAGATGGGAGTGAAATTCAAACATCTGGGCGTCGTGGCTCGGCTGGAAAGATTGAGAAACTTGGTTTTTTAATTCCTATAATTCCAAAACACGCCTAAAAATCATGAAACTTGGCATGGTCTCATGACATGGCACCAACATGCCGTGGTAATTTTTCTGTCTGATTTGCGAAGGCGCACACATTAACAATCAACAAAGTCATTTTGGAACAAGTGTTGTCACGTTACAAATCGGAAACACAAGTATTATTGAAACCGTGGGCGTTCGACTTACCAATTACATGCGGCCACGCATCCCCTTTTTTATTGGCTAGGAGGTGTCGCGCGGGGTAGCTATTTGAGTACGGGAGGCGTGCGATCAGACCCCCGCACGTGCTCATCGGGAGGAGAGCCCTTTGATCGCTACCCGCCGTGCACCTCCCTCCCAACGTCTCCATTAATGGCGCTCGAGCACCTGTTCTACGGCGTGGCTATATGTCTCACTGGATTGAGATTTAAGAGAGAAAAATGAAAAATCCGAAAAGAAAGTTTTGCACGGATCTTGATGTAAGATCCGACGGACCTATATAGCATCGACTGCGGCTTATAGCAAGCATGATGAATATAAGGACGATGACAGTGGATAATAATTGTCTTACATATTTAGAAACATAATTAAAAAAGCCACATGCGGCAACGCCCGAAATACACAAGGGCAAAAGAAGAAGGAAGACAACGATCTGGCTCGCTAATCTCTACTTTCTTGATGCGTTGCTACAGGCCGCGGGAACTAGTCTCCGCGGCGAGCGGCGACAAGCTCTTTCTTGTCCTCAAGATGCTGGTTGAGAGCATTCACGAATTCCTCCACCAGCCTTCTGCGCTCGATGCGCAGCATGGCATTCTCGTCCATAAGTTTCTTGACGATGACGCCGGTCCTCTTCAACAAGGCAGTGGTCTGCTCCTGCTGCTCTGCACTTCCGACGATCTTCGCCCTCAGCAGGTCACGCTCGGCCCGGAGCTTCGCATTGCTCTCATTTAGTTGCCGGATGACGTTGGTAGACTGTTCAAATGAGGCTTTCAGGTCATCCTGCAACCTCGCCCACCTAGAGATATGATCCATCTGCCTAAGGACGAGGGCACGCATGCGCCTATAAGAGTCCTCGCATGCCCGCGAGGCATTTTCCCAGGCCGCCGCGGCGCGAGAGGACATCTCTGCTGCATTCGCGGTGCGGCGGGACATCTCTTCTGCTTCCGCGGCGCGGCCGGACCAGTCTGCTGCATCGACGGCGCGGCGGGTCCTCTGTGCTGCTTCGGCGGCGCGGCGGGACCTCTCTGCTGCTATGGCCGTGCGGCGGGACATGTTGGCTGCTTTCGCGGCGAGGCAAGACATCTCTTGTGCTCTCGCTTCCAGGCTCGCCTCTCCCTGGTGGCAATCTCTCGACCCAGAACTCACGCTGGCCATGGCGGACGCAAGGGAACGATGATGAATGACTTGTTTGTTTTTGAATTTTTGTGGATGAGGAGTTGAGGAGGAATGTGCAGTCATCTTGGAGTAGTAGTATTTATAACCGCGTAGTAATACGCTCCTAAGTGGGAGACCGTTTAGGTTTTGATCGGTGTGAACAGATTTGCAATTTGGAATGTGACGGGACGCGGCCTCCCTGTTCTTCTAAAAAAATTATGATAGGACGCATGCTCAAAATTTACTGACGGTTATAAGTGCGGCACTATTCCCGGAAGGCGTAACGTGGGCACATACGCCTTCTCGGCCGCGTACGTGGCGTTTGCACCATAGGGTGCACCGCAATAGGCAATGTCAGCACACGTCTTGTTCCAACAACCGTGCGCGCTCGTTATTACCACCGCGCACGCTTCTTTTAATTAGAATGGGCGTGCCCGTCTAGCACACACACATTGATCTATCTAATTGTTTTAGTTTGTTGTGGCTAATCGCAAACAGTTCATCCATGTGAAGTGTATGCCATCAATCGCAGACACTTTGATCTGGCTTACCCATTTCTGTTCTGTTGCCTAATCGCAAACAGTTAATCCTTTTGAAGCGTATGCCCTCAATCACACACACCTTGATCTGGTTGACCGTTTCTTTCGTGTTGCCTAATCACAAGCAGTTCATCCGAGTGAACGGTATGCTCTATCTCGCACACGCCTTCATCAGGCTGCCCGTTTCTTTTGTTCCGCCTCATCGCAAACAGTTCATTGGACTAAACCGTATGCCCTGGATCGCACACGCAACTAAAATCTGAACCGTGTTTGATGCATCCTCCATTGCAAACGTTTTGCACCTTTTTTGATGGGTTTTTTACATCCCCGTTTATGATTAATGCATCGCACAGAGTTTCGTGAAAGGGTCTCTGATCGTAGTGTCGCGTTAGCAGCATCCTGCAGTAGTGCATTGTGCTAAGAATTTGAATTGCACGTTTCATATTTCAAAATTTACAATTCGAATAATAAATTACAGGCAAAAATAAAAATATACAGTAGCTAATAAAATAATGTGCACACGGTTAGAAAGAAAACAACGTGTGCGATGTAAAAAGAGAACAGACGGTCATGGAACTTTGCAAACGATTATGGCAGTAAAAGCACTTGTGATGGATAGCCCAATGCCACACAGTTTTCTTCATCAAACCGTGTGTGATGTAGTTGATAAAAGCAAACAGTTAACCAAGGCAGAGCGTGTGTGATAGTTACAGCTTTCACACACGAGCCTATACATAAAACTGTGTGGGATGTACATACAAATGGAAACATTTTCCCTGGATTGACTGTGTGGGATGTACATAAGAATGGAAACGTATTCCTTGGATTGACTGCGTGTGATATATTTATGAACGGAAACCTTTTCCCTAGATTGACTGTGTGGGATGTACATAAGAACGGAAATGTATTCCTTGGATTGACTGTGTGTGATATACATAAAAACGGAAATGTTTTTCTGGGATTCACCGTGTGGGATGTACATACGAACGGAAACGATTGGGTTTCGATGCCTCACCCGATCGCGCACAAGCTCATTTTGCCCCAGCCTGTGTGCGAGGAGGGCCTATCCCCGACGGTTTCTGGGTCGTGTGGGAAGGACCCCCCCTATTGCCCACACTCACTTGGCGACGGTTCCAAATGCCGTCGCGGAAAGGGGGTTAAAAACCGTTTGTATAGCACCGATGCGTACTAGTGTTATAGGTACCGGAGATATCATACCCACCAAGGATCAAGGAGATGAAGAGGTCGTGATACCTGCTCCTGTCCAGCGCGAAGACAATGCTCAGCCTGAAGACAATGCTGAATCTCAAGACAATGCTGCTGGCAGTGAAGACAATGCGCAGCCGCAACAAAGCCTTTGCCCTGTTCATCCTCATGTGGCAAATGAAGTTCAGATTGAGAAGATTCTTGACAACATCAATGCACCAGGCCCTCTCACCCGTTCAAGAGCCACGTATCTAGCTAACTTTTGTGGGCATTTCACATTTGTCTCCATCTTTGAACCCACAAAGGTTGATGAGGCTTTCATGAAGCCATTCAGATATTCCTAGATTATGCCAACCATCATGACATCCTCTTATATCAAATGGATGTGAAAGAGTGCCTTCCTCAATGGCAAGATTGAAGAAGTATATAATGCACAACCACCTAGTTTTGAAGATCCAAAGCACCCTAACAAAGTCTATAGGCTCAACAAGGCTTGCATGGCCTCAAACAAGCACCACGAGCTTGGTATGATACACTCAAAGATTTTCTGAAGAGCAAAGGCTTCAAACTCGGTTCTCTGGATCCCACTCTCTTCACAAACTCATATGATGGAGAACTGTTTGTCTGTCAAATCTATGTGGATGACATTATCTTCGGATGCACTGACAAAAGATATAGTGATTTGTTCAGTCACATGATGCAAGAGCAATATCAGATGTCCATGATGGGAGAGCTGAAATTCTTCCTAGGTCTTCTAATTTGTCAACAATGCAATGGCATCTTCATATCTTAGGAGAAGTACCTCAAGGATTGTTTGAAGAAGTTTGGTATGAAAGACAACAAAGGCTACAAGATGCCAATGCCAACCAATGGCCACCTGAGCTCCGACGAAAATGGTAAAGATTTATATCATAGGGTATACTGCTCCATGATTGATTCTTTATTGTACTTATGTGCATCTAGGCCAGATATAATGCTTAGCATTTGCATGTGTGCCAGTCTCCAAGCGGCACCAAAGGAATCGCATCACCTCGCGGTGAAGCGAATACTTTGATATTTGGCTCACACCCCAACGCTAGGATTATGGTATCCAAAGGGCTTAGAGTTCAATTTGGTTGGATTCTTCGATGCTGAATATGCTGGTGACAAGGTGGATCGCAAGTCTACATTAGGCACATGTCGTTCTCTTGGCCGATCACTTGTTTGTTGGTCTCCGAAGAGGTAGAACTGCGTATCACTCTCCACTACTGAAGCTGAATACATTTTTTTTGACACCTGAAACAGTAGGAGAGCCTCCTACTATGTAATTAAATTAATAAATGGGGGGATTTACATGTGGATCTGTACATGCCATCCCTTTGGGGATGGTTGGGGAGGGGTGGGAAAGTAACAAGTCAAAGGGTAGCTACAAAGGAGGTTAGAAAGGAGATATGTTTATCTCCAACCCTATGGGTTAGGAGAGATAGGTCTTCCTTTAATCTTGAGATCCAGGATGTTTTTGTGGGTGCTATTCTTCTGAAGAATTTATTATTTTGTTCCTTCCAGATGCTCCAAGCAGCTTGTAAAAATATTGCCATGAACATTGGCTTGTTCCATATAGTTTTAGTTGTGCTTATCCAATCCAATCGTGAACCCTGAGAGCTCCAGCAAATGGCAATATCAGACCAGCAATCCTTGCTGAAAGCACAACCAAAGAAAAGATATTCAAGTGTTTCTTCCACGTTTGACTCAGGAGCTGAAGCTGAATACATTGTTGCTGGATCTTGCCGCGCTCAGCTTCTCTGGATGAAGCAAACCCTCAAGGACTACATCAATAAGAAGAAAGTACCTCTCTTCTGCGACAACGAAAGCGCCATCAAGGTCGCCCACAACCATGTCGAGCACTCCAAGACGAAGCATATTCAGATTCGACATCATTTTCGTTGTGATTATGTGCTCAAAGAAGACATTGTCATCAATCACGTCAACACTTAAGATCAATTGGCTAATATCTTCACGAAGCCTTTGGATGAGACGAGATTTGCAAGTTGCGGTGTGAGCTAAATATCTTAGAATCCTCAAATGTCCAGTGAATGGACACACTTCCAAACACTTATGCATTGTTGATGACCTTGATGTACAACACACAAAGTAACGCATGTCCTCAATTCATGAAGATATACACTCTAAGTATGAAGATATTAACGCGGAAATTGACTTCAGAGCAACACGACCAGTAGTGGGCCGTGTCCGGGTCTAATACTTCCTATATGGTGGCTAACACCATCACCAAATTTCTTGAAGATTTCCATTTGGCGTCATATCTTTTGCAATATCTTCTTGATTTGGTTTGTCTTCAAGTTGGCATTTATCACAGCGGAATACTCTGCCAAAAATGTTGTCAGGCCACCATGGGCGGATATTTTGCACATGAAGCTTATCCCGAAGACAAAAGTAAATGCCATTAGGTTAAGTTTCTACCCATGCATGGTGAGATATGCTATGCCACAAGATCCAGACCCAACAAGCATTTGTTGGTGTCGTGACAATGATTTGTTTGAAGCCAATTATCAACATGCAAAGGCTTCAGCAGAACAAAACAAGAAGGACTATGGCATTGAATTCAATCTTGGCCCCGCAGCGCCAAGGCCAGATGGCACCTGTTAAGCCGATCCAAACTTGGTTGGGCCATTTGACAACTTTGAAGCTTATCTTGCACACTATGCAGAGCTTTGTGCTAGTGATGCAGCTGCTACTGGAGGAGAATAGCAAGATGTTGCTCCTGAGTCACCGAAGCCTGTGAAGAAGGCAAAGGCTTCCAAGGCCAAAGTGCCAAAAGCCTCAACGTCTGTTGTTGTTGCTGCTGCCACCCCAAAGGCTTCAAGAGTGAAGCCATTGAGATTTTCACCTCCTGAAACCAGTGTGCAATATGAGAATGTGTCTAGGAACTCTCCAAAGATCAAAGCATCAGCTGGGCGAGGCCCCAAACCTACAAGCACTCCGCGTGATGATGATGACATCATCGACTTGTCTGACGATGACTTTGATGATGATGCTATTGAGCAGCTTATCAAGAACAAGCAGGAAGAATCTGATATCTTCAAGGACTAGCCTCTGTTCGATACAAATATTCTGAATAACTTCATTGATGAATGTTTTTAAGACCCTGAAATTTCTCTGGATGATCTTCAACTGCCTATTGACATTAGTGTCACATTCCAAGGCTTCATTGCCCAAGAAATGGCCATTGTTCAAAAGGTCATAGAACAAAAGAACAAAATAGATCATGAGAAGAAGCTGTTCAAGAAAAATGTTCATAAACTTGAAGAGAAACACATTCGAGGCTACCAACACAAGATGGTAGACCTCGAGGCTAAGTTCAAACGGCATCATGAAGAAGCCAAAGGCGCCCAAAATCGTTTGAAGATGTATGCTGAGAAGACAGTGCAGACTCACAATGAAGCACTAAAAAGGAAAGCACTTGGCCGCCCAGCGACTGATCCCAAGTTGATCAAGAAGAAGAAGAAGCCAGTGACCCCTGTTGTTGAGGTTTCAAGGCAAGATGTGCCTAAGATAATATTTCTACCAAACGTTGCTAGCTCGAAGCCATCTACCTCTTCCATTGCACAAGAGCGGCAGAAGACAAAGCTTGTTGAAGCTGAAGCTTGCAAGCGGAAGGAAACTGAAACAACTACTCCTTCCCCTTTACAAAAGCGTCAGAAGACTAAGTCTTCAAAGTCTTCACGCAAGGCCCCAGTGCCCGAACCTCTCCTCAGCAACCTACACGAGAGGAAGCTATATTTCTGCAGCCCATCTCAGTTGCACCACATGCCTCAACCAACACTGAAAGACGTGTTGTAATTCATGAGTCTGCTCCAACAGAGGCTCCACAAAAAGAGATAGAAGATATACCAACTATTGACACCATCACAGCTAAAGACATTGATCGTGACAACAATGTGCATCAAGAAGATGATGCGGTTCTTCCTTAGCTCTAGTCTAAACCGGTATCATCACATGTTCAAACAAACAGTGAGCATGTTAGCATTGGCAATCCTCCAACGCCAATCATTCCTGATGAGTTCTGGGAAGAGCAGCACACCAATACGCCACTTCCTGAAGTGGTTCCCACAACTCCACTAGCTCAAGTTACCACGCATGTACTTGAGTCAAATTCCTCCGGAGATCATGGAGGAAGATACCACAACTCCACAAGCGTCGCCCTCCTTCCGAAGGCTTCGCAGAGGCCCAAGGCCCTCCTCCTCCATGTCGAGCATTCCTGAAGAGGAACTGCGAATTAAAACCTCTGTTGTCCAAGAGGTCCCTCATGAAGCTATACCCACTATCACCACAACAAAGCTTGAAACCAAACAGACTGAAGATATTCTAGCTGCTCAAGCTCTAGTGTTTGACACCACGACTACTGCTGCTACGTCCATAGTGGATGATGCCACTCAGGATGAAACCAACGAGGCTGACGCCAATGAAGCTGAAGCTAGTGAACACGTGACTCATGACACAGCTTAGCCCGAAGTCAGTACTAAAAGCACTATGATTATCACTACTGAAGATAATCAACCTCCAGCGTTTGAATCCAATGCTGCTGCAACAACAGCTGATGCTAATACTGTTTTGGCCTATGATCGCTCTAGTGAGTTGGTACATCTACCGTGGCCTCACCTTTTAGTACCTAAACGGCCAGGCACACAGTATGAATTCAATATCAACAATCGGCCACTCACTCAGAAGCCAGTGCCTAGATTGCCGAAGTTTCACAATGCTCCTTCCACAGACTGCATCTTTAGTGTGGCTAGCTTATGGAATGAGAACACCTTCTTTGACCGTTCCAAGAACCCCTACAACAAGCCAAGAATATCTTCTGACAGGTTCTAGAGCCACCGTCAGCGAAGCTACTACATGTGTGTTCGGTATGATCAAGAAAGTGTTCATCCTCATAGGTGTCTTAGCTATGAAGCCATGACAAATCTGCCTTGTTTTGATCAAGCGCTGGAATGCTTCAAGGATGTTGGATTGTTGCCCTTTGTCACAGACAAGGAACATTGGAATGAGGAGTTGATTCTCCAATTTTATGCAACAGTCACTGGTGCAACGCCGTGCTATACAAACGGTTTCTACCCCCTTTCCGCGACGGAGTTTTAAACCGTCGCCTTGTCCGTGCATGCGATAGGGGGGTCCTTCCCACATGACCCAGAAACCGTCGGGGATAGGCCCTCTGGAAACACACACGAGGCAAAAAGAGCTCACGTTTTCGTTCGTACGTACATCCCAAACAATCAGTCCAAGGAATACATTTCCGTTCGTATGTACATCCCACACAGTCAATCCAAGAAATACGTTTCCGTTCGTATATACATCCCACAGGTGAATCCCCGAAAAACGTTTCTGTTCGCACGTACATCACACGCAATTTTCCCCATCAAATCGTCTGTGATAGCGTTGCCATTGCAGACAATATTAACAATTTTATCGCTTGAATTGTTGAATGCATCACGCAGGGTGCCTAGAAGAAATTGTGTGGTATGGGATGTCCATCACACACACTTTTTATGTGGAAAACGTTTACGCAAGGTGGCCTGACGCAAACAGTTTTCTTGAGAAAGTCATGTGTGATTGTTCATTGATCCAACACGTTTACTTCATAGAAACTGTGTGGGTTGACTGAGGTCATGGCCCACGATGTTGTCTCAATAACTGTTTGCAATAGAAAAACCCAATAAGCAGGCTAATTGGAGAGCCCAAGTGCATAGTGCACCCTTTCCTCATTTTCCTTTTTTTGTTTTCTATACATTGGAGACGTATCATCCCCTCTCTCGCAATGGCGGCTGGTCCCCTTGGGCCGACTTCAACAACCTCCACGACACCCTTTTTTCTCACACCCAGAGATGCCGGGAGGCGGATGCGGAGCTCCTCGTCGGTAGCGCACGGTGGCGACCGGATAAGAAGGCGGGGCCGACCATCTATGCGTCACAAAGGTGGATCACGCCTCTACCAACGCATGCTGCATGTCCACAGAGAAGTTCTACCTTGGCGTCGATGAGCGAATTGGTCGATATAGGTTTAATTGTGTATAAACTTTGTATTTGCTATGTATAAACTCCGGTTATGTGATGAATTATTTATAGCGTGGACTGATTTTTTAAATTTGCAATACGAATTATACCGTATCTTGCTCTCGGGACTCTCACGTTATCGCAAAATCGTTTTATTTCAGGATTTCCGGCGATGCGCATTCAGTGGGAGGAGACGTTCCCGTCGACGACGAGGTGCCTACGATGACTTCGTAAATTTCAAGATGCCGGCTCAGTCTTTCGGAGGTGCTCATAGGGGTAGGGTGTGCGTGCGTGCGTTCATAGGGGTGAGTGTATGCGCGTGTATATGAACGCTTGCGTCTATACTGTACCGTGTTAAAAAAAATCGTTTTAAGGGGACGTAAAACGATTTTACCGCTTAGGAAAGAAAACGTGCTCGGTCGGTCCCTCGGTCGGTGGGACCGACCTGGTTGTGACGACTGTGGCAACGCCCTTCACTTCGACTTACCCCTCTCGCCCTCTCCCTCGCTCTCCCCAAACCCGCAAACCCCTCGCGGCCGCCGCAGGAAGCCGCGGCGATGGGCGACTACGGCAGCGCGATGACGCGGGGCAACCCGGACGGCGGCTCGCAGGGCCGCCCAAAGGGAGTGCCCCGCGCCAACGTCCAGCAGCTCAAGCTCGTAACCCGCCCTAAACCCTAGCCAACCCTATCCCTCCTCTCCGTCTCCGTTTGCTTGATTTCGATCTGAGATCTGGTTGGTTTCTGTGGAACAGATGGGGCAGGGCCACCCGACGGGCCTCACGCCGAACCTGCTCAAGCTGTTCGAGGCGCGGCCTATGCTCGAGCACAAGCCGCCCGTCCAGAAGCGCAAGTTGCCGGCCTACACGGGTAAGCGATCGATTACTGCTCTCCTATCCCGCACAGCTATGGGTACTGCTGGCTGCCGAGATCAGTGGCTTAATTTATCTGTGACTGATTGAGTTCCTGTCTTCCTGAATGCCGATGATTGTTGTTGCTGTTGTTGATTGGTTGAAGGGATGGCGCAGTTTGTGTCGCGGTTTGCTGAGCCTGGCGATCCAGAGTATGCGCCGCCTGTCCCAACGTGTGAGACTAAGGTATGGCTTCTTTGGTCCTCGGAATTGCTATTTGCTAATGTTTGTGTATTGCAAGCGATACTTATTCCGATGTTTGGCCAATTGATCATAGTCATACAGTATCATACTACAGTAGACGCTAATGATGTACTGCTAGGTACTCTACTTAGGTTGGCGGGACGTTTGCTCGCTCAAATAATTGTTAACCGGGATTTTAATGAGTGTTTAAGTGGAACTGAAATTGTGTGGCGAGAGAAAACAGAGGATAAATTTTGCTTGTCTCTACACATTAATCTTAAACCTAACACTTTTGCGATATGAAAAAAAAGGTGTTCCCTCAGATTGTGCAATTCGTTCCGTAAACAGTGCACTTGAGCACTTAGTGGACCATTGCAGTTGTTGCTGACAATGAATAATGAGGGTGCTGTATTATTACATATGTGAAATTTATAACTTTATGCGCTCGAAAAGTTTGCACACGTTCAGCATGTTCCAGTGGAACAACTCAAAAAAGTAGTTTCTGGTTCTTATAACTATACCTGATAGTACTAAGACATGTTGCATCTGAGCAAGAGTTTGGTTGAACTGTTTCCACTGTTGAGAAAGCGGTGTAGCACTACCTCAATTGAATATCTCGTTGATCTTGTTAATAGTGCGTCAAGTGTATTTTCAGTCTATTTTTGTGCAGTTTGCCATTCATTCCCAAATTTGAGTTTTTTTTTTCTGTGTGTGCATATAGGCCGAAAAGAAGGATAGAATCAGGAAACTTAAGCTTGAGCAGGGGGCAGATAAGGTCGCCAAAGAGCTTCAGAACTGTGAGTTCCTTTTGAGCAATGTTACTCCTTGTTTCAGATGATTCATGTTGTAAGATCATTTCTCATTTTTCTCAAACATAGATGACCCACAAAGTGACCCCAATACCACTTCAGATCCATACAAAACACTCTTCGTTGCAAGACTTGTAAGTATTTGCTTGGTCATTCCTTTTAAAACTGCTAGGCATTATATTCTGTCTATAACTTGGTGCTCACTGACTTCTTCAACCTCTGCAGAATTATGAGACATCCGAGAGCAGGGTTAAGCGGGAGTTTGAAGCCTATGGGCCTATTAAAAGGGTAGGTGCATGTGGTAAATCCCAGTACAGGTGGAGTTATTCCTCTTTGAATTGTATGTTGTTCAGTTATTGTGATCAGCAAGCCTCATGGGGTGAAATCTCAAAGAAACAGTGGGTCCGCTGCCACCATATATCTTCATTGTAGTTTTTGGTGACTTTTGGACACACGGCGTTATACTTTTGGCCTATTTTAGCTACCACACAGAGTTAGAAGCTTCGCACACCTCCCAAGGATTGCCTATGAACTTCTGTTTGATCTTGTCGTTGTTCTCGGAAAATTACTTGGAGCCTTTGAGGTGTTCTTTATTTTTTTTCCTGGTGGAAAATAATGAAGAGCCTCTTATTTTATTTCATTTTTTGCAAAAATAGTACTCCCTCTATTTCAAACTACTTTGCGTATTAGTTTTGTACAAACTTTGACCCAATTTTGGTAGCAGAAAGTACCAACAATCACAACACAATATAAATGTCATTAGATCCATCATGAAATATCTTCTCATATTTACTAGACTAGATAATTGCCCGTGCGTTGCATTTGGGGGGGGGGGGGGGGCAAAAAAAACCAAAAATGGATTTTAGCTGCCAATTCAATCAGTACTATTTTGCGTACCAAACAAAACATGCTTTTATTTGTTAAGTCGATAAGAGGTGGTGCAATTAAGGCAGTTCTTAAGCAAAACCAGTCGAGAGAAAAAATCAGCAAAACCGAAAACAGGACGGAAGAAGTAACGTAAGACGGAACCTTTTGTATTTTTCAAATGGGAGAGATTATTTGGATTGTAGGTGTTGATATTTTTTTTCTACTAACTTGGTCAAATTTTACAAAGTTTGGTTTAGGACAAAACTAATGTGCAATGCATTGTGAAATGGAGGGAGTATCTGTAGAAGTCAAACTTGGCTTCTAAAAGCTGATACTGTATTTGTTGTGTTTTGCATGTGGATGCATACATTTTGTGACCGCCCTTCAGTAGCTGATGTTGTATGTGCTAAACAAATAAAATATTGATTAGATTCTGTAGGCGAAATTTTAATCGTGCGTCTAACATGTATTCATCTAAAAGTCATACAGAAGCTGAAGGAAATTTATGATAGACATAATGGCATGTCATGAAATTTCTAAATCCGAATTTGACACATGGCCTGAGATATAAAGAAGTCGTGCTGTGAATAGTGCCAAGTTGGGTACTTCTACTCAATATTTGAATCTGGTAATATTCAAAGTTGGATTTATTTTTCTTGTTCTAACATCAATAATTTGAAATTTTGTACTCCACATGATGTGCACGTGATGTCTATGTTGTAAATAAAAGGTTGGATTTTTTTTAATGCTTTTAGAGGTCATTTGTAGGCTCAGGTGCACCAGGTACACCACAAGCCTAGGTGCACAAGATACACTATCGTATATACATGACTGTTTGTAGGTATTTATACAATCTGTCCTAGCTATCCATCTTTAAACATGTGGGGCATTAGAGTTACCTATGAAATTGACACACTTAATGCTAAGCAGATAAAGTAACACAGATTTCAGACAGAATTTTCTGCTTCCTAGTAAATTAATTAGTCATTTATACTGAATCTTCGGTAAGCCAGTTTAATCTGAGATTCATTGATACTAATATCACGTACTTGCTATTAATCGCACCAATTATGTAATTGTTTTCTGCTATTTTTCTTTTCTTGGCCCCGAAGATTAAGAACCAATTCTGTAACTGTTACTGCTATTTTCTTTTCTTGGCCACGGCTGAACAAAATACACACAACTGAGAGGGCAACTTGGTATAGTATTTACTATTTAAGTCTACAGTTATATATATATATATATATATATATATATATATATATATATATAGTTAGCCAGTTCCCTGGTAAGGGGATATCATCGCATTTTCCGACATACGCCAATCAGTCAGACTGCTTTTCCTCCAACTGTTGATCTGTGCTGGATTTCACTCCTCATAATGGAAGCTCTACATATGCAAGGTTAGCACGGCTGTTTTAGGCTTTATGCCTGTCTGTCGTGCAACATAGAACATGCAAAATTAACAAACTATTGTAGTGACAACAAATACTATCACTTTATCGTGAAGTCTGGTGCAACTCTCTTTTTTAGTAGTCCTTAATTACTATCTTTGAGCTTTCCAGGTACGGCTTGTAACTGACAAGGATACAAATAAACCTAGAGGATATGCATTCATAGAGTATATGCATACTCGGGATATGAAAAGTAAGTTTCGGGTTAGTAGATGTATGCTGGTTGGACACTCCTGCTGCATGTCTTAAATTTTCTATGCTAATTTGGTATGTCCCAGATGCTTACAAGCAAGCTGATGGGAGAAAAGTGGACAATAAGAGGGTACTAGTTGATGTGGAACGTGGTAGAACTGTCCCTAATTGGCGTCCCAGGAGATTAGGCGGTGGGCTTGGATCAAGCAGAATTTGTGGTGCAAGTGCTGACCAGAAGCCGCCTGCCAGGTATTCTCTTATTTAAGACTGCCTTAGAGGAAGCCAGTGCTTCTATTTATTCTTAGAATGAGGTGACAAGTGAGACTGGGAATTAATCGACACCAAAGCCTTTTCGTCATATGTTTCTTATCTATAGTATTGATCAGAAGGGAATTTAATATATTTTGGTACATTGCAATTTGATATTGCTATTATATTAACTTGGTAGTCGCATGTTCTGTTAGTGCAGTGAAGTTATGTTTTGGGCGTTATCAATGTTGTCCTCTTGTGTTAGAGCATCTAGTTGTTTTATGCTGCATGTTTCTGATTACCAGGGAGCCATCGAGTGTTGGGCGCCCCAGATCAGAAGAACCTAAGAGGGGTGATTCCCGTGTAGATAGGTGAGCCTCAGCAAATAGACTTTCTTCTGCTTTAGCATAGTGCTTTGTGTAAATGCTTATTTCTTACTTCACTATGGGTACAGAGATCGGGAGAAGTCTCGTGAAAGGATACGGGAAAGAGACCGCGATGAAAATCCCCGTGAGCGTTCTCATGACAGAATACGTGAGCGTGATTCAAGGGAAGAGAGGCACCACCATAGAGATCGGGACAGGACTCGGGACAGGGACCGAGGAAGGGACCGGGAAAAAGACCATGGGCGTGACCGTGATCGTCGGGACAGAGATAGGGATAGGGACCGTGGTAGGGATCATGATAGGGAGAAGGATCGTGGCCTCTCTCATGATCGTCACCGTGAGAGAGGCAGGGATCGCGAGAGAGATCATGAGCGTGCAAGTTACGAGCGTGACCGCGCTCACTTGAAGGATAGGGATGCTGAATACAATGGTGAGCCAAAGCATGACAGGAGTATGGCTGATTATGGGAAGCATTATGGCTCTAACCAGTATGAGCAACACAAAAGTTATGAGTCGTATCACTATCAAGTTCAAGGCGGGCATGGGCATGAAACTGAAAGTTCAAAGCGACATGAGCATGAATACTATCAGGCACAACCCAACACAGAACCTGAAGGCCCTGAAGAAGGCGAGGCATATGAGGAAGGTGACTACCAGTATCACCAAGTAGCAGAAGAGCAAAAGACTGAAGCTTGATCACTGCAGTAAGTTTTGTAAACCCAAACCTTTTTTCTTTTCTTCCAACGGAGATGATAATATTCCCCTGTTTAATCTTCCTGTCATTTCAGATGCTTGAGTTTACGTGGGTGTGCTTTTCCGAAGGGAGGCACAAAACATGTCAACTTGCTGGCTCGGATATGTGATGTTTTGTTTTATTCTAGTTGTCATCAGTGCAAACGTGGTCGCGATCGCTTGCTACTCTTTAGTTTTTGCTTTGTACGACAGACTGTATTAGCCCCCCCCCCCCCCCCCCCCCAAACACACACACACACATTTCGTACTCCGCCCTATCAACTGTTATCTCTTTTTGTTCTGTTGGTAACTTGATATGGATTTTTGTTTGAGCACTTTTGGGTAAGTCCAGGTATTTTGAGTCTCCTGTAATTTTAACTTCATCAAGTTAATCAATTGTTGGCGAGGACGCCATCTCTTATACGGGGCGTCCTCTAACCTGCCGCCATGATCCCGCAGCCAGGCCTTACGGCCCTGCTTGGATTATCATTTTTCCTCCTAAATACCCCTTTTAAGGTTTCTGTAATCACGCTTGTATTTCATCCAGCAAAAAAAGAACAGTGCATTTGCACCTGGATGAACAGTAAAATAAAAAAAATATCAATTTTTTTTAAAACAGAAATTTTTGTAGATGTTAGTGTTAGTGTTTCAAGCATGCTTCACAATTTTCATGTGAAACGAAGCATTTGTTGGTGAAAAAATAAATTTGGGTGTGACATTTTGGGTAACAATTGATGTTCAATTTTATTTTCTTGCACAGGCCAAAATGCAACCTTTTTGCCTAAAAATTTTTAGGTAGCATTTGGATTTGTCAAAGAACACACAAAAAAATTCTTGGGATTTTTCTTGACGTTTTAAAAATCATTTTCCACAGGCAGGAGCACGTGCTCCTGAGAGCCAATTGCATTTCCGGTAGTCACGCTTGTATTCGGCCTGCGTCTGATACACGTCTCTCTTTCTGGGAGGAAATTACCTTTGCCCTTTTGAGGCAAGGGTGGAAATCAGCTGTTGCTTTTTTTAGGGCAAAAAGCAACAGCAAGATACACCTGTCAAACAAAGGCTATAGCCCATTCTTGTATGTATGTCGATAAACAGTAACCAACAGGTTTTCCCTAGCCCATGTCTTTGAACTGTTAAGGCTCCGGAAACCAAGTCCATGTGTGGAGGAGATTTGTCTCAAATAACAAAAAGTGTCGAGGGGATATGGGGATTTCTGGACTATGTACTAGGGCACGCGGGGTTCACCTGACACCAACGTGAATAGCCGCGTCTTTGGAATAGTGAGGTGGCTCTGCCGAATGTGAATAGACGCATCAGCGATCGAGCCCGTGCAGTGGTTGACGTGCCCGTGGTCCTTGTTGATGCGAATGTCAATGCCGTGCTAGCGCCGACATTCTCGGCCATATTGATGTCTTCTATCACCTTTGGCTTGGGCTCCTCCCAAGGGTGGGGTGTAACGCCCCGAGACCGACGCTCCAGACGCCTTTCATGTTTTTCGTTGTCGCCGTGTGTTTTATTTGTTTGTTGCTTTCATCATCGCATCTTCGCATTGCATTGGCACTCTGTTGCCGTCATTGTTTTCAAACTTGCATCCCCTAGTAGTTGCCGCGTCCCCCTTGCTTTCGTTGACCGTTTCGAGACCAACCTCACTTGCAACGTTGCTCCTCGTTTTCTCTTTTGTCCTCTCCGGGGCCTTTTGTCAGACACTTTGTCTTTGTCGACCCCTCTCAGACCACCCCTTGCGCGCGTCCGAAAATTGTCCCGAACCCGAACCGGACTATCGTTACCGTTGGGTCCGGATCATCCCCTAACATCTATTAAATATCTCCGTTTTGTTATTTGGACTCCCTACCTATTTTCTCAGCCGTTCGTTTATGATCGTAGGGATGAGGTATCCCCTAACCTAAATTCATCTGATATAAATATCAGTCTAACCCTAGATCCTAGGGGCTTGTCCCATCATTCCCTTTCGGCCGCCGCCACTCCACATCGGGATCCCTCCCGATCCACCTGCCCAACCAGAGCAATCCCGCAGCCTCCTCCCGATCCACCAGCCAACCACCACCAAATCCTCCTCCTTGCCTCGATCAAGCCCACAAGAGAGGAGCTCCTCCTCTGTTTTCTCCTCGAGCCCGCAGCAACAGCACAGCACCCGAGCGCTCCTCACCCTGCCGCCACTCCCGCGCCTCCACGCGCCTGCATCCACCAGAGGAGCCCGAGTCCTCCTGCCTCGCTCGATCTGGACCAGGAGGGTCCCAAGCATCTCCACCGTTGCCGTCTCAGAAACTGCAGGATGCTTCCCGCGTCATGGCCTCCCCTGCTTGCCGACCGCGTTGCTGTCGTCGTCTTCGTGCCCTTGTAGTCCCGGCTTTCCCCGCCGCCTCGTCTGCCTCCTCTGCATCACGCCCCGTCGCCGGGAGCTCGTCCCCAAGTCCCGCCAGCGCCAAGTCCCTCGCCTCGTTGCCTCGTCGCCGCGGCAACAGCAGCAGTTCGCAAGCCCCGGCACCGCTCCTCCTCTGCCCGAGCGCTCCTCTCCACGCCGGCATCCCCGTCCTGAACCTCATCGCCATCGAGCATCACCAGCAGGCCGTGCCCCTCGCCTCGCGCCTTCTCCTCTCCTTCTATCTCTTTTCCTTCCTCTCTGTATCTTCTCTGATTTTTCCCCGCCGTGGTCGCCTCTCCGCAGGTCGCCGATGCTCCGACGGGATCAAGCCATCGGAGCTCCTGCACCAACCCTGCCGTCGCCGCTCCACGCCCCAAGTCCCTCGCCTCGCCGTCCCTTCGCCCGCTCGTCGGAGCTCTGCTTCAGGCGCCGCCCGCAGCTCCCTGCATCGAACAGGAGAACGAGCGCACGAGCAGCGCTCGCGTTGACCGCGCCCTGCCTCACCTCGATGTGCCTTCGTGGCCCGCAGCCAGCGCCAGGCCCAGCCGAAGCCAGCCAGCCTCAGCCTCTCCCTCCTCACCATCTTGGGCTTGGCCCATGGGTGAGCGCCCACAGCCCCTCCTCTGTTTAGCCCATGTTCTGTGTAGTTTCAGCCCGTTACGTTTTTTTCCTGTTTCAGCGATTTTAGCATAATCCAGAGAACGCCAGTTTTCAGAAAAGTCCTTGCACATCATGCATCTAATAACTAATTAACCGTGCATCGGTTTAAAATGTTTTAAATATGTAAAATGCTTAGAATTTCATCTAGTTTCATAATATGCCACTCTCATCCATGTTTAAAATGTTTAAAATGCTGTTTGTTTAATTTTGCATAAAAGCCATGCTAAAATGCTTTAATTCATAACTAATTAACCGTAACTCGGAATTTAATAAACTTTATATGTAAATGGGGTAGTAAAATGCCTAGTTTAATATGGTGCACTTTATTTTGCTGTTTAACAACATTAAAATTGTGTTTATGGCAGAACAGTACCAATTCCAAAATATGCATATGAGGATTTTCCGGATTTGTTGTTTGTTGTTCCGGCCTCATTTAAACTTGCCTAAATAGATAATTTACTTATGCTTCTCCTCTTGCCATGTTAATCAACATTTAATATTGTTGGGTACATAACCGAGAGAACTAAATAACTTGGATGTGGTGTTTCGTTAATATGCAACTCGTTGCATATTGAGCTCCACTTAATTTGTAGTGTTGTTTGTTGCACTTTGCCATGCCATGAATCATTAAACCGGACATGCATCATACTTGATTGTGCATCATGCCATGTTTCTGTGATGGTTGTTTACTATGTTGTTTGTTTCTTTCCGGGTTGCTTCTCTCGTTACCTTCGGTTTCGTTCCGGAGTTGTGAGGATTCGTTCGACTACATCCGTTTGTCTTCTTCATGGACTTGTTCTTCTTCCTTGCGGGATCTCAGGCAAGATGACCATACCCTCGAAATCACTTCTATCTTTGCTTGCTAGTTGTTCGCTCTATTGCTATGCCGCGTTACCTACCACTTGCTATATCATGCCTCCCAAATTGCCATGAAACCACATCTAACCTTTGTCACCCTTACTAGCAAACCGTTGTTTGGCTATGTTACCGCTTTTTCTCATCCCCTCTTATAGCGTTGCTAGTTGCAGGTGAAGATGAAGATTGCTCCATGTTGGATTATGTTTATGTTGGGATATCACAATATCTCTTATTTAATTAATGCATCTATATACTTGGTAAAGGGTGGAAGGCTCGGCCTTATGCCTGGTGTTTTGTTCCACTCTTGCCACCCTAGTTTCCGTCATACCGGTGTTATGTTCCTTGATTTTTGCGTTCCTTACGCGGTTGGGTGATTTATGGGACCCCCTTGACAGTTCGCTTTGAATAAAACTCCTCCAGCAAGGCCCAACCTTGGTTTTACCATTTGCCTACCTAAGCCTTTTTCCCTTGGGTTCTGCAGACTCAAGGGTCATCTTTATTTTAACCCCCGGGCCAGTGTTCCTCTGAGTGCTGGTCCAAACTAGAGCACCGTGCGGGACCGTCCCTTGGCAACTTGGGTTACGTTGGTTCCTGTACGCTTCTCTTATCCGGTGTGCCCTGAGAACGAGATATGTGCAGCTCCTATCGGGATTTGTCGGCACAACGGGTGGTCTTGCTGGTCTTGTTTTACCATTGTCGAAATGTCTTGTAAACCGGGATTCCGAGACTGATCGGGTCTTCCCGGGAGAAGGTTTATCCTTCGTTGACCGTGAGAGCTTATAATGGGCTAAGTTGGGACACCCCTGCAGGGTATTATCTTTCGAAAGCCGTGCCCGCGGTTATGTGCCAGATGGGAATTTGTTAATATCCGGTTGTAGAGAACTTGACACTCGACTTAATTAAAATGCATCAACCGTGTGTGTAGCCGTGATGGTCTCTTTTCGGCAGAGTCCGGGAAGTGAACACGGCTTTTGAGTTATGTTTGACGTAAGTAGGAGTTCAGGATCACTTCTTGATCATTGCTAGCTTCACGACCGTTCCGTTGCTTCTCTTCTCGCTCTTATTTGCGTATGTTAGCCACCATATATGCTTAGTGCTTGCTGCTGCTCTACCTCACTACCTTTTCCTACCCATAAGCTTAAATAGTCTTGATCTCGCGGGTGTGAGATTGCTGAGTCCTCGTGACTCACAGATTCTTCCAAACAGTTGCATGTGCCGATGATACCAGTGCAGGTGACGCAACTGAGCTCAAGTGGGAGCTCGATGAAGATCTTGTTTGTTGTGTTGTTTCGTTTCCTGTTGATCAGTAGTGGAGCCCAGTTGGGACGATCGGGGATCTAGCATTTGTGGTTGTCTTCTTTTCTTTTGTTTCCGTAGTTGGACCTATGTGTGTACTCTGATTGATGTATGATTTGTATATGTATTGTGTGAAGTGGCGATTGTAAGCCAACTCTTTATCCCATTCTTGTTCATTACATGGGATTGTGTGAAGATGACCCTTCTTGCGAAAAAACCACAATGCGGTTATGCCTCTAAGTCGTGCCTCGACACGTGGGAGATATAGCCGCATCGTGGGCGTGACATGGGGCATCCTCGAAAGCTCCACACTGGATGTGGATCTCAACATGGCGCATAGTGACTTGCCACAGCTTCCCTCGGTCGCCCACACTCGTAGCCAACTGTGAGTGGGGCGATGAGTGCCAACTGCCCCCTCCCCCGTGTGGAGTAAAGGGGACTGAGGTGATTTTTTGACCTGCTATGCACATTTAGGATGCGCCATGGCCTTTAGGATCAACATTTAGGATGCGCCATAGCTTGGAAAAACTGAGTAGAATTCTCTACCTCAACTTTTATCCACCTAACCATGCACCTTTGCTTCACGTAACTAAATTGCAGGTATAAAAGTTCCTCATGATGCAGCTTAACCAATTTCCTAAAATCAAATTTAGGTCTAGACAAAGGCCTCAATTCCCCTAAATTATCGAAAGCCAAGATCACTTCGTTGCAAGCCTGGATTGAAAGTTTCTGATAGAGGCGAGGGTCCCGGTCTTTCAATGTGATGATAACTATCGATTTGGTGGAGTCGATTTTGACGATCCGACTACAAACGTGCACGATGTTGCGTCTTAGCAATCGCTAAACTAATCTTCTGAGGTTACTAACGATGCCGGAAACACGATCAGCCTGGCCACGAAGGTCTATTCCTGCATGCAATCGAAGAACAACTAAGAATATGATAAAACAATCTGAATATTGCAAATATATATGAAATATTGATATTTGTGGGGATCCAGAAGCATTCTTGGTTTGGTCGTTGGACACAAACGAAGTACACGAAGTTGTTGGCTAACTTTTAACTAAACAAATCCAAGGAAAAACCTACTAGATTGATCTACTTATATAGGAGCAAGGGGTGGCGGCTAAGGAGGTGGGAGGACATCCGAAGGCAGCCTAAAACTAACCCTAGGTCGTACAAGGCACATGGGCTCAAGTGGAGGTGATGCAACACCTTTGGACTTGTAGTTTGACTCGGATTCTGCTGCAGCGTCAGATTGTTTCGTCAATATCTCAACGCTCCGGACGAATTTGAAGGTGAATCCAATTGGGTTGAAAAGAGCACCAAATCTACTTTCCAAAAAAAAGAATCACCAAATTCGGAGTCCGGGTGAAAGAGATCTTGGCGTTTTGAGTCAGGTATGTCCGTGGAGTCCGAATCTGAGTCCAGAACGTGAGAGACTTGGATTCTATCTTCTCTTGGCCCAAAGGTGATGTGAGAGGACTTTTTGAACAACACCTAAACTTCTTTTTCCCCTTATCTTCATATGTGGATTGTACAAATGTCCCATCCACCTGCAATTAGACATGGCACAAAAGTCTGTGAAGCGTTTTTGTCCTGGATAATATAAATAAATTATTGCATAGTTTGCATCAGAAATCACCTCACAAATATGCATGTATGCAATATTTTTGGTCGTATCTATTAAGATTAATTAACTAAATGTTAATTAAGGTTAATCCCCACTCCTTCTCGTTTGGCAACTGCACGTCGGTTGCTCCTGGAGGGTCGTCTTCACCAACAGTTACGTCCCAGGAGGCACCCTTTCACATGCTATATATGTAACCGATCTGATGAAATAAAGTGAGACTTCGATTGATTCTAAACACGTTATCAACATGTTGCTCTCCATCGAGCGAATGGATGCCGAGGAACCTCCCCTTAGTGGAGACGACGCAACCTAGGCCTTGTCCTCTCCGTTCGCTACCTCGTCGTCGGCACGGGGTACTCAAGGTGTCCCGCGCCATGAGTGCAGAGGAGACATCGGCCCCGACGGGCTACTCCTGTCGAGACGGCACCACGCTGCCCCGCGGCCGGCCATGCGTCGCGCCTCGTGGCTAACAAAAGTCGTCCTCGACGTTGCTTAATCTGAAATGTGGCTAACAAAAGAGACAAGGTGTACATGTTGTATATGTATATGTCATCCATTTTTACTTCCCTTGGTTTTTGGGCATATGACACATGTATACATGAGTAACTTTCAAAGTTCATAAAATATAAAGCCAAAATATTATCACAAGAAGTAGAAGTCATGAAAATATTGCAACTCAGTTTGCACATATAAGTGAAACTCTTATTAATATCAAAATATTGAGAATGTTCATTATTAAACCATCCCAACACTGGTAAATAAACCTTAGTTGCATCAAATTTACATGCTACAACATGCTTAAATAAGCAAACATGCAATAAGTCATTTGACACAGAATCATCACCAAGATTAGAGGTCATATCAAAATGATTAAACATTAGTTCTTTTGCATGAACAGTCAATTCAATAGGTGCACTCAAAATTGTTGGTATTTCAGCTGTTTGATCACATGATGCATTCATGGAAGTAACATGATTCTCTAAAATAGGTTGTGTGCTCAAATCAACAGGTAACTCAACACATGATGCATCCAAGTTAACTAGGCATGCATCATTCTCATCTGGAGTTATATCATGAATACCTTTACTGTTACCTTGTTGCAAAGACGTAGCTGATGTAGGTACGGATGATGACAATGTAAAATACACTTGAGATGATGTCGCGCTCACAATCTGAGGTGTGATTGCTCTAATAGGTGCAACGGTGGAGGAACCAACCGGTGGTGGTGAGCATAAATTGGAATAGTAGTTGTTGTAGTCACCCAATGCATCCTCCTGTAGCCGTCTCTCAAAGGTACAAGCACGAACATGCATACCAGTAATGCAATGAGGAATATACTGAAATCTTGCGCGAATATCATGGTTCAAACCACCAAAAAATCCATTCATTGTATCATCCTCAAATTCTTCTATGTCACAATGATGCATATAAGATTTGAACTCTTGGTAGTAAGCATGAACAGTATTACTGCCTTGTTTTAATTGTTCCAATTTGCGAAGCAATTCATGACGATAGTAAGGAGGAAAAAACCGTTGTCCCGTTACAACTTTCAAATATTTCCAAGTTGTGGGTTGGTTATCAATGTTTTTCTTATAATGTACACTTGACCAAATAGAAGAAAAACCAGTAAATGCTCCAGTGGCAGCTCGTACTCTCTCAAGTTCAGAAAAATCATGGCTAGCAAAAATGTGTTCTACCTCAAGCTCACAAGCTAGATAAATAGCAGGATTAAATCTACCCTCAAATGACAGTAAAGAGATCACCTGACCATGTGCTTGTGTGTGTTGTCCCACCTCTCGTGATGGTGAAGATGTATCCGACGTCCAAGAACTTCTATCTTCGGAACCTGTCATGATTAGTAGAAACAAGAAACAAAATCTGAGAATAATGTTCCTATGAACTACTAGGATGTGGTGGTAAAGCGCTCACAGTAAAGAAAATATCAATATCTTACAAGTTCTTACCATGCAGCAGGTGGTGATAGGCAACCAGCGGTATCAAATAACTCTGAAGATTGAGTAAAGCGACTGCGAGGGGAACGTACGTATACACGATGTAGAAATATGTGGAGCTTGTAAGGCTTAAATATATAGTAGCAAAAGATTAGTAATAATCAATTCAGAGATGCAATGTTGAATAAACGCTCAACGGTGGTACTGTGCTGGTCCTAGGCTAGACCGTACTAGAGACGCGAGCCTAGACCACTAATGAGATCACGGCGTAGCACAACTAGCATCAATAAAGGATATGAAGTATCTCTGGACAATAAGATATAAGTGAAGATCACAATGGCGGGAACTTGCGTATTCCATAGCATTTTCCATGACCCCTCATCATTGTTTGTACTTGAGGATCCGGTCGTAGGATCAGGATTCGAAATGAGCGGATCGTTAGAGGGGCGGTTAGGCGACTGCAGGGCGACGCGCTCGGGGCGCAGCGGTCGGCAGCGCAGGCGGACTGGACGCTGGTTCGACGGGGTACGGGTGCTCGTCGGTGCGGGGACGCCATTCCCCATCTCCTGGGCCAGGGCTGGAGCCGGGCGGCAACCGGTTTTGGGCGCTCGCCGTGGCAATTCGGAAGACGAAGACGAGGGTGCCGGGGAGCCGCGGAAGGCGCCGGCGGGGCCGATGGTGTGCGACTTCATTGTCTTTGCGACGGAGTTGGGGCGCGGTGCTGTTGGCCATGGACGCCGCTTCGCGCCTGGTGGCAGGGGCTCAAGGGCGATGGCATCTCGTGTATGGCATCCATCGTCCCTGGCGAGTAGGAACTCGGCGGTGGCCGTGACCTGCTCGATCCGGGCGCGGGTGGCGGCGGTCGTGGCACCCCCAAGTGAGGTGTGGGGTCGAGTGCGGCTTGGTCGTGCCTTCCTCAGCCTTCTGCACGACGGCCAGAGGCGGCGCTGGCGGGCGTGAGGAGCGCGTTGGCTGTGGCCCCCGCGCAGACACCTAGGATTGGTGAGACTGGGCCACGGGCCATGGTGACTGGAGTTGGGCCGCAGTCAGAGGCTGTTGTGGTTGGGCCCGATGGGGAGTGTGGTCTTAGCGCGTTGGGCTCCCAAGCGGAGGGCTTGGGCCTGGTTCCAGATGGGCTAGTTGGGCCTGCCCCCACTAGGACGTTGCAGCGGCCCGCATCTGGCTATATATGGCTGCGGTGGGGCTGTCGGGACCCTAGTTTAGGGTTTCCCGCATCCATTCGGGAGGTGCGGCAGCTAGCTCACTCATCTCACTCTCTCCAGATCCCTCCCCCTCCTCCACCCCTTATGATCTCATACGCGGCGGTGGTGATGGGAGATCTGCGGGCGGACAAGAGGCCCATGAAGAGATCCGACTAGGAGGCGGAGCGACGGCGGGAGCGGGAGCTGCGCGACAAGGCCATGCGTGCGATGCAGGGTCGGCAGGGCAATGGAGATGCGCGGGAGTCACCCGACTTCTCACAGGAGCAGATGTGACGCGAGGGGGATTGGGGTCCTCCTCCCCCATGGTGGATCCAGCAAAAGAAAAGAAGAGGAAGAAGAAGCCGGGCCAACGATGCCGCGAGTTCGAGCGCAAGCCTACGGACCACCCATTCTGTGGTGGTGGCCATGGGGATCCGCTTGCCAAGAAGCCTAGGGCTTTCGACGAGCCACTCGTGGTGGCGTCCCCGTCTTCTTCCAAAGGGATGGCGTGAGAGCCCATTCTGGTGGAAGATGTCCCTGAGGTGGAGTGTTTCAAGTGCGGGCGCTCGGGCCATTTTCAGTCCAAGTACACCTTCAAGCCGTTGTGCGTGCTGTGCAAAGAGGAAGGGCATGCCTCTGCTAATTGCCCGACCCGTGGGCGACCACTCAACCTCCAGATCATGGGAAGCGCCATCTCAGGTGAGGTCTTCTTCTGCTTACAGTTCGATGAAGATGCGGAGGCGGACGGGTCGAGGGACCTGAGGGTCGAGAATGCGGCCATTCTGTCGGCGGATCCTGGCAAGCTGAACTTGCGTATTCTTCAACAAGAGCTCAAGCACATTGTGGCAGGGGATTGGGATTGGCAGGTGTCTGAAGTGGGGGACAATGACTTCCTGGTGGTCTTTCCCTCTTCTGACCTGCTGCACATGGCCAAATCCAGTGGTAAGTTTTTCCTCCCGATCAATGATATCACGACAAGGGTGCGTGACATGCTGCATGAAGAGATTGAGCCTATGACGATGCCCGAGGCATGGGTCAAGCTATATGGCATCCCTAAGAAACACCGTAGGGTGGAGCGCATCATGGAGGGGCTCAGGATGTTGGGCCGTCCAATTGTGGTCGACGAGCTCTCTCTCATTAGGTTGGGGCCCGTGAGAATGAAACTTGCGTGTAAGGCACGGAGAAGCTCAAAGACACTGTTGAATTGTTGTTTAACCACGAGGGTTACCAGGTCAAGGTGGAGCTCGAGCGTCTGCCCAAGCGAGGAGGCGATGGTGGTGCTCAGGGGCCCAGCTCTTCGGACAAATAACCCCCAAGCAATTCTGATAAGGCACGTCGCTCCCTCTCCCTGGGCAGCAACAACAAGAGAAACAGTGGAGCTGTGACTAAGGACAAAGATGCTGCTGGTGGGAAACATGACACCGATGAGAATGTCGATGTGGAGATGGGGGTTCAGGAGGACGAACCGGAGGACAGTATTCAGGACACGTCCATTGACACTGAAACCTGGGACAAGCTGGGAGCTACAGGAGTGGGAGCCATGGTGGTGGCAACCCAGGACACGACGGTGAGTGTTCCCCCTCTGGCTCGCACTCTGGTGGGAGCCTTTGATGAATATGGCTCCAACCTGTCGCTGCCGGTCCCGGAGATGGTCGTTGATCCAAGGTGGAAACACCTAGGGGTAGGGAGGGGGGTCCCTTCTACCCTCTTCCCCAGTGGCAATGGGTGTGGACTCGGGCTGCATTTTGAATGAAGGGTCTGACATCTTCAAGGAGGCGAGGCTCGGGCAGGCAGCCCAAGAAGACGGCGGGGAGGAAGTTGGGTTCCAAGGGGGCAACCCCTTAGGCCCCTGACTCGTCGATGGCCCTATGGGGCGAGCTTGGCACGACGTTGGCGGCGGCGGGGACAGGTGCCAAGGCCAAGTGCTCCAAGGCGACCCCGGTGGTGCAGAGGGTGCCCAACGTCAGGGCCAAGGCCAAGCTGGGCGACATGACGTCCATGGAGAGCGCCAAGCTTTGCCTTGCCGACAAGAACATGGAAGCATCAGGTAACCCGCTACCCTCTTTTAGGATTTTAAATGCCTTCTCGGATGAGCATCTGGCTTCAATTTTGAACGGTAGTGGCGTGGCGGTGACGGCCAGTAGTGGCGATATCCTTTCCCTGGTTACCGCGACTGCTGCTAGGTGCGCGGCTGCGACTGAGGGGTCCATGGCACCAGTTGGGAACGATCTGGGATCTATGCCCAATGGGGATACAGAGGCGAGGGATGCCTCAGATATCCCTTCTTCCAGTCGCGTTCGGCTAGGAAGCGCGTGGCTAAAACGGTGAGCTCCAAAGGAGTTCGCCTTCAGAATCGAATCATATAATGCGTTATCTCTTTTGGAATATTCGGGGCTGTGGACACGTAGGGCATCGTACGCAACTTAGAGAGTACATGGTGAAAGAACGCATCAATGTAGTGGTGTTGCAAGAGACGATTAAGGCCGATTTCACTTTTAGAGACTTACTTGCTATTGATCCTCTTCAACATTTTGATTGGCACTGGGTGCCTTCCACTGGTCACTCGGGTGGCCTCCTGATGGGTTGTAATCGTGATGCATGTGATGTAATTGTGTGGGAGTATGGTGTGTTCTACACTGCTGCTACTGTTAGACACCGTGTCTCCTGGTTGTCCTGGGTGGTTGTGGGCATGTACGGCCCTGCGGACCATGCGAGATCAGCCGAGTTTCTTTCGGAGCTCACTGATTCGGTTGGATCAAACAGGCAACCGACCTCCCTCTGATCATGGGCGGTGATTTTAACTTGATCCACTCGGGGGTGGAGAAGAACAACGACAATGTGGACTAGGCTAGGGTGTCCATGTTCAACAACGCAATTGCGGCAACGATGTTACGCGAAGCCAAACGTACAGGAGCAAGGTTTACTTGGACGAACAAACAACTGCATCTTGTATGCAGCATGGTCAACCGTGTGTTCTTTACACCTGAATGGGAAGTGCTTTTTCCCCTGTGCTCCTTGGTGGCGGAGACGCGGATTGGCTCAGACCACCTCCCCCTCATTTTCTCCTCCGAAGAGGAATTCATTCATCGTAGTAGTAGATTCTACTTTGAAACGACATGGTTCAAAGCAGAGGGCTTCGAACTCATGGTCAATGAGCGGTGGTCGCTCATTGTATCGCAGGTAGGATACCAACGGGGCCCAGCGGAGTTCTGGACTGCCGCAGTTGCCAAGATGTGTGTGTATTTATGCAGTTGGGGGGCTAACCACGGTAGCGAATCGAAGAAGGAGCGAGCTAGAATTTTAGATGAGATCGCAGCACTGGATGTACAAGCCGACGCCAGACTTTTCTCCGAAAGCAAGTGGGCACATAGATATGCACTTGAAAACCAAGTCCTCGCTATTCTCAGAGCAGAAGAGGAGTACTGGCGCCGTAGGGGCGGCGTCAAATGGGTGACTAAGGGAGATGTGAGTACTAGCTACTTCCACGCATTCACGAATGGTCGGAAGCGTAAATGCTCTATTTTGCAGCTCACTTCGGACAACGGCCTCCTAGTTACCAAAAACGAGATTGCTAGCCACATTTACGAGTTTTTCATCGGTCTTTTGGGGACGGCGGAGGAAAAAATCTTGTACCTGCGGGAGGATCTATAGGATCCTTCCGAGCGGGTGTCGCAGGCGGAAAATGAAAGGTTGGCCCTGTCCTTCCTGTCGGAGGAGATTGACAAGGCGCTGACTGATATGAAGATGGACACGGCGTCGGGCCCCGATGGATGGCCTGTGGAGTTCTTTAGGAAGTTCTGGCCTTGTCTTAAGCATATCTTCTATGCGTTAGTGAATGGCTTTGCGCTAGGTACGGTAGACCTGTCCCGTCTAAAGTATGGTGCTATCAGCCTCATCCCTGAGGTTAAGGGCGCAGATAATATTAAACTGTTTAGGCCTATAACGCTTATTAACGTGCCTTTCAAGCTCTGTGCGAAGGCATACGCCACTCGTTTAGTGCCCATTGCACAATGAGTGATCCTCAAAAGCCAAACCGCCTTCCTCAAGGGACACAATATTCTGGAAGGACCGATAGCGCTCCTTGATATTGTGCATGAGCTAAAGCGCACCAAAGGGAAGGGTGTGCTGCTTAAGCTCGATTTTGAAAAAGCCTACAACCGAGTGAACTAGGAGTTCGTTCGGGAGGTGCTCCTCAAAAAGGGCTTTGAGGCAGGCTTTGTTCACTGTATCATTCACCTGGTCAGTTGTGGACAGACGGCGGTGATGATAAACGGTGAGGTCGGCAAGTTCTTCTGCAACAAAAGGGGCCTCCGACAAGGTGACCCTAGCTCGCCGCTTATTTTTAATTTTGTTGCGGACGCCCTGTCGGCTATGCTCGCCAAGGCCAGAGCGGCAGGGCACATAAAAGGGTTGGTGCCCCACCTCATCCCCGGGGGGTGACTCACCTGCAATACGCAGACGATACGATGCTACTTTTTGAGCCTGACAACAATAGCATCACATCGATCAAGTTGCAGCTCCTTGCCTTCGAGATCCTTTCGGGGCTGAAAATAAACTTTCTAAAGAGTGAGGTGATCACCATGGGAATGGGACACCAAGAGAGCACGCGTGTTGCAAACCTACATAATTGCAAGCTTGGGGGCTTTTCGATTAAGTACCCAGGCTTTCCGATTTCCCATCGAAAATTATCAATTTCCGAGTGGGAGCCACTTTATGGCAAGGTGGTGAATAGGGTTAGCCCATGGCGTGGGAGGTTTATGTCGTCGGCGGCTAGGTTGATCCTTACTAACTCTAGCCTGTCCTCCCTCCCACTCTTCACGATGGGAATGTTCCTACTGGCGGATGGGGTTCATGCCAAGTTTGACACCCCTCGCTCCAGATTCTTTTGGGAAGGAACTGGAATCAAGCGGAAATGCCACTTGGTCAAGTGGGCGGCAGTGTGTAGGCCTAAAAAATTCGGAGGCTTGGGGATCACCAATTCCAAGCTTATGAATGTAGCCCTCCTCACCAAGTGGTGGTGGCGCTTAGCCCAAAAGGAGTCGGGACTCTGGGCTGGTCTCCTCCAGGCAAAATACTTCCCGGATGGAAATCTGTTTGCAGCAAAACCTTTGGGATCGGCGTTCTGGAACGGGATCCAAGCGGTCCGCCCGGCGCTCACGGTAGGGGCCCATTTTGATGTGAACAACGACATGTCCACTCGGTTTTGGTTAGATAATTGGTTAGAGGATAGCCCGCTTTGGCATTCCTACCCTCTGCTCTACCAATTAGCCACGGACACCAACGTGATGGTTGACGATGCCCTTAGTACCTCACCGCTGGTGATTTACTTTATGCGCCCCTTCTCTACGATGGAAGCGGTGAGCTGGGATGAACCGGTAGCCAAAATAGGTAACATACAACTCAGCTTGGGGTCTGATTCGGTCACTTGGGGCCTGGCAACGTCCTAAAAATTCTCGGTAAAGTTCATGTATTCCAAGATGACCGAGGGAAACACCTCGGACATAGCTAGGGGGTTATGGAAGGTTGGTTTGCCACTCAAGACTAAGATCGTCTTGTGGCAAATATTTAGAAACCGTCTTTCGATGGCGGATAATGTGGCTAAGCGTAACGGCCTATCTGATGGGTTTTGCGTCGTTTGTGGTGTACATGAGGATGTGGATCACGTGTTCTTTCAATGCGCATTAGCTAAGTTTACGTGGAGTGTCGTTAGGGAAGCATTTCACAAGAATTGGAATCCAGCGTCGGGTTTGGATTTTCTATCTCTGCTACAAACCTAGAAGGGGGCTAGTGCAAGGATGGTGTGGCGTTGCGTAGGGGCGCTATTGTGGTCTCTATGGACGATCCGAAACAAAATTACGATCGAGAAAAGATTCCCCTCTCACACAGCTGACATTATTTTTAAATGTCATCTCTTCCTACAGATCTGGACACCGTTGGGGAAGCAACGAGATGCTAAGCGCATGAGAGCAATCATGGAGAAGATCCGCAACACCCTTACACATGTCCGTAAATCTACGTAGCTGATCTTCACTTTTGGAGTCTTTGCGTGGCGCCGGGAGGCGGGATTTGGTGCTTCAGTAGAGTTATTTTATGTACCTTGCCTCCTGTATTTTGGACTTAGCCCGTTGATCCTTTGTGTTCTTTGTGTTGTTATGTGTGATCTGAACCTTGTGGTCTATAAGATCTGGAACCTTTGTGGATGCTGCCTTGTGGCTTTATTAATTTAAAGCCGGATGCTTCACTACAAAAAAAGACACATCCATGACATTTTGGGCCGAACGAATTTTTTTCTGTCATACTTATGACACTTCTATGACGATAATTGTGACAAAACCCGGTATCATCATAGATGTGGTGGGGTCCTAATTCTATTACAAAAAATCATGATAGAAAATGGGCTTTTCGTCCTGGGCGGGCCGGAGACGCAGCTGCATGACATTCTTTGAGCCGTCCATGAAGGAAAAAACCGTGGTAGAAGCGAGGGCGAGGAAAATATCGGGGAGTTCCCGATTACGGTGGGTGGTCGGGGGCCGAGCGATGCGTGTTTCTCTCGTACGTACACGCGTGTGTGCGAGGTGTTGGGCTCTAACTGAACTCGAGCAATTGCACTACAGGCTACGCGTTACTGAACCCGAGTGATCGATCGATCCCTTGTTGTTAACTGAACCCGAGTGATTCCTTCGCTACTGCTGCTAACTGAAGCCGATCGAACACTGCTGCCTCCTTCCCTGGATGAACAGTGAGCGTTGTTGAGGGGGTTTGGATGAACAGTTCCCGGTGGGGGGTTGGATGAATAGGACCCCGTGGTAGTAGAGGCCGTTGCCGCTGGATGAACAGTACCCCGATCGATCGAGCCGGTGGATGAACAAGACCCCGTGGAGGGCTGGATGAACAGGACCCGTGGAGGGCTGGTTGAACAGTAGCCGGTGGAGGGCTGGTTGAACAGTAGCCGGTGGAGGGCTGGATGAACAGTAGCCCATGGAGGGGTGGTTGAACAGGACCCCGTGGAGAGGGCTGGTTGAACAATAGCCGGTGGAGGAGCGCGCGGTGGAGGCTGGATGAATAGGAGCCCGTGGATGAATAGTCGCAGGTGGAGGCTGGAGGAGGTCAACGGTGGATGAACAGTAGCCCGTGGAGGCAGTCGACGGTGGAGATGAACAGTATCCCGTGGAGTCCCGTTTTGCGGTACGCCACACCCCTCCCGATGAACAAGACCCCTGTTTCGACCGTAGTGCTCCAACACAAGTCCGTTCCTCCGTTTTGCAGTACGCCGCACCCCTCCCGATCAACAGGACTCTGTTTCGACCGTTTTGCGGTACGCCAGACCCCTCCCAATGAACAGGATCCCGTTTCGACCGTTGCCGGTCGAACACAAGGCCGTTTCCTCCGTTCTGCGGTACGCCAGGCCTCGTTTCCATCGGCTGTTCCGTCCAAGCTGGTTGTCTCCCGATGAACACGACGACGCATTTCGTTCTGACCCAGCCAATTTCCTCCCCATGAACACGACGACGGCGCAGCTTCTCCGTTCCGACCCAGCCATGTACACGAGCCCTGGCCGTATGTATGCGCGAGTAGGCGTTCGAGACCCCGCCCGTATGTACGTACGTGGCCGTATTTTTTTTCTTGCACCCTGGCCGCTGTACGTACGTGTACATGCTACGTGCGCGCCTCTACTACGACACGTGCGCGCCTCTACATCGACCAGTATGTACGTATACATTCGCGACCAGAATGACAACGCTACGTACGCTTCGACCAGGTGGGTCCCGACTGTCAGGCACTTCCTTTTGTGCGAAGATGTAGCTGGTGGGTCCCAGCAGTCAGGGGGGAAACTTTTTTTCGCGAAATACGGTGGCCCGTCCGGTGGGTCCCTGCTGTCAGGTGGAGGAATCATTATTTTTCACGTAATAAGGAGGCACTTCCTTGCTACGGCCGTGGACCCAGCTGTCAGCCTCTCCACGTACAATACTCTTCCGATGGAAGTCGTTCCTTGACCACGCTGACCACACCGCGCCGAGAGCACCAAGGCGCTGGACGACGGCGAGGCCTAGGAAGGGGACGACGCGGAGCCGGGGAACACGCGGCAGTGGTTGCCCACGCGGAGAGGAGTACGAGGGTTCACTGGTTCGGCTGCGGTGTGAGGCTGCCGTTGCCACAGAATAACAGGGGGTGTGGGTTAGTAGAGGGATGGCAGGCCAGCGGTGGGAGTAGTAGGGGGTGGTGAGGCCTCCGCGGCATCACAACCGGCCATGGGAGGCAGGAGCACGCGACACAACCGGCGCTGCTTTGGGTGGCTGGAGCAAGAAGACCAGAGGTTGAAGAAGCACTAGGGACGTTGGATGGACATCGTACGGTCACTGGAGCTAGAATCGTTCATATTGACTAAGTTGACAAAGCCCTCCGTCCCCGTCAACTTAGTAGGCCCACAAGTCAGCCTCCCACTATGGTGGGTCCCAGCTAGCAGGGGTATTCATTTTTTTGTGCGTAATAAGGAGGCACTTCCTTGCGTGCGAAGATATAGCTGGTGGGTCCGACCTGTCAGCGGGGGGAACGTTTTTTTCGCGAAATACAGAGGCCCTTCCGGTGGGTCCCAGTTGTCAGGTGGAGGAATCATTATTTTGCACGTAATAAGGAGGCATTTCCTTGCGTGCGGCCGTGGACCCAGCTGTCAGCCTCTCCACGCATAGTCTACTTCCGATGGATGTCGGTCATTGACCACGTTGACCACTCTGCGCCGAGCGCATCCAAGGTGGTGGACGACGGCGAGGCCCCGGACAACAACGACTCGGAGATGGGAAGACGCGGGAGTAGAGTCGCAGACGGAGAGGTGTACGAGGGTTAACTGGTTCTGGTGCGGTGTGGTTCGACAGTCGGTGGAGAAGAACAGGAGGTGTGGAGGGGTGGAGGGATGGCCTGGCCAACGGTGGGGTAGCGCTTCACAGTGAAGCGTGCTAAGGAGAGCTGCTAGCAGCAGGAGGCGGGAGCAGGTGGTCCCGGCAGCGCTGGAGGAAGAAGACAAGAGATGGAAGATGGATGCCGGTCGTTGGATGTAAATCCAATGGCTAACAATGTTAGAATCATTTGTTGACTAAGTTGACAACGACTTGCGTTGGCTTCGACCTATTGGCCCACATTTCAGCCTCAAAAAATGTGGCACGTATTCAACCCATTTTTTCAAAATTTACAGTCAATTTGATCTCTTTCTTTAGAATTACAGTCCATTTGCTGAGCTAGGTGAACAAATAATGTAGCGTCCATGCGGCCCATTTATTTATTATCTAAAAAATTACAGGCCATTTGCACTTTCTCGATATACACAATTTTGCTGGGCTGATTCTAATCAAAATGTTGGGTTGGGCGCAGCAATGTTATCAAAAAATAAACAGGGGCTGAGCATTTTGTTATAAATATATTTAAATAATAAGTGATTTATTATTACATTGGTCCTTAAATCTTACCAAGCTTTTGTACACAATCACCAGGATTTTCATCGCAAAAAAACCTATGATTTTATTGTTAAGAAATTATTTTTATAAGTTAATAAGATGTGGGATATTGCTTTCTTACATATGTAAGTATCTGTTAAATATATGATGAAAATAAATATAATATATAATAACATATAAAATAATTTAAATATATATAATATAGTTAAAAAGGAAACATAAGTTGGACAAGGCGTTCCTATTCTTATATAGAAAAATAGAACAGACCTCTGCATTTTCTTCAAAAAAATACATAAATTGGGCTGCCGATGTTTTAGGAAAAATAAAAACCTCGGACGGGAGGTCCATAGGCCGGTAGATACATGACGGCCCTAAAAAAATACAAACCGACATGTCGTGGGCTGCGCATGTTAAAAAAGAAAGCCTACACGGGACAGCCCAAAACCCAGCTGATACTTGCTGCCCCAGTGATAATAAATGATACCTGCCAGCTCCCCGACTTCGTTGTGAATTTATCTCCTATAGTAACTAATTGAAGCACCTAAAAAATGTAACTATGTTGACAAACCCGTGGGCCCCAACGTTAGTATAGCATTAGGAGGAAGTATTTTTTCACTTGCTTGCGTACGGCCATAGACCTGGTGGGTCCCGACTGTCCGCCTCTCCATGTACAGTCCTCTCCAGATTCCTCTTGTTTGTTCAGCATGTTCACAACAGCAGACAGCGGCGCCGCGGCGAGCGCACAAAGGCGCAGGAGGAGATCGGACCACCTGAGGCAGTGCCCTATTTCTAACGAAAGTACCAAACTAGCCCAGTGGCCAAGTGACACTACCCGACAGGCGACAGCTCTTCCGCCCGGGTTCGATTCCACCTGATGTAGGGAAAATATCTCCAATTTTTTGCCTCTGCCATTATTGACATGTGGGTCCCCATTGTCATCTACGCACACCATGTCCAACACTTGCCAAAACTTCGTCCCTCGTTTTCTCCGTTTTTCGCACACTCGACATTGTGTGGGCATTTTGAAAATAGCATACCTTTTTTACTGTGCACCATATGAAGATGTGCTATGCATGAATGTTGACCAGCATGATGTTAACTGGCTGGTAGTTCCATTTTCGACCATGAATAAAACTTCCAACATGATGTTAACCCTATTTGAAAAGGCCATGTTAATATAAATGCTCTGCCTCTGAAAGTTGCAGTTTCTTATCTCAAACTGAACTTGCAGTTTCTTATCTGAAACTGGAACTTGCAGTTTCTTCTCTGAGAATCACATTGTCCGCACTTTTATACTCCTATGAAACTACATTTTTTTAAGTGATAAAAATAGATCTCTAGAATTCATAAAATACTTCATATGCTCAATACTGCAAATTTGAAATTCAAAAGACATTCATATCTGAAAGTACTCTCAAAATACACAACACAAAACACAATTCACAACCTGCAAATACTGACAACCCTAAGCTCCTCCTGATAATTCATCACAACCTGCCCGACTATTGGGCTGGGGGGAGTCCCCTCCTATTCCTCGACGACAGACAGCCGCCCCATGAGACGATGTGAACGGCGAGGGAGAGGATGGCGGGGAAGCGTCGTTGGGCCAACTGCTTTTCTCCTCTTGCAGTTGGGTTCGGTCGACGAAGACTCCATCGGCTCGCTCTGGCACGACACCCTCACAAACGGCACCCTATATATGCTCGATCCTTCAATCTCTGGTGGATGCTCCATCTGGGATCGATACTCCCACCACCGCTCCCTCATGATCGGACTCGGTGAATCTGTTTGCTCCATGGCCCAGAGGAGCAGCTCTATGTACTCCCGCGCGACTCCCTTCGGGAGTATCGCCGCCTTTTCACTCTGTTGTAGATATTTGGCCATGGATGTTGCCGTCGCCGCTAGTTGGTCCTTGTTGTCAAACCAAGACTGTATCTCCAACATCCTAGCTAGCTTCACAGGGTCGCCATCTGTGATCCTCACGTATCGGTTGTACTCCTCCATCGATCTACTTCTCCATAGCACCTTCACTCGCCAGCGGTGGTTTTTGAATGGAAGAGGAGAGGAGCAGCGCTGGTTTTGGATTGAATGGGAGAGGAGCGACGCTGGTTTTGGATTGGAACAGGAGAGGAGGGGCGGTGGTTTTGAAATGGAAGAGGAGAGGAGCGGCGCTGGTCTTGGAAGTATTTTTTTGTTTTGCGTATTTTGGGTCAAAGTTTGACCATGTACTGTATTTGACAAGCAAAATGTGAATGCATGTCACCAAAAATTGTATCGTTTGGTTCGTATCTGAATGTACTTTCAAATTATATTATTTTTGCAACGTATAACATATATTTTATTTGTGAAAATCATGGTCAATTATGACCCAGAATAAAAGGGAGACTAGTTAATGTGGGGTCACTTTCTTAATTGAAGGGTAAATTGATTTTGATTTTGACCCAGTCACAGCGCGCCGCCCCTCTCGTCCAGTCCTAAATCGCTGCCGCACGCTCCTCTCCCTCTTCTCCATTGCAAAACCACCTCCTCTCCTCTCCATCCTCTCCATTCCAAAACCACCGCCTCGCCTCTCCCTCTTCTCCATTGCAAAACCACCTCCTCTCTCCTCGGACGAGGATCCCCTGACGTAGCCCATCCCGCCATTGAGACACTAACACATGGGTCCCACCAAGCGCAGGGCCCACCTGTCAGCGACCGAAAGGCACGGAAACCTCTCCTCTCCATCATCTCCATTCCAAAACCACCGTCTCGCCTCTCCCTCTTCTCCATTGCAAAACCACCCCCTCTCCTCTCCATCATCTCCATTCCAAAACCACCGTCTCGCCTCTCCCTCTTCTCTATTGCAAGACCACCGTCTCTCCTCCCATCTTCCAAAGCTAGCACCGGACCACTCAGAAGGACATCTATGGAGAGGATGCAGCAGCAAATCAGGCAGATCGCCGGCGGCGACCAGGCAAAGTTAGCCAGGTTGAAGGAGATCCTTACTTGGTTTGACAATGAGTGGGAGATTTCGAGGACGGTGAGGCCCATGTGGCAATGTATGCGAAAGAGCGAGATGGCGGCGATGTACTCCTCGGCGGCAGTCACGCCGCAGTCCTTCAAGTTCATCGAGTATCTCCTTTGGGCGATGGAGCAGACAGATTTTCCTGAGGCGAAAGTCAGGCGGAGGTGGTGGGCATACAGGTCGAAGGTCGAGCACCAGAGGATAACGAATCGATCGAGTACGGTGTGCCGTTCGTGAGGGTGCAGAGCCAGCCGGAGCCACATGAGTATTCGTTCTACCACCGCAAGACGAGGCCGGATGGCGCGACATCACTTCCCCGCCATTCTCCACGGTTACCTCGACGATCGCCTCGTTTCAACGGCGTCGGTAGGGTTTAAGGTAAGCTTCGCACTAACCTAATCTTCCATCTGCTCATGCTTACAATCAGTGTGACAGCTAATAAAAATCATGCTTACAATCAGTCTCCGAGTACTACGCCAATCACCCTAAAATAGCTCTGGACCTTTGGGTCAAAGTTGTGACACTGTGTACAAATAAAGAAAAATAGATTGGTGCTTCTTTCAGAAAAGAGTACTCCCTAGAAAACTGCCAATATAAGCTACTAGTATTTTTTTTGAAGTCTAAGCTACTAGTATTTGGTTAGAGGATTTGCTGCCGAGTAAGGTCCGTCCACAGTGAGTGCCACACATGCCACTGGTGGTGGTGGTTGCCAATGCTTAGATGGAGCAGGGTTGGTGTCGGTAATTTTTACTTGGCACCTCGCACTCTGCATATATGCCGGTTCCATCCGTACATCTGTGCAGTTCCACCAAAATGCAGCTGAATAACCCTGTTTGCACAGATAATGAAAAAGCATGATTAAATTATAGTGGCACTAGTTGATGAAACATACAGTAATAAATAGAAGAAAATATTACGATAGTATCATGTATGCCATGCTGCGAGGGCGAGATGGGCCCTGCGAGGCCTCATACGGTACGCCTCATACTGGAAATCGAGTAATCGACCCAAGTCTCCCCGATACACCTTCTGCCAGTGATGAACATCAGTGTACAACGGTAGTACAAGGAGGGGCCTTGAGACATTCCAATCTCTATTTTTGTGTAGATCAACTAAAATTAAGCACCCCAGTTTACAAAAATGCCTAAACATTAACAATGAGACTAGTTGATGAAACATATACTAACAAAGAGAAGCACTTTCTTTATCTACATTGGAAATGAAATGATAGAGAGGACACTCGCTCTATTTTAACTGTATTATTACTTCATTTTACTAGTGGCACTAGGGTCGAGCAGGTGGCAAACGAGGTGTACCGTGCGTCGCAAGGATGGAGGCCGGGGGTGCTTAGACTGGGATGCTGAAGCTGGCTCTATCTTCCCCCCTAATGTTTCTGTGGTAGCATTTGGGTTGTAATCCAAACTTGGTTGAGCTGGTGCTGCGTCCCCCTACCTGCCTAGCTTATGTGGCGAACTTGTCTCCTGCTAGTACTCAGTCCGGTCTAGTAGTAGTTGCACAACTGCCCGTTTACACTGAGATGTTGTCGGATAATGGTTCTCTATGGTAGGGTTTCTTTAATG
Organism: Aegilops tauschii subsp. strangulata; assembly: GCF_002575655.3. NCBI lineage: Eukaryota > Viridiplantae > Streptophyta > Magnoliopsida > Poales > Poaceae > Aegilops > Aegilops tauschii. Next base: position 148,758,983 of record NC_053035.3, on the reverse strand, counting down.
AAATCCGAGGAAACCCCCTCTTTCGATATATAAAAAAATATGTGGCACTAGCGGTGCCAAAACATTGCCTCAAATTAATAGTGCCACTAGATTAAGGTGCAAAATAATAACATTACTGCTTTATCATGGCAGTGCCAAAACAGTACCACAAGAACAGACTCAACATGCATGATCTTTGGCAAACGGTCAGACCAAAAATCAACATACCTCGTGATGGGAACCATATCTGCAGTCAACACCATCATAGAAGGGACGACACCAGTCACGAACATGGATGATTCAATTCATGGGACCTGCTGGTGCAGTTCACCTAAAATGAAGCAATGTCCCATGAGCTAGCAGCTTCTTCTTCATTTTTTTTAAGAAAAGGGCTTCAGCCCCGGTTCCATTTCCATCAGAAAACGAAACCCACAGAGCTTCATCTTCATTAGTTGCAATAAAATTGAGCAACATCAAGGTTGGTTGTGAAGCTCCTGGAATGTTCAACTATAATTTGGATATCATTTGTGCAGTTCAACTAAGATCAAGCGTGAAATGTATGTCTCTGTTTGCACAAAAAAGGTGGAAAGGAGGGTGACAAACAAGTGATGAAACATACATCAAATGAAAAGAAGCATGTTCCTTATCTGAATGGCAATCCTACAAGGACAGCAGCAATTTCTAAAGCAGCAGCATTGATAGATATTAGTGTGGGCATTAGGATTAACTATGACAACCGTTAAATACGACATTACTTTAATGGTGCCATTGCTTCATTTTACCAGCAACATTACATTAACAGCTGCTACAGAGTCGGTATTTGGGCACGGGAGAGTAGGCGGACCAGGACAGTTGCATTTGTAATGAAAATAAGCAACTTATCTTAATGGAAAATTTAGCAGGACATGAAAAAAAGTGCCATTGATTCATATTACTGGAGGCATTACATTGAAAACAACATTGGTTTAACGTGTCCTTACTTTTAACAGTGCGACTGCTACATTTTACTAGTGGCATTACATAAGAGTGGCTCGGGGCAACAAACATCAGAACAGGATATCTTTCCTTTTTCAACCAATAGGTCGGGTTTATATTGAGTTTGTACTGCGTTTCCCTTTATTTTCCTATTAGACCAAGAGACCAGTTGGATAGCCAGTCTCTGCTACTTTTTGCCCCCATTATTTCCTCTTTCGACCAAGTCCTAGATCCAGGTAACAGATCTTCCCCCACCCCACCCCCTTTCTTCCTTGTTTGAACCAAGTAGTACTAGATTCGAGTGCATGAACTACTTTTACCTCTTAACAGTCAAAATTTAGGTGGCTTTCGAACAGCCGATCGATCCTATCTACGAGGGGGCCTGGGAAATAGTAAAAGATACAAATGCAGTGACGTCAGGAGCTCGGGAAGTAGAGCAAGGTCGGTTTCGAAGGAAGTTATACCTGAGGGTCGCCGGGATGTCGATAGGTGGGCGGCGGGAGGCCGGATCTGCCCACACTACGACAACGAGGAAGAAGGGGTCGGAGGCCTCCCTAGCCAGCAGTGCTTGGGAGAGAACGGCAAGGCACGCTGATCGGGACACGCCAGCAGTGGGTAAGAGCCGTCGCCGAGGACAACCGCGTGAACGTTTCACCTTCTCACCTTCCCCGGCGGAGAGGATCTGGCCGGATCTGTGACCAGCGGTGAGCAGAGAGAGAGAGAGTGTGGCCATCGCTGTCGTGTTTACATCTGGAGAGGACGAGACAGTGTGAAGAGAGCAACACTAGCAAGCAAGCGCGGAGGCTCCTGCCTATATAGTGGAGTACTAGTTTTCTTTTGTCTACCGGAGCCGGCTTGACCTCGTCAATGACTGTCGAGAAGTCTTCATGCACGTGCCCCGGAGGCGCAGTTGTCGTCATTTTGATCCGAAACCCCGGATTATAACATATAACACGACAAAATGCCACATGACAAGAAACCATAACCTCACTGCCCAAAGGAGACAACATGTGTGTGCAAACGCAATATGACCCGCGTTCCATTCGGAGAGCAGCGTGCCAGACCGGCCGACCGTCTGGGGTGCCACATGAACAAGACGGGTGTGTTGTATACTCCGTACATGTGTACCGCTATTTTCTTGAGGCTTTGCTCCATGGCGCAATCCATGGATACAATATTAGTATACTGTACTATTTAAAAGTCGAGGGCAGGGCTTTTCCCGCGCGATAGGCGGGGCAGTTCCGCCTAGTCGGTTTGACAGAGACGCGAGAGGATGAGGGAGTAGGCTGCTGCAAACGTAGGGCTGTGTGATTTGACAGCGAGTTACTGCTGGACAGGTGGGGCCCCGTGATTTGACTTGCCATTTTATCATTTTAACTGCGGCGCTACGACCGGCGTGAGTCTCCCGATTCCTGACCACCTCCATGGTAGACAGGTGCCTCTCCCAATGCTCCACCATGTAGAGGCTGGCTCTTGCATGAGAGCCCACTCCTCCTCTTTTTCCTTGCCTCTTTCCTCCACATATGCAAATATGCCATGTAAGAAGGCTTATAGCCCACTATTGTACTTGCTCGTACAGGTGCTAAGCCTGCCACATAGGCATAAAGTCTGATGTGGCAAGTTAATTACTCCCTCCATCTAGGTGTGCAAGTCATCTTACAAAAACCAAATAATCCCAAAATACTTAGGCGCGGTGCATACATCGTTTCTTGTTTCTTGACATATCAAGCAATAAGAGATGTGGGGTGTGCATACTTTTAATGACTTGAGACTACCATTTCATTGGAAGAGGTCACTCCTTGGCAAATGCAGTAAATACTATGAAGAAAGAGATAGAGAGAAGTAAAAAAAAATACTCTTATAGCCAACCTTATAGCTAACCTTGTTGTATAAGTGATGACTATGTATGACATGCCAACATCAGATAGCCTAACGCACCGTGTTAGATCTCCAAGGGCGTGATCGCGCGAGCGAGGCGACGGTCGTGGTAGGCGCGACCATGATATGGGCTGCTGGCAGCCCTTGGATCTGAGATCGAACGGTCGCATTCTAAGTTATTGAAAATTTACAGAATAACCCTCCAGGATAGGATATTCACCCATAGGTCTAGAATCATGCCATGCAACCGTTCGATCTCAGATCCAAGGGCTCTCGGAAGCCCGTATCATGGGAGAATGGAAAGCTTCGTATCACCTGTAATTTTCCCGATGCTTGACATGACATCGAAAGCCATTTAATTGGGCGTCGAGTAGACATGACATCTAATTGGTCCCCCATAGTAATGTGCATGAATCCATTTATCAACCAGGCAAGCCACTACCCTGCCGTTCGCACGCCCCACTCAGCATTTTTACAAAAACCGCTGGCAGTTCTCGCTCGTACTCGTCCCCGGACGTCCTTTAACATTACGACAGTTCGCTCCTAGTCGTCCCGTCCTTTCACATTACGGCAGTTCCACTAATCCTAACCCTCCTCCCAAATCCATGGCGTCCCAAATCTCCATGATCAGCGGTGAGTACAAGGTTAGAACCATCACCGGCGATGAGTTCGACGTTATCTACACCCGTTCTTCCGCAATGGTGAAAGGATGCCTTGCTCGCTTCAGACGCATGTTCGAAAACTCAAATGATGAGTGGGTCGCTGTGGGCTAGATGTTGAGTACACCACAGTCCTGGGAAGCGAGAAGAATCTAAAGGAGGCAGAGAAGAAGAAGCCCGCCGTGATCCAGGTTTGTGTTCATGACTTATGCTTGGGCTACCACATATGCCATGCCGACGTTGAGTGCGAGGAATTTAAGAAGTTCCTCAAGGGCGGCCGAGTCAAATTCGTTACTGTAGACTTCAGGAACGACAAGGAAATCCTGGGTCGGATAGGCCTCATTGTAGGCAACCCCTTCGACCTCCAGAAGAAAGGGCTGGTGCCCTCCCATGATCATCCTTCAATGCTGACCCTGGTAGGAGCCATGGTTCATCCTTCGTACAGTACACTGAAGAAACCTCCGTTCTAGTTTCATCATGCATGGGAGTGGAATGTACTAGATATAGACCACATCCACTACGCTGCAATGGATGGCTACCTTTGTTTCAACATCTACAAGGGTTGGATGAAGAGCAAGAGCCAAGTGTGCGGCTCAAGCAAAGAAGTATCGCCCAAGAGGAAGAGGGACAAGGACGAAGTCGAGCACGTGGACGTGGAGTCCAAGTAAGGTGGCAGTGTCGTTGCTCATGGTGGTTCTAATGCAGTGTCTACCGGATTAGTTGCTTAGTTTAATTTCAGGTGTGCTTAGTTTTATTTGAGGGGTGTGTTGTGCTGAGCCCCCAGCAGAACTATGTTATGTTCCTTCTCGTTACTTTAACTCTTCAGTACGTACATACTAGTATTTCTTATAGTTCATCTTTTAGTTGGTATAGTACTACCACTCGTTTCTTCACATTATATACATACAATATATATGGCCAACATCATATAGCCAGCAGTTTAGTTGTCAAAGAATTTTAGGGTGCTTAGTTTTATTTGAGGGGTGTGTTGTGCTGCACACCATTATTGTGACTCAAATCTCTTTGGCCATTTTATAATGACATAAATACCGATGGACCAACATGCGAGCTCTCCCTCTATCTCACTACAGTAAAATAAAGTGTGGGGCCTACTTGATCCCAACAACGTTCTTATTTTCCTGTAAAATTATTCGCTTGGCTAGTCCTGACAAGCGGGGCCACACTTATCATTGTGGGAATCGGCTTATTTTTTCATATAACATGGTCAACGGGTTTGACGTGAAAATAACAATGTCTAATGGCATTTTTGAGCAAACATCTAACTTAACGATGGCATTTTTGAGATATCTAATTGCAATTTTGAGCAGGCATCTCACGGATCGATGGCATTTTTGAGTAGTTGTAACTTCTAATGGCAAAACTGAGTAGTGATACACAACTAGTGGCATAAATGATAAGAACCCAAGAATTAAATAGGTATGCTAATTTCTTTAATATAATTTAGCACCCCATTTAAGCATGTACTAGCTTTTTTAGTAGTACTATATGCACAATTTGGCGACGAGCGCTCTCTATATGTACCACCTTTTTTCTTTAATTTCATCTTGTTAGTTTTGCTCCATGGCGCAATCCATCGATACTACTACTGTACAAAAGTATACATTTTTTAAAAGGCTAGAGGGCGGGCAGTCTAGCTTGGTCGGTTTGAAGAGAGGCGAGGGCCTTTGTGATTTGATGGCTCATTACTGCTAGAAGGTGGGGCCTTATGATTTGACTGCTTGTATAAATGTGCCGACGACCTGAGGAGGAGCAAAGAACCGTGCGGTATACTCAAGTTTTCCACTGGAGTAGTAAGATGGAGGAGCACGAAACATGGCAGCCTAGTGCCATATGGCGATAAAAAATGATCTAATTTGCTAGTCATCTCGTTGTTAGCATTGTTCTATTCATGCCTCGCAGAGAACGTGACACGTGCGGCGAAACACCCGAATCAAAAGAAGAAACACAAGAGCAAAAGAAGTAGGTAGATTATCACCCCAGAAAAAGAAGGAAGACGCACACACAAGTCTAGGGCGCTGCTCTCTACTACATGAAGGGTTGCTGGCCGTGGAGTCGTAACTGCTTTTTCATCGCCTCCACGACCTCCATCTCCTTGCGCGTCTCCTCCACCATCTTCTTCATTCTGTCCATGACGCGGGATTTCTCGACGCAAGCCTTCATCATCTATTCCATGGCCTCATTACGTACCTTGACAGTAGCCGGGTGCTCAATGCGGAGCTTCGCCAACTCCTCCTTCTATTAAATGATGAGGGCCTGCAGCATCTTCATCGAGAAACTACTATTCTCATGCAGCTTCTTCTAGCCGGCGTTCTCCTCCTTCAGCAGGTCGAGCTCGTGGCAGAGCTTCGCCTTGTCCTCCTGAAGTTGTAGGATTTCGCCGGCCGCCTTCTTCTCCGAGGCAATGCTCTTCTTCAGCAGCATCACCAAGCCGACGGTCAACTCCCCCTGCTCATTGAGCTCAGCGGGCATGTCGTCGAGGATCTCCTTCAGCAACTCCACCAAGCCGTGGATGAACTCCTTCTGCTTATTGAGGTGCTTATTGAGCTGATCGGGCATGCCGTCGAGGGATAACGACTCCAGCGCCGCCAGCTCGGCATGTTCGCCTCTGCAGCTTGGGCGCTCCTGGGAGCCATCGCCTGCCCGTGAGAGATCTTTCGAGGTCTCTGCGTGGCGGCGAGCCCTTTTTTTTCCGCAGCCTTGGTTGCCGCTCCCTTGTTACGAGTAGTTCTCGACCTAGAGCTCTGCATACTGGCCATGGCAAGGACGAACGAAGAAGAAGGACTTATGAGGAGGAAGGTAGAGTAATTTTCGGTTAGGTAGTTCCCCTTTTTATAACCTAAGTACTAGCACTAGTACTAAAACTTGCATAGTGGAAACACACTCAGGTTTGGTACGTACTAGTAGGTGTGAGTAGGCTTGCACTTAATTGTAGCACTAGTACTTTGGAATGTGATGGGAACAAGGCAAAGATTAATTGATGGTTTTGGTTTCGAGGCCCGAAACGGCTCCCGATGAGTTTAGTGGAACATAAATTTCAAGTACTCCCTCCATCTAAGTTTACAAGGCTTGCACATGTATCTAGGTCGTCAATGTAACTTATATAAAATAAATTGTTTAACTAAAAAATATATCATTAAAAAAAGAATATTTGAAGTTTGTAATGATATATTTTTCGTAACGTATGCCTCTTATTAAGTTGGTCAAATTAATGACCTAGGTACACGTGCAAGACATGTAAACTGAGATAGAGGGTGTACTACACTGCTCAAATGCAGTCGCACAAGTCAGTGATGTAACTGGTCGTACATGTCAGACCAAGCCGATACGTGTCCCTTCGGTGCGATGCGGGTCCGACCGACAGTCTGTTGGTGCGACCGACTGTAAAGTATTACGCGATGGAGACTTCTGGTTGTGGCTTCGGTTGATTGTCACGACCAAGCATTCTAAAACTAGTGATAAATCACTTACCATCTTTTTCCAAACGACCAAGTCTTTTCACAGGAATACAATACATATAGATGGAGTGATTGTCAAGGTTGCAAACCGACATGGCGTTGCAAGTTCACTGTAGCAGCAACCGACTAGGTCAGTGCATTGCTGGCGGGGAAGGAGGGCAGCTCACCTCACCTACGATGCATGCCCAGCAGCGCCGCCGCAACTGGTCCCGGGATTTGGCTTCTCCTACCGCCCATTTGAACAGTTGCACTGGCTGCTCATGCCATTGCATAGGCATGCACGTTCTTTCCTCCGCAGTCGACTCCATGAATATGATCTCTGCCATTAGCCCTAGCTCGAAATCAACGCGACGCTGCCAGATGCTGACATCCCTCAGCATCTCTCCCCTGAGATCGACATGCGCCTCCGCCTTGTGCTGCGCCAGGTGCAACTCCTTGGAACTTCTCTACAATTGATGCGACGCTTCCTCGATCCGATTTGCCCTTCCTGCCCACCACCTGAAACGCAGCCCTGGCATGTCCTCCGGCGGCACCGATCAGTGATTCCAGAGCAATGGATCCCCTCTAAAACACATGTGGGTTTCGCTCAAAGGCGGCAGTGCTGCGGGCCACAGCGAGAGGGCAGCCCGCGGGATCCTTTGATCTAAGGGATCCTCCATGGCGGGATCCGGTGGGCGAGGCGGGGAGGTGAGCCTAGGCGCCGGGAGAGCCCTACGAGGCTAAGATAAAGATAGTACTACTCCACTCCGTCCATATTTAAATACAAAGGCCACCAATAGTAGCCCTGGCAAAAATTGATCATGCTGCCTGCGTCCTGGTTTATTGGCCCCCTTTTTTGTGCCACTTTTTATGACATGCATAAATATTATTTTACTTACAAATATGGTAAAAAATTGGCACAAAATACGAAGGAGACCAATGGAAGTACTAGCAACCCATGATTTAACTACTCGCATGCGCGCAGTGGAGTAGTAATGTCTTTCTTCCGCCCTCACGTCCACTCAATTTGCATGTGCTGTATTAATTGACCATCAATGAAGTGAAGGACTTTACATGCGTCAAATTATCACATGGGGTGGATTTTCGTACAAAAATGCGCCCCCCATGTACCCGCGTGTGCGTGCGAGGGAATGAGTGCATGCGTGGCGTGCGTGCACATCTTCGCTTCGTGCATGTACTGCCAGTGTGGCTCAGAGAGGACGAGTACATTCTTCTGGAACAAGCAGCACGTCACTGTGATCAATCCACACAAGGAGGTCGCAACAACAACTCCACATGTGCCACATGGCTTCATGAACTATAAGAGAGACACTGTGTAGCGTGCCATTGGAATCCTAATTTACGTGTTTGCACATACTCGAAGTACTAGTAAGGTACACGTGCATTGCACGCATCAGATTTGGCAACCAAATTATGAAAAAATACCACACTATAGCATGTAAGCTCTGAGTCATATATGCCTGATGTAGACCTTCGTTTAATTCTTATAGTTCATCTCATTCAAAATAAATTAATTTTTATAAAAAGCTAGGGCCTCTTTGATTTGTAGGATTTCCAAAACGCGGGAATGGGAAAAACATGGGATTAGAGTGGAGTGTCATCTTGAATCCTATAGGATTGTACGAGTGTTTGATTGTGGATAGAAAAACGCAGGATTCTTTCAAAGAGGTTTGAGTGGATGGGATGTTTCCTATGAAATCTAGTGCAAATGAATCCTATGAAAAAATTCCTATGGTTTACAATCCTACGAATCAAACAACCAAGATAGGAAAAAATCCTAAGGATTAGAATCCTCCAAAATTCCTTTGAGAATCCTTTGAATCAAAGAAGCCCTTATTCTATTTTATGATTCGTGGAATTGTGCGTTGTAAAGCATAAAGTAAAACCAAATAATGGCAATTCAACTAGAAAAAAAGTTTGGGCAGTTATGATACAGAAGATTCTAGAACAAAGGAGAAGCACTTGTGTTTTGAGGTTTGTGCATTATGCTTAAGTTCAACCATGGAGTCTGCTAGATTGTACATGTGGCAAAATCCGATGGGGGGCTAGTAGATGGTGCGAGGGGCCAAGTGGAGGGAGACTATGAAGGAGTGCACAAGTGCGAGATCGATATTTAAAGAGAGGGGGCGAGAACGTGCGTCGTTGCGCGCAGTGGTGGAGCCATGAAAAATAAATGAGCTAGGGGGCCAAGCATTGCTAATCCTTTACAAGGAGGGCCAATTCATCAACTTAAACCATTTTACCAGCAATTGTTTAATGATCACATTCATATTAGCCTCGATATATAGTGATGTTAGGGGGGGCAGGGCCCTTGCTGCCCCTGTCTTCGCCACTATGCGCGCGTCTGAGAGATGAAGCGGAAGGCATGGATGATGAGAGGGGGACGTTGGATATATAATTAATGTGTGTGTATTAGCTATGTAATCCTATATAGAGAGGTATAGATTGATCGATGTGGACGTGGGAAAGAGGGTGAGACCTCACTAGATATATAGATTGATCGGTTTGTGTGGGAAACTGTGAAAGACCTAGCTATATATACACACACATAGAGGAACACCGATCGTTGCGCATGCACGTGAGAGATAAAGAACGCCCGATATGATGGAGAGGGGGAGGTGTGTGTGTGTGTGCATGCATGGGAGACCGACCGGAAGAAAAAGATTGCATGTGTGCGATGGATAATGCCGACTGGTACTGTGTGTGCATGCATGCACGGGAGAAAGTTAGTGGTACAATTATAAAAGAGAAGACGACTGTGTGGGTGTAAAAGATTAGGTGAGGTCATAATCAATGTAAAGTTGAATTCAAATATTTGAATAAGAGATCCTGATGTTTGAAATCCATGCATGCATGAATATAACTGAGATATGTGCGGTGTGGTTTGGAAACGAGCATGTTGTACTGTATACACATTGAACAAGGTCAGACTGATTTGAATTTGAGATATCGATGGCACACATCGTTTGGCCACATTGCATCCGTGCATGGACACACTATTCTAATTGGAGATGATGGGTGGCTTTCGCATCACATATCTATATCTATACCCCTATATATATATTTTATATTTTTTATATAGTGTGCGGATAACTTTAACTTTGAAAGATGGTCGTTGGATGAGGCCAATCCGATGGTGCAGAGATGGCAAATTTGAGCACTACTGGCCATTGGATATCATCTAGATTCCACCAGATTTTGCCACGTGTACAATCTAGAAGACTCCATGGTTGAACTTAAGCATAATGCACACACCTCAAAACACAAGCACTTCTTCTTTGTTCTAGAATCTTCCGTGTCAGAATTGCCCAAATGTTTTTCTACATGATTTGCCATTATTTGTTTTTACTTTATGCCTTACAACGCACAATTCCATGAATCTTAAAATAGATTAGATTTCTTATAAAAACTAGATGATTTTGAATGAAATGAACTATAAGAATTAAACGAACATCTACATCATGCATATATGACTCAAAGCTTACATGCTATAATGTGGTATTTATTCATAATTTGGTTGCCAAATCTCATGCGTGTAATGCACGTGTACCTTACTAGTCTAAATGGTGTTTATGTGTGTGTTGTGCTTGTTAAACACATTGTACGTAGTATATCATACATGGTTTAGATTCCGAACATCTAGTTAGAGCATACATGTACTATGATTTGAATTCAACATAAAATGGATACATATATTTGAATTTGAGATCGTATGTACATGTAGTTCGTATTTATATGGGAATTTACTTCTCCTATATTCATGTCTTGTGTTGTGAAGATAATATTTAGATGGTTGTATAACTAACCCGAGTACAATCCCATTCAAATAGGGAAAATGTACTCAAATTTAGTCCATATGCTAGACAGCATAGATTGTTTTTTTATTGTTGAGGGAAGTGCAAATTGTTTTGGTACTGTACACGTTATGTTTGTTGTCCCTATTTTTTAGTTTTTTTGTTGTATTTGAATGCATTTCTAGTAATATAGTAAAACGAGACATGGCTCTCTCTGGTGATGAGGTGCAAATTGTCTTTTTTTGGGTACACGTTAAGCTTGTTCTCCCGAAATTTCAAGCCGCGCCTTGTTATGCTGAAATTTGAAGCTAGTGCCTCTGTCTATCGTGCTGCAAAACTCCCGCCTCTTCAACCCGTGCCTTGTTTTCCCAAAATATTTAAGATATATCCTTGTCTCGTTGTGCTCCGACAACTCCCTCCATCTCAACCCGCGCCTTGCTATTCCAAAATTACAACACGCGCGAAAACTCCTACCTCCTATGAAATCCCGACACGCGAAATGCCCGTGATACCCCTGAACCGAAAGAACCGCCTAGTTCAAATCGGTGGGGGTACTTTCATAACTTAACCCCATATTTCAGACAAGCGCTTCCCAAAGACATGGTTCCCCACTCCCATCCCATCCACCCACCCATTCATACACAGAGGCCCCGAAAACCCGCGAAGCCCCACACCCTCCTCCGTCCACCACCCAGCCGGAGCCTCTTCCCCGACGATGTCGTCCACATCAACACCTCGACGTCCCTCATCCACCATACCGGATGAGGATCCGTCGTCGATCTCGTCGTCCCGCCGGTTCAGCCACCCCGTCCTCCACCTCCAAGGAGCTGCCCCGACATTCCCCTCGTCTTTTGCGCCACCTCCATTCCCACACCGCCGTCTTCACCTACACCACCGGAATAGCATCATCATCACCGTTTCCTTGGATGAAGCTGAGGCCTAATCGGTGCCACCAAAGAGGTTGTACACTAATCACCGCATTTTCTTCTTGATTCGATCTCACGGTGCTGCCGACGCTCGGTCCCGAGTTGACACGGTGCGGCTCCATCCACGGCGGCATCGCCGGCCACTTCCTCCACGACGTCGCTCCCTCGGCGGTGACGTCCACATTAGTAGGAGCTGCTGCTACTTTAGCTCTCGCTCGCGCTGCTGCTATGCTCTTGCTCTCAGTCCCCTGCTTGGTCTGCTCTTTCTCTTGCTCGCGCTGCTGCTCTCGCTCTTGCTCTTGTTTGCGATGCTGCTCCGATTTAGCTACACTTCAGTCGACTGAATCGACTTTCGGGTCAATTGATTTTCAGGGGGTGGGGGGCTCGCTGGAGTTAAGGAAGAACCAGCCGTAGCGGGGAGGGGGGCTCGCCGGAGAGGTACCCCGGTATCTATCTTATGGTTCAGGGTGGGGGCGGTGGTGGGACGGTGGCGTGGGGATCACTGGAGAAAAAGCTCGGCACGGGGGGCCTAGAGGGATGGCCGGGGCGGCGGCGGACCGGCAGTGGGGAGTGGTTTTGGGGCGGGCGAGGCGGCGCACCGCCGGCCGCGAGCGGCGGGGGGGGGGGGGGGGCTGATGGTGGCTGGCGGCTCAGGGTAGCCTCACTTGATGCTGCTACACGACCAACTGCCCCGGCTCTCGCACGCGCTGCTGCTGCTGCTACTGCTTTTCTGCTACTAGTGCGTTCAGTTTCGACAGTAAAATTCAGCTTCAACAGAGAAATTAAGTTTCGACAGTTAAGTTCAGTTTCGACAGTTAAGTTCAGAGATGAGCGGCTGATGTATTTTACATCTAGCACTTTGTGTTTATGTATTTTACGTCATCTATTGGAGATGCTATTAGAATTCCACTCAGGTTAACGTTGTCTCTCTTGTCCTGCTTCAGCCTCGGCGTTGTACAACTCACCGGAGCTGCTCCAACGACGAAACCCTCCATCACAGCGGAGCAGTACCCCGGGCTCCATCTCCAGATGCCTAAGATCTTCTTCCCCTCCTCTAACAACCAAGTCAGCCGGAGTATCCTCACCGACCAACCCAATCACGCTGAGATCGACATGGCTTCGCCAAAGAGGTTGTACACTTGTGGTTTGACTTAATTTCACCATGCTTCTTTGCATCCCGTGATCTTCCAATTCTTGTGAATCAAACACCCAGATTGGCAGAAATCCTGTGTTTTTAAATTCTCTGTTTTGCATGTGCATTCCTATCCTATTCCTGTCTATTTCCTATCCCTGCATTATTAGAATCCTCAAATTCAAACAAGCCCTTACACAATTACTTATGTTACAGATATGTGTCAAAGAAAACCTTGTGTGGTTTGTCCTGCTCCTGCTGCGCTATGTTCCACCCCAGCTCAGTTGCTCCAACGACGGAAGGGTTCACCCCAGCAGGGATCCGCTCTCCAGACTGTCTTTTGCCGCCTCAGATCTTCTTCCCCGCCGCCGGCAGCCACGACAACTTCATTACCATCATCAACTGAGCAGATGACCTTGAGGACTACACGGGTCCGCAAGAGAGGTCGCACTCTTCCGTGTCTGCTTATGTTACGCATCGCTTAATATGATGACATGCTACTTTATCGTCGTGTTCACCTATTAGACTCCGAGTCAGGTCCAAACTAATGTTGAAACTTGAGTTTTTAAATGGTTGTGGGGTACATATTGGGGCAACAATCAGTACTATCTGGTTAATCTCGGGTGTCTACTATGAGTTTCATGTCGGGTGCAAACAAACATTAAAGGAGCCATTATCTGTATTTTTAACTAAAGCTATTATCTGCCTGCCATTATTGGTTTTGGGTCTATCCACAGTTTGCTACCATCACTCTGGATTTGTGCATGCACTCCTTACATAATATCACTTTGTTTTATTCCTATGCATGTCAGTTATTGTACACAATGGAACTGAACATGTAGAGCAAAAGAGACGAGCCTTGCGTGGCAATAAAATTTCATGCAGACATCGCTCCATAGTGGGCGCAAAGGCAGCCCCCCTCCACCCATTTTGGATCATAATCAAGACGAAGATAACTGTTCTGAGGGGGATTCAGAAGGAGAAGACCACTCCTATTTACCCCCTGAGGTCTTCGCTCTAACTTGGCATGCTGATGTTGGTAATATCATGCTTATGGTGCCTTGCATTGCTTACAGTATACATCAAATATGGCATCTGCTTAGTTTAGACTTGCTTTGTGTCAATGCCATCTATTTAGTTTCTTTATCGTATATGTGAATCATGCAATGCCATCTTGTTTAGCCAGGCATCATATATGTGAATTTTGCAATGCCACCCTGGTTAGCCAGTCATCTTATATGTGAATTATATCATGCCATAATTTTTTATTACGCGTTAAATTTGTCAACAATTTTAGTACATTCAATTACTCTTCCTGTGCATCAGCCATTCGGCACGGTCATGGAAAAATCTGAAGTGGAAACAAGGTCTTCAGAGCAGACAATGCTATCTGACAAAGCGCATGTCTTGCTGGTTACGGATAGCTCCTCAGAGGAGGATTCAGAGACAGATGACCAGTCCTATTTCGCCCCCTAGGTGCATGCTCTAACTTGGCAGGGTTATGTTGCTCATATCATGTGTATGGTATCTTGCATTGCTATGTCATTTGCTTAGTTTAGACATGCTTTGTGTGAATGCCACCTGTTTAGTGTCTAATTACCATATATTTGAATTATGCGATGCCATCTTGTTGCAAGACATTATATATGTGAATTATGCAATGCTAGCTTGTTGCAAGGCATTATATATGTGAATTATGCAATGCCATGCTGTTTATCCAAGCGTCATATATTTGAATTATATCATGCTGTCCTTTTTTTGTATTTCTCATTGCATTTGTCGACAATGTTTGTATATCCAACTGCTCTTCCTGTGCATCAGCCATTTGAATTGGCGATGGAGAAATCTGGAGTGAAAACAAGGTCTTCAGAGCAGACAATGCTACCTGCTGAAGCAGATATCTTGTTGGTTACAGATAGCTCTTCAGAGGAGGATTCAGAGGCAGATGACCAGTCCTATTATCCCCCTGAGGTGTATGCTCAAACTTGGCAGGGTTATATTACTCATATCATGCATATGTTGTATTGCAATGCTTAGTTTTTACATCATATACACAATATTGAATGCCATCTCCTTAGTTGACACATCATATATGTGATTGCCCTCTGCTCACTTGCTTAGTATATAAATCATATATTTGAATTATATCATGCCAAGATGTTTACATAGACATCATGTATCTGAATTACGGCATGCCAACCCATTTTCTAAAGACATAATATAGTTATATCATCTCATCCTGTTTACATAGTCATCATATTTTGAATTATGTCATTCTATCCGTGAATTATATCATGCCATCATGTTTCCATCGACGACATGTTTGTGAGTTATGGCATGCCAACCACTTCAATAGACACATCGTATAGTTATATCATGTCATCCTGTTTACATAGTCATCATATTTTTAAGTATGTCATTCTATCCTGTTTAGTTAGCCATCATACATGTGAAATTGTGTCATGCTATCCTGTTTAATTATCCATCATATATGTGAAATTATGTCCTGCTATTCTGTTTGGTTAGACAACATAAATGTGAATTATTCCATGCCCTGTTTTCTTCCCTACTATCCATTGCACCTGTCTCTTACAATGTCTGTACATTCAATTACTCTTCTTGTTTATCAGCCATTTCAATTGGAGGGGGTGTTGGCAGTATCTGTGGGAGTAAAAGCACGGTCTTCAGAAAAGATCGTGGTACCTGTTGATGCAGATAGAACCACGGTTGTACTCGCCCAAGAACCAGCCCCACCACACATAACCCAGACTCACGCAGATTGTACCCCTACCCAGTTGGACAGAGAACGAGCTACACCCCTTCTAACCCCAACCCCAGCAGATAGTAACCCAGTTCCAGTTGACACAGCACCGTCTCCACCACAGAGCACCCAAACACCTGCAGTTAGTAAGGCAACTGCAGTGCCCAAAGCACGAGGACCACCACTCCGAACCCCATGTCAATGCTTAAAGCAGAAGAAAAATTGTTCTCAGGTCAGGTTCCGTAGCTATGGCTCATACTACTTTGCTCTTGCATCACTGTATTTACTCATACCAACTAATTTCAAATTTGAAGGATGCAACTGAAACTCCAATGGCGCAACAGGTATGTTTTAAACCTGTTTCTTTAACGTGTTTGCTGTTGTAACTTGCTCTATGTTGATTTCAGTTTCAATTGAATAAACAGTTATGTTCTCATGCCACGCACATTACAAGTGTAGTTATTGTTGTGTAGTTTCCCACACTTATATTCTGTCTATGCTGCTTTGTCTTAAATAGATATGATTTGAACTGTATCTATCTTGATTTGGCAACATAAACTAGAATGATATAGACCATACAGTGACCATACTACATAGATATATGTTTGTTTCATGCTGTTATCCTGTCCACCTTACTACTGAACTGGTTTACCAAAATGAGTTTCATATACTATATTGTAAACCTGTGATGTGTTTGTTTGTTTCTCTTTTACAACTCGAATAAAATATTGGAGAAGAGTACCCCGTTATGCATTTGTAAAGGAAGTAATGCAGATAAGGTTCAAGATAGTGAGACATCCCTGTTAGTCTCCAAGAAAGCTGATAAAAAAATATATTGAAGACACTGAGACAACCCCAAAGTCCTGTCTTGATGTAGTGTTCGAGTTACTGGCTACTACTGCTGGCACCAGCTCTTCGAACTCGTGCCTGAATCAGTTCGACTTCTTGAGTCTCAACGTCAAGTTGAAATACATCGATCAGATGTTATGCGATGGGAAGCCGAAGGACCGAGGAAGCCCCTGTAGAATTCAGATGCATACTTCCTGGTGCAACAGCAAGTGCTGGAGGATTTAAGCGCCAAACAAGAGAAAGTTAATAAGCTTGCTAAGCATCTTGCCAGCATTATGGGTACCCAGGATATTGGTTCTTGAGATCTTTTGAAGTGGTTTTGAGTTCTAGACTTGTTTTGCTACGGCGTTTATTTGCACTGGTCGCCAACTTTGACAACCAGTGTATATGATATGCTGCTTTGTTCCCTATATTTGCACTGGTGGCGAACTTTGATGCCTAGTGGATGTAATATGTGTAATAGTCGTGATAGCCTAGCGTAAGTTGCTTGCTTATTTATTTCCTTGTTGTCTTGTTTATTTGTTTGCTGGTAGTCAGTGCAGTTCTTTTTCCGCGGTTTGCTATTGTCCGCAATAACCTATTTTTAAAAACTAGGCCACAATAACCATGGGCAACATATTTACTGTAGTTACCATGGGCCTCCTACGGGCCGTAGAAACAATGGGCCTTCTACGGGCCGTAGCATTAATGGTCCTTCTACGTGCCGTATGATCGATAGGCCAAACATGGGCCAATAACAGACCGCATTATGGGCCGTAAACAGGCTAGATTTGGAATCGTCCATTCATGGGCCGACAATAATGGGCCGTTGTTAATCGGCTGTATTTGATGACGCTATGAAAATGGCCCAACGGATTAACGGGCTGCAAACGGGCCGATTGTAACCACGGGCTGAATTTGGCCCACAAGCAGAAAAGGCCAATAAGGGCCGTAAGTAACCGAATGCTGGAAATGAGCCCAAGAATAAATGGGCCCTGAGAAGGCCGAAAGATAACACGGGTTGGAAATGGCTCAATGGAATAATGAGCCGTTAATGGGTATAAAGGGTTACACTGTTCATTGCGGGCTAGATTCACCACGGGCCGTTAATGGGCCAAGAGTTACAAATGGCCTCGTATGGGCCGAAATACATCATGGGCCATACATGGGCCGGAAGTTACAACGGACTGAAATCATATTGGAGGGCCCAGATGAAGCTACTGGGCTTAATTCCGATAGGCCGTAACGGGTCGTGAGTTAGCGGGCCATAAATGGGCTATATACGAACAGGCCGTTAACGGGCTTTCCGTGGGCCGGCCCGTTACCTTTTGACCAAGTCAAACGGACCGGCCTTTTCACCAGAATGGGCCTCTGTTGGGCCGTGCCACGTGTCGACGTATCATAGGTGCCTCCTGTCCAATGAATGGATGACATCTGTCCCAACGGTGAGCCAACACGTGTTTCCTCTGGCCTCATTGGTCCGGGCTGTTAGCGGGTTAGCGGATCCAAAACCGGACCCGATAGGTAAACGGCGACCAGTTATGGTGGATGCCACGTGTCGGTCACCCTTGACGAAAGCACTTTCATGACGCGCGATTTATCGTCATGGAAGTGGACATTTCCGTGATGATAATTTTGATAATGTCATGGAACACTTCTACGACAGCACAGGTATGACTATCTTGATTCTGTCATAAAATTGTCATGGATGTACATGCATGACAGAAAATGTGACCTACTGTGACAAACATGTATCATCACGGAAGTGTCTTTTTTTGTAGTGCTTCTAGCGTCTTCGTTCCAAAAAATATATCATAATGACACCAAAGATAATGATGAGAAACAACTGCCAAACATGATATACCAACAACTCTCTCTCCAACTTTTCTCTGGAAAAGTTTGTGCCAATTTTCTGATAATTTTTCTACAGAATGCTACTAACTCAAGCTTTCAAACGCAAAAAAAATCACTCAATTCCGAGTTGATATGAGGAGTAAAAAAATTCTAAAACTGGCCAGAAAAACTAGAACAAACTGTGTTCGCGAACTTCGGAGGGAACAAGACCTATTTAGAAGCCGATTTTGAGGTGTCAAATATTGAATAACCTTTTGCAACTATTCAGGTGCGGCTCGTCACTAGCTTTAATTTGAGTACTTGTGGAGTCAAAACAGACTTCGTATGAAAACATTATGCCTATTTTACTGAACACTGCGCAAAACAGATTTCAATCTGAAATTGAGGTACGATATTGAGTCTAGATAGATCCGAAATTTGTTTTTTTCTCTCTCTTTTTTTCTCACACTTTTTTTCTTTTTCTTTCTCTCCTTTTTTCTCTTTGACTTTTTTCCCTCTCTCCCTCTTTCCAAAACAAACTAGATAAGATGCAGATTGGATCAAGCGAAGATGTGAACGACCTCAACTATGATTATGACAATGAACGATGGGTAGCAAGTGGTGGAAATTGATGGATGGGGTGGTGGATAGCGAAAGGGTTAACAATGCAGCAGCGGCGTGACTAATGTGAACAAAACTCGAAACACTAAACAAACTAGACCCTAAGACCAGCAACTCGACACGACGATGCAACCGATAATTCAACTATGCAAACAATGAAAAGAAAATTGCAAAGGGTCAGCCTGGCTTGGACAAATGATGAACAAATCTAACCTTTTAAGGATTTTTTTGGACAGAAGGTAAGAAAATAAATCTAATCTAGGGATAACTGGAAAGTCTCACCGAGCAACTTGAAAACTGATACCACTTGATAGAGGCGGGGGTCCCGATCTTTCGATGAGATGATAACTATCGATTTGGTGGAGTCGACTTTGACGATCCAACAACAAACGTGCACGGCATGCGCCTTAGCAATCACTAAACCAATCTCCTGAGGTTACTGTCGATGCCGAAAGCACGATCAGCCTGGCCACGAAGGTCTATTCCTGCATGCAATCGAAGAACAAGCAAGAATATGATAAAGCAATCTGAATATTGCGAATATATATGAAGTATTGATAATAGTGGGGTTCCAGAAGCGGTCTTGGTCTGGTCGTTGGACACAAACAAAGTACATGAAGTTGCATTGGCTAACTTTTAACTAAACAAATCCCAACAAAAAGGCCACTAGATTGATCTACTTATATAGGAGCAAGGGGTGGCGGCCAAGGAGGTGGGAGGACGTCCCAAGGCATCCTAAAACTAACCCTAGGTCGTACAAGGCACATGAGCCTGAGTGAAGGTGATGCAACACCTTTGGACTTGTAGTTTGACTAAGATTCTGCTGCCGCATCAGATTGTTTCGTCAATATCTCAACGCCCCAGACGAATTTGAAGGTGAATCCAATTGGGTTAAAAAGAGCACGAAATCTACTTTCAAACAAAAAAAGAATCACCCAATTCAGAGTCCGGATGAAAGAGATCTTGGCGTTTTGAGTCAGGTATGTTTGTGTAGTCCGAATCTGAGTCCAGGATGTGAGAGACTTGGACTCTATCTTCTCTTTTCCCCTTATCTTCATATGTGGATTGTACAAATGTCCCATACATATGCAATTAGATATGGCACAAAAGTCTGTGAAGTATTTTTGTCCTGGATAACATAAATAAATTATTGCATAGTTTCCATTAGAAATCACCTCAGAAATATGCATCTATGCAATATTTTTGGTCGTATCCAAGGTAGTCATGTCCTCATCATTTTCAATCTGGAAAACTGCCACTATTTGACGTCAAATCTGAGCCTCTTGAATTTCTCAGTTACAGTTGCCGCAGAGCTTTGCTTGGTGGTTGGTGCACTCTAAGAACGTTTGTACACCATGGATCTAAAATGTTAATAACTTTCTCCGTCATATCCCACACATAAGTTGACCAACCCTCATGCATCTGCACAACAGTTATAAACTGAATGTATTTCGCACAATGAATATATCATTAGAATTGCATAGGTTAAAACAACCATTACTATGCATAGAATATATTAAAGAAAATACCATTCTTATAGATGTAATATCATACTTCAAATTATTTCCAATAAACACATTTGTATTGATTTCACCTTTGTTGCATCAATCTTAGCATAATCTAAAGCCTACAAGTTTGTTCCACTATTAGTGTCATAATAAATATTTATGATAAATACTTCATATACTATAAAAAGAACACTTACAGTAAAAATCCGTGTACTATCGAGATCAGTTCATGTATAGTGCTTAGTATCCATTTGACTTACCCTTTGAATGCATGAAGTGTATACCTCATGATCCATTGCCTTTGTGCAAACTAGTTGCACTTCTATATCAGTTCCATAAACTTTCGGATACCTTGGTTCATAATGTTTTATCCATAAACTGTAGCAACAGGTATATATATTATTAGTAGTAAGATAACAAAATGTGAATTAGTAAAAACCAATTTTTACTTGCGTGTTAAGTTCATCTTCCTCTATTTTTACAATAGACTCCCCAAAAGATTCTCTCTATAACTTGGTTGTCAGGTTCGACCGCATAGTATCAAACATTATATTACATTTCAGTTGAACATAATTAATTAACATGTCTCTGCATAATCACATAGTCAGATAAATCACCAAAATCAACATGATGCGCTAGAGTTATTTCAGTTTCATTGCAATGTCACTTGACTTTTTGTACAAGTCTAAAGCAAAATTGTAATATTTTGTTCCATATTTGACACACTTGATGCATCAGAAATTCCACGATCATGCTCAACACTTAGAATCTTTGTTGAATCAGACTATGCAACTGACGTTTCATCATTTTAACCTGCAACCCAACAATTACCTCAGATAAGATCGTTCCTGAAAAACCATGTAATAATTATAGAAAAAACACTTTTAGCATCTTTGACCTTTATTTTACTTTGCCGTTCAATTGTCTGTTCCATGTTGGCTCCATATTTCTCATTAAACTTTTGCTTTGAACCAATTGCATTATTACAAGTAGAACGTTCATCTGTAGAGCCAACAACTATTAATACAGCCAATAAACAACAAAACAAAAAATATCTACCTTTTGATCTTGAAACAACATTACTAAGAACGAATACTTGTTTAAAAATGGCTTACTGAATTTTGTTTTCTGAGACAGTAAACTAAAATACATATGTATAAATGAACAATAATTTTAAAAGATAACTGAATACATAATTCATTTCTTTTGGTAATACCTGTTGGAAGGGGCGATTTGGTGATCAGGCTCAGCTGCACCTGATATCTAGGGCGTTCGTAGGTGTGTTGGGATCTCGACCAGTGTGTCGGGCAGAACATAGCTAGCTCAATGGAAAAGACATACAGATGCAATACAGTGTGGTACAGTGCGGGGCGTGGGGGCAGCCTCAAACGACGCGGGCTTAGTCTATGACGGTGGAGACCTGAGCCTAGCACAGGATGTCCCCCACCGAGAATTTTGGTACAGGATATTTCTCGGTCTCCCTTTCCCCGGACGGGTGGCTCTTCCACACAACTCCATAGCAGCAGAGCGCATCACGCGCCGACGATTCAAAGTTACAGTGGTGCAAAATGGCCGAAGATGGTCTTGAGTTCTTCTTGGATATGTGCTTTACCTATTTTGCGATTCATCCACCTCCACCTACTGTCCCTTCCTTTCTCTCCCCGCGTGGAATATGTCTGATGCTCTGCTGCTCCATCGGGCAATTGCGCAGCTTCCCCTTGAGGGAGGAGGTGACAGCGGACATGGAACTGCCAGATTTGCTAGTGTTCACGGTGATGCTTCCATCCGTGTTGCGCGTCAAATATTCCTCATGTGTCATCATGCGGGGGCATAGTGAGTTGGCGGTGTAGAGTGTGACTCACTCGGAGGAACTCGCTAATTTTGTTATTTCATTGATTGTGAGTTCGAATAGAGATTAGAGAAGTTTAAGTATAGTGAATGTACGATGTGCAGATTAGGTTGAGTTAGGACGTGTTATTGTTTGGGTACTGAATTGAAATTCTTGGTGACTTGGTTCCCTGAGGAAGACACTATATCTCGTCGAAATTGAGTCAACATCTACTATATTTGTGCGGTGGATGAATCCTAAACCTGAATCTATGCTAATTGACAGGCTAAGGGTTTCCGCAAAAGGGGCAGGGGATCAACTTGAGAATGGCAGGCTCGGGGCGGCGGATGAAGAAGAGCCAGATATCGTCATGGAGTGCAATTTGGGATGGGGATGGGGATGGCTGAGACCTGAGGCGAGCAAAGGGGATCGAAATGATGACCTTTTTAAGAAAGAGGTTACTAGAGACGGCACAACCTGGCCCAAAAAATGAAAAGAGCCGTCGGTCAAAGAACTGGGCTGTGAGCGGGCGGACGTCACCAACCAATAATAAATGTGCATGCCCAGCTCAATTTTCCATCGATACAACTGGCATATACATGGGGGAGTACATCGACTAACAACCATCCTGAGACGAGTGTGCGGGTGTGATATCGTGTGCATCTGAGCTCCGGCACCGAAACACATTTTACATACATGTTGGCTTATTTGACTTCTCAAGCAAGCATGGACTTAGTCCTCTTTGAATGCAACACATGTAAGTTTTGTTTAACAGTAAGAAAATATTATCTATAAATTCAATATCTCCTCTAATTATATCATCTGTCTTCAAATTTCATTCACGAAGTCTTTTAGCATGCCTCAATTTCAATTCTTGAGTTAAAAGAATGTCGCACCTTCAAATATAATTTGGATTAGTCCACATACATTAACAACTGATGTAGGGTGGAAACCCTAAGGCCGATCTTTCACGAAATGGAGTGGATCCTATGAAGAACACGAGGAACACGAGGGGAAAACATGAGAGAAAGACACTCAAATCAACGAGAACAATCACACATGTGCAAGATCCATGAGCATAAAGAGTGATACAAGATCCAAATCCAACAAAGGGTGATACAAGAGGCGGTAGTTCTTCGTGAGGAGGTCTTGAAGGGTCTTCTTGTGAGGGGTCTTGAATTCACTTAGGGGATCTTCTCCGTAGAGATCGTGGTCTCCTATGGAGAAGGTATCAAGTGGATGAGCAAAGCTCTATCTCTCAAATGAGCTAATCCTTTGCTAACCCTAAAAAGAGGGAGGAGGAGGAGTATATATAGTCTAAGTGGGCGAAGGGGTACATGGGCCTCCGCCCAGCACACTGTGCGCAGACAGGCGTCGGTCATCCGGAAGCTACCGGACGTCCGGTAGCGGTCAGACGTCTGACATTTCGGCGCCGATCAGGTGGCGTCGGATTTCCGGAGGCGGTCGGCCGTCCGATCGTCGGACGACTGGAGACTTCGGACTTCCGATAATTTCCCTTCTGTGGTGTGGCAACGGTCGTCCGGGCACTGGGAGGTGTCGGACGTCCGGCCGCTGTAGAGTTCACTGGCTGGCTCTTCGGGCTGGTGGAGGCTCCAGGCGTCGGACGTCCGGTCCGGACCGGTCGTTCGGTGGCTGTAGGCTTTTGGCAGCTCTTCTTCTTGGTCCTTGTACTTGGTGTCCTCGTTGTCTTGTCCGTTAGATGTGATAGCTCCGTGGCTTCCCTCTAAGTGCCTAATCACACATAGGGTCTCCGCTATAGGTAGTAGCCTTGTCTCACATGTAGAAAGTGGTAGTTCGGAGAGGAGCGAGTTCACCTTAGTTTCGATAGCCCTTGCTCGAGCTCTTGTCATAGGTCCAAGTGGTGTCATGGGAGACATAGGTAGGTCCATGGGGATGACAGTGGGATGCTCCGCATCATCTCCCCCCCTTGGGAAAGATACGACCTTGGATCGAAATCCTCATCACCATGGCTGAGCGAGAGATCTTGGATGTTGAAGATATCGCTCACGGAGTACTTGTCACGCGGTATGTCGATCTTGTACGCATTGTTGTTGTAGCGCTCGAGCACCTTGAAAGGTCCGTCGGCTCGTGGTCGTAGCTTGGACTTGCGTTTGTTGGGGAAGCGTTCCTTGCGAAGGTGTAGCCATACAAGACCTCCAATGTTGAATATCATGGGTTGCTTGTTGGTGTTGAGCTTGGTCGCGAGTCGTTGTACTTGGTGCACGATGGCGTGCCTTGTATCTTCATGCATCTTCTTGAGGTAGCTCACTCGTGCACTTGCGTCCATGTTGATGCGCTCTTGTAGTGGGAGAGGTAGAATGTCCAATGGGGACAACAGGTTGAAGCCGTAGACGACCTCGAAGGGGGACTTGCTGGTAGTAGAGTGTCGTGCTCGATTGTAGGCATACTCGGCGAAGGGTAAACACTCTTCCCACTACGTGATGTTCTTCTTGATCAACACACGTAGGAAGGTAGATAACGTCCGGTTCGTGACCTCCGTTTGGCCGTCAGCTTGTGCATGGTATGCCAAAGAGAACAAAAGCTTGATTCCGAGCTTGGCGCATAAGGTCTTCCAAAATTAGCTTAGGAACTTGACGTCGCGGTCCGAGACAATCGTCTTTGGCACTCCGTGTAGGCGCAAGATTTCCCTACAAAAAAGATTTGCAACATGTGAAGCATCGTGTATCTTGTTCTTAGAGAATCGGTCCACAAAAACAAACATAGAATCTTTGCCATTTCTAGTTCTAGGCAAACCAAGCACAAAGTCCATACTAATATCTTCCCATAGGTGATATGGAATAGGAAGTGGCATATAAAGACCATGGGATTGAGCTTTAGACTTAGCTTTGCGACATGTAGAGCATCGGTTGGTGAAGCCTGAGACGTCGCAGAACATGTTGGGCCAAAAGTAGTTCTTGGAGAGCATAGCGAATGTCTTGTCGCGTCCAAAGTGTCCCATAAGTCCTCCTCCATGAGATTCTTGCAAAAGTAACAAGCGAAGAGAAGACTTGGGAATACATAGTTTGTTAGATCTCATAAGATAATCATCTTTGATGTAATAGCGTTCCCAAGATGTATGCGTCTGCATAAGGAATAGCAAAAGTAGGATCATGCGCATAAAGTCTTTTATGTGCTAAAAGCCAATGACATTCAATTCAAGTTGGTTAACAAGCGTGCGTCTATGGGAAAGCGCATCTGCCACAACGTTTTCCTTACCTTCGATGTACTTGATGACACAAGGAAATGACTCAATGAATTCACTCCACTTAGCATGATGCTTGTTCAACTTAATTTGACCCTTAAGATACTTAAGTGTTTCATGATCCGTGTGAAGAATGATCTCATGAGGGCGGAGATAATGCTCCCAAACATGCAAGACTCTCACTAAAGCATATACTTCTTTGTCATAGATGGGGTAGTTAAGTTGCGCTCCGGAAAGTTTTTCACCAAAGTAAGCTACGGGGAGTTTCTCTTACATCAAGACACCTCTTATGCCGTAACCGCTAGCATCGCAATGTATCTCAAATGGTTTATCAAAGTTGGGTAATGCAAGCAAAGGAGCATGTGTAAGCAAATTCTTAAGCTCATTAAATGCGGTATCTTGGGATGGTCCCCAAACAAATGGTGCACTTTTCTTACTCAAAGCATGCAAAGGTGTTGCAATGGTGCTAAAGTCCTTAACGAATCTACGATAGAAACCGGCTAGACCAAGGAAACTTCGCATGTTGCAAGTTAGTTGGTTGGGGCCAACTTTTAATGGCATCAATTTTAGCTTCATCTACATGAACACCCTTAGATGACAAA
This sequence comes from Aegilops tauschii subsp. strangulata, assembly GCF_002575655.3. Lineage (NCBI taxonomy): Eukaryota > Viridiplantae > Streptophyta > Magnoliopsida > Poales > Poaceae > Aegilops > Aegilops tauschii. Next base: position 148,732,960 of record NC_053035.3, on the reverse strand, counting down.
ACAAAACCTAAGAAAAGAAGCTTATCAACACCAAAAAGGCATTTGTCCATATTAGCATAAAGGCACTCTTTTCTAAGAGTTTGCAAAACGGTTCTAAGATGGGTGACATGATCTTTGAGAGATTTGCTAAACACAAGAATATCGTCAAAATAGACCACAACAAATACTCCAATGTATGGGCAAAGAACAAAATGCGTCACACGCATAAAGGTGTCGGGTGCTTTGGATAAACCCATTGGCGTGACCAACCATTCATACAAGCCAAACTTGGTTTTGAAAGCGGTTCTTGGATGCGTATTTGATAGTAACCACTCTTAAGGTCAATCTTAGAGAAAATGGTGGCTCCGCTAAGCTCATCTAGCATATCATCAAGGCATGGAATAGGGTATCGATAACGAACGGTGATAGCATTGATAGGACGACAATCGGAACACATGCGATATGTACCATCTTTCTTGGGAACTAGGATTACCGGTACGACACATGGGCTAAAGCTTTCTCGTACATGGCCATTGTCGATGAGTTGTTGTACCTGCCGTTGGATCTCCTTGGTTTCCTCGGGGTTGACGCGGTTGTGAGATTTGTTAGGAAGAGGTGCTCCGGGGATGAGGTCGATTCGGTGTTCAATGCCTCATAGTGGAGGTAGTCCCGGAGGTAGCTCATCGGGAAAGACGTCCTTGAATTCCTGCAATAAAGAAGATAACACTAAAGGTAGGTGGTGAGATGTGTTAGTTTTGGGTGCCTCGTCCTTTCACAATAGTACATAGTTCATAACACTTGATGGGTTCTCACACACTTCTCTCATCTCACTTTTGGTAGCGAATAGCACTAAGTTTTTCTTGTCGCTCATCGTGGAGGCACTCAATTTGGGCTTGTGGCGCTCACTCTCTTTTTGGTAGTTCGCTCTCTCACTATTTTCTCCATGATAGTTAGTCGCTTGCTTGTCGGCAATCACTTGACTTGGAGACATAGGTCGTAGCACGTACTCCTTCCCTTTCATCTTGAAGCTGTAGTGATTGGTTCTTCCATTGTGTATGACGCCTCGGTCGAATTGCCATGGTCGTCCAAGTAGGAGGTGGCAAATGGACATAGGAACGACGTCACACTCCAAAGTGTCTTCGTATGCGCCAATCTTGAAGGAGACTTGAACCATGTGTTCCACTTGAATTGTGTCGGAGTCGCTAAGCCATTGGAATTTGTAGGGATGAGGGTGCTTCATCTTGACCAATTGTAGCTTGGAACATAGCTCTTCACTTGCCAAGTTGTGGCAACTTCCTCCGTCGATGATGACCTTCACGGACCTTCCATTGATGCCGGCCTTGGTGTGGAAGATATGACATCTTTGGTCTTCGTCTTGTTGATGTTGAAGAGTCAAGACCTTGCAGACAACCAGAGCTGGGCTCGAATCATTGTCGCAAATAGACTTGGTCATCTTCATCTTCGTTCGCTTGCCGGTGCAGAGCCACATGTTCAAGGGCTTCCATTCCTCCTTCACTCATGGAGTCATATTTACTGTCGTCGTTGAGAATCATGGTGCTCTTATTGGTACACTCAAAGGACTTGTGGCCTCGGCCGCCGCATGTGAAGCATTTGATGGAACTTGTCTTGATGGTCTCATCCGGTGCAGTTGTAGATGATGAAGCTCTCGGCTTGAAGTTGCTTGTAGTAGGAGGACGACTTGAGGTTGTCGAAGTTTTCTTGTAACTTGACTTGTCGCTGTTGCTTGTAGAAGGTTTGCTTGAGGTAGAAGGTGTTGGAGTCGTTGAAGCTTGAGTGTATGAGCCATATGTCTTGGAAGAGTACTTGGAATACTTGAACTCATCTTGCACTTGTCACTCCGCTTTGGTAGCTTGATGCACTAGCTCGATGAGGTTTGAGTAAGGTTGGAAGTCGGCGATCTTCTTGATAGGATGATTGAGTCCATTCAAGAAACGTGCCATAGTTTGCTCATCATCTTTCGTGACATTAGCTCGTATCATGGCAATCTCCATTTCCTTGTAGTACTCTTCAACGCTCTTTGTTCCTTGCTTGAGGAGTTGTAGTCACTTGAAGAGGTCGCGGTTATAGTATGCTGGCACAAAGAGCGCTCTCATGACATCCTTCATTTGATCCCAAGTTGTTATTGGTGGTTCATCTCTTGCTTCTCGACGCTCAATGACTTGCTCCCACCAAATGAGTACATAGTCTTGGAACTCAAGGGATGCCATGGCGATCTTCTTCTCTTCCTCATAGTTGTGCAAGCGTAAGATCTTGTCAACCTTGAATGCCCATGAAAGGCACTCTTCGAGATCATTGCTTCCAGAAAACTTGGGTATGGTGAACTTGAGTTTGCCGTAGCATTGATCTTCATTGTGTTGGGGTCGTGGATGATGACGCCCTTGACGTGGAGGATTGTCATCCTCAAGTTGCTCTTGGAGAACTTGTGGTTCTTGTCTAGCTTGTGGAACTTGTCGGTGCAAACGTGCTTGATAGTTCCTCTCTTGAACTTCGTCGCGAAGTGCTTCTTCCTGCTAACGTGTATGTCGGTTGCATGCGGTGACGGTGCGACTTGTGTCTCGAAGGGCACGTTGCGCCTCAAGTGCTTGAGCTTCACGCCATTGCTGTTGTTGACAGAGAGCTTCAGTGTCTTGCTCGTTTGGTGTTGGCGTGCTCGCTCTTCCTCTTGCCGGCGTAGGCATTGCTGTTCTTGTGCTTGCGCAAGAGTAGCTTGATTTTGGCGATGCAGATGTTCTTGCTCGTTAAGTTGCTCTTATGGGCGATTGCCGTGTAGAGGATTGCGGTTTGCTTGATGGTCTTTGCATGCGGCTCGACGTAGAGTGTTTGATATCGGTGTACTTGAGCCAGAGATTGTGTCGTCGGAATGTTGACTTGAGTGGCTCCGTCTTGAATATGACAAAGTGGTAGAAGAGCGGTTGACCAACAAGGCACGAATCTCATCCATTCTTGCATTGGTCTCTTGTTTTTGTTCATCGAGCTTCTTGTCGAAGTAGTCTCTTGTACGTTTCTCGGAGTGTCTCAAGTCAGTGGCGAGGTTGTCGATACGGTCGCTCAAGGTTTGTTGTTCTTGATGCAATGCTCTTTGTGCGCCGAAGAGGTGGTTCTTGGTGACGTAGGTGTTCGGGTCCTCGTATTGCTCGATGAAGAGTGGGTTGGTAGAAGTAGTTGGCCTATCCATCATTTCAAGTAAATGTGTGAGTGGAAGAAAGAGAAGAACAATACCAAATGTACCTTGACCAATGTTGAGAATGGATCAAAGATCACTCAATGATGTGACAATGAAATAGCCACTACTGCAGGATGGTCCAAACGCGACACTACGATCAGAGACCCTTCGATGAAACTGTGTGCGATGCCATAATCGCAAACGGTGGTGTAAAAAACCATCAAAAAAGGTGCAAGACGTTTGCGATGATAGATGCATCAAACACGATTCAGAATTTAGTTGCGTGTGCGATGCAGGGCATACGGTTCAGCTCAATTAACTGTTTGGGATGAGGAGGCACAAAAGAAACGGGCTGCCAGATGACGGCGTGTGCGATATACAGCATACGGTTCACTGGGATGAACTGTGTGTGATTAGGCAACACAATGGAAATGGTTCAACTAAACAAGATGTGTGTGATACGCGGCAAACAGGTCCGTAATCTGAAATGTGTGCGAAGACCAATAATAACACAGACGATTGCTCCTAATAAGCCGTGTGAATTGCTCTGCCTACAGTAGAATAACATGTATATATATATAACTGAAATAAACATCCAATTACATAAGTGACTATACAGATCATTCGCACACACCTCAATAAACAATTGCATGCATTTTAAAGTAGGAGAAACGATCGTCTAGTCATCCTTGTGACGCTCCCGCCACTGCTATGTGGCTCGATCCCTTGTCTTTGTCAGGAAGAAGACAGTTCCTCATGTCAACGATCCGCCTGTACATCTCGTAGCTTGTGTACGCATCCATGGTCGCGTACTTGACATGTTGTTCATCCAGTCTCTTATGCCACACACTGTGCCAGGCGTTCTTGTCCTTATTGCTCTCTTCTCATCTTCGCGTAGTAGGGGTCGATGATGGCCGAGGCGAGGTCAACCAGGGAGTTCAGTTTGTTTTTGTCGCTGCCCTAGACCTTGTAGTGGTGCTGGATGTTGACAAGATTCGGGCATTTCAAGTCTGAAACCTTGAGCGCTTTTAGATCATTGGTGGTGTCCACCGTAGCGAAACTGTAGTCGGAGCTGTTGATAAACCTGGAGAAACACTCGCAAGGCCTTTTGGCAAGGTGGAAGTGGTAGACGAGGACGTCATGTCGCATGCACAACTGGGCAACGACAACCTTCTGATCGTGCCCGGCACGACGGATGGTGTACTCGAGGTCGAAGCCGACCACTCGGTACTTGTCCTCGGCAAGGAACTGCTCCATAGTTTGGATGGAGCTTTCCACCGAGACCGGATCGTTCGTGTACACCACCGAGAGGGCCTTCCCCCTCACATGGGTGTCCACTACGTGATGCGTGGTGAACTGCCCGCCTTTGTCGTCGTCGGCCGCTGGGAGCGCCATTGGAGCCACGGGGAGCGCCATTGGAACCGCTGGATGTCCTCTCTGTATGTGTCCTCGTGGGTGTGCTTATTGTGTCGTGTGAGACGGGAGATGAAGGTAAATGGCCGAAGGAATAAAAGGGGGCCGGGTGGCATGGATTCTCGGCGCGTCCGCATGGCAGTTTTTGCAGCGGGTAACTGCATCGTCGCGCCGTGCCTGGCGCAACCGCTTGCACACGAACGTGCGTGATCGTGCGCCGGCCCCAAACACTGGCAGCGCGCGTGGAGGGACGAGGGCAGAGCAGCCAGAGGGACACGAGAGCAGAGCGCGCGCAGCGGGACGCGAGCCGAGCGCGCCGCGGCCGCCTGAACCGCAAGCAACCACACGCATAGAGCAGTTGAGCACGCAGAAAATGGTCGCCTACAAGCCGGCCGACAGTTGCGTCGCTGCATAGAGAGCGGCCGTGTGGTACGACCTCCGTCTAGTCTATAGTCTCCTTTATATTCCGTGCCATACTTTGCCCTCAAATTTAACCAACAAAATGTTAATGCATGTTTTAAAAATTATATAATTGGAAACTATGTTCAAATACAAATCCAACTATATAATCTTTGGCGACATGCATTCGTATTTTATTAGTTAAATCATACTTATAAACCAGGATGGTGGTATAGTAGGTAATTAAATCACAAAAGTTTTTTATTAACCGTATGTGTACGTGGCCTTTCGTCCTCCTCTCGCACGTCTTGTCACCCCGCTGCCGCAGACGGCTTATAGCGCAAGCTTGCGCAGCGCGCGGGGGCGTTCTTTTTGCCAAACGGTGGCGCCAATGAATCGTCGGTGAGCCCGTTCCCAAGCAACCTCGCAGGTTCCCGCGCAAGCTTCCCGCCCGACTCGGTGAAATCCCCCAAAATCCCAATGCTTACCGGCCTGCTATAAAAAACCTCACGGTCGGCGAGTCCTGCGTCGCATTTTCCCCTCCATCCCTGTAGCTTATCTCATCTGCTTCTCCCACAATCACCAATGGCACCAGTCCATCGTTGTCGCTCAGCCACTCCGCCGTCATCAGAGGACAGCTCCAGCTGGGAGGCTACACCGCGGCGGCAGCACAGTCCCCGACGTAGTGTAGTGCGCGTGGCGCCCCTGTTGGGTGTGCGCGGAACACCCACCACACGCTCCGCCGCCGGTGCCCGTCGGCAGCTGTTGCCGACCGCCGTTGCCGCCACACCACCGTCGAAAGCCAGGGCCATCGCCCGCTCCGCCATCGCGGCCCGAAGGCGGGAGGTGGCCGTCGTGGCCGCCACCCCACTGCCGGCCACTGTGGCCATCACCCGCTCCGCCACCGCGTCCCGAAGGCGGGAGGTGGTGGTCGTGGCCGCCACCCCGTCGTCGACCGCCGTGGCCGCCAGCCCACCATTGACCGCCGGGGTCATCACCCGCTCCGCCACCACCGCCCGAAGGCGGGAGGCGGAGGTGGATGCCCGCACGTGCGTCAGCGACCTTGCGCGCTACATCGAGTTCCAGCGGGAGGAGGAGGAGCGCCTCGTCGAGCACACAAAGAGCCTTACCGCCGCTGTGGTCGCGGCACACGCCACCTCAGAGGCGAGGAATCAGGAGATCTACGAGGAGAACCACCTCTTCGAGAGGGGTCGTCTGGAGCGGCAGAGGGCGTTCGAGGTGAGCGTCGCTGAAGCTGCATTAGCGGCACGCACCGCATTGCCGTGCCTAGCTCGTCGGTAGGCTCCTCCTCCTCCGCCTCTTACTGAGTGCGCTTGGCAGAGGAGAGGCAGCCGGAAGTAGTACAAAGCCCCTCCGCAGTAGTAGTAGTAGTAGTAGTAGTAGTATTTAGGGGCTTTTTTTCCAGTTCATCTGACTATAGATGTGGTAGAACTGTACAACGTACTTAAAATTAGCTAGTATATATAGTTGAACTAGCTGTACGTGGTTGGCAACAATTGGGGAAAAGTTTGGTCGGTTCAGCTGTCGAGTTGAACTGTTTGTATAAATTAAGAACGACTGCTTAATCTATGAACGAAAATCTATGCTTAATTACTGAATTTTAGTTGCAAAAATTAGATACTGCTAGTGATTTTTAGCTTCATATTTTGACAAATCGCAGTGTTACAAGGATTGAAAATTCTTACCAAATTGTATGTACGTGGTTGCACACGGGTCATCCAAAACAACCGTTTGCGTTGAAGGGATGCACAAATCCTGCGCCGCTCTCACTTTGCATACGGGTGTTCTATCTAAAACGTTTGCAATCAAGAGCTGCAGAAATCCTGCTCGGCACATTTTCTCTTGGCTTCCTGGGGAAGCTGTCGGTTTGCATACGGGTGTTCTAACTAAAGTGTTTGCGATGAGTGTTTTATATTTAAAAAGTGAATTGAACTGCGGCTTGGGCGCCATTAATGGAGAGGATGCGAGCAAGGCGGGCGGCCATGGAAGTCAAAGGGCTCGCTTCCCAGTGAGCCTACGTAGCGTACAACTCGCACGCTTCCCGGTGAGCTTGCGCACTCGAGGACAGCTTGCACGCCTCTCGGTCAGCCTGCGCACCGGACGGCGCTCGCACGCCTCCTGTTCAGTCAAGGTCAAGCAGATGCCCGCACGACACCTCCTACAGCCTTTAAAACCAACACACGTGGTGTCACGTGAATGGTTAACATAAGTTTGGATTTACTAGAATTTAAAAACTAGGCATCTCAATGTTTTGCCGGCAATCAACGGTGCCCTGGTGTTTGAAATTCATTCCCATTTCTTGCATGGGACCTAAGCGTGCACCCAAGGACACATATTTGATTTTTCAACCAATTTATATGCACTGGAGCATCTGCATGTAGTTCAAATTTGAATTATGCACATAAAATGCATTGAAAACTCAGTTAATGCATAAAAATATCCAAACAAACCCCGAAAAATCAAAAAACTTCACACAACAGTCTTGTTGTCCTATGTTGACACGACGAAATTTTTTTGAAAGCAATAAGAGGCAATGGATATCGTTTCGTCCCCAAAGGTGGGACGTTCCCTACCGAAAACCATCATGCTTGTTGTGAGAAGCTCCGGTTTGTGAGAAGCATATACCCAAACCTGCCCCAAATGGGACAAAATTTGTACCACGGCATATTGATGCCGCTCCATGATAGCATGCCAAGTTTCATGAATTTCAAACGAGTTTAGGATTTACTAGAATTTAAAAACCAGACATCTCAATGTTTTGCCTGCAATCAATGGTGCCCTGGTGTTTGAAATTCATTCCCATTTCTTGCATGGGACCTAAGCATGCACCCAAGGACACAGATTTGATTTTTCGACCAATTTATATGCACTGGAGCATGTGCATGTAGTTCAAATTTGAATTATGCACATAAATGCATTGAAAACTCAGTTAATGCATAAAAATGTCCAAACGAACACCGAAAAATCACAAAAAATCACATAACAGTCCTGTTGTTCTATGTTGACACGAGAAAAAATTTTGAAAGCAATAAGATGCAATGGATATCGTTTCGTCCCCAAAGGTGGGACGTTCCCTACCGAAAACCATCATGCTTGTTGTGAGAAGCTCCGGTTTGTGAGTAGCATATTCCCAAACCTGCCCCAAATGGGACAAAATTTGTACCACGGCATGTTGATGCCGCTCCATGATAGCATGCCAAGTTTCATGAATTTCAGACGAGTTTAGGATTTACTAGAATTTAAAAACCAGGCATGTCAATGTTTTGCCGGAAATCAACGGTGCCCTGGTGTTTGAAATTCATTCCCATTTCTTGCATGGGACCTAAGCATGCACCCAAGGACACAGATTTGATTTTTCGACCAATTTATATGCAACTGAGCATGTGCATGTAGTTCAAATTTGAATTATGCACATAAATGCATTGAAAACTCACTTAATGCATAAAAATGTCCAAACGAACCCAAAAAATCACAAAAATTCACACAACACTCCTGTTGTTCTATGTTGACACGAGGAAAAAAATTGAAAGAAATAAGAGGCAATGGATATCGTTTCGTCCCCAAAGGTGGGACATTCCCTACCGAAAACCATCATGCTTGTTGTGAGAAGCTCCGGTTTGTGAGAAGCATATACCCAAACCTGCCCCAAATGGGACAAAATTTGTACCACGACATGTTGATGCCGCTCCATGATAGCATGCCAAGTTTCATGAATTTCAGACGAGTTTTGGATTTACTAGAATTTAAAAACCAAGCATCTCAATGTTTTGCCGGTAATCAACGGTGCCCTGGTGTTTGAAATTCATTCCCATTTCTTGCATGGGACCTAAGCATGCACCCAAGGACACAGATTTGATTTTCGACCAATTTATTGCACTAAAGCATGTGCTTGTACTTCAAATTTGAATTATGCACATAAATGCATTGAAAACTCAGTTAATGCATAAAAATGTCCAAACGAACCCCAAAAAATCACAAAACTTCACACAGCATAAGTGTTGTTCTATGTTGACACGAGGAAAGAAATTTAAAAGCAATAGGAGGCAATGGATATCATTTCGTCCCAAAGGTGGGACATTCCCTACCGAAAACCATCATGCTTGTTGTGAGAAGCTCCGGTTTCTGAGAAGCATATACCCAAACCTGCCCCAAATGGGACAAAATTTGTACCACGAGATGTTGATGCCGCTCCATGATAGCATGCCATGTTTCATGAATTTCAGACGAGTTTTGGATTTACTAGAATTTAAAAACCAGGCATCTCAATGTTTTGCCGGCAATCAACGGTGCCCTGGTGTTTGAAATTCATTGCCATTTCTTGCATGGGACCGAAGCATGCACCCAAGGACACAGATTTGATTTTTTGACCAATTTAAATGCGCAGGAGCATGTGCATGTAGTTCAAATTTGAATTATGCACATAAATTCATTGAAAACTCAGTTAATGCATAAAAATGTCCAAACAAACCCCGAAAAATCACAAAAATTCACACAATAGTCCTGTTGTTCTATGTTGACACGAGGAAAAAAATGTGAAAGCAATAAGAGGCAATGGATATCGTTTCGTCCCCAAAGGTGGGAGGTTCCCTACCGAAAACCATCATGCTTGTTGTGAGAAGCTCCGGTTTGTGAGAAGCATATTGTCGGATCATGGGTTCCGGCAAAACCCTCAAGGTTCGAACACTGGGGTGCGCGCGGAGATTTCCTCCCTACCGATCTACGCCCTAGCTCGCTAAAATCTCGCGGACGAACTCGACGAACCCGCAACACAAGGGACACAAGATTTATACTGGTTCGGGCCACCGTTGTGGTGTAATACCCTACTCCAGTGTGTGGTGGTGGATTGCCTCTTGGGCTGATGAAGAACAGTACAAGGGGAAGAACGACCTCCTGAGGTTGAGGTGTTCTTGTGTTCGGTGTGTGGCTAAGGATTGGCTCTCGATCAGATGTGATCCAGCCCCTTCCTTTGGTGGTGGCTAGTACTATTTATAGAGGCCCTGGTCCTCTTCCCAAATGTTGAGCGGGAAGGGAGCCAACAACGGCCAATTCGAAAGGGGACAACTAGTACAACTTATCCTGACAAAAGCGGTCTTCGCCTGCAAAAGGCCCCTGCGGTGACGCCGTCTTGGGCTCCATGGTGACCTCCGTCCTGGCGTCCTGCTGGTCTTGGTCTCGTTGCACTGATAGGGAAACCTTTGCCTGATGCGTCGTTACTCCGCGCCTGCGCTGGCCTCCTTAGCACCAAAGAGGAAACAAGGATGCTGAGCGCGCTGGCGCCCGCCTGATCTTGACCGTCATGGCTCACGTCATGAGAGCCTCGCGAGGTTTGCCCTGCCTTGATATCTCCGCTTCTCGCAAGGTAGCCTGGTGAGGCCGCTCCTGAGGAGGTCTTGCGTCGTCCGCCTCGCGAGGTGTGGCCCCTCGCGAGGGTCTTGAAAGCCTTGTTGACGAAGATGGGCCGTACAGGCCTGCTAGCGCAGCCACGCCATGGGCCGCAGGCAGGAAAGTCTGGGGACCCCCGTTCCCAGAACGCCGACAGTAGCCCCCAGGCCCAAGGTGCTCTCGGGCTTGGCTTCGCGGCGAAGCCAAAGGTCAAGCGCGGAGCGCCGCGGGCCCCAAAAGCTTGCGGCCTTGGTCGACGCGTGGCGGTTGATTGGACATGGGCGTCTCCACTTCCCCACGCTGCCTCGGCAACTGCTTGATTTGACAAGTCCCTGTGACATGCAAGGAAAATCATCATTACCTGTGATCGTGGGAGGCGCCGGTTGGCCTTCTTTCGCTATAAATGGGGAGGGGGTGGAGCCCCCATCGCCCATCTCTTCTTGGTTCACTTGCTTCTTCCTCCTTGCTCCACCGCTAGCAGCAATGGCGCCGTCGAAGAGGTTCTCCGCCGTGGAGAAGGGCAAGGCCCCTCGGGAGGGACCCGGCTCCCCGGCGCCCAAGCGAGGACGTGGCCGTCCCCGCAAGCATGTCGCGACCCCCGTCGTGGCCCCCGGGTCTCGGGGTGGCGCCGCAGTGCGCGGCAGGAGTCGCTCTGGTCGCGGCAGTCCCGTCGACGAGAGGAGACGTGCCGTGGTTGCGCGACCTCCTCGACCGCGGTTCCATGCATCAGAGGTGGTGCCGGAGTTCGTTGTCTGGTCGGAGGATCCGGCCGGCAGCTGGCTCCAGCTCCCCCGCTTCTTTGCTGACGAGCTGCTGGCCTCCGGTCCAGGCGGGCTCTGGCTGCAGGCAGACGGTTGTTGCAGCCGGGCTTCTTGGGTCGCAGTCGAGGTCTCCGTCGCGGGCAACATACCTCTGGCCCGCGGTTGGCAGACGTTCGCCCGCGTGCGCGACCTAGGTAGGCGGTGCACCCTCCACTTCAAGTTTGACGGCGACGCGACCCTCTTCGTGAGGGTGTTCGGGGAAGACGGTCACCGCGTCGGATGCTGCCCCGAGGTGAACGATGGCGAGGAGGTGCTCGTCCTTGGCGATGGTCGGGAAGAGGAGGAGGACGACCTCGCCGGCCGTGCCTCGTCTGGCTATGGTGGCTCCTCCCTTGGCGACAGTTCCAGCAGCGGCGGCCTTGATCAACCGCCATGTCGCCGCGCCTGCTTCGAAGGTGGTAGCGGGTTGTCTCGTCGCCGCGCATCGGTGAAGCGCGAGGAGGGGTCCGACTAGACCCGGGACGTCGCCAAGGCCCTGCCCCCATCGGCTGCCGCAGGGGCGAGCGCCGCTTTTGTTATGTTCCCCTTTTCCTTCCTGCATCGAAATGAAACCAGCATGGGCCCGGAGGGGCGTGTATCGAACCATAACTTATTAACCATTATGCTACGCTTGTTGTTTCAGTGTTGTGTGGCTATTTTGCGCAAAGATAACTTAGCCTGGTGCATTCGGGGCGCCCTCCTCCTTACGAGGTGTTTATTTCCTCGTGTCCATCTTGACCTTGTGGTCTGCGATTGCTCAGGAACTGCAAAAACTTCGTTAGGGAGTTTGCCAGGAGATTTGTCATTCACCCAAGCCTTGACCCGGCACTTTGTATCGCGGTACCCGTGGGGCATGGATTAGGAGAGATGCGCCAGCTTTCAGGCTCGAACGAGGGTGGCTCGCGAGAAGGCAGAGAGAAGAAAAACGCTCGCGAGGGCACCTGCCTAGCCCCCCTCGCGAGGTATGCGAGAGAGAGAACACGAGCGAACCAGAGCCGGAAAATGCGGTAAGACGCAAGGGAATCGAATCAGCAAGGAACACCAAAAGCAAACTTCGATTAAGGAAAAGTGAGCCAACTACGGAAAGCAAATGAAAAGCCGCGTCCGGCACCTAATCTAGTCTTCAAGTCTTCTCACCAGCGCGGAGCTAAGTGCTGCCACTAGGCGTGGGAGGGAGCCCCAGGGCCTGAGGCCGGCGCTCTTGAGACTCCGGGGCGTGTACAACCCCACTCATTATTACGTGAGAGTGTCACGGGTGGCGATTCTTCACAGACACCGGGCCTTCTTCACAGGCTATGGGCCTTTCTTCATAGGCTCTGGGCCTTGCTTCATGGGTAGAACTTCCGGAGGTGCTGGATGTTCCAGGCGTTCTGGATAGGTATCCCGTCCCGCGTCTACAGGCGCGCGGCGCCAGGCCTGGAGACATGGACGACCCTGAACGGGCCCTCCCACATGGGTGAAAGCTTGTGCAGCCCTTCCCTGGAGAGGACCCGCCTCAGGACGAGGTCGCCCACCTCGAGCGTCCTGGAGTGGATGTTGCGGCAGTGGTATCGCTGCAGCGCCTGCTGGTACCTTGCTGCCCTCAGTGCAGCTTCGCGACGACGTTCCTCCCCCAGCATGAGGTCCATCCCCCGCGTGGCGTCCTGCTGCGTTTCATCGAACGCCAGGACCCATGCGGAGCGATGCTTAACCTCGTGAGGAAGGACTGCTTTAGCTCCGTAGACAAGGAAGAATGGGGTCTCGCCTGTTGGTTTGGTGGCGGTGGTGCGGATAGACCACAACACGGACTGGAGCTCGTCGTGCCAGCCCCTGCCACAGGCCTCGAGCTTCTTCTTGAAGGTCCTGGTCTTGAGGCCCCTCAGGACCTCCGCGTTGGCGCGTTCGGCCTGACCATTGCTTCTGGGGTGCACCACCGAAGCGTAGCAGATCTGCGTTCCAAGGTTAGCACAGTAGGTTTTGAAGAGGTTACTAGTGAACTGCGAGTTGTTATCTGTGTTGATGCGGTTGGGGACCCCGAAGCGGCTCACGAGGCCCTTGATGAACTTGACATCAGAGCCAGCTGGGATGGTACGGACGGCTTCCACTTCCGCCCACTTGGTGAACTTGTCGATGGCGACATAGAGGTAGCGGTAGCCCCCAGGCGCTCGAGGGAACGGGCCCAAGATGTCCAGCCCCCAGACCGCGAACGGCCACGTGAGCAGAATGGTCTGGAGGCCCTGAGCCGGCTGATGAATTTGCTTGGCGTGGAACTGGCAGGCTTCGCAGGACTTCACCAGCTCAGCTGCGTCGTTGAGCGCAGTGGGCCAGTAGAACCCACTGCGGAATACTTTGCCGACGAGGGTCCGTGATGACGAGTGGTGCCCGCAGTCCCCACCATGTATGTCAGTTAGCAGCTCCTTCCCCTGGTCCCTGGAAATGCAGCGCAGGAAAACGTCGTTTGGCCGCTTCCTGTACAACTCACCATCCTGGATGCAGTACGTCGTGGCTTGCCGAACCACACTCTCTGCATCCTCCTCCTTCTCTGGCAACGCCCCTTGCATCAAATATTCCTTGAATCCCTTGGTCCAGCATCCCTCCTGAGGTTCAAGCGCCAAGAGCAAGCGAGCTCCTAAGGTCGGGCCACAGGCCGGGGCTCCTGTGGCAGGAGGCTGTGGGAGCTCCTCTCGAGGCTGAGCTGTGCTTGAAAGTGGTGGTGTCGCCGATGGCTTGAAGAGTCGTTCCTCAAAGACACCGGGCTCTTGTGGCTGCCGCTTGGATGCTCTCCTGGCGATGTCGTCGGCTTCCTTGTTGGTGCCCCGGGGCACGTGCTGCAGCTCCAGGCCCAAGAACTGCTTCTCCATCTTGCGCACCTCCGCGAGGTATGCCTCCATATGCTCGTCCTTCGGCTCGTATACTTTGTTGGAGAAGTTGACGAGGAGCTGCAAGTCGCCTCTAACGGTAAGGCGCTTCACCCCCAGAGCTGCCGCGGCCTTCAGGCCAGCTATGAGGCCTTTGTATTCCGCGATGTTGTTGGAGACCTTCTCACCCTGCTGAAAGCAGAGCTGCACAACATAGTAGAGCTTATCCTGAGTGGGCGAGATGAGTACTGCTCCAGCCCCTGCGCCCTGGTGCGCGAAGGCGCCATCGAAGTACATGACCCAACCGTCTGGTGCCTCACTTCCTGGCAAGGTGGACCGGTCTTCGCCTACTTCAAGTGTCAGGACGTCCGTCCATTCTGCCACAAAATCAGCGAGTGCGGCTCCCTTGATGACCCTGGTAGTGCTGAACTCTAACTGGAATGCTTGCAGCTCGATGTTCCACTCGGCGACCCTTCCAGCAGAATTGGGGCTCCTGAGCACCCTCTCCAATGGGTAGGCTGAGACAACCTTGATGGGTTGCCCATGGAAGTAGTGCCGCAGCTTGCGTGAGGCCACCAAGAGTGCGAGCAGAAGCTTCTGAGGCATGGGATATCGCGCCCTCGCATCTCGCAACACGGTGCTAACGAAATACATCGGGTGTGTTGGCACGCGAAATCGCCGCGCAACACCAGGATATTTGTCGTGCTTTCGTGACGACGAACGATTGCTTTCCGAGCAAAGCAACAAAGATACCCTCGCTTTCGTAGAGGAGAGACGACCGCTTTTCAGCGCAAAACGGCAAAGTTGAACCAAACCCTAGGGCCGGTAGGGCTCAACAGGAAAAGAATGATAGATAAAACATACGTAAAAAAGTAGTGTTTGTATTGATAGATTGATTGTTCCTTTTTTCTCAATCGGCCATGGCCTATTTAAAGGCACGCAGGACTTGGCGTATATGGCAGACTTGGCATACAAGAATAAAACTTTAAAGCTAAACCAAACCTAACTTGCCCTTCCTAATTCGGTTACCATGGTTTACTATGTATGAGTCGATGCCTACCTAATCTATTTGCTGGCCGGTACTTAACAAATCCAAACAAGGCCACGTACAAATCCCTCTTGGCCCACAAGGAAAGGAATAAAATATTCGGCCACAATGTAATTATATCAGCTAATGGAGATCTCATACGCCTGATGCATCACCGTGCATATATAATTTTACTTTTTGCTGTATCCTTGCATGATAGCCTTTGCAAACCTGAAACTTCAGCTTGGCATCTGAGACCGGTTAGGACTTGTCCTTGGAAGTAGTAGCTTACTAGCTCGACGTAAACCAGGATCTGGGCAGGACTTGCCCCATGTAAACTGCCGGTCCATGTAAAACACCTGTTACAACACTTGAAATACATTAGCTGATTAACTTGATCAATAACCTATATAATTTGGCAGATCATATTCTCCAGCCAAATTACACCATCAACAGGGTGTTCGACGAGGGCTGGCGCGGTGTCTGGGCTCGCGTCTTGCGGAAGTTGAGACGCCTCGTGAGGTGACGGGACTCCTGACGCCTGATTGTTTGCGGGAATTTTGGCGGCGTCGTCCTGTTGAGCTTGGTCTTCTATCGGCGCTGCCACGGCTCTTGCGGCGCCTTCCTGATCTTGCATTGCTTTAGTTGTAGCCCGGCGCAGCGTGCCCTTGGCTTGGTGCTCCTCCCGAACCGCCACCAGCGCTGCGCTGGCGGAGTACGGGGTAGCAGCGAGGTAGAGTACTAGGGGCTCGAGGGGTCATGGCACTACCATCACCGGAGGGCTGGTCAGGTATCTCTTGAGGTCTGAAAAGCTCGGTCAGCCTCCTGGGTCCACTCGAATGGGCCCTTCTTCGTCATCAGCTTGAAGAAGGGTAGGGCGCATTGCCCTAGCTTGGAGATGAAGTGTCCCAATGCAGTTACCCGGCCAGCCAACTTCTGCATCTCCCTAAGGGTCTGCGGCGGGCTCATGTCCTCGATGGCCTTGATCTTCTCTGGATTTTCCTCGATCCCTCTGTGGGACACGAGGACGCCCAACAGCTTGCCGGAAGGGACGCCGAACACGCACTTCTCCGGGTTAAGCCGCAAGTTCACTTGGCGCAGGCTCGCGAAGGTCTCCTCCAGGTCTTGAATCAAGGTCCTTGCCTCCCGAGACTTCACCACAATGTCGTCGACGTAGGCCTCTGTGTTTCTCCGAGCTGCCGCCCCAAGGCGATGTGCATCAGTCGCTGAAAGGTTGCGCCTGCGTTGCGCAATCTAAAGGGCATGCAGGTGTAGCAGTACATCCCACACAGGGTCAGGAAGGCTGTCTTCTCCACATCTTCTACCGCCATCTTGATCTGGTGATATCCTGAGAACGCATCCAAGAAGCACAGCAGGTCGCACTCGGCGGTGGAGTCGACGATCTGATCAATGCGTGGGAGCGGGAACGGATCTTGGGGGCAGGCTTTGTTAAGGTTGGTGAAGTGACGCACATCCGTTCCTTCCCGCCTTTCTTCGGCACTACGACGGGGTTCGCCAGCCATTCGGGATACCGAACCTCGCGAATGGCACCCGCTGCCTCCAGCTTGCGGGTCTCTTGGATGATGAAGGCCTGCTTCTCAGTGAACTGCCGTCTCGCCCGCTGCTTCATGGGGCGTACATTGGGGCATACCCTTAAATGATGCTGAATCACCTCTCTCGGGACTCCTACCAGCTGATTGGGCTCCCACGCGAATATATCCTTGTTTGCGCGCAAGAACTTCACCAATGCTTCCTCTTGACCTTGGTCGAGGCTGGCACCTATGGTAAAGGTGGCTCCTGAGGGCCCGTCCTCGTTGACTGGCATCTGCTTGGTTTCCACCTTGTCTTGTGTGAACAACTGCTTCTTCTTGGTCGGTACGGCTCCCTTGGGCTCGGAGGTGCCCGCGTCGGCAGGCTGCGCCGCCGCGGCGGTTTTGAGGGCGAGCTTGAGCGCTACCAGGGCCTCCTTGGCATCCCCTTGTTGGGGAACGTAGCAATAATTCAAAATTTTCCTACGTGTCACCAAGATCAATCTAGGAGATGCTAGCAACGAGAGAAAGGGAGTGCATCTTCATACCCTTGAAGATCGCTAAGCGGAAGCGTTACAAGAACGCGGTTGATGGCCTCGCTCTCCCTCCCGTGACACATCTCCCTCCCACAAGCCAAGCAGGTGGAGGCTTGCCTCCCAAGCCAGGTGGAGGCGCCCCACCTCCCCAAGTAACGTGGGAAAGGGTGTGGGGGGTGCACCACCCCTTAGTGGGCTGGTTTGCCCCTTCCCCTTTGGCCCATGAGGCCTCCAACACTTGTCGGGGCTCCCGAAACACCTTTCGCTCATGCTGGCCATAGCCTGGTACCCCCGGAACACTTCTGGACTCCAATACCCTTCGTCCAATATATCGACCTTCACCGCCGGACCATTCCGGAACTCCTCGTGATGTCCGGGATCTCATCTGGAACTCCGAACAACCTTCGGTAACCACATACTATTTCCCATAACAACTCTAGCGTCACCGAACCTTAAGTGTGTAGACCCAACGGGTTCGGGAACCATGCAGACATGACCGAGACACCTCTCCGGCCAATAAACAATAGCGGGATCTGGATACCCATATTGGCTCCCACATGTTCCATGATGATCTCATCGGATGAACCACGATGTCGGGGATTCAATCAATCCCGTATACAATTCCCTTTGTCTATCGGTATGTTACTTGCCCAAGATTCGATCGTCGGTATCCCTATACCTTGTTCAATCTCGTTACCGGCAAGTCTCCTTACTCGTTCCGTAACGCATGATCCCGTGGCTAACTCATTAGTCACATTGAGCTCATTATGATGATGCATTACCGAGTGGGCCCAGAGATACCTCTCCGTCATACGGAGTGACAAATCCCAGTCTCGATTCGTGCCAACCCAACAGACACTTTCGGAGATACCTGTAGTGCACCTTTATAGCCACCCAGTTACGTTGTGACGTTTGGTACACCCAAAGCATTCCTACAGTATCCGGGAGTTGCACAATCTCATGGTCCAAGGAAACGATACTTGACATTAGAAAAGCTCTTAGCAAACGAACTACACGATCTTGTGCTATGCTTAGGATTGGGTCTTGTCCATCACATCATTCTCCTAATGATGTGATCCCGTTATCAATGACATCCAATGTCCATGGTCAGGAAACCATAACCATCTATTGATCAACAAGCTAGTCAACTAGAGGCTTACTAGGGACATGTTGTGGTCTATGTATTCACACATGTATTACGGTTTCTAGTTAATACAATTATAGCATGAACAATAGACAATTATCATGAACAAGGAAATATAATAGTAACCATTTTATTATTGCCTCTAGGGCATACTTCCAACACCCCTTTGACAGTGAGGACGCCCTTGCTCCCAGGCATCTTCATGAGGTTGTAGGCCGGATGAGTCGCTGCCATGAACTGGGCCAGAGCCGGGTACCCGAGAATGGCGTTGTGCGGGAGGCTGATGCGGGCGATGTCGAAGTCGACCAGCTCGGTGCGGTAGTTTTCGCGCGTGCCGAAGGTGATGGGAAGGCGGATCTATCCCAGAGAGCGGGCAGTGCCACCACCAACTCCTGAGAAAGGCTTGCTGAGGCTGAGCCGCTCGAGTGGCACGTGAAGAAGGCTGAAGGCCTCCACGGAGAGCAAGTTGAGGCCGGCACCGCCGTCGATGAGGGTCTTGGTAACAGCCGCGTTGCAGATGGTGGGCGTGCAGAGCATTGGGAGCATGCCCGAGCCGGCGGTGGAGTCGGGGTGGTCCTCTGAGCCGAGGGTGAGGTCGGCCTCCGATGCAGCCCAACCCGGCGGAGCCCCCGGGCGCTTGGAAGCGACACCAATCCG
Organism: Aegilops tauschii subsp. strangulata; assembly: GCF_002575655.3. Taxonomy (NCBI): domain Eukaryota; kingdom Viridiplantae; phylum Streptophyta; class Magnoliopsida; order Poales; family Poaceae; genus Aegilops; species Aegilops tauschii. Next base: position 148,714,052 of record NC_053035.3, on the reverse strand, counting down.
GCGGAGGAACGGCTTGACGTGGCGATCTGAAGGCGGTGCTTGAGAGCCGCCTAGCAGGGCCGCGACTGCGTGGTGCACCGGTATCGCGTAGCGAGCAGTGAAGAGGTCGCAGAGTTCCCCCCAGGATGCTACCGTGGATCCAGGGAGGTTGAGCAGCCAGGCGTGTGGCTCGCCGGCGAGCGCCATGGGGAGCCAGTTGGCCATGACCTTGTTGTCAGCCCGGCCACGAGGATGGCCTCCTTGTATGCCAACAGGAAAGCTGACGGGTCTGCCACACCGTCGTAGCGCGGCGGCATCTCCGGCTTGAACTTGGGTGGCCATCGCACCTGCCGCAGGGCGGGGGCCAGGGCTCGGAGCCCCCTGGCCCCGTCGTCAGCACCGGCCGTTGGAGCTGGTGGTGGGGCACCTGCCATGAGGGCGAAGTGCGGTGGCGCGGAGCGTAGGCTGGTGGAGAGGAGCTACGGCGCACCCCTACCTGGCGCGCCAAATGTCGGATCACGGGTTCCAGCAAAACCCTCAAGGTTCGAACATGCCCAGCAGGGCCGCGACTGCGTGGTGCACCGGTATCGCGTAGCGAGCAGTGAAGAGGTCGCGGAGTTCCCCCAGGATGCTACCGTGGATCCAGGGAGGTTGAGCAGCCAGGCGCGTGGCTCGCCGGCGAGCGCCATGGGGAGCCAGTTGGCCATGACCTTGTTGTCAGCCCGGCCTCGAGGATGGCCTCCTTGTATGCCAACAGGAAAGCTGACGGGTCTGCCACACCGTCGTAGCGCGGCGGCATCTCCGGCTTGAACTTGGGTGGCCATCGCACCTGCCGCAGGGCGGGGGCCAGGGCTCGGAGCCCCCTGGACCCGTCGCCAGCACCGGCCGTTGGAGCTTGTGGTGGGGCACCTGCCATGAACACTAGGGTGCGCACGGAGATTTCCTCCCTACCGATCTACGCCCTGGCTCGCTAAAATTTCGCGGACAAACTCGATGAACCCGCAACACAAGGGACACAAGATTTATACTGGTTCGGGCCACCGTTGTGGTGTAATACCCTACTCCAATGTGTGGTGGTGGATTGCCTCTTGGGCTGATGAAGAACAGTACAAGGGGAAGAACGACCTCCTGAGGTTGAGGTGTTCTTGTGTTCGGTGTGTGGCTAAGGATTTGCTCTCGATCAGATGTGATCCAGCCCCTTCCTTTGGTGGTGGCTAGTCCTATTTATAAAGGCCCTGGTCCTCTTCCCAAATGTTGAGTGGGAAGGGAGCCAACAATGGCCAATTCGAAAGGGGACAACTAGTACAGCTTATCCTGACAAAAGCGGTCTTCGTCAGCAAAAGGCCCCTGCGGTGACGCCGTCTTGGGCTCCATGGTGACCTCTGTCCTGGCGTCCTGCTGGTCTTGGTCTCGTTGCACTGATAGGGAAACCTTTGCCTGATGCCTCGGCACTCCGCGCCTGCGCTAGCCTCCTTAGCACCAAAAGAGGAAACAAGGACGCTGCGCGTGCTGGCGCCCGCCTGACGCCCGCCTGATCTTGACCGTCATGGCTCATGTCATGAGAGCCTCACGAGGTTTGCCCTACCTTGATATCTCTGCTTCTCACGAGGCATCCTGGTGAGGCCGCTCCTGAGGAGGTCTTGCGTCGTCCGCCTCGCGAGGCTTGGTCCCTCGCGAGGGTCTTGAAAGCCTTGTTGACTAAGATGGGCCGTACAGGCCTGCTAGCGCAGCCACGCCGTGGGCCGCACGCAGGCAAGTCTGGGGACCCCCGTTCCCAGAACGCCGACACATATACCCAAACCTGCCCCAAATGGGACAAAATTTGTACCACGACATGTTGATGCCGCTCCATGATAGCATGCCAAGTTTCACGAATTTCAGACGAGATTTGGATTTACTAGAATTTAAAAACCAGGCATCTCAATGTTTTGCCGGCAATCAACGGTGCCCTGGTGTTTGAAATTCATTCCCATTTCTTGCATGGGACCTAAGCATGCACCCAAGGACACAAATTTGATTTTTCGACCAATTTATATGCACTTGAGCATGTGCATGTAGTTCAAATTTGAATTATGCACATAAATGCATTTAAAACTCAGCTAATGCATAAAAATGTCCAAACGAACCCTGAAAAATCACAAAAATTCACACAACACTCCTGTTGTTCTATGTTGACACGAGAAAAAATTTGAAAGCAATAAGAGGCAATGGATATCGTTTCGTCCCCAAAGTTGGGACGTTCCCTACCGAAAACCATCATGCTTGTTGTGAGAAGCTCCGGTTTGTGAGAAACATATACCCAAACCTGCCCCAAATGGGACAAAATTTGTACCACGGCATGTTGGTGCCGCTCCATTATAGCATGCCAAGTTTCATGAATTTCAGACGAGTTTTGAATTTACTAGAATTTAAAAACCAGGCATCTCAATGTTTTGCCGGCAATCAACGGTGCCCTGGTGTTTGAAATTCATTCCCATTTCTTGCATGCGACCTAAGCATGCACCCAAGGACACAGATTTCATTTTTCGGCCAATTTATATGCACTTGAGCATGTGCATCAAGTTCAAATTAGAATTATGCACATAAATGCATTGAAAACTCAGTTAATGGATAAAATGTCCAGAAGAACCCCAAAAATTCACACAACAGTCTTGTTGTTGTATGTTGACACGAGAAAAAAATTTGAAAGCAATAAGAGGCAATGGATATCGTTTCGTCCCCAAAGGTGGGATGTTCCCTACTGAAAACCATCATGATGTTGTGAGAAGCTCCGGTTTGTGAGAAGCATATACCCAAACCTGCCCCAAATGGGACAAAATTTGTACCACGACATGTTGATGCCTCTCCATGATAGCATGCCAGGTTTCATGAATTTCAGACGAGTTTTAGATTTACTAGAATTTAAAAATCAGGCATCTCAATGTTTTGCCGGCAATCAACGGTGCCCTGGTGTTTGAAATTCATTCCCATTTCTTGCGTGGGACCTAAGCATGCACCCAAGGACACAGATTTAATTTTTCGACCAATTTATATGCACTTGAGCATGTGCATCTAGTTCAAATTTGAATTATGCACATAAATGCATTGAAAACTCAGTTAATGCATAAAATGTCCAGAAGAACCCCAAAAATTCACACAACAGTCTTGTTGTTCTATGTTGACACGAGAATTTTTTTTGAAAGCAATAAGAGGCAATGGATATCGTTTCGTCCCCAAAGGTGGGATGTTCCCTACTGAAAACCATCATGATGTTGTGAGAAGCTCCGGTTTGTGAGAAGCATATACCCAAACCTGCCCCAAATGGGACAAAATTTGTACCACGACATGTTGATGCCTCTCCATGATAGCATGCCAGGTTTCATGAATTTCAGACGAGTTTTAGATTTACTAGAATTTAAAAATCAGGCATCTCAATGTTTTGCCGGCAATCAACGATGCCCTGGTGTTTGAAATTCATTCCCATTTCTTGCGTGGGACCTAAGCATGCAACCAAGGACACAGATTTGATTTTTCGACCAATTTATATGCACTTGAGCATGTGCATCTAGTTCAAAGTTGAATTATGCACATAAATGCATTGAAAACTCAGTTAATGCATAAAAATGTCCAAATGAACCCCAAAAAATGACCAAAATTCACACAACACTCCTGTTGTTCTATGTTGACACGAGAAAAAAAATTGAAAGCAATAAGAGTCAATGGATATCGTTTCGTCCCCAAAGTTGGGACGTTCCCTACCGAAAACAACCATGCTTGTTGTGAGAAGCTCTGGTTTGTGAGAAGCATATACCCAAACCTGCCCCAAATGGGACAAAATTTGTACCACGGCATGTTGATGCCGCTCCATTATAGCATGCCAAGTTTCATGAATTTCAGACGAGTTTTGGATTTACTAGAATTTAAAAACCAGGCATCTCAATGTTTTGCCGGCAATCACGGTGCCCTGGTGTTTGAAATTCATTCCCATTTCTTGCATGGGACCTAAGCATGCACCCAAGGACATAGATTTCATTTTTCGACAAATTTATATGCACTTGAGCATGTGCATGTAGTTCAAATTTGAATTATGCACATAAATGCATTGAAAACTCAGTTAATGCATAAAAATGTCCGGAAGAACCCCAAAAAATCACAAAAATTCACACAACAGTCCTGTTGTTCTATGTTAACACGAGGAAATAAAATTTGAAAGCAATAAGAGGTAATGGATATCGTTTCGTCCCCAAAGGTGGGACGTTCCCTACCGAAAACCATCATGCTTGTCGTGAGAAGCCCCAGTTTGTGAGAAGCATATACCCAAACCTGCCCCAAATGGGACAAAATTAGTACCACAGCATGTTGATGCCGCCCCATGATAGCATGCCAAGTTTCATGAATTTCAGACGAGTTTTCGATTTACTAGAATTTAAAAACTAGGCATCTCAATGTTTTGCCGGCAATCAACGGTGCCTTGGTGTTTGAAATTCATTCCCATTTCTTGCATGGGACCTAAGCATGCACCCAAGGACACAGATTTGATTTTTGACCAATTTATATGCACTTGAGCATGTGCATGTAGTTAAGATTTGAATTATGCACATAAATGCATTGAAAACTCAGTTAATGCATAAAAATATCCAAACAAACCCCGAAAAATCACAAAATTCACACAACACTCCTGTTGTTCTATGTTGACGTGAGAAAAAAATTTGAAAGCTATAAGAGGCAATGGATATCGTTTCGTCCCCAAAGGTGGGACGTTCCCTACCGAAAACCATCATGCTTGTTGTGTGAAGCTCCGGTTTGTGAGAAGCATATACCCAAACCCACCCCAAATGGGACAAAATTTGTACCACAGCATGTTGATGCCGCTCCATGATAGCATGCGAAGTTTCATGAATTTCAGACGAGTTTTGGATTTACTAGAATTTAAAAACAAGGCATCTCAATGTTTTGCTGGCAATCAACGGTGACCTGGTGTTTGAAATTCATTCCCATTTCTTGCATGGCCCCGAAGCATGCACCCAAGGACACATATTTAAATTTTCGACCAGTTTATATGCACTGGAGCATGTGCATGTAGTTCAAATTGGAATCATGCACATAAATGCCTTGAAAACTAAGTTAATGAATAAAAATGTCCAAACGAACCCCAAAAAATTACAAAAGTTCACACAACAGTCCAGTTGTTCTATGTTAACACGAGGAAAAAAATTGAAAGCAATAAGAGGCAATGGATATCGTTTCGTCCCCAAAGGTGGGACGTTCCGTATCGAAAACCATCATGCTTGTTGTGAGAAGCTCCGGTTTGTGAGAAGCGTATACCCAAACCTGCCCCAAATGGGACAAAATTTGTACCACGGCATGTTGATGCCCCTCCATGATAGCATGCTAAGTTTCATGAATTTCACACGAGTTCTGGATTTACTAGAATTTAAAAACCAGACATCTCAATGTTTTGCCGGCAATCAACGGTGCCCTGGTGTTTGAAATTCATTCCCATTTCTTGCATGGGACCTAAGCATGCACCCAAGGACACAGATTTGATTTTTCGACCAATTTATATGCACTGGAGCATGTGCATGTAGTTCAAATTTGAATTATGCACATAAATGCATTGAAAACTCAGTTAATGCATAAAAATGTCCAAACGAACCCCGAAAAATCACAAAAATTCACACAACAGTCCCGGTGTTCTATGTTGACATGAGGAAAAATGTGAAAGCAATAAGAGGCAATGGATATCGTTTCGTCCCCAAAGGTGGGAGGTTCCCTACCGAAAACCATCATGCCTGTTGTGAGAAGCTCCGGTTTTGTGAGAAGCATATACCCAAACCTGCCCCAAATGGGACAAAATTTGTACCACGGCATGTTGATGCCGCTCCATGATAGCATGCCAAGTTTCATGAATTTCAGACGAGTTTTGGATTTACTAGAATTTAAAAACCAGGCATCTCAATGTTTTGCGGGCAATCAACGGTGCCCTGGTGTTTGAAATTCATTCCCATTTCTTGCATGGGACCTAAGCATGCACCCAAGGACACATATTTGATTTTTCGACCAATTTATATGCACTGGAGCATGTGCATGTAGTTAAGATTTGAATTATGCACATAAATGCATTGAAAACTAAGTTAATGCATAAAAATATCCAAACGAACCCCGAAAAATCACAAAAATTCACACAACACTCCTGCTGTTCTATGTTGACACGAGAAAAAAAATTGAAAGCAATAAGAGGCAATGGATATCGTTTCGTCCCCAAAGGTGGGACGTTCCCTACCGAAAACAATCATGCTTGTTGTGAGAAGCTCCCGTTTGTGAGAAGCATATACCCAAATTTGCCCCAAATGGGACAAAATTAGTACCACGGCATATTGATGCCGCTCCATGATAGCATGCCAAGTTTCATGAATTTCAGACAAGTTTTCGATTAAAATTTAAAAACAAGGCATCTCAATGTTTTGTCGGCAATCAACGGTGCCCTGGTGTTTGAAATTCATTCCCATTTCTTGCATGGGACCTAAGCATGCACCCAAGGACACAGATTTGATTTTTCGACCAATTTATATGCACTTGAGCATGTGCATGTAGTTCAAATTTGAATTATGCACATAAATGCATTGAAAACTCAGTTAATGCATAAAAATGTCCAAACTAACCACGAAAAATCACAAAAATTCACACTACACTACTATTGTTCTATGTTGACACGAGAAAAAATTTGAAAGCAATTAGAGGCAATGGATATCGTTTCGTCCCCAAAGGTGGGATGTTCCCTACCGAAAACCATCATGCTTGTCGTGAGAAGCTTCAGTTTGTGAGAAGCATATACCCAAACCTGCCCCAAATGGAACAAAATATGTACCACGGCATCTTGATGCCGCTCCATGATAGCATGCCAAGTTTCATGAATTTCAGATGAGTTTTGGATTTTCTAGAATTTAGAAACGAGGCATCTCAACGTTTTGTCGGCAATCAACGGTGCCCTGGTGTTTGAAATTCATTCCCATTTCTTGCATGGGACCTAAGCATGCACCCAAGGACACAGATTTGATTTTTCGACCAATTTATATGCACTTGAGCATGTGCATGTAGTTCAAATTTGAATTATGCACATAAATGCATTGAAAACTCAGTTAATGCATAAAAATGTCCAAACGAACCCCGAAAAATCACAAAAATTCACACAACACAACTATTGTTCTATGTTGACACGAGAAAAAATTTGAAAGCAATTAGAGGCAATGGATATCGTTTCGTCCCCAAAGGTGGGATGTTCCCTACCGAAAACCATCATGCTTGTCGTGAGAAGCTTCAGTTTGTGAGAAGCATATACCCAAACCTGCCCCAAATGGAACAAAATTTGTACCACAGCATGTTGATGCCGCTCCATGATAGCATGCCAAGTTTCATGAATTTCAGACGAGTTTTGGATTTACTAGAATTTAAAAACGAGGCATCTCAACGTTTTCTCGGCAATCAACGGTGCCCTGGTGTTTGAAATTCATTCCCATTTCTTGCATGGGACCTAAGCATGCACCCAAGGACACAGATTTCATTTTTCGACCAATTTATATGCACTGGAGCATGTGCACGTAGTTCAGATTTGAATTATGCACATAAATGCATTGAAAACTCAGTTAATACATAAAAATTTCCAAACGAACCCCGAAAAATCACAAAAATTCACACAACACTCCTGTAGTTCTATGTTGACACGAGAAAAAAATTTGAAAGCAATAAGAGGCAATGGATATCGTTTCGTCCCCAAAGGTGGGACGTTCCCAACGAAAACCATCATCCTTGTTGTGAGAAGTTCTGCTTTGTGAGAAGCATATACCTAAACCCGCCCCAAATGGGACAAAATTTGTACCACGGCATGTTGATGCCGCTCCATGATAGCATGCCAAGTTTCATGAATTTCAGACGAGTTTTAGATTTACTAGAATTTAAAAACCAGGCATCTCAATGTTTTGCCGGCAATCAACGGTGCCCTGGTATTTGAAATTCATTCCCATTTCTTGCATGGGACCTAAGCATGCACCCAAGGACACAGATTTGATTTTTTGACCACTTTATATGCACTTGAGCATGTGCATGTAGTTCAAATTTGAATTATGCACATAAATGCATTGAAAACTCAGTTAATGCATAAAAATGTCCAAACGAACAGCGAAAAATCACAAAAATTCACAAAACACTCCTGTTGTTCTATGTTGACACAAGAATTTTTTTTGAAAGCAATAAGAGGCAATGGATATCGTTTCGTCACCAAAGTTGGGACGTTCCCTATCAAAACCATCATGCTTGTTGTGAGAAGCTCCGGTTTGTGAGAAGCATATACCCAAACCTGCCCAAAATGGGACAAAATTGGTACCACGGCATGTTGATGCCGCTCCATGATAGCATGCCAAGTTTCATCAATTTCAGACAAGTTTTGGATTTACTAGAATTTAAAAACCAGGCATCTCAATGTTATGCCGGCAATCAACGGTGCCCTACTGTTTGAAATTCATTCCCATTTCTTGCATGGGACCTAAGCATGCACCCAAGGACACAAATTTGATTTTTCAACCAATTTATACGCACTGGAGCATGTGCATGTAGTTCATATTTGAATTATGCACATAAATGCATTGAAAACTCAGTTAATGCATAAAAATGTCCAGAAGAACCCCAAAAAATCACAAAAATTCACACAATAGTCCTGTTGTTCTATGTTAACATGAGGAAATATAATTTGAAAGCAATAAGAGGTAATGGATATCGTTTAGTCCCCAAAGGTGGGACGTTCCCTACCGAAAACCATCATGCTTGTTGTGAGAAGCTCCGGTTTGTGAGAAGCATATACCCAAACCTGCCCCAAATGGGACAAAATTAGTACCACAGGATGTTGATGCCGCTCCATGATTGCATGCCAAGTTTCATGAATTTCAGATGAGTTTTCGATTTACTAGAATTTGAAAACCAGGTATCTCAATGTTTTGTCGTCAATCAACGGTGCCCTGGTGTTTGAAATTAATTCCCATTTCTTGCAACGGACCTAAGCATGCACCCAAGGACACAGATTTGATTTTTCGACCAATTTAAATGCACTGGAGCATGTGCATGTAGTTCAAATTTGAATTATGCACATAAATGCATTGAAAACTCAGTTAATGCATAAAAATGTCCAAACGAACCCCGAAAAATCACAAAAATTCACACAACAGTCCGGTTGTTCTATGTTGACATGAGGAAAAATGTGAAAGCAATAAGAGGCAATGGATATCGTTTCGTCCCCAAAGGTGGGTGGTTCCCTACCGAAAACCATCATGCTTGTTGTGAGAAGCTCCGGTTTGTGAGAAGCATATACGCAAACCTGCCCCAAATGGGACAAAATTTGTACCACGGCATGTTGATGCCGCTCCATGATAGCATGCCAAGTTTCATGAATTTCAGACTAGTTTTGGATTTACTAGAATTTAAAAACCAGGCATCTCAATGTTTTGCGTGCAATCAACGGTGCCCTGGTGTTTGAAATTCATTCCCATTTCTTGCATGGGACCTAAGCATGCACCCAAGGACACAGATTTGATTTTTCGACCAATTTATATGCACTTGAGCATGTGCATGTAGTTCAAATTTGAATTATGCACATAAATGCATTGAAAACTCAGTTAATGGATAAAAATGTCCAAACGAACCCCGAAAAATCACAAAAATTCACACAACACTCCTGTTGTTCTATGTTGACACGAGAAAAAAATTGAAAGCAATAAGAGGCAATGGATATCGTTTCGTCCCCAAAGGTGGGACGTTCCCTACCGAAAACCATCATGCTTGTTGTGAGAAGCTCCGGTTTGTGAGAAGCATATACCCAAACCTGCCCCAAATGGGACAAAATTAGTACCACGGCATGTTGATGCCGCTCCATGATAGCATGCCAAGTTTCATGAATTTCAGATGAGTTTTGGATTTACTAGAATTTAAAAACCAGGCATCTCAATGTTTTGCCGGCAATCAACGGTGCCTGGTGTTTGAAATTCATTTCCATTTCTTGCATGGGACCTAAGCATGCACCCAAGGACACAGATTTGATTTTGAACCAATTTATATGCACTAGAGCATGTGCATGTAGTTCAAATTTGAATTATGCACATAAATGCATTGAAAACTCAGTTAATGCATAAAAATGTGCAAACGAACCCCAAAAAATCACAAAAATTCACACAACACAGCTATTGTTCTATGTTGACACGAGAAAAAATTTGAAAGCAATAAGAGGCAATGGATATTGTTTCGTCCCCAAAGGTGGGACGTTCCCTACCGAAAACCATCATGCTTGTTGTGAGAAGCTCCGGTTTCTGAGAAGCATATACCCAAACTTGCCCCAAATGAGACAAATTTTTTACCACGGCATGTTGATGCCGCTCCATGATAGCATGCCAAGTTTCATGAATTTCAGACGAGTTTCTGATTTACTAGAATTTAAAAACCAGGCACCTCAATGTTTTGTCGGCAATCAACGGTGCCCTGGTGTTTGAAATTCATTCCCATTTCTTGCATGGGACCTAAGCATGCGCCGAAGGACACAGATTTGTTTTTTCAACCAATTTATATGCACTGGAGAATGTGCATGTAGTTCAAATTTGAATTGTTCACCTGAAATGGCTAGAAAACCAATTTAATGTATAAAATATTCAAACGAACCCTGAATAATTCCAATTCTTTTACGACACACATATAGTTGCATGTTCACTCCAGATAAAAGTTCTAGCAATTCAAACACCGTCCACTGCCACTGTGACCCCATTATGTAATTCAAATCAAGATGAAAAATCAAGTAGATGACATATAGTTTATTATCAGCAACCATGTGACATGTAGCACAAAATATCCTGGAGCACCGTCGGTGTATAGTACGCCTATGGCTTACGCGAGAAGGTTCATTGGCTACAGTCCACAGCCGGCGTCTCAAGCACACTAGCTCGCTCCCCAAATATCATTTCACTCTTCAATCGTCGCCGGTGAAAGATGGGCACGTGGACCCGTGTCGTGAGGGCAACTTCGGTGGTCAACTCCGGCAAGAGCGCGGCCGTAGCCGCCATGCGCGTGCTAACAAGGTGCATGAGCGCGGCCGTAATCTGCGATCGTGCGGCAAAGGTAGCCCAAACGACCGTTGTTGCTTCTCAGGTGGCGGCAGCAACATCTGCCTCGGGGATAGCAACTGGCGAGAGCGGCACAACAGCTGTCCGTTCTGCAGCGGAGGCCTTAGCCTTGATGGAGGCCGCCCATGCCCAGCTCCTGGCGGTCACCGCACAAATCGAACAAGCTTCTTCGACAACGGTCGGCAACCCACGGCCGAAGAGCTGGCAATCGCCGAGAGCGTTCGAGCAGCCGTCCATTCCTCCGCCGCATACCTTGCAATGACGGAGCCCGTCCAAGCCCAGATCGCGTCCGCCCACACCCATCTCGTGGCGGCCTTTTCCAAAGAGATGGCGGACGCGGATGGCGAGATGCTTGCCGAGTATGGTGCGATGGATGCCATGGAGCCCCTTCCCCAGGAGACTGTAGGGGGCGAGCTGGACATGGAGGCGGCAGCGGAGATCGACGAGCACCAGCCGTAGTAGTACTCTTTGTTTTGTTTAACTAAGAGCGCCGGTCTTTAATTTGTTAGAGTAATGTTTAGGTCAGCTAGCTCTATTTAATTGCTGAACTTGTTCGATTAAGAAGTGTGGGTGTGCTGTAGTCTCCTTTGTGTACCCAAATTATGCAATGACGTGGATGGCCACTGTAACCATGGAAATTCGAGCCAAAACTTTTGACGTTCTGTAACACCCCGCATGTAACTTGCCATATTTGTAACTCCGACTCTTGCCATTTTCGGCTATGTGATATGATTTTCCCTCCGTTGTCGGGTTTTGTCTTTCGTTTTGTATTTTGTCATGTCATGCATTTTCATATCATGTCATCATGTGCATTGCATTCGCATACGTGTTCGTCTCATGCATCCGAGCATTTTCCCCGTTGTCCGTTTTGCAATCCGGCGCTCCTATCTCCTCCGGTGCACCCCTCTTGTTTTCTTTCGTGTGCGTGTGTCAAACTTTCTCGGAATGGATCGAGGCTTTGTCAAGTGGCCTTAATATACCACCCGGAGACTACCGGTCAAGTTTCGTTCCATTTGGAGGTCGTTTGGTACTCCAACGGTTAACCGGGCATCCGCAAAGTCCATTTGAGTGTCCAGCAAAAACCCCCTCTAAATCAGCCCAAAACCCACCAAACTCTCTTCCATGCACTAGGTCGTTCGATCACGATCGTGTGGGCGAAAACGGCACCTCATTTGGAGTCTCCTAGCTCCCTCTACCTATAAATATGTGGGCATCCCGAAAAACGAAATCGCAGACGAAACCCTAGTTTCTCCACCGCGCGCCGCCGGACGAAATCGTCTGCCGACGGACACGTCCGCCCGCCTGCGCCGCCGCCACGTGTCACCGCCGCCGCGCGCCGCCGCGAGGCTCGAGGCCGCCCGCCCGTCCCCGCGCCGGGCCCGAGCGCCCCGCCTCTCCCCGCGCTCCCAGCGCCGCCGCCTGCCCTCGCCGGCGCCGCCGGCCCCGCCGCCCGTCGCCGCCCCGCCGCGGCCGCCCATCTCCGCCTCGCCGCCGGCGCCACGCCGCCCCGCCCGACGCCGGCGACCGCGCCCCGCCGCCCTCCGGCCTCCCTCTCCTCCGCCGGCGCCGGTCTCCTCTCCCTCTTCTTCCCCGTCGCCGGCAAGCTCCGTTCGGCCGAACCCTAGCCTGCTCGATCTGGAACCGATCGGATCTGGTGAGCGTTGACCTCTCCTCGCCCCCTTTTTTTCCCAAGTCCTCATATTTTGACAGCAAGTTCTCCTGTTCCCGATGCCATAACTCTGTGCATGTAGCTCCGATTCGCGTGTGTAATATGTCAAATTGTTCGCCTCGTGATGCTCTTCATTTTGTTTAATTGCACCATGTTCATTAGAGGTCATCTTGATGCCCAAATCTCTGTTGGAAGAGGGCTAGTTGCTGTTATTCTCTGGTTCTTGACAGAACTTGGAGATTTGTCATTTTTGTATCATTAAATCTGTACATCTTTTGAGCATGAGCTCTACATGTGTTTTGAAGTATGCCATGCCATCTTTCCAGTGGTGTAGTCCATGTATTTTTGTGGTCTCTGTGGTGACTAGCACAAGCATGCAAAGTAGGCCCCGTAATATTTCTGATTTCAGGGACTTAGTGATTTCTCTAAGTCCTTGTCTGCTGTAATTTTGTTGCCACATAAACTTGATGCTACAGAGAGATCCATGCATAATTTGAAGATGTTCAGTAAGGATGTTTTGTAGCTATAGTTGTATTTGATCCATTCCTGCAATTGTTTGCAATTATGGAGTGCCATAGCATGACTCAATATTGCTCTACTTTTGCTATAAAATATTTCTGGCAGATTCTTAACATGATATGCAATTTTGCCAAGCTTATTGTAGTTGATCCATACATGCTATGTACTTGTTCTTGCCATGGTTAGCTTCTTTAACATGCCATCTTGATATAGGTATGCTTGTTTTGTCATGCATTGCTCTGTAGTGAGTGCATCAAGCTCACAAAGAGACCTACATATTATTATTTCTGCCATGCTCTGTTTTCTGCTAAGTCTGAAACCTGATAACGAAACTTGCTATGTTTACATGCTTGCCATCATATCTTCTGGTCCTTTTTGGCTTATGGTCAGTAAGGGACTTTTGTCATGTGCATTTAGTATAACACTGGCATGCCTTGTGTTGCTATGTTAAGTTCCTGTAGCATGTTGATTACATGCTCTGAACATTGCTACCTGATGTAGTTTACTGCCATGTCCAGTTTTTCACCAAGTCTGTGAAACTGTAATCTTTTGCACTTTTGCCATGCTTGTTTGAGCTTGAGATGTTGTGAACTAGCCGTAGCTCAGTATTCATCTTTTGTCAAGAATCTCCTGTAGATTAATGCCATGTGCTTTGTTGCTATGTTGGGGTGCTGTAGCATTGTTGCTTGTTGCATTTTAAGTGCTATCTTACTGTTTATCGCAGATTAGTGTCATTCTTGTTATGCTTGCCATTTGCAAACCGTGCATCCGATTCCGGTGATCTTTATATCGATTTCGACCGAAATCATCTCATCTTTCCAGTGGCATGCTTGGTTTGCCAAGTTACTGCCATGTTCATCATTTTCCTTCCGGAGCACGCATATGCATCGCATATCATATCTTGCATATCATACATGTTTTGCATCATGTTGCTTGCGCATTCCTCGTGATTGATTGTGGTTCCGTTTGTTTGTGTTCTTGTCTTGGGTAGAGCCGGGATACGAGTTCATGAACGAGGAACCTGTCGAGTACGCTTACGAGGATCAAGCTTTCGACAACTCTGAGAACCTTGCAGGCAAGATGACCACCCCTCGAAATCACTTCTATCTTTGCTTTGCTAGTTGTTCGCTCTATTGCCATGCTCCGCTACCTATCACTTGCTATATCATGTCTCCCATTTTAGCCATGCCAGCCTCTAACCATCCTTTCCTAGCAAACCATTGTTTGGCTAAGTTACCGCTTTTGCTCAGCCCTTCTTATAGCGTTGCTAGTTGCAGGTGAAGTTGAAGTTTGTTCCATGTCGGAACATGGATATGTTGGGATATCACAATATCTCTTATTTAATTAATGCATCTATATATTTGGTAAAGGGTGGAAGGCTCGGCTTTATGCCTGGTGTTTTGTTCCACTCTTGCCGCCCTAGTTACTGTTATACCGGGATTATGTTCCTTGAGTTTGCGTTCCTTACGCGGTCGGGTGATTTATGGGACCCCCTTGACAGTTCGCCTTGAATAAAACTCCTCCAGCAAGGCCCAACTTTGGTTTTACTATTTGCCGCCTAAGCCTTTCCCCCCGGGTTTTCGCGAGCCCGAGGGTCATCTTTATTTAAACCCCCGGGCCAGTGTTCCTCTGAGTGCTGGTCCAAACTAGAGCCACTTGCAGCGCCACCTTGGGGAAACTCGAGGTTTGGTTTTAGCTGTACGTAGTGTTCATCCGGTGTGCCCTGAGAACGAGATATGTGCAACTCATATCGGGATTTGTCGGCACATTCGGGCGGCTTTGCTGGTCTTGTTTTACCATTGTCGAGATGTCTTGTAAACCGGGATTCCGAGACTGATCGGGTCTTTCCGGGAGAAGGTTTATCCTTCGTTGACCGTGAGAGCTTATGATGGGCTAAGTTGGGACACCCCTGCAGGGTATTATCTTTCGAAAGCCGTGCCCGCGGTTATGAGGCAGATGGGAATTTGTTAATGTCCGGTTGTAGATAACTTGTCACTTGACCCAATTAAAATACATCAACTGCGTGTGTAGCCGTGATGGTCTCTTCTCGGCGGAGTCCGGGAAGTGAACACGGTCTGAGTTATGTATGACGTAAGTAGGTGTTCAGGATCACTTTTTGGTCATTGCTAGATGACGTCCATTCCGTTGCTTCTCTTCTCGCTCTCATTTGCGCAAGTTAGCCACCATATATGCTTCTGCCGCTGCCGTTCCACCTCATTACACCATCCTTTCCTATAAGCTTAAATAGTCTTGATCTCGTGGGTGTGAGATTGCCGAGTCCCCGTGACTCACAGATTCTACCAAAACAGTTGTAGGTGCCGGCGATGCCAGTGCAGATGATGGCGTCGATCTCAAGTGGGAGTTCGACGAGGAACGTGGTCGTTACTATGTGTCTTTTCCTGATGATCAGTAGTGGAGCCCAGTTGGGACGATCGGGGATCTAGCATTTGGGGTTGTCTTATTTTCATCTGGATTTTGACCGTAGTCGGTCTATATGATTGTATTTTGGATGATGTATGCATAATATTATGTATTGTGTGAAGTGGCGATTGTAAGCCAACTCTTTATCCCATTCTTGTTCATTACATGGGATTGTGTGAAGATGACCCTTCTTGCGACAAAACCACTATGCGGTTATGCCTCTAAGTCGTGCCTCGACACGTGGCAGATATAGCCGCATCGTGGGCGTTACACGTTCAAACTCATCACACGCGAGTTAAGCTATTTGAATCGTTTGTGATGTGCACATATCGTACACAGTTCTGAATAAGGGACCGTGTCTGATGACACTTTGCGAGCCAGTTTTTTCGCTGAAGCGATTCCAAATTTTCGGCTTCCGCGGAAATATCTACCTCCCCGCCCCCTTCCCCTTGCCAAAAGCCACATTTCCCCTCTTTCTGCCTTCCTTTCCAAGTTGAAACCTTCACTCCTTGCTTGCAGCGTCGCCTCCTCGTCGGCGACCCTCCTTCACGCTGCTCGACCTCCTCTATCCAGGCAGGTAATCCACACCCGACCCCCATCCTCCTCCTCCTTCCACATCCCACATGCCCCGACCGCCGGCGCGAGCGCGACACCTTCCACCCAAATCACCAACCCTCCACCAAATAAGCGCCGGCCTAAGCCATGGTGCACGCAGTATAGCCAGGACCTCAAGGAGCAGTTGGCAGCGGAGAAGCAAATCGCGGCCGCACGCGCGAATGAGGTTGCGATGGCTGCCATTCGTGCCGACCCCCAGATCTTGAAGGAGCACCTTGCCATTTGCTAGCTACGCCAGTTAAGCATGCTCGGTTTACCAGTTGCGTGTGCTGCTCCTGCCTTTCCTTCATAAATTCTAGTGAATTGTGCTATCTAATTTTACCATGCAATCTGTTGCTCTAGTGTATATGTTCTATATGTCGTGCAGTGTGGTGCTCACTTATTAACTGTTTTGTTAATTAGTTGTCATCTTCAGTTAACTATTTGGTTCAATTCTGCAAATGTGATGTTCAATTCTTCAGGCTGCAATTTTGTATTGTCTTCCATGTGAGAAATAAATCAAATTTATCTTTACAAAATTGTGGGTGCATTCTGTTATTGTATACCATGTGAGGAATAAATTGAATTTGGCTGTACTAAATACATGAAAAACAAATACAATTGCTACAATTGGCTGTAGTTAACTATTTGGTTAACAGTCTGATCTTCTATTAGGAGTATGTTATATTGTGCAATGTGGTGCTCAGTTAATGTTTGGTTCATTTGTTGTGGTGTTTAGTTAACTGCTTGGTTCAATTCTGCAATGCAATGTCCAATTGTCGTGGGTAGAATTTTGTATTGTTGTGCATGTGAAGAATAAATCGAATTTGGCTGCACTTAATACATGAGAAACATATACAAGTGTTATATTTCCTAGTTCTTAGTCATGCTTGGTTTGGGTAAATGGGTTTTCAGTGTGGCTTGAATTAATCTGATGAATCTGCAATGTGCTTATTTTTCATCAACATATTTTACTGATAGCATGCGAACCCTTACTTAACCTGATGACTAACTACCTTATATGTGTTGCAGGGAAACAATGGAAAGCACTGAGGTTTATACTCGAGGTTAGCACGTGCATGGTCCGTTGTCTAATAGCACATTATTGTGCAATTGCAGGAACCATTCTAATATTTTGGTTTGTAACAATTTGGTATTGCACATGTAGGTCCTGTTGTCAAAGATTTTGACCCACTGTTCGACCCTTTTTGCATATGGGGAAATGAGTTGTCCATGAATATCAATCAAATCAAGAAACTCAGAAAGGTTGTTAGGATAAAGAAATTAGTGACAAAAAACAACAAGATCTTTGTCTGCACAATGAAGAAGACATCAGTTCACTACAAGATGGTACTAACTATTATACCTTGCCTTTTTTTATTCCTTTGCCCCATTTCCAATATAGAGAAGATATTTATGCACATCCTTGTTTTCAGGCCTTTCCAAAGCAGTTCACTGATGATTACCTCTCAAACCACCTCTATGGTCAGGAGGCGACGAAGGTTTTCATACAACACCCACGATTCAATATTGAAGTGTTCCTAAAGAGGACGAAGGACGGACGGTCAATCATCCACAGGCACTGGCCTAAAGTTGCAAAGACCTTCAACATGAATGAAGGCTCAATATTCGCCTTCCGCTTCAGCAGTTTTCCAGATGAGATGCATCTGTCTATATACCGTCTATGATGCTAATTTTGAAAGGTTCTACATGTTGCATGTGGAACTTGCTGCTGGTGCAGTTGTGTAATGGGGTAGCTGAGTGCTGAAGCTATATCATGTTGTACTCTGATGTATTTCAATTATGAAATTTTGCTTCCTTAATATGGAAATGAAATATATTGTGTGCTTAATATGAAATGTCAATTAGATTAATAAATGGACTATGAATAATCGGGTAATTAGCCTGCTAATGGCGAATTTGCCTGCTAATTGGGTTTTGCTATTGCAAACGGTTGTTGAAAAAATACCGTGGGCGATGACCTCAGGCAACGCATAGAGTTTCTAGGAATAAACCATGTTGGATCAATGAACAATCACACACGACTTTCTCTTGAAAACTGTTTGCGTTAGGCCACCTTGCGCAAACGTTTACCACATAAAAACTGTGTGTGATGGACAGCCTTTGCCACACAATTTCTTCTACGGACCGTGTGTGATACATTCAATAATGATTTAACGGGAAAAATTGTGTGTGATGTACCTGTGAACGAAAACGTTTTCGTTGGAGTGACTGTGTGGGATGTGCATATGAACGGAAACGTTTAGCGGGGACTGTTTGTGTGGGATGTACTTGCGACCGGAAACAATTTCGCCGTATAATTGTATTTTTAGCTCTACTGTACGTATTTCTGTATTTGAGCGCTCGCCGGTCGCACACGACCTCATTTTGCCGAACGTGTGTGCCAGGAGGGCATATCCTCGAAGGTTTCTGGGTCGTGTGGGAAGGACCCCCCTACCGCCCACACTCACTTGGCGACGGTTCCAAATGTCGTCGCGGAAAGGGGTTAAAAACCGTTTGTTTAGGAGCCACGCGTACTAGTGAGCACAATTGGTACTGTATCTTGTCAATCTCTTCACATACACAAATAAAGCCTTTGGTGGAGCTTGGTTAGGATGGTGGCATAAAATTTGATGCCAATGTTAGCAAGACTCAAAAATGTTGGAAAAGATTCACAAATTTGCAAATGCAACAAGTAGACCAATAGCAAGATATGGCACACCGAAACATACACACGAATAGATAGATGGGGTCGCGCAACCAAGGAATGAGCCAAAATATGGAGTCCATGAAAATGCTCTTGTTGCACAACGCTAGAGAGACGCTAGCTCGATTGCACAATAGGCAGATACGAGACTTGTGCACAACCTACTAAGCAAAATGCAACGACTTCTATCCAAGTATGCTATATGTATGGTGTTCCGATGATATGATCCAGGATGATCGAGTATGACAATCTTAATGTACTATGATGCTATGGTTCTTGCTTAAAAGCTCTTTGCTTATCTTTTCCTTTTTCTTAAAAGCTTGTTTGGCTCTTTCTCTTTTGAGCTCTTTCTTTGGCCTCTTATGCAAAACTTCACGAACCAAGATAGAAATTGTGTATATGCTTGGACAACCTTGTGAGTTGTGACACAAGATATGATATCAAGATGCTTGTACCAAGATGATATGGTATGTATGCTATGGGGACTATGATCACTAATGTGCACAAGTAACGTTACCAACAATACTCAAAGGCTAGTCTCGATAGGAAAGGTCCGCAAAATGGGCTATAGGGTTATCAATGCAATGGCAAGAATGAATGTACAATAAAGCGATACCACGATATCAAGATGATATAGAGGTTACAGTTCTTTCTTACGGTGAAGGTGTCAAAATGGTGGAGCGGTCGTTGTGGATGACGAGTTCGTGGCGAAGATGAGTGGCGGTGATGTCGATGTCGAACCGTCCCTAAGTTGCCGAAACACGTTAGGAAACGGAAACCATAACTCAAATTCTCAAACAACAAAATGTGCCAAAATTTTCGGGGGTTGGTAGCGGGTGAGCGATGGTGGTTGCGGAAAGCGGTTGTGGTATGCAAGTGCGTACGTGGAAGTGGTAGTGGAATCAGGGGTTTGCGTATGCGGAAGTGGAAATGGGCCGGTGGGACTGAACAAAGTTCAGTTTCGTCAGGGTTCGTTGGACGTTCGGTAGTGGTCGGACGGCCGGTAGCTGTCGGACATCCGGAGATTGTCGGACGTCCGATGCGTGGGCGATTTCGGGCGCGGGATGAACTCTAGGGTTCGTGGTGTAGAGGCAAAATTGGACGAATTTGTGGATGAAAAAGGGAAAAAGATGGGGAAAAGCTAGATCTACCTGCTACACACGAAATCCACGGATCAAATCCAACAAAACTTCATCATAGCAACAAATCACAAAGAAATTTGGGGCTATTTTTGGTGGGGAATTTTTGAATTTGGGGAAGAACACAACAAAACAAGGCTAGAAAAACAAGGGTAGGGGCTCCAAATTCGTGATCAACCAAGGCTCATGATACCAAGATGATGTAGGGTGGAAACCCTAAGGCCGATCTTTCACGAGATGGAGTGGATCCTACGAAGAACACGAGGCGAAAACACAAGAGAAAGGCACTCAAATCAACGAGAACAATCACACATGTGCTAGATCCATGAGCATAAAGAGTAATACAAGATCCAAACGCAACAAATGGCGATACAAGAGGCGGTAGTTCTTCTCCGTGAGGAGGTCTTGAAGGGTCTTCCCGTGAGGGGTCTTGAATCCACTTGGGGGATCTTCTCCGTAGAGGTGGTCTCCTATGGAGAAGGTATCAAGTGGATGAGCAAAGCTCTATCTCTCAAATGAGCTAACCCTTTGCTAACCTAGAAAGAGGGAGGAGGAGGAGTATATATAGTCTAAGTGGGCGAATGGGTACATGGGCCTCGGCCCAACACACTGTGCGTAGACAGGCGTTAGTCGTCCGACAGCTACCGGAAGTCCGATGGCTCATCAGGGTCCGGACGTCCGGTAGCGGTTGGACGTCTGACATTTCAGCTCGGATCAGGTGGCGTCAGATTCCCGGAGGCGGTCGGCCGTCTAGTCATCGGACGTCCGGAGACTTCGGACTTCTGATAATTTCCCTTCTATGGTGTGGCAACGGTCGTCCGGAGGGGTTCGATCGTCCGGGCGCTGGGAGGTGTCGGACGTCCTGTCGGTGTCGGATGTTCGGCCGCTGTAGCGTTCGCTGGCTGGCTCTTCAGGTTGGTGGAGGCTCCAGGCTTCGGACGTCCGGTCCGGACCGGTCGTCCGGTGGCTATAGGCTTTTGGCAGCTCTTCTTCTTGGTCCTTGTACTTGGTGTCCTCGCCATCTTGTCCGTTGGATGTGATAGCTCCGTGGCTTCCCTCCAAGTGCCTGATCACACAAAGGGTCTCCACTTTAGGTAGTAGCCATGTCTCACATGTAGAAAGTGGTAGTTCGGAGATGAGCGAGTTCACCTTAGTTTCGATAGCCCTTGCTCGAGTTCCTGTCACAGGTCCAAGTGGTGTCATGGGAGACATAGATAGGTCCATGGGGATGACCGTGGGATGCTCCGCATCAACAACGTTTCAAGTTTTAAAGTATATAAATGAAAATTTACCATCTGTGATAAATATATCTTATATGATCGCTGAATTTTCCATTTGTAGATTTGTTGAAGGTGAACAAAACTGGATGTTCTTTCATACAACTCCAGGCCTTTTGACGTTTGAACTATTCTTTAGACAAAATATGACCACCATATCCAGTTGATGTGATTTCTTTGAAACCATTACCCTTTCAGACTTTTTAGCAATAAAATTGTCTGGCTTCCTCTTGGTGATGCTCCTCACATAACATACAAGTTCAGCTCTTTCAATCTACAGACAATTAAAAATAGAGTATGTTGTTAGTTACAACAACATTTGTGCTGGCTAAGTAATTGAAAAACATAATACATACCATGCATGCATCATATGTTGTGAGTCCATCTCTTATGTTCTTACAAGCTGAAATCATAAGATTTATGTGCCACTTATTATAGTCTATAATCCTAGACATTTTTGTGTGTCTCCCCGGTACAATTTGGTAGTGATTATCAAGATAGAATATCTACATACATAATCTATATGATTATAGAATTACCAAACATATGTTATCATAAACAAGATGCACATGATAACTCACTTGTAGAAAGAAGCGACAGCCATTACTAAACAGTAAAACTGAGCTAGTTAGAGGCACCCACAGCGATTTGACATTCTCAACCGTCTGATCATCTCAGTTGACGCTCCTGATCATTCTGGCGTCCTCCACCATCTTTTTTACGCAATCCAAGGTCTTTTCTACCTCTCAACCTGTGTGTCCCGGGCCGGCCCAACGTTATTGGGCTGCTGCTTCGACGAACGTCTTGAACTCCTTCTCATTCACTGATCCGGCTTATCGTTCGATCCTGAATTGATGGTTGCGATCGGCGCGGGGCTAGGGCATCACAGGTGGGCCGCTTTTCTCCGATTTCAGAAGGAAAGAAAAAACCTTCGTGCAAGCGGAGCTGGTGGCGACGGCCTCCTCTCGCCGTCGCGAGCCGTCCCAAAATCATAGTGCTGACTGCCGCATCTCATCCACCCCCAATCCCACAGCGGTTAAGTTCCCGGCGGCAGGCAGTAGCGGGAATAGTCTGTCAAGGAGAGATGCCGCCGTGGCCGCTGCCTTTTGGCCATTACCTCCCCTCAGTAACTTCCAGTATTGGATTCAATCCTTACAAGTGACTTTGGAAGCGAGCTCTCTAGCACGGTGGTGGATTTCTTGTGGATCGCGGAGAAAAAGGTAGGGATGGAAAGAGAGACCCTTGTGCGGGTGCGACCACCACCTATTTGTGTCCCGTAGCCCTTCACACCACAACCATCCGCCCAGATCTCATTCTCCCCTTTCCTTCTGCTTCTTCTCAACTTCAATCGAGGGATGTGCATGTTTTTCCTAAGTGGTTACTACACCACAGGAATGATGTAGAGTAGAAGTCTTCTCTTCGATTTGGTGAAGGTATTTTGTTTACTAATTCTTACAGATCAATTCGAGTTTGTTCTCTCATTTTCATGTTCCGCGTATTGCCGCAGCCTCAACCCCGTAATCTAGGGACACCAAGGGTGAAGATTAGGTGTTTTTCTCTCTCTCTCTCAATTCTTATTTGATGGCTGCTCCTTGTGTTGAGTGCTATTCTCCTATGGGTATCTTTACAAAGGGAGCATCTTTTATTGGGTGATTATTTTGTTTACTATCACATTTGGGCAATCTACTATTTCAGAAGTCACGGGCCAGGGCAGGTGAAGTTTGATTTACCATCATGTGGTGACCATAAACTTGTAACTAAAGTATATCAAGAAATTGCATGGTGATATGATTTTTTTTCATGAAACTTGCATATGGTATTTCAGGTATGCTTTTCCGTGACAGTAGTTCTATGCCACGAGGATGTAACTGATGTAATGCGTGAGTTCTGATACAATCATGGATCTCTATTGTTGTTCTTGTATATGGATACCGGTGTGTGGGGATTAGGCCTTTATTTTCTGTATTTTTGTAGTAATGAGCTTTAAGGTCTGCGAAGAATTCATTAAATGAACTGCAAATTTGATCACCCCCCTTTCAACATTCTTATTCTACTAAAAAAATTACTGTGTCTTACACGATCATCTATGTAGTTTAAAAAAGCAAATAAATATCAACATTTATTTATGAACATACTTACACATTCGTATTAAAATTGATTATAATATTGTGCATATGTTACATCCTTGCTAAAAACACATATTGTGTGCAAACAAAGCATTTTCATGTGAGACGATGAACATATGTCCAAACATCCAAACAAATAACAGTTTAAGTTATATCAACCATTTCTCAAATATTTATGCTATTCCTTCTTTACAAAGGCGGGCGCGGCAACGCGCGTCATCATGTTCTAGTACAAATATATGACAGGGCTATTTGACAGAATTTTTTGTTGTGCCTTTGTAATAGCATCAAGTAGATAATTCATTGCATACTCACACCAGTTATATTCTCCTATGTAATCAGTTCTACATAGAGCTCCCCAATAATCAACAATAGTGTAGCCATGTTTAAAAGGAGGTGTCCCAAATGTCCCATAATAAATATAACACATGTTGCCTTAAAAGCATGCCTTTTCAGCTTCACTTGATAACTCAGTCATATCTCTGACTAAGAAATTTTCTGATGCCGTCAAACTGTGAGAATCATTTCCAACCATACCTACATTTTTCTTCGAGAAGTCAACGGAAGCAGCTTTTGTCTGAGCTTCAATACCATCAATATCTCTAGGTCCACAAGAAAACCCCAAAACTTTATGCATATGTGCATCATAGAATTTGAGTTTCCTATCTTGAGACATCTTAATGCACTGATCTTTCACATTTGTTGAACTTACCAGAAATGTACTAAACTTAAGATGAACCTTTTTAATTGTAGATAAGTTCAACAACCCATCAAATATGATTTCCCAGCGCATAAATTTCTTGTATTTAGTGAATCCATTCAAAACAGCACGGACATGATCTACCTTCGACCTGGATTCAGAGTTACACTTGTCATCCTCATTTTCTCCGCTCGAGTCATCTCCTTCAGTGTAATAATATCTTACATCTCTGTTACATTTTGCTGTACCACTTATTGAATGACTTGACTTAGACGACATATTTTATCACTAGAATTAAATGAAGACAATAAGATAATAAACAATTTAATGGATTAGATAATTCATCAAAATTTGTTGGTTTAACAATTACTTGTTAAAATAAATATTTGTAAGGTAGGAATGTTATTTGTTAGTGTTATTAATAAAAATTACTTCAACAGCAGTTCTAAAAAAGTATTCTAAGAAGAGACGCACAATGTACTTCAGGAGAACAATGAGATAGAAGAATAGAAAGAACACTTTAATCACAAGAATAACGTTTAGTAGGCACTTGTTACAGGAATTGTTCATCGAAATATCCCACAGAAAAAGATATAATACTTTAGCTTTACAATGTGAATACAAATATATGTGAAGCCATATACGCTCGCGAATACACTAAATAAACACCCAAAATTTTGAATCTTCGCGCACATCGGCAGCCCACAAACTACGCGTCCCCTGCATTTGCGTGCTCTAAATCCTCTTTCCAAAACATCTTAGTAGGTCTGACTGAGGCATATGCAGGCTACCAAACGTGCCATAATTGTGTCAAATGCTTGCATGAACTTCAGTGAATCGGATTCAACGGAAGGGTTTATATAAAAAAAAAGATTTAACACAACTCTTTCAAGGCAGCGGTCGTATGAGGCCCTGTCCAATGCAAGACGCTTAGCTGAAGTGCTTCAAAAAATAATTCAATTTTTTTAAACACCTGTACTTAATTGTAGAGAGTAAACACTTGAGACCGGTGCTTCCTAAGCACTTAGCATTCTACAAGGCCTGACTCTGCCAGCCTGCCTGCCTGCCAGGTACGGTAACTTGTTGCGGCTCGGGGCGAGTTTAGGCCAAAGTCCCGGTCTACCGCGAATGCATCACATCGCCACTATAAAACGCGCACCCTTGACCCCGTCGGAAACCCATCGTTCCGCCGCCGCGACCGCGATGGCGTACCGCCGGAAGCCGCAGTCCTCCTTCGAGCACCACCACCACCACCCGCACCCCGTTAGCCCTCCCTCCCCGCCGCAGGACTCCCTCGCCGCGCAGGCCATGCGCGCCTCCGCCGCCCACCGAGACGCCTCTTCTCTCTCCTCCGCCTACTCCTCGGCTGCCTCCGCGGCCGCCGCCGCTCGCAGGAGCCACGAGCCCTCCGTCTCCACCCCTTCCCCTGTAAGCCACGCCAGCCTCTTAATTACCCGTCCGCCGTCTTCGTCTCTGGATGCGTCGGATGCGTTAGCGGATCTGGTCCGATCGGCGGTTCCCGCGTCCAGGGGTTCCTGGGATCCGATTATACAGTGATTAGCGACGGATTGCTCCGTACTTGGGCCGACCGACTAACCTTTTTATTCGAGCTGGATGGGCGTTGAACCTCTCGTGCCTGACTTATAGACTGCTGTTGTTCTTTGGTTGGGGCTCCTTGAAATGGGTGGTACTTATTGCTTAGTGTTTTACCCGCTGTTTTGGTGTGTGAAGAGTTTATGTTTACCCCCCTGGGCGCAGGACTCTTCCAGCTATGGGTACACGTCCATGAAGAGCTTGAACGAAGCCAAGTACGGATTTTGGGGGACGCTTGCTCGGAAAGCAAAGTCACTTATTGACGAGGATGGGTCGCCGGAGCAGTATGATTCCCCGACGAGACAGCAGCCGCCAAGAGATGGTACATCACCAGCTATCCATGTGAGACCTGCTATCTTGTACAGTACTTCGCGCAATGCTACTTGACTGAACTCTAATGTGCGAATTTATTCCATTTAATGTGTACCAATCACCCCTTCAATAAGTAGTACTAGGTACAGTCTGAACTTTGACTTCTACGATGAATCCTTGCAACGGCCAGCTTTCTTATCTGTACTTTGTTCTTACAATCATGTTTAGTACTTAGTGCATGTTGGTCTGTATAGTATAATCCTCCCTTAACTATATTGACTGTGATCATCATTCTGTGTAGTTCACTTTGAACTGTTCATGTGGCTCATCGACAATCTTTACTGATGTAACAGAGACAACACTTGCAACAGCCAGCGCCAGAGACATGGAAATCCGAGACACCTCCATCTCAGAAGAGGTCCGAGGCATTAGCTTCCTCCCTTAACTATATTGGAGGCACAATAAAGAGTGCCCTCGAAGTAAGTTTATGTTCAAAAATCTCTTAATTTTTTGTTTCCAGAAGTTAATCTGAAATTATGTCTGTCAATGCTACCTTTCACAGTTAACGTGGAAAGGCAATTCTCTTTGCTTTTGTATAGAAACCTAGAAACTGTGAACCATTTTAAGCTGTCAGTATATGTCTGACAAGAGCAAGCAGTGTCAGATTTATTATTTTACAAGAGCTTAATTAGATTATTTTTACCATATTTTCATCCTTATATTTTCCCTTTTGTTGACTCAGCTATATATGTTATTTCTTCCAGGAAGGTCGGACTATTGTAGAGACTAAAACAGCTGACATTATTCAGGAGACGCGTAAACTGAATATAAGGCGGAAAGGAGCTGGATCAAATCCACAAGGAGAAACTTCTCACAAATTTGCTCACAGAAATTTTCCTCAAAATCCACTCGATTACGAAACTCAGTTGAAGGCATCTCGCGACGTAAGGTGGCAAATAAGTGTCACTAGATATATTGTTTCAATGCTCCATTTTACAAAAGAAGTTGGAAGTTCTGCAATTGTGTAGTGTACCATAACTAAATGTTAAATGTATTTTGATTGATTGCTTTCATAAACATCTTTGTTTGTCGGATAGCGATATATGCCTGATTATATTCTTTGCAATAAATATTCCATGAAATGCATTCTTTTTTTATTTGCTATTTTCCTTTACCTGAGTACAGTAGCATCAGTTAAGTTAACTTGAATCTGATTTGGCCAACTTTACGTGCAGGAGTGAATTATTAATTGCTCCATCTTTTGCTCTTACAGGTTGCAAATGCCATGTCAGCAAAAGCAAAGCTGCTATTACGTGAACTGAAGACTGTGAAGGCAGATTTAGCTTTTGCGAAGGAGCGCTGTGCTCAGCTTGAGGACGAGAATAAAATGTTGCGAGAAAATCAAGACAATGGTGATAACCCAGAAGATGATGATCTGGTTAGTACTTTTAATACTAGTAATAATGTACGTGCAATGCACGTTTATATTAGGTAGGATATTAGTTGCACGTTATATTAGGTAAGATATATCTGTTGCACGTTGGTATTTGGTAAGATATCATTTCTTTTTTCGCGGAAATGGTAGGATATTAATTACATGGCAGATTTCATGGGATAGCGTTGAGTCAAAACGTGTTTATAACCAATGGCAGTGGTGGGTAATTAGAGCGTTAAACGTGTTTGGTGCTCAACATTGGAGCGATTTGAACCGCTAGATAACATGATTTGACGGTCGAGATGGTTTGGATCTGCCCCTTTGGGTCTTTTTATATTGGTATAGATAAATGGACAAAACTAACTACGTTTATGACCGTAGTCCATCATCCTTTTGATTTTGATCACTGATTTATGTCAAAAATAATTAGATACTTCTATCATCTAAGTTTTATTAGAAGTTTATTGTCTATATCGTACTAAAAAAATTTATCCCACATTTTTTACTGCTACACACTGATAGTCAGTTGGGATTTTTTATGGAGGGTGGGCTCCAGATGACGAATCACTACCGAATTGACATCAACATAACAAATTAGTATGGTCTGCTGTGATCTGTGTAACCTAAGAAATAATAAATTACCTTGTTAATGTGGAAAATGAAGGACAATTTCGTTCTCTCATTAGTTGGGAATTTTGAATTGTGCTCATCGGTAAGAGAACTTCTGCTAACAGTTGGGAGAACTGTGCTTCCGTCAAATGAAGTATTTGAGTTTGTTGCAAAATAGCCTACACAAGTCACTCAGATTGCAGTTGCGTGATGGCAATGATTGTTTGTTCCTGTCCAAATCTATAAATTGGAAGGCTAGTACGCTATGTCAATGATCAGTCCATGTCATAGACACAAATCGACTGCCTTAAACATTAGTTGATTACCTTGTCCATTCATTGCTCTGCAGCCGTCCACTAGAGGGTTTGGGACCTGATGGGCCAGTCCCATCCGTGTCCTGTTTATTTCATTGCCCTGGTGCGCTGGTAACAGCTGTCTGTCAACCGCTTGCTGCCCCTCGGTCATCTCATACCCTAATCTAGGGGTTGCTTGAGACTGCAGGCTGTCTGTGCCTGCGTCATGTTATGATATCTGTACGCTTCATTTTCTTCTTCCATAATGAACACATTCAAACAGAAAAAGCACTCCATGGGTGTATTCTTATGATAATAGTGAAGGGTGGACTTGTGCTTTATGAAACCTACCCAGTAAAATCCCCTGCTGATAATCATTTGGAGATCATGCCAATACTAGGTGTATAATCCTTAAGCGTTCCCTTGTTATCATTAGTTTCATGGTCAATTCAATGTCATCTTGGAATTGTTTCTATAATGCAGCTGCTGCAATTCTATGGCTGGGTCTCAGGGTTTGGAACTTGCTCTTTGCTAAATATTTTTATTTGGTTTTGTTTTGCTGCTAATAAATATCATGTGCTGATAACCATTGGGAAATTATGCCAAGACTAAGGAATAGTCCTCAGAGTTCTGATTAATTCTATGCTCAACTGAATGTGTCGTACAATTTTCTTTTTTTCTGGAAGGCAGGAGCTGCAATTGTGTGGCTAGTTCTCAGGGTTTAGGGCTTGACAAATGATCAAAGAACAACATGAAAGTGCCGGAATCATAAGTTTGTGTAACTCTAACCAAACGCTTATATTTTGCTCTTGTAAATCTTGAGCTACATCAAAATTGATATATTTTGTGAAATAGAACCAAAAATTGTAAGGCTTAACATGTTGACACTGGTTAACCATTTATATCTTCTGCTTCTTTGCAGATCCGCCTACAATTAGAGACACTATTAGCTGAGAAGGCGCGGCTTGCACATGAAAACTCGGTGTATGCTCGAGAAAATAGATTCCTACGTGAAATTGTAGAGTATCACCAACTTACTATGCAGGATGTCATATATGTGGATGAAGGCATCGAAGAGGTCACTGAGGTGTACCCTACTCAAGTACTGCCTCCAGCGTCTGCTCGCACTGGGTCGGGCCTAGGTCGCGCATCAACTCCAGTGACACTCAAACATGTTAACTCATCTCCGGCCTCCACATCCGCCCTTCCGGAACCTTGTCCGGTCGTGCCGGTTTCTCCGAAGATGCTTTCTCGGGCTTCATCTCAAAGCAAATAGAGGGAGCCTGGCAGCACCAGCCACCGTTCAACAGGTAAAGATGGTTGGTGGTGTGATACGAGCAACACATATACTGTAACGGAGGTTGCGGCGCCATTGTGCCTGTGGGATGTTGTGGCCTCTGGGCTGTGGTGAATACACGCAGGATCTGTGATGTGTGTATGATCCGTGTTGTAACTTGTGAGATTTTTCTTTCACATCACCATGCTTGCGAAACTACGCATTGCCGGGTTGCATTTGTCTCTTAAGTTGAGGACTTGATGCTGAGGCCAAATTCAAGGTGCATTGCGTGTCTGCCTGAGACGTTTTACATGTTATTGGTACATATGCAAGCCTTCATTTGTTAATAATGAAGTTATGTAATGTTCATCAAGCAAGCAATGGAATCTCCGAGTGCCTAAAACCCTGTTGGCACATGACGCTCGACCAGGTGAAGTAGAATCAAGACGAACTCTGAATGTAATGCACCATCGAAATCAACAAGTATCAAGCAGGTACAACTGTTCAGAAGGACGACTAGAATCATACAGTATGATGGATTCAGATTTCAACATTACATTAGTGCAAGAACTATTGTTGGCATCCAGCCGGTGCACAACCATTTTCCAGCTCGTTGAGTATGCCCCGTTCTTTTGGTTTCGCACAGATCAGTTCTTCGCATACATGAATGAGTGTCGTGGATCAGGGTGTTGAGTATGTATTTTGTATTGCACGTGTATTGGAGTTGTGGACCACCTCCTAGTCTTGTATAGTTGAGGTAGAGGCTTTCCCTTGTATTATATATACGTGCACCAGCACTTCATCAATACTACGTCTATTGTATTGCAAACTTTCTCGTCTACATGGTATCATCTTGAAGGTCCTGACCTAGGGCAAGTCGCCGCCGCCGCTGCCGCTTCCCGCCGCCGCGCAGCGCCTCCCCGCGGTCCCCGCCGCCGCCGCCGCCGCGTCCTCCTCTGACGCCGCCGCCGCCGCTTCCTGCCGCCGCGCAGCGCCTCCCCGCGGGCCCCGCCGCCGGCGTCCTCCTCTGACGCCGTCGCCGCCCCGTGCCGCCGCGCCGCTTCCGCTCCCACCCGTTGTGCTGACCTGCCGCCGCGCGCCCCCTGCCGCGCTGCTGCTGCCACGTCGCGCCGCAACCCTAACCCGACGCGCCGCCGCCGCCCCCTTCCTCTTCCCGCCGCTTCTGACGCCTTCCATGGACTCTTCGGGCTACTTCACCATCTGCGGTGGAACCGCTCCACCGGCCGCGCCGATCCAGTCGCATCCTCCCGCACCCGCCGGGTGTTACCCGTTGTCGCCACCAGCGCCTCCCCCGCAGCACCCGCAAGGGGAAGGGGGCCGACGCAACCGGCGTGGCGGCGGTCGCCGCCGCCTGCAGCAGCCGCGGGCCCAGGACGCCGGGGGGGAGGGGGGGCGCACTATTAGCAGGCACTCCCCGCTGGCCACCAGGCGTTCATCGGCGCGCCCTTCCAGCCGACTGGCGCCGGCTCCGGCGCCCTCCTCGCGCCGCCGCCCCTCGGTGGTTATGGCCTGCCCGTCCCGGCGCCGCCCTACGGGGGCTTTCCGCCGCAACCGCCGGTACCTGTGCCATGGGACCCCACCCTCCTCGCCGCCCAACACTCCGCGCCGTCGCGAGTAGCTCTGTCGGTGGAGGCAACTGGTACATGGACTCAGGTGCTACTGCGCACATGGCAGCTCATCCCGGTAACCTAACCTCCTCCACTCCCGTTCACACACCCACTCGTATCACCGTCGGCAACGGCTCCTCCTTACCTATTACTCATATCGGTAGCACTAGCTTTCCCTCCACTTCCACACCCATCACTATGTCTCATGTTCTTGTTTCACCTGATTTAGTCACGAACCTAGTTCCGGTTCGTCGTCTTACTCGTGAGAACCCACTTACTGTTGAATTTGACGGTGTTGGCTTTTCTGTGAAAGACGCCCGTACCCGGATGGTCCTTAACCGATGTGACAGTCCCGATGAGCTCTACCCCATGCACGCTGGCGCCTCCACCTCCACACCCGTCGCCCTTGCCGCCGGCGTTGACCTTTGGCATGCTCGCTTGGGTCACCCCAACCACACCGTCTTACGTCAAATTCTTAGGAGTTTCTCTTTCTCATGTGACAAGCTCGACGAGCACTCTTGTGAGGCTTGTCGCTTAGGCAAGCACGTTCGTCTTCCCTTTAGTGCGTCTTCTTCAGTTTCCACTTATTTTTCAATTACTTCATAGTGATGTTTGGACATCTCTCGTTGCGAGTAACACGGGCTATCTACACTACTTGGTGATTTTAGATGATTATTCTCATTATGTGTGGACTTTTCCCCTTCGTCGTAAATCCGATGCTTTAGCCACACTCACCGCCTTTTATCCCTATGTCACCACCTAGTTCGGTCGCCCCATACTCGCACTCCAAACTGATAATGGAAAAGAGTTTGACAACGTCGCTCTTCGCACACTTCTCGCCTCTCATGGCACCACCTTCTGTCTGACTTGCCCCTACACCTCCCAGCAGAACGGCCGCGCCGAGCGCATTCTCCGCACTCTTAATGACTGCGTTCACACGTTACTCTTTCACTCTAACGTGCCCGCTCGGTTTTGGCCCGATGCCCTCGCTACCGCCACTCTCTTAGTTAACATTCGTCCGTGTCGCCCTCGGTGGACCTATGCCCCTCACCACCTTCTCTTCGGCACACCACCGTCCTATGATGGTCTCCGCATCTTCGGGTGTCTCTGTTATCCTTGCCCTGCGTCCACCATGCCACACAAGCTTGCACCACGATCCGTCCCATGCGTCTTCCTTGGCTACCTTCCTAACACCAAAGGTTACCAGTGCTATGATCCTGTCACTCATCGTGTGTACACCTCGAGGCATGTGTACTTTGTCACGGTGTTCCCTTTTTTTTTAGGTTCCTCCGGCTTCGGCCCCTTCGGCGCCGGCCCCCGCGCCCCCTTTGTGGAGCGATGCGCGGCGGCAGCCCCTGGCGACCCCTCGGCACGGCGCCTTCTGCCGCCACCACCTGGCTTCGCGACTCCCTCCCCCGAGGTCGAGTCCGAGCGGGCCCCCGGGTCCCCGTCTCCCTCATATGAGGTTGAGCTCGGCACCCCGCCTGCCACCCCTGCGACGGGCTCGACGTCAACCTCGCCCGTCGCCTCTTCCGCCGCCGGATCGACCTCCGCCGCCGCCGCCCCCGCCGCCGCACCGGGTGCCCCCGCCGCCGCGGCCCCCACCACCGCGGCACCCGCCGGCCCAGCTGCCCCGTCACTTGGCGTGACTACCCGTGCCCGAGCAGGAGTGCTTCGGCCCAGCACGCGCTACTCCGCCGACGAGTATGTGTGTGCCGCCTCGACGTTGACGCCATCACCCGTCCCTACCTCCGCTCGTGCTGCCCTTCGGGATCCCCACTGGCTAGCTGCGATGCAGGAGGAGTTCGACGCCTTACAGCGCAACCGCACATGGCAGCTTGTTCCGCGACCCCCTCGTGCCAACATCATCTCTGGCAAGTGGGTGTTTCGCCACAAGACTCGCCCGAACGGTTCTCTCGAGCGCTACAAGGCTCGGTGGGTGGTTCGTGTTTTTCGGCAGCGCGCGGGCGTGGACTTCACCGACACCTTCGCCCCGGTTGTGAAACCGGGCACGATTCGCGCCGTACTTCAGCTTGCGGTCTCACGCGCCTGGCCTGTGCACCAGTTGGATGTCTCCAACGCCTTCTTGCATGGCCATCTCGCCGAGCAGGTGTTCTGTGAGCAGCCCACTGGTTTCGTCGATGCCGAGCACCCCGACTTCGTGTGCTTGCTCTCCCGTTCTCTTTACGGGTTGAAGCAGGCGCCTCGGGCTTGGTACCAGCGTATCGCAGCCTTCCTGCAGTCTCTCGGATTTCGGTCCACTCGCTCCGATGCTTCACTCTTCGTGTATCATCAGGGAGTTGACACTGCATATCTACTGCTCTATGTCGACGACATCATCCTCACGGTGTCCGCCCCCGACCTCCTTCAGCGGCTGACTGCTCGTCTTCGTGATGAGTTCGCCCTCAAGGACTTCGGGCCCCTGCACTACTTCCTCGGCATCGAGGTGGTCCGACGGACTGACGGTTTCTTTCTGCATCAGTAGAAGTACGCCCACGAGCTCCTGGAGCGTGCCGGTATGGTTAACTGCAAACCGGCGCCCACCCCTGTCGACACGAAGGCAAAGATCTCTGCTCTCGAGGGGTCTCTTGCGTTCGATGGAGCGTTTTATCGCTCTATTGTCGGTGCTTTACAGTACCTGACGCTGACTCGCCACGAACTGCAGTACGCTGTCCAGCAGGTGTGCCTCCATATGCATGCCCCGCGTGACTCTCACTGGATTCTGGTGAAGCGTATTCTCCGTTACATACGCGGCACCATGTCCTTGGGACTCACCCTGACGGCCTCCGCCTCCACCGACCTCGTGGCCTACTCGGATGCCGACTGGGCTGGCTGCCCCGACACGCGATGCTCTACGTCAGGCTACTGCGTCTACCTTGGCCCCTCGTTGATCTCTTGGTCATCGAAGCGGCAACCCACGGTCTCCCGCTCCGGCGCCGAGGCAGAGTATCGCGCCGTGGCTAATGCCGTGGCCGAGTGCTCTTGGATACGTCAGCTGCTCCGGAGTTGCTTTGTGATGTTCACAAGGCCACTCTTGTCTACTGCGATAACGTCAGTGTTGGGGCGCGTAGTAATTTCAAAAAATTTCCTACGCACACACAGGATCATGGTGATGCATAGCAACAAGAGGGGAGAGTGTTGTCCATGTACCCTCGTAGACCGAAAGCGGAAGCGTTAGCCACGCACCCTCCTTATCCAATTCGGACTAGAGGGGGAGGGGGCGCGCGGCCTGCCCTGGCCGCCCCTCCTCTTCTCCACTAAGGCCCATCTTGGCCCATTAACCCCCCCCCCCCCCGGGGGGGGGGGGTTCCGGTAACCCCCGGTACTCCGGTAAAATCCCGATTTCACCTGGAACACTTCCGATATCCAAATATAGGCTTCCAATATATCAATCTTTATGTCTCGACCATTTCGAGACTCCTCGTCATGTCTATGATCACATCCGGGACTCCGAACTACCTTCGGTACATCAAAACACATAAACTCATAATATAACCGTCATCGAACTTTAAGCGTGCGGACCCTACGGGTTCGAGAACTATGTAGACATGACCGAGACATGTCTCCGGTCAATAACCAATAGCGGAACCTGGATGCTCATATTGGCTCCTACATATTCTGCGAAGATCTTTATCGGTCAAACCGCATAACAACATACGTTGTTCCCTTTGTCATCGGTATGTTACTTGCCCGAGATTCGATCGTCGGTATCTTAATACCTAGTTCAATCTCATTACCGGCAAGTCTCTTTACTCGTTCCGTAATACATCATCCTGCAACTAACTCATTAGTTGCAATGCTTGCAAGGCTTATAGTGATGTGCATTACCGAGTGGGCCCAGAGATACCTCTCCGACAATCGGAGTGACAAATCCTAATCTCGAAATATCCCAACCCAACAAGTACCTTCGGAGACACCTGTAGAGCACCTTTATAATCACCCAGTTACGTTGTGACATTTGGTAGCACACAAAGTGTTCCTCCGGTAAACGGGAGTTGCATAATCTCATAGTCATAGGAACATGTATAAGTCATGAAGAAAGCAATAGCAGAATACTAAACGATCGAGTGCTAAGCTAATGGAATGGGTCAAGTCAATCACATCATTCTCCTAATGATGTGATCCCGTTAATCAAATGACAACTCATGTCAATGGCTAGGAAACATCACCATCTTTGATCAACGAGCTAGTCAAGTAGAGGCATACTAGTGACACTCTGTTTGTCTATGTATTCACACAAGTATTATGTTTCCGGTTAATACAATTCTAGCATGAATAATAAACATTTATCATGATATAAGGAAATAAATAATAACTTTATTATTGCCTCTAGGGCATATTTCCTTCAGTCTCCCACTTGCACTAGAGTCAATAATCTAGATTACATAGTAATGATTCTAACACCCATGGAGCCTTGGTGCTGATCATGTTTTGCTCGTGGAAGAGGCTTAGTCAACGGGTCTGCAACATTCAGATCCGTATGTATCTTGCAAATTTCTATGTCTCCCACCTGGACGTGATCCCGGATGGAGTTGAAGCGTCTCTTGATGTGCTTGGTTCTCTTGTGAAATCTGGATTCCTTTGCCAAAGGAATTGCACCAGTATTGTCACAAAAGATTTTCATTGGACCCGATGCACTAGGTATGACACCTAGATCGGATAGAACTCCTTCATCCAGACTCCTTCATTTGCTACTTCCGAAGCAGCTATGTACTCCGCTTCACATGTAGATCCTGCTATGACGCTTTGTTTAGAACTGCACCAACTGACAGCTCCACCATTCAATGTAAACGCGTATCCGGTTTGCGATTTAGAATCGTCCGGATCAGTGTCAAAGCTTGCATCGACGTAACCATTTACGACTAGCTCTTTGTCACCTCCATAAATGAGAAACATATCCTTAGTCCTTTTCAGGTATTTCAGGATGTTCTTGACCGCTGTCCAGTGATCCACTCCTGTATTACTTTGGTACCTCCCTGCTAAACTTATAGCAAGGCACACATCAGGTCTGGTACACAACATTGCAT
Organism: Aegilops tauschii subsp. strangulata; assembly: GCF_002575655.3. Taxonomy (NCBI): domain Eukaryota; kingdom Viridiplantae; phylum Streptophyta; class Magnoliopsida; order Poales; family Poaceae; genus Aegilops; species Aegilops tauschii. The sequence goes on along the minus strand of NC_053035.3, from coordinate 148,677,616 downwards.
ACATGATAGAGCCTATGGCTGAAGCATAGGGAACATCTTTCATTTTCTCTCTATCTTCTGCAGTGGTCGGGCATTGAGTCTTACTCAACTTCGCACCTTGTAACACAGGCAAGAACCCTTTCTTTGCTTGATCCATTTTGAACTTCTTCAAAACTTTGTCAAGGTATGTGCTTTGTGAAAGTCCTATTAAGCGTCTTGATCTATCTCTATAGATTTTGATGCCCAATATATAAGCAGCTTCACCGAGGTCCTTCATTGAAAAACTCTTATTCAAATATCCCTTTATGCTGTCCAGAAATTCTATATCATTTCCGATCAATAATATGCCATTCACATATAATATTAGAAATGCTACAGAGCTCCCACTCACTTTCTTGTAAATACATGCTTCTCCAAAAGTCTGTATAAAACCATATGCTTTGATCACACTACCAAAACGTTTATTCCAACTCCGAGAGGCTTGCACCAGTCCATAAATGGATCGCTGGAGCTTGCACACTTTGTTAGCTCCCTTTGGATCGACAAAACCTTCCGGTTGCATCATATACAACTCTTCTTCCAGAAATCCATTCAGGAATGCATTATTGACATCCATTTGCCAAATTTCATAATCATAAAATGCGGCAATTGCTAACACGATTCGAACAGACTTAAGCATCGCTACGGGTGAGAAAGTCTCATCGTAGTCAACCCCTTGAACTTGTCGAAAACCTTTTGCAACAAGTCGAGCTTTATAGATAGTAACATTACCGTCAGCGTCAGTCTTCTTCTTGAAGATCCATTTATTCTCGATGGCCTGCCGATCATCGGGCAAGTCAACCAAAGTCCACACTTTGTTCTCATACATGGATCCCATCTCAGATTTCATGGCCTCAAGCCATTTTGCGGAATCTGGGCTCACCATCGCTTCTTCATAGTTCGTAGGTTCGTCATGGTCTAGTAACATAACCTCCAGAACAGGATTACCGTACCACTCTGGTGCGGATCTTACTCTGGTTGATCTACGAGGTTCAGTAACAACTTGATCTGAAGTTTCATGATCATCATCATTAACTTCCTCATTAATTGGTATAGACGTCACAGGAACCAGTTTCTGTGATGAACTACTTTCCAATAAGGGAGCAGGTACAATTACCTCATCAAGTTCTACTTTCCTCCCACTCACTTCTTTCGAGAGAAACTCCTTCCCTAGAAAGGATCATTCTTGGCAACGAATGTCTTGCCTTCGGATCTGTGATAGAAGGTGTACCCAACAATTTCCTTTCGGTATCCTATGAAGACACATTTCTCCGGTTTGGGTTCGAGCTTATCAGGTTGAAGCTTTTTCACATAAGCATCGCAGCCCCAAACTTTAAGAAATGACAACTTTGGTTTCTTGCCAAACCACAGTTCATAAGGCGTCATCTCAACGGATTTTGATGGCCCTATTTAACGTGAATGCGACCGTCTCTAAAGCATAACTCCTTTCCTAGTTGGAGTAGGAGAAGGGGGAAGGAGGAGGGAGAGAGGAAGGAAAGGGGGGCGCCGCCCCCCTCCTAGTCCAATTCTCGGACTAGAGGGGGAGGGGGCGCGCAGCCTGCCCTGGCCGCCCCTCCTCTTCTCCACTAAGGCCCATTTTGGCCCATTAAACCCCCGGGGGGGTTCCGGTAACCCCCGGTACTCCAGTAAAATCCCGATTTCACCCGGAACACTTCCGATATCCAAATTTAGGCTTCCAATATATCAATCTTTATGTCTCGACCATTTCGAGACTCCTCGTCATGTCCGTGATCACATCCGGGACTCCGAACTACCTTCGGTACATCAAAACACATAACTCATAATAAAACCGCGATCGAACTGTAAGCATGCGGACCCTACGGGTTTGAGAACTATGTAGACATGACCGAGACACGTCTCCGGTCAATAACCAATAGCGGAACCTGGATGCTCATATTGGCTCCTACATATTCTGCGAAGATCTTTATCGGTCAAACCGCATAACAACATACGTTGTTCCCTTTGTCATCGGTATGTTACTTGCCCGAGATTCGATCGTCGGTATCTTAATACCTAGTTCAATCTTGTTACCGGCAAGTTTCTTTACTCGTTCCGTAATACATCATCCCGCAACTAACTCAATAGTTGCAATGCTTACAAGGCTTATAGTGATGTGCATTACCGAGTGGGCCCAGAGATACCTCTCCGACAATCGGAGTGACAAATCCTAATCTCGAAATACGCCAACCCAACAAGTACCTGCGGAGACACCTGTAGAGCACCTTTATAATCACCCAGTTACGTTGTGATGTTTGGTAGCACACAAAGTGTTCCTCCGGTAAACGGGAGTTGCATAATCTCATAGTCATAGGAACATGTATAAGTCATGAAGAAAGCAATAACAGAATACTAAACGATCGAGTGCTAAACTAATGGAATGGGTCAAGTCAATCACATCATTCTCCTAATGATGTGATCCCGTTAATCAAATGACAACTCATGTCAATGGCTAGGAAACAGAACCATCTTTGATCAACGAGCTAGTCAAGTAGAGGCATACTAGTGACACTCTGTTTGTCTATGTATTCACACAAGTATTATGTTTCCGGTTAATACAATTCTAGCATGAATAATAAACATTTATCATGATATAAGGAAATAAATAATAACTTTATTATTGCCTCTAGGGCATATTTCCTTCAGTCAGCGTGGTCTACCTCTCCGCCAACACGGTGCACCATCGACGAACGAAGCATATTGAGCTCGATATTCACTTCGTGCACGAGCAGGTTGCCCTTGGCCGTGTTCGGGTTCTCCACGTGCCGACGATGCAACAGTTTGCTGATGTGATGACTAAGGGATTGCCTACTCCCGTCTTCGAGGAGTTTCGGTCCAGTCTCGGTGTCTCTGGCGACGCTTCGACTGCGGGGGGGGGGGGGGGGGTGTTGAGTATGTATTTTGTATTGCACGTGTATTGGAGTTGTGGCCCACCTCCTAGTCTTGTATAGTTGAGGTTGAGGCCTTCCCTTGTATTATATATACGTGCACCAGCACCCCATCAATACTACGTCTATTGTATTGCAAACTTTCCCGTCTACACAGGGGTTCGGTTGCAGATGCCTTACAGGAGCCTTCATTAGTTTGGCTTGCATAAATCTTTTGGAAGTTCCAAACATCTCCACCTGATGTTTAGGTCCATTAGGAATGAATTTTCTTGAACGGCAATAGCGATCTGACGTCAGATCTGGAGCCATCCAAATCCTATTTGTGCCCTTAGGGCATCTCCGACGCCGACCCGCAAACCTCCCGCAACCGTTCGGACCGCGGAAGCCATCCAAAGCAGTCCTGTATCGGTCCGCGGAGCAGTCCAGACGCGATTTCCCCCGCAAACTGGAGACAAAAGTGGGGTAGGTTTGCGGGAGTCCGGACACGCGAAACGTCGATCTTCGCCCCGCCGGCCCACCCAAAAGGAAGGCCAAGCCGAGCCGTTTTCGCGCCAAAATCCCCAACTCTCTTCTTCCACTCTCCACCGCTCTCCACCCAATTCCCGCTCTTTTCTCCCAGCCTCTCCTTCACTCCGCCGTCGACGCATGAAACCGTCGAAGAACCTGTCAGGGATGGAGCCGGCGGAGGTGCCGGAGGATCCGAGCACCATGCTCGCCCGGAAGATCAGCTCGGAGACGCGGCAAGATCGCCGCATTAAAGCAAAGGCTGCAAAGGAGGAGAACTTGAAGAAGCGTCTGTCCGCCGGTGGGCTTGGTGATGGCGATGGGCGTGGTGGACGTGGCCGATGGGGCGGTCAGCGAGGCAGTGGCGGACGCCGCCAGATGGGCGCGCCCACATTACAGGCGACGCTGTGGCCAGAGCTTTACGAGCCTCTGTACTACTACACCACCAAATAGCTCGCAAACCCCGCCGGTACGATTCCTTACATCATCGATGCTAAGGCGATGCCGTTCTTCTCCGAGTATTCTTTGCCGTCGCTCGTCCGGCGAGCGGAGAGCAGATGGGTGTCTGCGTGCTATTTGTTGCAATGCCGAGAGCGGGGGAGCCGGCATACGACGCGGACAGGGAGATGCTCGATAGCATCCACGACGGAGGCGAGGGGGTAGAAGGGGGTTAGATGGGCAAGTGGAAGGCTCGGATCCCACCCAGTCCGGCAACTACCAGCAACAACAGTCCTACACCTAGACGGCCACGCAACAGTCCTACCCCGAGACCGGCGATGACACACAACAATAGCAACATTGGGTAGCCGAGAGCAGCATCCGGAGGGAGGGGGAAGGACGAGGACGATGATTCAGATGATACAGCCAGCGATCTGAAGAAGAAGGGTAGGGGAAAAAGCTTCAACATGCGGGAGGACGAGATGCTGTGCGGCGCATGGTTGGCCACCAACCTCGATCTAGTCCATGGCTAGGAGCAAAAGGGCACAACCTTCTGGAGGAACATTCACATATGGTTCCATGATCACAAGCATTTCGCGCCCTACTCCTACGCGTTGATCCGCAACCGTGAGTGGAAGTCCTCCAACCATCGATGGTACACCATCCAAGAGGCCGTCTAAAAGGATCGATATAGTTGACTAGAGGGGGGGGGTGAATAGGCAACTAACAATTTTTAGCTTTTCTTTACCAAATTAAACTTTGCATCAAAGTAGGTTGTCTAGATATGCAACTAGGTGAGCAACCTATATGATGCAACAACAACAAGCACACAAGCAAGCAAGGGATAAAACACAAATAAGCTTGTACAAGTAAAGGCACGAGATAACCAAGAGTGGAGCCAGTGAAGACGAGGATGTGTTACCGAAGTTCCTTCCTTTTGAGGGGAAGTACGTCTCCGCTGGAGCGGTGTGGAGGCACAATGCTCCCCAAGAAGCCACTAGGGCCACCGTATTCTCCTCACGCCCTCACACAATGCGAGATGCCGTGATTCCACTATTGGTGCCCTCGAAGGCGGCAACCGGACCTTTACAAACAAGGTTGAGGCTCTCTCCACAAGTTAATTGGAGGCTCCCAACGAAACCTCGGAGCTTCACCACAATGGAATGTGGCTCCGAAGTGACCTCTTCCGTCTAGGGCGCCCAAGCACCCAAGAGTAACAAAATCCACACAAGAAAGTATGGGGGAATCAAATATCCTTTGGTGGAAGTGTAGATCTAGGTCTCCTCTTTCAATCCCTAGCAAATCAACAAGTTTGGGTGGCTAGGGAGAGAGATCGGGTAAGAAAGCTTTAATGGCAGTAATGGAGGAGCGAGAGAGGCAAGCGATAGGTGGGAGGTAGGAGAAGCACCTCCTTAAATAGGCCCCCCAAGATCCAACTGTTATGTGCAGAAATACATGGGACCGGTACTTCCGCACAAGACACCGGTACAACCGGTGAATGCGGGGAACCCTTCCTAGGGCACCAGGGTGGTACTTCCGGTGGCGCACCCGGTAGTACCGGTTTATCGGAACAAACCGGAACTACCGCACAACCACCGCTCAACTACCGGGCCACAACAAAAAGAAAAACCTTCAAGCCGGTAGTTGGAGCAGAGGTTGGACCGGAACTACCGCTGGGCCTGTAGTTCTTGGGCGGTGGGGTCCGAGGCGGTACTACCGCCCTGAACACCGGTAGTACCGGTTTATCGAGAAAAACCGGAACTACCGTTCCACCACCGGTCTACAACCGCACCTGGTATAGAAGGGAGTCACCCCTGACCGGTACTAGGGGTGGTGGTAGGACCGGAACTACCGGCCAGCGGTACAACCGCTCAATGAAGCGGTACAACCGCCAAGAGCAGGACTGCATAGAACAGATGATGGGGAACCTCTCTCTCCTCGAAACGGAAGGTATATATGGCGGGTGCAAAGAATGTGTACGTGAAATGATTCACCCAATACCTTCCAATGCGGATTCCCTCTTAATAGTATGGATATCCTACGACCAAAGGGATAAAAACGTCGGAAACTCCGTCTTCGATCTTTTCCGCGTAGAGGGAAGACCTAACCGTCTTGCGCCACACCATGTGTAGTGAGAAAACTATGGCGCACGATTAGTCCACGTGTGTTGTCATCATCACCAAAACCCTAAGACAAAGGATGCCCTTACAATCTCCCCCTTTTTGGTCGATGATGACAACCACACGATTAGTCCGGGAGTTCTAAAAATAAAGGAGGGACTCCCCCTGAGTGTGAGCACTATTTAGAGTTTGCTTTTGGAATGCAAAGTTCACACACTAGGGAATGCTCCCCCTGGATTTTATAGACCAAACGGAGAGCGCAAAACAACCGTAAGGAACTTAAAGCAGTAGAGTCAACATATAATAAACTCCACTGAATGAAGAGTGCATAGATAAACCGAACGACGCATGTCTTACACCATGCACGAGATCACAACAAAGAATAAGTCCATAGAGCACTAGAAAGACCAACTGCAAATAAAACCACCCATGCAACTCCCGTGACCTAATGGAGCTCTCTCCCCCTTTGGCATCAAGACACCAAAAAGAAAAGAGCAAAGCTAGCACCCCGGGGCTCAGTAGACCTCCTCGCTAGTAGCCGCAGAGCTGTCTGATGCATCATCATCAATATCATCGTCAGGATCCTGAGCCTCATTAGACTCCTCAGACTCCTCAACCCTCGCAGTGGCTGCCTCAGGAACACGGACAGAGGAAGAAGAAGGTGTATCATCACACCACTGACAGTTCTCCAAGCACCAAGTATCCTCAGGAGTAATGGTCTTCTCGGAGCCACTCTTCACATCTGGCACATTGAGGTGCCTCATCAGCTGAATTTGCCTGCGACGCGCCATCTTCTCAGCAACGTGGGCCTTGTAGAGCTTCTTCTGGATATGGGTCTGCAAGCAAAAGGTCTTCTTGATCTTGGAAGTCAGCTTCTCAACCCAGGTGGGCTGGACCCCAGGCTCCAACTCAAAGTCCTCATCATCCGAGGTAGCATACACATCCTCCTGATTGCCCGTAGAAAAACGGGGAGTCTTATGCTTCTTCTTCCTTAGCTCCTTGACCTCATACTCTGTGAGGTTGGTAGGAGTGGTGAGAGGCTCTCCTGGCCTACGGACTGCCCAAACGGTGCTCAAAAACTGCATCACAAAAGGAGCATATACCGGTACCTTGCGGTACAACACCATGTTGTACATCTCCTCCCATAGCCACTTGGAGACATCAAACGTGGCACCGGATCCCCTCTTGGTCTTCTTGGCCACAAGCAAATCCACTAGATAACCATAGATATCATCTTGATTCCCAACCTTGGGAAGTAGCACACACTGGAACACACGATGCATAATGTCATAGACTGGCAGAAGATCATTTGACTTGCCCACAATGCCATGTCCAGGGATGTAGAGAGGGGCGAGCTTCACCTTGTCCATGGGGTGAGCACGGTCGTGAGGACGGATGCCACCTTGACCCTCAATCCCGGTATCCTCATAACCAAGAGCATTGCAGAAAGCTCTCCACGAGACATGAAGAACTCATCACGGCACATAAAGGAGAGGTGGCGTTCCTCATCAGAGCCGAAGTGAACTGTAGCATAGAACTGATGGATGAGCTGCACATCGAAGTCACAGTTCACGGTCATGAGCTTGATCAAGTCAAACTCCTCACAGATCGCCAGAGCTTCTCCAAAGTAGTCAAGGTTGTTCCTCCAATGATCGATGTCAATGGACCACATCCGGGTGAACTTGTTCTTGTGATGCTCAAAAACTTTTGACAGAACCCTCATCTATAACTCATTCCGGAACTGAGGGTTGTTCCAACGGGGATTCGGTGCAACAGTGTATGGATCCTGGAAGCGAAACTTTTGCCAGTCCGGCATCTTCCACTTGTGCATAGGCAGAGCAACACGTTGCTTGGCAGCAACAGACTTCTCCCGACGAGTGGTCTTGGTAGGAATCACCACTTCATGATAATCCTCATTGTCACCCAAAGGTTTCCCCCTACGAGCCCTCTTCTTGGTATTCTGTGGCTTCCGAGCAGCACGAGAGCTAGAGCCACCTGCACACGCACACAGAAAGCACACAGAAACCCCAGCAAAGATGAGAGGAATGTACACAAGATCAGAGGAATATGTTTCATATACGTGGGTAGAAGAGAAACAGGGTACATAGGTTCAGAGAAACCGGTAGTTCTGGTTGGACCACCGGTAGTACCGCCCGGGCAGTAGTACCGCTCGCAAGGAGCGGTAGTACCGCTGGGAGCGGAACCGCCGAGTGGAAGAACTGGAACCGCCCGTTCTCGAATCTATATGCCATATTCCTATTACTTCGTATGCACAGGAAGCAGAAAAGAGGCTATACGGATCTCTCCCACCAACCATTTGGCCGAAAATGGGGGAATACAAGTAATGACCTAGGGTAGGATTCAAAACGAGGAACCCTAGAAAAAAGAAGAACAAGGCATTACCGGTATCCATGGAAGAGATCGAAGAGGAGGCGGCCTCCATGGAGCGGATCCGATGGTGGGCCGACCGATCCGGAGAGCCTGAGGGCGCTCCGGGGCGAAGGACGAAGCAACCTGCGGCGTGGGAGAAAAGGGGAAGACGAGCACGAAGGGGGAAAGAAGGACCCCTTCTGCCCGCGTCCCTTTTATACACCCAGATGTCAACCGGTAGTACTGCTCCTAGGAGCGGTAGTACCGGTCCTGTAACTACTAGGCGGTTGAGAGCGGTACTGCCGCTCCAGAAGCAGTGGTAGAACCGCTCATGCAGGACCGGAAGTACCGCTGAGACTGTACAACAGAGGGGAAGACCGGTAGAACCGATCTGACCATCAGTCGTACCGCCAGGTTGCTACATCCCAAGCACAAGGAGATCAACTTGTGTACATTTGGAAAGGATGGCTTGGGATAAGAAGGCTTAGGATAGAAGCAAGTCACTGTAATATGATGAAGAAGACTCTCAAGAGTGCAAGAAGCAACCAAGAAAAGCCACTCTTTAGTGAATTCAAACATCTAGGCAAACGGAAACACCCAACAAGGAAAACACCTAAGCACAAGGGCGGTGGCCGAAGCCACCTATGTTTGAGTTAAGAGGGTATGGCGCCGCGAAGAATTATCCTTGGGCCCATGACCACAACTCGTCTTTGAAGCACAAGTACCATCAACAATGGCTAATGTGAAAGAGTTGATCAATTTATGCATAATGGAGGGAGGAAGAGTTCATTGAGAGAACAACACTCCCCCTATGTCCATGCCTACACCTAAACAAGATAACAAGCTGAGTATGGTGGGGTGTGCAAGGGTTCAAGCAACATTGCTCGAATCAATGATATTTAGCTCATGCCTTAACTCGCGAAATCTTGCTTCATCCAAAGGCTTCGTGAAAATATCTGCAAGGTTATCATGAGTGTTGACATAGTTGAGCTCGATCTCCCCGCGCCTGATGTGATCCCGGATGAAGTGATACCGAATCTCAATATGCTTCGTCTTGAAGTGTTGAATCGGGTTGAGAGAAATCTTGATGGCACTTTCATTGTCACACCAAAGAGGCACTTTGTCACAAATGACACCGTAATCCTTTAAAGTTTGCCTCATCCAAAGAAGTTGTACACAACAACTACTGGCCGCCACATACTCCGCTTCGGTGGACGTGAGAGACACACAACTTTGTTTCTTGGAAGACCAACTCACCAAAGAGCAACCAAGGAATTGGCACCCTCCGAAAGTGGACTTCCTATCCACTTTGTCTCCCGCCCAATCGGAGTCCGAATATCCTACAAGCTTGAAGTTTGCTCCTCTTGGGTACCATAAGCCAAAGTTTGGGGTATGAGCCAAATATTGAAAGATTCGCTTGACCGCCACAAAGTGGCTTTCCTTAGGTGCGGCTTGAAACCGTGCACAAATTCCCACACTCAACATGATATCCGGTCTAGATGCACAAAGGTAAAGCAAGGAGCCAATCATGGAGCGATATACCTTTTGATCCACCGCTTTACCATTGGGATCAATGTCAAGTTGGCACTTGGTGGGCATTGGAGTGGAAGCCGGCTTGACATCACTTAGCTTGAATCTCTTTAGCATGTCTTGAGTGTATTTGGCTTGGTTGATGAAGGTTCCTTCTCTCCTTTGTTTGACATCGAAGCCAAGGAAGAACTTCAACTCTCCCATCGAAGACATCTTGAACTTAGAGGTCATGAGAGTGGCAAATTACTCATTGAAAGCTTTGTTAGGGGAACCAAAGATAATATCATCAACATATAGTTGGCACACAAACAACTCCCATTTGACCTTCTTAGTAAAAAGAGTGGGGTCGATTAGCCCGACTTCAAATCCACGGGCTTGTAACAACTCATTAAGGTGGTCATACCATGCACGTGGGGCTTGTTTAAGGCCATAGAGTGCCTTATCGAGTTGATACACATGATCGGGAAAGTAGGGATCCTTGAACCCCGGGGGTTGCTTGACATATACCAACTCATTAATAGGACCATTAAGAAAAGCACTTTTAACATCCATTTGTTGCAACTTAAAGTTGTGATGAGAAGCATAAGCAATCAACAAACGAATGGATTCAAGGCGAGCAACGGGAGCAAAGGTTTCACCATAGTCGATACCCTCGACTTGGGAGTAGCCTCATGCCACCAATCTTGCCTTGTTGTGAACGATGGTCCCATGAGCATCTTGCTTGTTCTTGAATATCCACTTGGTTCCAATGACATTGTGGTTCCCCGTTGGCCTTGGCACCAATCTCCACACCTTGTTGTACTCGAAGTTGTTGAGTTCTTCGTGCATGGCGTTAAGCCAATCCGAATCTTCGAGCGCCTCAAATACCTTTTGGGGTTCAACACAAGAGACAAACGCATGATGTTCACAATAGTTTGCCAATTGTCTATGAGTGCTTACCCCCTTTAGAATGCTCCCAAGCACATTCTTCATGAGATGACCCTTGGTGGAGAGCTTGGAAGCAATCTTGGCGGCACGACGCTCCAATTCCTCCTCGGGGTTGAGTCGAGGAGCGGTCACTTGATCATCTTGAGCGCCGTCTTGAGCTTGTTCTTGATCTCGAGGAAGCTCTTGATCTTGAACTTGCTCGGAGGAGAGAACTTGACCTTGGGCATCACTTGATGTTACAACACCATCTTGGGATTGATCTTGCCCTTGGTCTTGTTCTTGAGGTTGAGGGCCTTCACTTTGTTCTTCGGAAGCGTGTGGGCCTTGGGTTGGTGATGGCTCCACTTGAGTGGAGCATTGTCCTTCTCCTTCGGCCACAAGGGGTTCCTCAATGGGTAGGATAAATCCAACACCCATTCTTCTTATGGCTTGAGGAGGAATTTCATCACCTACATCACAAGTGCCACTTTGCTCCACTTGGGAGCCATTATTCTCATCAAAATCCACGTTACACGTCTCCTAAATAAGCCCCGTGGACTTATTGAGGACACAGTAAGCATGAGAGTTTGTAGCATAATCAACAAATATGCCCTCATAAGCTCTAGCCTCAAATTTAGACAGACGAACACCTTTCTTGAGAATGAAACACTTACACCCGAACACCCGAAAGTACTTGAGGTTGGGCTTGTTACCGGTGAGTATCTCATATGGAGTCTTGTTCAAGCCTTTTAGGAGATAGAGACGATTTGATGCATGACACGCGGTGTTGATGGCTTCGGCCCAAAAGTTGTACGGGGACTTGAACTCCGCCATCATGGTCCTTGCCGCATCCATCAACGTCCAGTTCTTCCTCTCCGCAACACCATTTTGTTGAGGGGTGTACGGTGCGGAATATTGATGCTTGATCCCCTCATCACTAAGAAACTCATCCAAGGTGTAGTTCCTGAACTCGGTGCCGTTGTCACTTCTTATTGTCAAGATCTTTGCATTGTGTTGACGTTGGGCTTCATTTGCAAAGTCAATGACGGTTTGTTGGGTCTCGCTCTTCCTCTTGAAGAAATATACCCAAGTATATCTTGAATAGTCATCCACAATCACAAAGCAATACTTTCTACCCCAAGACTATCAAAGGATGGAGTCCCAAAGAGATCCAAATGAAGGAGCTCCAAAGGCCTCTTCGAGTAAATGATAGTCGTGGGAGGGTGAGCCTTTTCATGTAGCTTTCCTTCGATACAAGCATTGCAGGCACGATCTTTAGCAAAACTAACATCCGTTAGTCCACGGACATGGTCCCCCTTGAGAAGCTTTGCAAAGATCTCATATTGACATGGGCTAGACGGCGATGCCAAAGCCATCCCACGTCAACTTTAGCCATTAGGCATGTCGCGGTCTTAGTGGGTCGCTCCGAAAAGTTAATCACATAGAGACCGTTCTCGACATGTCCAACAAAGGCTACTTTAAGAGTCTTGCTCCACAAGAGGTCCACGATATCAATATCAAAGAAGGTGGCAAAACCCATGAGTGCAAGTTGACGAACGGAAAGTAAATTGTATGCAAGGGACTCAACAAGCATGACCTTCTCGATCGTGAGATCATGAGAAATGACAACCTTGCCGAGTCCCAATACCTTAGAAGACGAGGCATCACCCCACTCGACATTGGTGGGCATAGATGGAATCTTGTGCACGTCCACCACCAAGTCCTTGCTTTCGGTCATATGATTTGTAGCTCCACTATCGAGCAACCATGATCCCCCACCAGAAGAAAACACCTACAAGAGATCAATGCTTGGTTTTAGGTACCCATTTTGTAATGGGTCCTTTGATGTTAGTGACAAGGGTCTTAGGAACCCAAATAGACCATTCAATGTACTCATAAGGAGAACCAACAAATTTGGCATAAACATGCCCATCACTAGCACGACACAACACATAAGAAGGGTTAAAGTCGCCGGCTTTGTTGGAAGGGGTGGCATTGACCTTCTTGACACCACCACCCTTTGCATTGTTCTTCTTTTCCTTGGGAGCACCCTCTCCCTCCTTCACAAAAGTTTGCTTGAGAGGAGGAGGTCGTTTGGTCTTGTCATTCTTCTTCTTGTTCTTGGGCTTGGGTGCGAACCCAATCCCCTCCTTGGATACAACTTCCTTTTGATTACTCAAAAGGTCGTTGAGGTTCTTCTCGCCTTTTATGCACGACACAAGGCCATTCTCAAGTTGCATCTTCAACTTGGCATTCTCCTCAATAAGATGCACATGCTCACAACATGGGTTAGTAGCATTTGCATTATCAATCAAAACCATATGAGGAAAGGTGGCTTTCTCCTTAGTTAGCTTCACTTGGAGTTGATCATGAGACCCTTTAAGACTAGCATGAATACCTTTCAAGGCTTTATGGGCCTTGTCAAGTATATCAAACTCTTCCTTGAGTCTAGCAAGATCAACTTCAAGTTTGGCCTTCTCGGATAGCACACGAGATAAGACACAAGCATGATCAAGATCTTTCTTTAATTTAGCATGATCATCGTTGTGTGACTCCTCAAGAGCCAAACGAAGACCACGCTCTTCCTCAAGAGCATTAGAGAGATCCGATATCTCATCGGCATAATCACGACTATGCCCCTCCATCTTAGAGATGGTTTCTTCATGAGCCTCGATGGTGTCATTGGCTTCACCAAGTTGTTCCAAGAGAGCAACAAAGTATTTCTTGGACTTACCCTTGAGCTTACTCATAAAGGAATCAAACTCATTTTCTTCCTCATTAGGCCCCACATCATCAATGCAATTCATCAAGGAAGGATTAGTAATGATGGTAGTTTTGATGTTGGGGGTTACCTTGTTGGTTGCTTTAGCCATGAGGCACTTGGCGATGATGTTCTCATTGGGTGAGTCGAAGAGGGACACCCGAGGAGTTGTTGCAATGGCCACGGAGGCCATAGCAACAGAGTCACCGCCTTCATCGTCATCATCATCCTCAATGTACTCTTCTTGTGCAACCAACCCCTTGGGAGGAGTCCTCTTGGTGAAGTTGCTCTTATTAGGGAAAGACTTGGCTTTGTCCTTTCGAATGAGCTTGCCACCATTGTCTTCTCTCTTATCATAAGGGCATTCCGCAACAAAGTGGCTCACATTGCCACAATTATAGCAAGTCCTCACGCGTTGCTTGACCTTGTTGCCACTTGAGTTGTTCTTGTTGAAGTTGGGCCTTGAGTTCTCTTACTCCAAAAGTGCCGTGAAGCGAGAGCCATGTGCTCATGATAATCATACTTTGTATCTTCGGGGTTGCTCTCCTCTTCTTCCTCTTCTTCTTCTTCTTCCACACTAACCTTGGCCTTTAATGCAAGGTTGGGCTTCTTTGCTCTTTGAGAACGTAGCACTGCATTGTCGGCGGTCTTGTCCAGGATGCTCATAGCCACAAACTCATCCAACACTTCACTTGAGGACAAAGTGTGGAAGTCCGGCCTTTAACGAATGACGGAGGACATGGCCTTGTGGTAAGGCATCATTGCCTTGAGGAATTTGCGCTTGATCCAATTGTCATCCGTGTCCTTGCTCCCATGATCTCGGAGTGAGACCGCGAGTTTGGTTCCTCTTCGATAAAGCTCACGAGGTTCTTCATCTTCTTTCATTGCAAACTCATCGGCTTCATCTTGCACCACTTCATAGTTGGAGTGTTGAATGCTTGCGCTACCCCGGTAGAGGGAGACAACACAAAGCCATGCATCTTTGGCCAAGGCAAAGGGCCGAAGATGAGGGAGATCTTGTTGGAAATATGCCCTAGAGGCAATAATAAAATGGTTATTATTGTATTTCCTTGTTCATGATAATTGTCTATTGTTCATGCTATAATTGTATTAACTGGAAACCGTAATACATGTGTGAATACATAGAGCACAACATGTCCCTAGTAAGCCTCTAGTTGACTAGCTCGTTGATCAATAGATGGCTATGGTTTCCTGGCCATGGAGATTGGATGTCATTGATAACGGGATCACATCATTAGGAGAATGATGTGATGGATAAGAGCCAATCCTAAGCATAGCACAAGATCGTGTAGTTCGTTTGCTAAGAGCTTTTCTAATGTCAAGTATCGTTTCCTTAGACCATGAGATTGTGCAACTCCCAGATACCGTAGGAATGCTTTGGGTGTACCAAACGTCACACCGTAACTGGGTGGCTATAAAGGTGCATTACAGGTATCTTCGAAAGTGTCTGTTGGGTTGGCACGAATCGAGACTGGGATTTGTCACTCCATATGACGGAGAGGTATCTCTGGGCCCACTCGGTAATGCATCATCATAATGAGCTCAATGTGACTAATGAGTTAGCCACGGGATCATGCGTTACGGAACGAGTAAAGAGACTTGCTGATAACGAGATTGAACAAGGTATAGGGATACCGATGATCGAATCTCGGGCAAGTAACATACCGATAGACAAAGGGAATTGTATACGGGATTGATTGAATCCCCGACATCGTGGTTCATCCGATGAGATCATCGTGCGACATGTGGGAGCCAACATGGGTATCCAGATCCTGCTGTTGGTTATTGGCCAGAGAACGTCTCGGTCATGTCTGCATGGTTCCCGAACCCGTAGGGTCTACACACTTAAGGTTCGGTGACGCTAGAGTTGTTATGGGAAATAGTATGTGGTTACCGAAGGTTGTTCGGAGTCCCGGATCAGATCCCAGACATGACGAGGAGCTCAGGAATGGTCCGGAGGTGAAGATCGGTATATTGGATGAAGGGTATTGGAGTCCGGAATTTTTTCGGGGGTACCAGGCTATGGCCAGCATGTCCGAAAGGGGTTTCGGAGGCCCCGGCAAGCGTTGGGGGGCCTTATGGGCCAAGGGGAAGGGGCAAACCAGCCCACTAAGGGGCTGTGCGCCCCTCCCAACCCCTCTCACGTAACCAGGAGAGGTGGGGGCGCCACCCCTAGGGCAGCCGCCCCTCCCGGCTTGGGGGGCAAGTTTCCTAGGGGGTGGGGGCGCCCAAACCCATCTAGGGTTTCCCCTGGCCGCCTCCTCCTCTAGATCCATCTAGAGGGGCCGGCCCCCTCTCCCCTTCCCCCTATATATAGTGAGGGGGTGGGAGGGCAGCCATACCCTTCCCTTGGCGCAGCCCCCTTCCTCCTCATACATCTCCTCCTCCTCCGTAGTGCTTGGCGAAGCCCTGCCGGAGAACCACGAGCTCCATTGCCACCACGCCGTCGTGCTGCTGGAGTTCTCCCTCAACTTCTCCTCTCCCCTTGCTGGATCAAGAAGGAGGAGACGTCCCCGGGCTGTACGTGTGTTGAACGCGGAGGCGCCGTCCGTTCGGCGCTAGATCGGATCTTCTGCGATTTGAATCGCCACGAGTACGACTCCATCAACCGCGTTCTTGTAACGCTTCCGCTTAGCGATCTTCAAGGGTATGAAGATGCACTCCCTCTCTCTTGTTGCTAGCATCTCCTAGATTGATCTTGGTGACACGTAGGAAAATTTGAATTATTGCTACGTTCCCGAACAGTGGCATCATGAGCTAGGTCTATGCGTAGATTCTATGCACGAGTAGAACACAAAGTAGTTGTGGGTGATGATTTGTTCAATTTGCTTGCCGTTACTAGTCTTATCTTGATCCGGCGGCATTGTGGGATGAAGCGGCCCGGACCGACCTTACACGTACACTTACGTGAGACAGGTTCCACCGACTGACATGCACTTGATGCATAAGGTGGCTAGCGGGTGTCTGTCTCTCCCACTTTAGTCGGATCGGATTCGATGAAGAGGGTCCTTATGAAGGGTAAATAGCAATTGGCATATCACCATTGTGGCTTTTGCGTAGGTAAGAAACATTCTTGCTAGAAACCCATAGCAGCCACGTAAAACATGCAACAGCAGTTAGAGGACGTCTAACTTGTTTTTGCAGGGTATGCTATGTGATGTGATATGGCCAAAAGGATGTGATGAATTATATATATATATGTGATGTATGAGATTGATCATGTTCTTGTAATAGGAATCACGACTTGCATGTCGATGAGTATGACAACCGGCAGGAGCCATAGGAGTTGTCTTAATTTATTGTATGACCTGCGTGTCAATGAAAAACGCCATGTAATTACTTTACTTTATTGCTAACCGTTAGCCATAGTAGTAGAAGTAATAGTTGGCGAGACAACTTCATGAAGACACGATGATGGAGATCATGATGATGGAGATCATGGTGTCATGCCGGTGACGAAGGTGATCATGCCGCGCCTCAAAGATGGAGATCAAAGGCGCAAGATGATATTGGCCATATCATGTCACTTTATGATTTGCATGTGATGTTTGTCATGTTTATATCTTATTTGCTTAGAACGACGGTAGCATAAATAAGTTGACCCCTCACTAAAATTTCAAGAGATGTGTTCCCCCTAACTGTGCACCGTTGCGAAGGTTCGTTGTTTCGAAGCACCACGTGATGATCGGGTGTGATAGATTCTAACGTTCGCATACAACGGGTGTAAGCCAGATTTACACATGCGAAACACTTAGGTTGACTTGACGAGCCTAGCATGTACAGACATGGCCTCAGAACACAAGAGACCGAAAGGTCGAACATGAGTCGTATAGTAGATACGATCAACATGGAGATGTTCACCGTTGATGACTAGTCCGTCTCACGTGATGATCGGACACGGTCTAGTCGATTCGGATCATGTATCACTTAGATGACTAGATGGATGTCTATCTAAGTGGGAGTTCATTAAATAATCAGATGAACTTAATTATCATGAACATAGTCAAAAGGTCTTTGCAAATTATGTCATAGCTTACGCTTTGGTTCTACTGTTTAAGATATGTTCCTAGAGAAAATTTAGTTGAAAGTTGATAGTAGAAATTATGCGGACTGGGTTCGTAAACTGAGGATTATCCTCATTGCTGCGCAGAAGGCTTATGTCCTTAATGCACCGCTCAGTGTGCTGAACCTCGAGCGTCGTCTGTGGATGTTGCGAACATCTGACATACACGTTTTGATGACTACGTGATAGTTCAGTGCGTAATGCTAATGGTTTAGAGTTGAGGTGCCAAAGACGTTTTTGAAACATCGCAGAACATATGAGATGTTCCAAAGACTGAAATTGGGATTTCAGACTAGTGCCCACGTCAAGAGGTATGAGACCTCTGACAAGTTTCTTAAGCCTGCAAACTAAGGGAGAAAAGCTCAATCGTGGAGCATGTGCTCAGATTGTATGAGTACTACAATCGCTTGAATCGAGTGGGAGTTAATCTTCCAGATGAGATAGTGATGGTTCTCCATAGTCACTGCCACCAAGCTATTAGAGCTTCGTGATGAACTATAACATATCAGGGATAGACATGATGATCCTTGAGCAACTCGCGATGTTTGACACCGCGAAAGTAGAAATCAAGTAGGAGCATCAATTGTTGATGGTTAGTAAAACCACTAGTTTCAAGAAGGGCAAGGGAAAGAAGGGATACTTCATGAAACGGCAAATCAGTTGCTGCTCTAGTGAAGAAACCCAAGGTTGAACCCAAACCCGAGACTAAGTGCTTCTGTAATGAGGGGAACGGTCACTGAAGCAGAACTACCCTAGATACTTGGTAGATGAGAAGGCATGCAAGGTCGACAGAAGTATATTGGATATACATTATATTAATGTGTACTTTACTAGTACTCCTAGTAGCACCAGGGTATTAGATACCGGTTCGGTTGCTAAGTGTTGGTAACTCGAAATAAAAGGCTACGGAATAAACGGAGACTAGCTGAAGGTGAGATGACGATATGTGTTGGAAGTATTTCCAAGGTTGATGTGATCAAACACCGCACGCTCCCTCTACCATCGAGATTGGTGTTAAACCTAAATAATTGTTATTTGGTGTTTGCGTTGAGCATAGACATGATTGGATTATGTTTATCGCAATACGGTTATTCATTTAAGGAGAATAATGGTTACTCTGTTTATTTGAATAATATCTTCAATGGTCTTGCACCTAAAATGAATGGTTTATTGAATCTCGATTGTAGTGATACACATGTTGATGCCAAAAGATATAAGATAGTAATGATAGTACAACATACTTGTGGCATTGCCATTTGAGTCATATTGGTATAAAACGCATGAAGAAGCTCCATGTTGATGGATCTTTGGACTCACTCGTTTTTGAAAAGATTGAGACATGCGAACCATGTCTATTGGTATATATGCATGAAGAAACTCCATACAGATGGATCGTTTGGACTCACTTGATTTTGAATCACTTGAGACATGCAAATCATACCACATGGGCAAGATGACTGAAAGGCCTCGTTTTCAGTGAGATGGAACAAGAGAGCAACTTGTTGGAAATAATACATTTGATGTGTGCAGTCCAATGAGTGCTGAGGCACGCAGTGGATATCGTTATGTTCTTACTTCACAAATGATTTGAGTAGATGTTAAGAATATTTACTTGATGAAACACAAGTCTGAATTATTGAAAGGTTCAAGTAATTTCAGAGTGAAGTTGAAGATCATCGTGACAAGAGGATAAAATGTCTATGACATGATCATAGAGATATCTGAGTTACGTGTTTGGCACACAATTAAGACATTGTGGAAATTGTTTCACAACTAATACCGCCTGGAACACCATAGTGTGATGGTGTGTCCGAACATCATAACTGCACCCTATTGGATATGGTGCATACCATGATGTCTCTTATCGAATTACCACTATTGTTTATGGGTTAGGCATTAGAGACAACCGCATTCACTTTAAATAGGGCACCACGCAATTCCGTTGAGACGACACCGTATGAACTATGGTTTAGAGAAACCTAAGCTGTCATTTCTTAAAAGTTTGGGGCCGCGACGCTTATGTGGAAAAGTTTCGGGCTGATAAGCTTGAACCCAAAGCGGATAAATGCATCTTCATAGAATACCCAAAACAGTTGGGTATACCTCCTATTTCAGATCTGGAAGCAAAGTGATTGTTTCTAGAAACGGGTCCTTTCTCGAGGAAAAGTTTCTCTCGAAAGAATTGAGTGGGAGGATGGTGGAGACTTGATGAGGTTATTGAACTGTCACTTCAACTAGTGTGTAGCAGGGCACAAGAAGTTGTTCCTGTGGCACCTACACCAATTGAAGTGGAAGCTTATGATAGTGATCATGAAACTTCGGATCAAGTCACTACCAAACCTCGTAGGACAACAAGGATGCGTACTACTTCAAAGTGGTACGTAATCCTGTCTTGGAAGTCATGTTGCTAGACAACAATGAACCTACGAGCTATGGAGAAATGATGGTGGGCCCAGATTCCGATGAATGGTTCGAGGCCATAAAATCTGAGAGAGGATCCATGTATAAAAACAAAGTATAGACTTTGGAAGAACTACTTGATGGCCGTAAGGCTGTTGGGTGCAGATGGATTTTAAAAGGAAGACGGACAATGATGGTAAGTGTCACCATTAAGAAAGCTCGACTTGTCATTAAGATGTTTTCCGACAAGTTCAAGGAGTTGACTATGATGAGATTTTCTCACTCGTAGCGATGCTAAGAGTGTGTTGGAATTATATTAGCAGTTACTGCATTATTTATGAAATCTTGCGGATAGGATGTCAAAAAACATTGTTTCCTCGAAGATTTTCTTGAGGTAAGGTTGTATGTGATACAACCAGAAGGTTTTGTCAATCCTGAAAGATGCTAACAAGTATGCAAAGCTCCAGCAATCCTTCTAAGGACTGGAGTAAGCATCTCGGAGTTGGAATGTACGCTTTGATGAGATGATCAAAGATTTTGGGTTTTTACAAAGTTTATGAGAAACTTGTATTTCCAAAGAAGTGAGTGGGAGCACTATAGAATTTTTGATGAGTATATGTTGTTAACATATTGTTGATCAGAAATGATGTAGAATTTCTGGAAAGCATACAAGGTTATTTGAAAAGTGTTTTTCAATGGAAAACCTGGATTAAGCTACTTGAACATTGAGCATCAAGATCTATAAGGATAGATCAAAAACGCTTAATAGTACTTTCAAATGAATACATACCGTGACAAGATTTTGAAGGAGATCAAAATAGATCAGCAAAGAAGGAGTTCTTGGCTGTGTTACAAGGTGTGAGTATTGAGTAAGACTCAAGACCTGACGACGGCAGAAGAGAGAGAAAGGACGAAGGTCGTTCCCTATGCTTTAGACGCAGGCTCTACAGTATGCTATGCTGTGTGCCGCACCTGAAGTGTGCCTTGCCATGAGTTAGTCAAGGGGTACAAGAGTGATCCAGGAATGGATCACATGACAGTGGTCGAACTTATCCTTAGTATCTAGTGGACTAAGGAATTTTCTCGATTATGGAGGCGGAAAAAGAGTTCGTCGTAAAGGGTTACGTCGATGCAAACTTTGGCACTAATCCGGATGACTCTGAGTAGTAAACCGGATTCGTATAGTAGAGCAGTTATTTGGAATAGCTCCAAGTAGCGCGTGGTAGCTGCATCTACAAGATGACATAGAGATTTGTAAAGCACACACGGATCTGAAAGGTTCAGACCCGTTGACTAAAAACCCCTCTCACAAGCGAGATATGAACAAACCCCATGGGTGTTGGATTCATTACAATCACATAGTGATGTGAACTAGATTATTGACTCTAGTGCAAGTGGGAGACTGTTGGAAATATGCCCTAGAGGCAATAATAAAATGGTTATTATTGTATTTCCTTGTTCATGATAATTGTCTATTGTTCATGCTATAATTGTATTAACTGGAAACCGTAATACATGTGTGAATACATAGAGCACAACATGTCCCTAGTAAGCCTCTAGTTGACTAGCTCGTTGATCAATAGATGGTTATGGTTTCCTGACCATGGACATTGGATGTCATTGATAACAGGATCACATCATTAGGAGAATGATGTGATGGACAAGACCCAATCCTAAGCATAGCACAAGATCGTGTAGTTCGTTTGCTAAGAGCTTTTCTAATGTCAAGTATCGTTTCCTTAGACCATGAGATTGTGCAACTCCCGGATATCGTAGGAATGCTTTGGGTGTACCAAACGTCACAACGTAATTGGGTGGCTATAAAGGTGCATTACAGGTCTCTCCGAAAGTGTCTGTTGGGTTAGCACGAATCGAGACTGGGATTTGTCACTCCAAATGACGGAGAGGTATCTCTGGGCCCACTCGGTAATGCATCATCATAATGAGCTCAATGTGACTAATGAGTTAGCCACGGGATCATGCGTTACGGAACGAGTAAAGAGACTTGCCGGTAACGAGATTGAACTGTAGGGTAATGCAGTAGAAAACAAAAAATTTCCGACCTACGCACCAGCCCAGGACCACTATGGAGACTGCATACATGGTTTGATCTTTTTCGTTACCGACTCGTAGCGCAGCGGGAAGTAGAGTCGATGACGATCGGCGGTGCAGATCCCCGCAGCTAGGATTTACAACCTCCCAACCGCGAGGATGTATACCCTCATCTGCTACTCAGACAAACCTCCGGGAGGCGGTCGAATAGCCCCCCCGGACGGTGTCGCGGACAGCCCTTCGGGAGGACCTTCGAAACTCGAACGGTCACTCGGACAGCCCTTCGGGAGGACCTTCGAAACTCGGACGGTCACACGGACAGCCCTTCGGGAGGCACTCACGAACTAAGACCGAAACTACGATCTCTCTACAGAGTTGCACACATACGGTGTCATCTATCCGGCAGGGCTTCGCCGTCCAGAACTAGTTCCTGCAAGAACCCAGACAGCCTTACGGCTCTACGAAACTCTTTTCGTGGGAGGGAGAGAAGAAGCCAGATAATGCATGGCATGTGTATGAGATCAAGGGATGAGTGTGGAGGGCTGCCCCTCCACCTCTATTTATAGGAAATCCCAAGGGGGTAGGGTAGTTTCACAAAAAACCCAAAATGCACATGAATGAAGTCCTTCCACAAGGACCTAGGAGTGAAACCAATGAACAAGAGGGTCCCCACGGGGGATACCCCATGTGGCCGGCCACACCTCCATGAGGGGCCCAAAAAATGGCTCCTATCCATCCATGTCATCCCCAAGATCTTTTGGAGCAAAGCCCCAAAAGGTGGCTTTCCATAAAGTAACCATAAAGCTGATTTTCACTATTCACGACGACATTTTTCAGCGTTTGATCGAACTGAAAATATTTATGTGGGCTAAGAACATTCCCAGTACCCACTAAAATGATTTTCAACGCGTTCCGAAACAATTCCGGTTTTAGTGATTTTGATCTGCGAAACGCATCTGAAGTGGCTCCGGCAGCTCCGGAACATTTCCGGTTTTTATCTCAGAAAATTACAAAAAGCTTCCAGAATGATTCTGGCATCCTCCAAGAATTATCAGGCATGTGCCGAAACTAGTTTGACTTAATGGTGTATCCCGAAACAACTTTTCGGTATCATCGAAACTTATCCGATGACCTCTCTCTGCGGTACGATTCCGCTGTCCGAAACTTTTTCGGTGATTTTCTCTCAGACTCCTTGTCTAGTATTCAGCAGATAGATGACCCTTAAGCGTGTGACCCTATAGGTTCGGTGAAGTATAGACATGACCCGGAACCCCTTCCGATCAATGATCAACATCGGAGCCGTGGACACCCATATTGACCCCTATACCCACACGAATGAATATTCGAGTGAACCTCCAGTTGCAGTGAGCTATTACTGTGCTTCACGATATCTTACAAAGACCCGAGGTGAGACATGTTGGCATTCCCGTGGATCAACAACTTGTCCACTATGCTAGTTACCTCGTTACCGGTTTTGTTCTCTTTTCTTGTTTCGTGTTCCGGCATCCCCGTGATCAAATCACAAAGTGTCTGGCCAGACGATGATGGACACCGTAACACCGAGAGGGCCCGAGTATATCTCTCCATCATCGGAGGAGCAAATCCCAATCTCGAGCTATCAAGTTAATTAACATACTTTCTCATGAACCCGTAAGCCACCGTAATAGCCATCCAGTTACGGATGACGTTTAACAAACCCCAAAGTTCATGAAGCAAGCATGAAGAAACTCGATACTCTCATGGTCTAAGGAATTATGCAAACATTAACTATCTCTGTGTTATAAACCATTAACTTGTGACGAATGTATCTCATAGCATAACATCAATCCGGGTCGATTCAACACAAATGTTCTCTTAACATTGTGCCCTCAAAGTTGCTGGCATTGACATGCCCATGATCAGGAAAACAGAACCATCATGCAACACTTGAGCTAGTCTTAGAGGCCAGACTAAGAATACTTCTTACCGTTTATTATTCCACATGTGCATATGAGTCTTCTTCCGAGCCTCGTGTTATTGCAGACTCGAGAACCATAGCAGTTATGGCATGGAACATAAACATAATTATGAACTTGGAGATAAATAATATCATTTATTATTGCCTCTAGGGCATATCTCCTACAGACTCCCACTTGCACTAGAGTCAATAATCTAGTTAATGCTAATGCACTTCACACCTGTGTCACACTGGTGTAAATATGCTTCACTTGTGGTATAGCCTGATGTCCAATGGATCTGACGACTTCAGCTCCGTGTGTATCTTTGCATGTCCTCGCGTTTTCACGTTTTCACAAAATTCATATTTTGTGTGGACTTGGCTTTGTATGTATGTGAATCACAGGTCGAACCTGGATTCCTCAGACTGAGTTATGGAACAACTACCTGCAGTAGTGTCCCATTGTCAGAAGCCATCTTGGAACCATACTAAGTTCATGAATGAACTATATGATTCAACATCTTCTTTGTCGCTTCTAAAGCGTCAACATACTTAGCCCTTGTTATAGAATTCGCCACAGTAACTAGTTTGAACAAATTCCAACTAACTGTGCCACCACATTGTGTGTTACACAAAACCCTTAATTTAAATCGAAAATCGCATGGAGAAAAGATGAAGATTGTATCGATGTAACATTTTACAACGAACTCTTCATGATCTCTGCTTGCGAGAAAACCATGTCATCAGTACTTACTCTAGTACTCTGTGACATCTTTCACTGTTGTCCCATGATCAGTAATTTGATCACTTTGGTATCCATACTCGCAACACCTTGGGAGTATCGGACATATCTGGTTGTTTTTACATACCATGGAATACATGATTAATCCAAAACACGAAGGTGTGTGGAATCTCCATCATGTATTTTACTCATCAGTGTTTTGGG
This sequence comes from Aegilops tauschii subsp. strangulata, assembly GCF_002575655.3. NCBI lineage: Eukaryota > Viridiplantae > Streptophyta > Magnoliopsida > Poales > Poaceae > Aegilops > Aegilops tauschii. The sequence continues at coordinate 148,652,645 of NC_053035.3, read as the reverse complement.
ACACCGAGTCTTGTAAAAACTCTTTCCATGTGACTTAGTCAAGAATCACTCCTTGGCGTTTTAAATGCTAAATAGGTTTTAGCACCTTGTCAATATGTATTCATTGCTTACCCATATTAGGTAAATCTATCTCCATAGATCATCATGCCTAATATTGAGGCTATTTAGCCTAAGCACTTCACCAAAAACAATTTCAAATGAAGTCCTAATACGTGTAAAGAAATTTATTTCCACTTAAGAATGTGTCAAGCACACAAGGTATTCAGAAATATTATTATGCTCCCACTTACTTTCTTGAAACCACAAGCATCTTCGTTACCCATTGATGAAGTCAAATCCCTTTGACCATTCCATCAAAAACGAAGATTCCAACTCCATTTTGCTCTCTTCTGTCCATTGCTGGAACTCTGAAGCTAGCATACTTACTAGCATCCTTTGGGCCGACAAAATACTTTGGATTGTATCACATACAAGTCCTAGGTTGTTTTTCCATTTCATGGAAATTCTTTTGCCATCCATGTTTCATATCTCACGATTGAAATATGTATTAATTGCTAGTTCAACCCGAACCGACTTTAAGCATTGCTATGGTGAGACAATCTCATTTTAGTCAACTCCTTGAACTTGTTATTTCAACAAGTTGAGCTTAATGGATAAAACATTTTTATCCATATCAGTTTTTAGTTCCATAAAATTCGTTAGACTCTAAGTCTTCCGAAAGGTGTATCAAGGTTTTAATCTTGAAACACTTATATGGGAACTATCTCGGATTGTATTGGCATTTAGCCAATTCCGGAGTCAGGGCCCATCAACGCTTCCTTGTGTATCGTAGGTATACTGTTGTCCAACAAAAATATCTCGTCTGCGCACTTGAGAGGTTTGCACGAGCCTTGCCTACGTGGTTCAGCTGCAAGTTCGACCGAAGTCCATACATTTTATTGTAGAGACTTCCGTATCAGTCGCAGTAAAAAACTCTGGAATTTCTTCCAAGGTCTCTTTCCTTTGACCTGATGACGAAGATACTGTTTATCTCATCGAGTTGCACTATTCTCCCACTCACCTTTTTGAAAGAACCATCCTCTTTAAAAGCACACCGTTTCACCGCAAAACTATTTGCCTCGGTATAGTGAGGGAGGAATACCCAACATTTTGGTATAACCTACAAAGTAGCACTTGTCTGATTTGGAATAGGTTTGTAACCTTTTACACAAGCCCCATATTCCAAATGTTAAGAAAAGATATAACATGGTTGGGTGTACCATACCATGGCTTTATTTCAACAGACCCGATGGAGCTCTTTTCAGTGTAAAAGTCACAGTCTCTAAAGCATCACTTTAAAAGGGACAATGGCAATTTTATTTATGTCATCTTTGACCTTACCATGTCATAAATGGTTAGATTACATCTCCACGAACTTTCCACTTGCAGAGGTGTTCTGGGAGGTGTAAGTTATGAAACCCCTTTCACAACTCATCAGACATTCGCTAAACATGTAACTCAAATATTCCTTTGTGCAATCAAATTGCGGAAACATAATTTTCTTGTTAAAATAACTTCTACTTCATTTTTGAAAACCTTTCGAATGATTTCAAAAGATCCAGACTTACGTCTCATCAAGTAAATATCCATATATCTACTTGAGTCATTTCTGAAGATAAATAAATCCACCACTTGCAACAACATTTATTAAACTACACACATCAAAATGTATGATCACCAATAAGTTTGTTCCTCGTTCCTTATGGCCTGTGAACGGTATTTCAGTCACTTCACTTTTCGGAGGAAAGTTGCAAGTGTCAGATGATTCAAAATCAAACGACTTCAAAATCCATCATAATGGAATTTTTCCATGCGGGTTTCTCCAATATGACCAAATGCAGTGCCACACATGTGTGGTATTCTCATAGTCTCGCGACATTTAGCGTCAGCGTTATGGATGTATCATATTACCATCAATATTCATAACATACATCCCATCTTGGATGGAAGCATGGCCCTTCATGTTATTCATAATACTTAACAACAATTGTTGGTTTTATGAACAACTCTTTTGCAACAAACATTGTGCAATGGGCTAGAGTGTATGAAACTCTAAAATGAATTATGAAAGTAAACCCAGAGGTATTGTATTATTATCAATATTCATAACATACATCTCATTCATAATGAAAGTATGGCCCTTGTGTTATTCATAACATCGAACATAAAAAGTTCTCTTATGAACAACCTTCTTGCAAGATACCTTATGCAATGGGCTAGAGTTTGTAAAAACTCTAAATGAATTATGAAAATAAATACAGACGACAATACACCGATTGAAGGTATAGTAACATTTAATATGTTCCCTGTGTATACCTTAACCTCATTTCTGTCTAGTCTTTTTAGGCCATAGTAGCTCTTACATTGATTCGCAATAGAATGCAATCGAGCGGGTATCTTTGTGATTAACTCACAATACCCAAGAATTAGTGATTAACATGTTTAACCATAATTCCCAAGAACTATATCTTTGACCAGCCTACTATACATCAAAAACTTGTATGACATTCATACATGAGCTGGATATTCCAGTCATCTTTCTTTCTGCCTTTATACTTCTAATAGTTTAACTTTTAGTATTTCTCCTACTCGCAAAAGAAGCACCCAACTTAAGAGTGGTGTTAGCCCCGGACTTCCTAGGCGTGTAAGTCATACTAACACCCTTTGGAACTTCCTTTCTCTTTAAGTTGTTGTTTTATTCACCTTTCATTATATGACAGGCGTTCTTTTGGATCCCTTTCCCAATAGTCAAATGCATAGTAAACACTTTTACTAATACTTGCAAACAAACATTGCTTTGTTTGTATCTGAAAATAATTTTCAGTTCCATGAATATCATATAACTATCCCAACTTTCGAAGTTTGGGTTTCATGGAAGCAAACATATTCCACTTGACCGTAATAGAATTCTAGCTTTTGGATCGAAGGGCGAGAGTCACATGATCCATAGCATTAGCGGGAGGATACGGAAAGCATGCGGTAGGACAAAGTCCTTCTCGGCACTTTTGAGGACAATCCTCATATTACGTTACCAATCATAAAGTTTTAACCAGATATTTAACAACTATTCAATTTTAACAGGGAAAGTGGAATCGCGAGCCATTATTCTACAACTATTTTGGAAGAAACACTTAGACAGTGTTCATAATTAATTGCACTGAGAATTAAACATGTTAATTCAACAGTGCGCTCCCACTCAAATCAATATCTCCCATAATTGATTTAGAGTGATTCAAGATCCATATTTCTATTCGATGCCATTGACGGGTTCATCACTGATGACACGAATTTCAATCGGTAGGCCAACTTGCCGATCACATCTCTATGTGATTCTTGTTCATCTTTCGATGGGCATGTTCCGAGCTCAGGACTCTCCTGCCTGAACGTCAAAGACAACCAAGTGATCTTGCTGCGAGGTCTGACCTCACCCGCCTCATTCCTCTCGATTCGTTCGTGCTCATGTGTACATGGCGCACCCCGAAAAGATACGAATTTCAGACGGTGCTACACTTGGGTGAACACTAACTACTTTGATATTTAAGTGAGAGATCACCCTAATAAAAAGCGACTACCGCGCAATCAAGAAGGGTGCATCATAAGGGATAAACATCTCAGGCAATTCATAATAGCATGATATGGTATAGCCCTTTCTGATGGAGAAGTCTTTCATTTCTTCGTCTTTGGCATTCGCGCCGGTGTTCACCTTCGCGAAGATTGCCACCACCTTGTCGATGCACCAGATAATATTGCTATCTCCGTAGCGTATAAAATTAATGCATTACTTAAGGTTGACACACAGGTCATTAAAGTGCAATCATATGGCATCAGCCATCATGCCGAATCATGACTCACAGGTCATGTTAGTCAATTTACATCATATAGTCAATTCATACATAATCAAATTATTATGAGCACAGCTATACCACATGACATGCACATGCAAAACCCTCTTGCAAAACCAAGTTAGACGCCTCTAATCGGTTCATGCAAAAACTTGTATTTCGTGGCTTCTAAGGTTTCGAAACAAACCGAAGCTACCAACGTCCATCATCAAGTATGATAATTCAAGTCGCTAGATTAACTTCTCGGGGTGTATGAAACACGAGATAATTAAATCTCGAGCCCCATACTAAACTTCGTCATACGCATGACCCCCGTGCAGATCATATATGCAATGCCCTTTCATCTGCGAATTTCATCTTTCTTTTGACTATGACAGAACCCAAAGAACTGATAGCACTTCCATGATCAATCAGGATCACGGATTGCCAGAACTTTGTAAAATTCCACCATGCTGTCTTGAGATTGAGCAAACGCAAATTCTAGGGAAGCAACAAGAACGTCGGGTAACATATTTCATCTGTCACCTGCATAAATAATTTTCAGCAATAGATCTCATCTACTACCTAATTATATTATGCAATACCCATACATCTCCATGTATTCTAGATCGAAACATGCATATACGCATAGCACGGCTCATGATGCCACTGTAGGGTAACACAACAGAAAACAAAAAAATTCTGACCTACGCTCCAGCCCAGGACCACTATGGAGACTGCATACATGGTTTGATCTTTTTCGTTACCGACTCGTAGCGCAATGGGAAGTAGAGTCGATGACGATCGGCGGTGCAGATCCCCGCAGCTAGGATTTACAACCTCCCAACCGCGAGGATGTATACCCTCATCTGCTCCTCAGACAACCCTATGGGAGGCGGTCGAATAGCCCCCCTGGACGGTGTCGCGGACAACTCTTCGGGAGGACCTTCAAAACTCGAACGGTCACTCGGACAGCCCTTCGGGAGGACCTTCGAAACTCGGACGGTCACACGGACAGCCCTTCGGGAGGCACTCACGAACTAAGACCGAAACTACGATCTCTCTACAGAGTTGCACACATACGGTGTCATCTATCCGGCAGGGCTTCGCCGTCCAGAACTAGTTCCTGCCGGAACCCAGACAGCCTTACGGCTCTACGAAACTCTTTTCGTGGGAGGGAGAGAAGAAGCCAGATAATGCATGGCATGTGTATGAGAGCAAGGGATGAGTGTGGAGGGCTGCCCCTCCACCTCTATTTATAGGAAATCCCAAGGGGGTAGGGTAGTTTCACAAAAAACCCAAAATGCACATGAATGAAGTCCTTCTACAAGGACCTAGGAGTGAAACCAATGAACAAGAGGGTCCCCAAGGGGGGATACCCCATGTGGCCGGCCACACCCCATGAGGGGCCCAAAAAAGGGCTCCTATCCATCCATGTCATCCCCAAGATCTTTTGGAGCAAAGCCCCAAAAGGTGGCTTTCCATAAAGTAACCATAAAGCTGATTTTCACTATTCACGACGACATTTTTCAGCGTCTGATCGAACTGAAAATATTTATGTGGGCTAAGAACATTTCCAGTACCCACTAAAATGATTTTCAACGCGTTCCGAAACAATTCCGGTTTTGGTGATTTTGATCTGCGAAACGCATCTGAAGTGGCTCCGGCAGCTCCGGAACATTTCCGGTTTTTATCTCAGAAAATTCCAAAAAGCTTCCAGAATGATTCTGGCATCCTCCAAGAATTATCAGGCATGTGCCGAAACCAGTTTGACTTAATGGTGTATCCCGAAACAACTTTTCGGTATCATCGAAACTTATCCGATGACCTCTCTCTGCGATACGACTCCGCTGTCCGAAACTTTTCGGTGTCCGAAACTCCTTGTCTAGTATTCAGCAGATAGATGACCCTTAAGCGTGTGACCCTATAGGTTTGGTGAAGTATAGACATGACCCAGAACCCCTTCCGATCAATGATCAACATCGGAGCCGTGGACACCATATTGACCCCTATACCCACACGAATGAATATTCGAGTGAACCTCCAGTTGCAGTGAGCTATTCCTGTGCTTCGCGATATCTTACAAAGACTCGAGGTGAGACATGTTGGCATTCCCGTGGATCAACAACTTGTCCACTATGCTAGTTACCTCGTTACCGGTTTTGTTCTCTTTTCTCGTTTCGTGTTCCGGCATCCCCGTGATCAAATCACAAAGTGTCTGGCCAGACGATGATGGACACCGTAACACCAAGAGGGCCCGAGTATATCTCTCCATCATCGGAGGAGCAAATCCCAATCTCGAGCTATCAAGTTAATTAACATACTTTCTCATGAACCCGTAAGCCGCCGTAATAGCCATCCAGTTACGGATGACGTTTAACAAACCCCAAAGTTCATGAAGCAAGCATGAATAAACTCGATACTCTCATGGTCTAAGGAATTATGCAAACATTAACTATCTCTGTGTTATAAACCATTAACTTGTGACGAATGTATCTCATAGCATAACATCAATCCGGGTCGATTCAGCACAAATGTTCTCTTAACATTGTGCCCTCAAAGTTGCTGGCATTGGCATGCCCATGATCAGGAAAACAGAACCATCATGCAACACTTGAGCTAGTCTTAGAGGCCAGACTAAGAATACTTCTTACCGTTTATTATTCCACACGTGCATATGAGTCTTCCTCCGAGCCTCGTGTTATTGCAGACTCGAGAACCATAGCAGTTATAGCATGGAACATAAACATAATTACGAACTTGGAGATAAATAATATCATTTATTATTGCCTCTAGGGCATATCTCCTACATGAACAAGGTATAGGGATACCGACGATCGAATCTCGGGCAAGTAACATACCGATAGACAAAGGGAATTGTATACGGGATTGATTGAATCCCCGACATCGTGGTTCATCCGGTGAGATCATCGTGGAACGTGTGGGAGTCAACATGGGTATCCAGATCCCGCTGTTGATTATTGGCCGGAGAACGTCTCGGTCATGTCTGCATGGTTCCCGAACCCGTAGGGTCTACACACTTAAGGTTCGATGACACTAGAGTTGTTATGGGAAATAGTATGTGGTTACCGAAGGTTGTTTGGAGTCCCGGATGAGATCCCGGACATGACGAGGAGCTCCGGAATGGTCCGGAGGTGAAGATCGGTATATTGGACGAAGGGTATTGGAGTCCGGAATTGTTCCGTGGGTACCAGGCTATGGCCAGCATGTCCGAAAGGGGTTTCGGTGGCCCCGGCAAGCGTTGGGGGGCCTTATGGGCCAAGGGGAAGGGGCAAACCAGCCCACTAAGGGGCTGTGCGCCCCTCCCAACCCCTCTCACGTAACCAGGAGAGGTGGGGGCGCCACCCCTAGGGCAGCCGCCCCTCCCGGCTTGGGGGGCAAGTTTCCTAGGGGGTGGGGGCGCCCAAACCCATCTAGGGTTTCCCCTGGCCGCCGCCTCCTCCTCTAGATCCGTCTAGAGGGGCCGGCACCCTCTCCCCTTCCCCCTATATATAGTGAGGGGGTGGGAGGGCAGCCATACCCTTCCTTTGGCGCAGCCCCCTTCCTCCTCATACATCTCCTCCTCCTCCGTAGTGCTTGGCGAAGCCCTGCCGGAGAACCACGAGCTCCATTGCCACCACGCCGTCGTGCTGCTGGAGTTCTCCCTCAACTTCTCCTCTCCCCTTGCTGGATCAAGAAGGAGGAGACGCCCCCGGGCTGTACGTGTGTTGAACGCGGAGGCGCCGTCTGTTCGGCGCTAGATCGGATCTTCTGCGATTTGAATCGCCGCGAGTACGACTCCATCAACCGCGTTCTTGTAACGCTTCCGCTTAGCGATCTTCAAGGGTTTGAAGATGCACTCCCTCTCTCTCGTTGCTAGCATCTCCTAGATTGATCTTGGTGACACGTAGGAAAATTTTGAATTATTGCTACGTTCCCCAACAGATGTTCGGGTGGAATTGCATCTTGGATGATGAAGAGAGCATTCACATTGAATTGATTATCCGCGGCCTCTCGTGGCGTGAAGTTGCTTGGGTCATGCAAATAGAAACCTTCTTCAATGATTCTCCAAAGACTAGTATTCACATGATTTAAATGACGCTTAAACCGATAAACCCAAGAATCAAAGTCCTCATTTTTCACAATCTTAGGGGGAGGACCGGCATGATTCAAATGAGTAGAAGGAATAGGTCCACCATAAACAAGTGGAGGTTCCACATGGGCAAAGATGCCGGTGTCAATCTTACCACTAGAGGAAGGACCTTTTTCACTAGTAGCTTCCCCCTTGTCGGAGTTAGCATCCGTCACCTTGTTAGTAGGATCACCCACTTTCAACGGTGCGGTGGATAGTTTAAGCCCATCAATGAATTTATTAAACATGATTTCAACCTCGGTCATCATGGAGGTCTTCAATGTGTCCAAAGCCACATTGAATTCCTCACGAGAGACTGTGGTTCCCCCATCGGCCGTAGACGAGATTGGATCCACACCGGAGTGCTCCTCCGCACCGTCTATGGTGTCAACCATACTCTTCGGACGGCAAAGTCCTTAATAAAGAGACGAGGCTCTGATACCAATTGAAAGGATCAATATAGTTGACTAGAGGGGGGGGGTGAATAGGCAACTAACAATTTTTAGCTTTTCTTTACCAAATTAAACATGCATCAAAGTAGGTTGTCTAGATATACAACTAGGTGAGCAACCTATATGATGCAACAACAACAACCAAGCAAGGGATAAAACACAAATAAGCTTGTACAAGTAAAGGCACGAGATAACCAAGAGTGGAGCCGATGAAGACAAGGATGTATTACCGAAGTTCCTTCCTTTTGAGGGGAAGTACTGTTGGTTAACATAGTAATTTCAAAAAATTTCCTACGCACACGCAAGATCATGGTGATGCATAGCAACGAGAGGGGAGAGTGTTGTCCACGTACCCTCGTAGACCGACAGCGGAAGCGTTATCACAACACGGTTGATGTAGTCGTACGTCTTCACGATCCGACCGATCAAGTACCGAACGCACGGCACCTCCGAGTTCTACACACGTTCAGCTCGATGACGTCCCTCGACCTCCGATCCAGCCGAGTGTTGAGGGAGAGTTTCGTCAGCACGACGGCATGGTGACGATGATGATGTTCCACCGACGCAGGGCTTCGCCTAAGCTCCGCAACGGTATTATCGAGGTGTAATCTGGTGGAGGGGGGCACCGCACGCGGCTAAAATATCGTATATCAAGTGTGTCTAGAGGTGCCCCCTGCCCCCGTATATAAAGGAGCAAGGGGGAGGCCGGCTGCCCTAGGCGCGCCAAGGAGAGAGGGGGGAGTCCTCCTCCTAGTAGGAGTAGGACTCCCCTTTCCTAGTCCTACTAGGAAAAGAGGGGGGTGGGAAGGAAAGAGAGGGAGAGGAAGAGGGAAAGGGGGCTGCGCCCCCTCTCCTAGTCCAACTAGGATTCCTCCTGGGAGGGGGCGCACCACCTCCTGGCTGCTGCCCTCTCTCTCCCCTCAAGGCCCACTAAGGCCCAATACTTCCCCGGGGGGTTCCGGTAACCCGCCGGCACTCCGGTTTAATCCGAAACTTCTCCGGAACACTTCCGGTGTCCGAATATAGTCGTCCAATATATCAATCTTTATGTCTCGACCAATTCGAGACTCCTTGTCATGTCCGTGATCACATCCGGGACTCCGAACAACCTTCGGTACATCAAAACATATAAACTCATAATATACTGTCATCGTAACTTTAAGCATGCGGACCCTTCGGGTTCGAGAACTATGTAGACATGATCGAGACACCTCTCCGGTCAATAACCAATAGTGGGACCTGGATGCCCATATTGGCTCCCACATATTCTACGAAGATCTTTATCGGTCAAACCGCATAACAACATACGTTATTCCATTTGTCATCGGTATGTTACTTGCCCGAGATTCGATCGTCGGTATCTCAATACCTAGTTCAATCTCGTTACCGGCAAGTCTCTTTACTCGTTCCGTAATACATGATCTCGCAACTAACTCATTAGTCACAATGCTTGCAAGGCTTATAGTGATGTGCATTACCGAGTGGGCCCAGAGATACCTCTCCGACAATCGGAGTGACAAATCCTAATCTCGAAATACGCCAACCCAACAAGTACCTTTGGAGACACCTGTAGAGCACCTTTATAATCACCCATTTACGTTGTGACGTTTGGTAGCACACAAAGTGTTCCTCCGGTAAACGGGAGTTGCATAATCTCATAGTCATAGGAACATGTATAAGTCATGAAGAAAGCAATAGCAACATACTAAACCATCGAGTGCTAAGCTAACGGAATGGGTCAAGTCAATCACGTCATTCTCCTAATGAGGTGATCCCGTTAATCAAATGACAACTCATGTCTATGGCTAGGAAACATAACCATCTTTGATTAACGAGCTAGTCAAGTAGAGGCATACTAGTGACACTCTGTTTGTCTATGTATTCACACATGTATTATGTTTCCGGTTAATACAATTCTAGCATGAATAATAAACATTTATCATGATATAAGGAAATATATAATACTTTATTATTGCCTCTAGGGCATATTTCCTTTAAGTACGTCTCCGTTGGAGCGGTGTGGAGGCACAATGCTCCCCAAGAAGCCACTAGGGCCACCGTATTCTCCTCACGCCCTCACACAATGCGAGATGCCGTGATTCCACTGTTGGTGCCCTCGAAGGCGGCAACCGGACCTTTACAAACAAGGTGAGGCTCTCTCCACAACTTAATTGGAGGCTCCCAATGAAACCTCGGAGCTTCACCACAATAGAATGTGGCTCCAAAGTGACCTCTTCCGTCTAGGGCGCCCAAGCACCCAAGAGTAACAAAATCCACACAAGAAAGTATGGGGGGATCAAATATCCTTTGGTGGAAGTGTAGATCTAGGTCTTCTCCTTCAATCCCTAGCAAATCAACAAGTTTGGGTGGCTAGGGAGAGAGATCGGGCAAGAAAGCTTTAATGGCAGTAATGGAGGGGAGAGAGAGAGGCAAGAGGTAGGTGGGAGGTAGGAGAAGCACCTCCTTAAATAGGCCCCCCAAGATCCAACCGTTATGTGGAGAAATGCATGGGACCGGTACTGCTGCACAAGACACCGGTACAACCGGTGAATGCGGGGAACCCTTCCTAGGGCGCCAGGGCAGTACTTCCGGTGGCACACCCGGTAGTACCGGTTTATCGGAACAAACCGGAACTACCGCACAGACACCGCTCAACTACCGGGCCACAACAGAAAGAAAAACCTTCAAGCCGGTAGTTGGAGCGGAGGTTGGACCGGAACTACCGCTGGGCCTGTAGTTCCTGGGCGGTGGGGTCCGAGGCGGTACTACCGCCCTGAACACCCGCAGTACCGGTTTATCAAGAAAAACCGGAACTACCGTTCCACCACCGGTCTACAACCGCACCTGGTACAGAAGGGAGTCACCCTTGACCGGTACTAGGGGTGGTGGTAGTACCAGAACTACCGGCCAGCGGTACAACCGCTCAATGAAGCGGTACAACCGCCAAGAGCAGGACTGCACAGAACAAATGATGGGGAACCTCTCTCTCCTCGAAATGGAAGGTATATATGGTGGGTGCAAAGAATGTGTACGTGAAATGATTCACCCAATACCTGTAACACCCTGAGAATCATGCTACAGTAACCCCCTGTGATTAAGCTAATCATGTTGCTAAAAAGGGCTTGATCACATTTGAATCACCTTCCTTTCAAACTCCTAGCTCAAACTTCAAATATAATTAAAGTGAAAAATAAAAGTTTTCAAAAATTCAAACAAAAATGTTCAGTGGGTGCTAAATAATACACTGGCAATTATGGTGGAGAAAACTCCTTTTTATAAAATGCCTAAATACTTTAAATGAAATAAAACAGAAAAGGAAATAAACAAATAAAAAGAAAACAGAAAACAGAAACAGTCAGAGAAAAAAAAAGGGGAGCAGGCCTTCCCCCCCCACTGGACCCGTGGCCCATCTGCACCGAACCCCCCCCCCGGCCCAAACTGGGCCGCACCCCCGCGCCCCCGGCCCCGCCCACCTCCTCCCTCGCCCCTTCCCTGTTCCCCCGACCCGGTCGGAACAGGGGCGCGCTGCCGCCGCACCACCTCGCCGGCGGTGAACCCCGCGAGAGGATAAGGGCGCCAGCGGCCCCCGCTCCCTCGGGCCTCCCTCCCACTCACCCCGCTCTCCCTCTTGGCCCCCGCGCCTCCCTCTTCCCTCCCCCGGATCCGCGCCGCTCTCCTCTGCCCCACGCCCGACGCGCTCGCCGCCGTTCCCGTCGTTCACGCGGCCTTCGTGCCCCACTCGCCACCTCGCCGTGTCGTACGACGTCGCCGCCCTCGACTACACCCCCTCCGCCTCTCCGTCGAAGCTCGGAGCCACTACAACGACCTCTCCGAGCTCGCCTTCATCTTCGGACGCCGGCGACCCCCTTCTTCCCCGGCGCCGACCTGCTGCTCCTAAGCACCCACGGGCCTTTCTTGCGCCACGCGGTGAGCTCCTCTACCTCCTCCCCCACTCCGCTAGCTCGCCCACGCTCCCTAGCTTTTCCCCCACGCGCGCCCGAACGCCGCGCCGCGGAGCTCGCCGCCGGCGGGTCTCCGGCGACCAAATGGTCACGGGCTCAAGCCCGTTGCACTCCCCGCCGTTTGTAGATGCCCCCCCAGCCCCTCCGCTTTCTCGTTAGCTCTCCGTAGATATGTTTCCGTCGGGCACCCGTAGCTCCTCGCCGCCGGCGAGTTCGTAGCGCTCGTCTCCGGCCGTTCCAGCCCCTCCGACCACCGCCGTTGGACGCGCGACGTCGAGCCGCGTCGAACGCGCCCAGCCACGCCCCCGGAGACCCCCTGTACGTGAAACCCGTACCCCTCCCGAGCCGCGCCGCCGTGCGTCTGGTCGCCGGCGTTGCTCCGGCGCCGGCCGCCGATGTGGCACACCTGGGGCCACCCCCTGGGTCACTGCCAGTGGCCCCCACGGGCCCCAGTTGACTGGGTTGACCCAGTCAACTGCTGACTGGGCAGGCCCAGTCACTGACATGCGGGCCCCGCCGCAAAAATTAAAAAAGAAAATGTTTTATAAATAAAAATAATTAGTTTAATTAATCTCTCACTGACAGGTGGGCCCAGTAGTTAATTAACTAAAAACTAATTAGTTTAATCCTCTGTTAACCCACTGTCTATGACAGGTGGGTCCCCCTTGTCAGTTTGACCAGTCAACCCGGACTGTTGACCGCTGCGTCACTCATACGTCATATCCCTTTTTCTGTTAATTAAATAATTCCAGAAATTCAAATAATCTTTGAAAATTCATATCTTTTAAACCGTAACTCGGATGAAAATGTTTTCTATATGAAAGTTGCTCAGCACGACGAGACGAATCCGAATACGCAGTCCGTTCGTCCACCACACCTCCCTAAACTATCGAACTAGCAACTTTCTCCCTCCGGTCTGTCTGTCCGAAAACGTGAAACATCGGGAATACCTCCCGGATGTTCCCCCCTTCACCGGTACCACCTACTGTCGCGTTAGGACACCCCTAGCACCGCTCCCTGTCATGTCACGCATCGTCATGCTTATGTTTGCATTGTATTTACTGTTTCTTCCCCCTCTTCTCTCCGGTAGACTACGAGACCGACACTGCTGCTGCCCAGTTCGACTACGGAGTCGACGACCCCTCCTACTTGCCAGAGCAACCAGGCAAGCCCCCCCCTTGATCACCAGATATCGCCTACTCTTCTCTATACTGCTTGCATTAGAGTAGTGTAGCATGTTACTGCTTTTCGATATCCTATTCTGATGCATAGCCTATCCTTGCTACTACTGTTGATACCTTTACTTGCAATCCTACATTCTTAGTATAGGATGCTAGATTTCCATCAGTGGCCCTACATTCTTGTCCGTCTGCTGTGCTACACTATCGGGCCGTGATCACCTGGGCGGTGATCGCGGGTATATACTTATATACTATATACATGACACCTGAGATGACTAAAGTCGGGTCGGCTCGTAGGAGTACCCGCAAGTGGATCTTTGTGGCGGAGCGACAGGGCAGGTTGAGACCGCCTAGGTAAGAGGTGGGCCTGGCCCTGGTCGGCGTTCGCGGATACTTAACACGCTTAACGAGATCTTGGTATTTGATCTAAGTCTGGCCATTTGGTCAATACGCACTAGCCATCTACGCGGGAGTAGTTATGGGTATCCCGGCGTCGTGGTATCAGCCGAAGCCTTCGTGACGTCAGCGACTGAGTAGCGCGCGCCGTGTTGGACCGCTTTGACGTAACCGCCGTGATCGTGTGGGTTGCTAGGTCTGCTCGCGGCCGCGTTCGCAACGTGCAGGTGTGCATAGGGCGATGGGCCCAGACCCCCTGCGCGCTTAGGATTAGACCGGCGTGCTGACCGCTCTGTTGTGCTTAGGTGGGGCTGCGACGCGTTGATCTTACGAGGCCGGGCATGACCCAGAAAAGTGTGTCCGGCCAATTGGGATCGAGCGTGTTGGGTTATGTGGTGCACCCCTGTAGGGAAGTTTATCTATTCGAATAGCCGTGTCCCTCGGTAAAAGGACGACCCGGAGTTGTACCTTGAGCTTATGACAACTAGAACTGGATACTGAATAAAATACACCCTTCCAAGTGCCAGATACAACCCGGTGATTGCTCTCTAACAGGGCGACGAGGAGGGGATTGCCGGGTAGGATTATGCTATGCGATGCTACTTGGAGGACTTCACTCTATTCTCTTCTATATGCTGCAAGATGGAGATGACCAGAAGCGTAGTCTTCGACAGGACTAGCTATCCCCCTTTTAATTCTGGCATTCTGCAGTTCAGTCCACTGATATGCCCCTTTACACATATACCCATGCATATGTAGTGTAGCTCCTTGCTTGCGAGTACTTTGGATGAGTACTCACGGTTGCTTCTCTCCCTCTTTTCCCCCCTTTCCTTTCTATCTGGTTGTCGCAACCAGATGTTGGAGTCCAGGAGCCAGACGCCACCGTCGACGACGACTCCCACGGCACTGGAGGTGCCTACTACTACGTGCAGGCCGCTGACGACGACCAGGAGTAGTTAGGAGGTCCCAGGCAGGAGGCCTTGCCTCTTCGATCGTTGCTACTTTTGTGCTAGCCTTCTTAAGGCAAAACTTGTTTAACTTATGTCTGTACTCAGATATTGTTGCTTCCGCTGACTCGTCTGTGATCGAGCACTTGTATTCGAGCCCTCGAGGCCCCTGGCTTGTATTATAATGCTTGTATGACTTATTTATGTTGTAGAGTTGTGTTGTGATATCTTCCCGTGAGTCCCTGATCGTGATCGTACACATTTGCGTGCATGATTAGTGTACGGTCAAATCGGGGGCGTCACAAGTTGGTATCAGAGCCGACTGCCTGTAGGAATCCCCCTTTCCACACTCCTTGGCCGAAGTCGAGTCTAGACATTACAAAAACTTTTACTAACATGGCTGTGTGTCTTACGGGCCCACGTCGCCATTGGGTGGTACTAGTATCTTTTACTCCTCGACCTTTACTCTGGGACTCTGAACTCTCTTCTACTCGGGTTAAACGAATTTACTAACTCTAACACTAGGATCCCGTGACCGCGTTCACCCCAAAGATGGATAAGCCATAGTTGTTTCTTAGAATAGTATTTTGAACAATTCACACACTGTGATTTGACTCCTTTGAAACATCTTTGCTTTCAGATGGAACCCACGAGGCAGGTTGTTCGCCACACGATGGCCATTGGTGCCTCGGGATCACCTGCGGTGCTAGCTGAGATGATGACCTATCTGGGTTATCGCTGGCACCCTGAGTACACCGTCTACGAGGAGTACCAGGACTTTAACCAGGAGCAGTACCGTGCCATCGTCCACCTCTACTCTCGGGAGTACGACTCCACTACTGTGCTGCACACCGCACATGGTGTTGGTGTGACCATCGATATGACTGTCCACGATGCAGCCTATGCTGCTCTGACACGTCTTCGTGGAGAGTATCGGGAGTTGGACACCTCCCCTTTCAGGCACATTGCTATCGCCTCTGATGTTGGTGCGGAGGGATACTATACTGCTGCCTACTCCACTGTCACCCGGGAGCCCTTCTACCATCAGCACCTGGTTCTGCATGCTGATGGGCTGGATCGAGCTAACCGAGCTCTTCGCCACGAGATGTACACCACCCGTCAGCACCTTTACCGTGCTCTGACGCTACTGCACCCCTTTGTCCGGTCTGGACAGGTACCGCATACTGCGATCTACCCAGCCAGGACCGTGATGCCCCACGGTGTTGGTTGGCCAGAGGTGGGAGGCTACTCTCCCGCACTTGGTCCTCTTCTGCCACCTGAGCGTCGGGCTCTACACTTGAGTATCCGCGGCCCCCAGTCTGCTGACGTCGAGGGCTATCCGTTGCCTCACTACCAGCTGTCGGGCTACGATTACCTCCACAGTACCTCTTGGGACTGATGTAGGCTTGTTTGTAGTGTTAAAGGCATTCGCCACGAGCCTGTGTGCCGCCTATGATGTTTTAGTCTATGTACTGAACTCTGTGTACTGAACTCTATGCATGACCCCTTTTGTAAGCTATGCCGACTACTATGTAGTAGCTATCGTGCTCCTTTCATTATGCATGTTTCATCATGAATGATTCTTGTCATTGCAAATTTTCTAAATGCTGAACTACCCCTGTTATATATTAGTAGGATGGTTAGACCAGGTGGTCGTGGTCGTGGTGGCGATGCCCCACCACCACCTGAGTACATGGCTGGTATGATCCAACAGTTTGAACTGAACCGCCAATTCATGGAAAATATGATGGCTCAGTTTCCTCGCCCCAATTTGAACCAACAGCCAGCTCAAGTGACTCTTCAAGATTTCATACGCCTCAACCCAACCATCTACCGCAGCTCAACTCAGCCTCTGGATGCTGATGACTGGCTCCGTGACATCACCTATGAGATGGAGTCTGCTGATGTAGCCCCTGCCAGCTATGTCAATTTTGCTTCCTTCTTCTTGAAGGGACCCGCAGCTCAATGGTGGGACAGCCACAGGCGTACTCTGCCAGCTGGAACAATCATCACCTGGCCAGACTTCCAAGCTGCTTTCCGTGCCCGCTTCATTCCTCAGGGAGTCATGGACCGGAAGAAGCGTGAGTTCCGCAACCTCACCCAAGGCAACAAAACTGTTGAAGCTTATCAGCGGGAGTTTCTGGACTTGTCCCGCTATGCTGAAGAAGACATTGCAACTGATGCACGCAGACAGGAGAAGTTCCGTGATGGACTACAAGCTGACATCAAGCTCGCACTTCTAGTGCATGACTTCGCCGATTTCGCCACCTTGGTGAATAAGGCCATCAATGTCGAGACTGGTCTGCAGGAATACCAGAGCTCTCAGAGGCGCATCCGTGACACGGGCTCATCTTCGGGCTCGCCCTCACAGAAGCGTAAGATATGGATCCCAAACAGCATGTATCGTCCAAATGCACCTGCTCCCAGGAAATCTTATGCTGCACCGCGTCTGCCTCCTCCACCATCTAAGCAGTCAAAGCTACCAGCTCCCCCACCTGGGGCTCCTGTTCCCACTCCCGATAATGGTCTGTGCTTCAAGTGTGGTCAACCGGGTCACTTTGCCAGGAACTGCTATCAGAACCAGAATCAACTGGCCCTTCCAGCAGCTGGCCGTGGTAACAACCAGCCCCGCAACAACAATGCTAAGTCTCATGGTCGCGCTCATGCCAACCACGTTGATCTCAGCGAAGCTCAAGACCAGCCTGCTACTGTGATGGGTACACTCCTCGTAAATTCAGTACCAGCATCCGTTTTATTTGATACAGGAGCATCCCATTCATTCATATCTGCAGAATTTGCATTCCTGCATGGCATTAATTACGAAGAGATAAACACTCCGCTAGTGGTACACACCCCTGCGGGCCAATGTCAAACCACTATGGTTAGTCACGATGTTACTGTTGAAATTGAAGGACTGGAATTTCTTGTCTCTCCCATCGTACTGAAGTCCTGTAGCATTGATCTCATTCTGGGAATGAATTGGTTAAAAACGCATACTGCTTCAATCGTTTGCACCACTAAGACCGTCCATCTGCTACACCCTTCAGATGAGATAGTTACTTACCAAGCCCATCTGGTGCAAAATGCCGAGGCAAGGCTCTATGCATTGAATGCATTGAACGCTGCACCACTCGAGGGCATTGAAAACATTCCCGTCGTGCGTGAATTCCTCGACGTCTTCCCTGAAGAACTTCCAGGGATTCCCCCTGCTAGAGCTGTCGAATTCATCATCGACTTGAAACCAGGCACCACTCCTATAGCCAAGCGACCCTACAAGATGCCGCCGCATGAACTCCTTGAGCTTAAGGAGGAAATCGACAAGTCTCTTCGCAAAGGATTCATTCGTCCAAGTTGCTCTCCTTGGGGAGCACCTTCTCTCTTTGTCAAGAAGAAGGACGGGACAAACCGGTTAGTTCAAGACTACCGTCCTATAAACCAAGCTACCATTCAGAATAAATACCCTCTTCCTCGGATCAATGATCTGTATGATCAACTGGCGGGTTCGTCAGTGTTCTCTAAGCTTTACTTGAGGTTGGGCTACCACCAGATCCGTGTTCGCGAAGAGGATATCCCAGAGACCGCCTTCGTGACTCGCTATGGTTCATACGAGTACACCGTCATGTCTTTCGGTTTAACCAATGCTCCAGCCACCTTCTCTCGTCTGATGAACTACATATTCATGGATTACCTCGACAAGTTCGTCGTGGTTTATCTGGATGATATCCTGATATTTTCCAAGAACGAAGAAGAACATGCGGAACATCTCCGACTTGTGCTGGAAAAGCTACGAGAACATCAACTATATGCCAAGTTCTCCAAATGTGAATTCTGGCTACCGGAAGTAACCTATATTGGGCATGTCATCTCTAAGGATGGTATTGCCGTCAACCCTGAACGAGTTCAGGCTATTCTTGATTGGACTCCTCCCAAGAACGTTAAGCAAGTCAGAAGTTTTCTCGGTCTCGCCAGCTATTGCCGTCGATTCGTCGAGAACTTCTCTAAGATCGCCAGGCCTCTGACTAACCTGTTGCATAAGGGTGTCAAGTTCCAATGGATAGACAAATGTCAGGAAAGTTTCCAGGCACTCAAAGACAAGTTGACTTCTGCCCTAGTTCTAGCTCCACCTGATACTAAGAAGGACTTCGTCATTTACTGCGACGCTTCCCGTCAAGGGTTAGGCTGTGTCCTAATGCAAGACCGCAAAGTGATTGCTTATGCCTCTCGACAATTGCGCCCTCACGAAGAGAACTACCCAGTTCACGACCTCGAACTTGCTGCAGTCATTCATGCGCTGAAGCAGTGGCGACATTACCTTCTCGGTAATCGTTGCGAGATCTTCACTGACCACCAAAGTCTGAAGTATCTGTTTACTCAGCCAGATCTGAACCTCCGCCAGCAGAGATGGATGGAGCTTGTTGCAGACTTTGACTTGGGTATTTCCTATACGCCAGGCAAGGCTAATGTAATGGCTGATGCCTTGAGTCGCAAGTCTTACTGCAACCACCTTCAGGTTCACAAAGTTCAGCCCTCGCTTGTTGAGGAATTCAGGAAGCTGAACCTCCATATTGTTCCTCCGGGTGCACTCATTCCCCCTCCCAAGGAGTTTGGCAAGGTGAACCTCCACGTTGTTACCCAAGGTTCCCTCAATACCCTAGTTGCTAAACCAGATCTCGAGGACAGCATCAAAAGGCTACAGAAGTATGACTCTGAAGCCGACAAGATTAAGCGCTACCTCGCAGAAGGAAAGCCCTCATTCTTCACCATTGCTGAAGATGGCACCTTATACTTCAAGGGCCGCCTAGTGGTGCCTTGTACAGAGAAAAACCTGGATATGACACAGGAAGTTATGAAAGAAGCTCATGATACGCCTCTATGCATCCATCCTGGTAGTACAAAGATGTACCAAGACATCCGTCAGAGATTCTGGTGGACTAATATGAAGCAAGACATTGCTCGTTATGTTGCTGAGTGTGACGTTTGCCGTCGAATCAAAGCAGAACATCAAAGGCCTGCTGGAACTCTGCAACCTATCTCTATTCCTGAATGGAAATGGGACCATGTTGAAATGGACTTCGTCACTGGATTTCCCAAATCACAGAAAGGTAATGATGCTATTCTTGTCGTCATTGACCGGCTTTCCAAAGTTGCACATTTTCTGGCGGTCAAAGAAACGATCACTGCTAGCCAGTTGGCAACGCTCTATATGTCCAGGATTGTTTCACTCCACGGTATTCCATTGGTTTTCAGCTCAGACCGTGGCAGCTTATTCACTTCAAGATTCTGGGCAAGTTTCCAAGAAGCAATGGGAACTCATCTGTCATTCAGTACTGCGTTTCATCCTCAATCGCAAGGACAAGTTGAACGCGTCAATCAAGTTCTCGAAGACATGCTTCGAGCTTGCGTTATTTCCTTCGGCAAGAAATGGGAGGAATCTCTCCCGTATGCTGAGTTCTCTTATAATAATAGCTATCAAGCTAGTCTGAAGATGGCCCCCTTCGAAGTGTTATATGGATGAAAGTGCCGAACCCCCCTGAACTGGTCAGAAACTGGGGAACGTCCACTCATCGGACCGGATATTATCCAAGATGCCGAAGAACAAGTCCGTATTATTCGCGAGAATCTCAAGACTGCTCAGTCACGTCAGAAGAGTCAGTATGACCGTCATCATAAAGACATGGTCTATCAACCTGGCGAAAAGGCTTATCTTCGAGTCACACCTATGAAGGGTGCTCACCGCTTCGGGATCAAGGGAAAACTAGCTCCTCGCTATATTGGCCCATTCACTATTCTCGAAAGGCGTGGAAAAGTGGCATACCAACTGGAGCTACCGTCGAACCTTTCTCAGGTTCACGATGTGTTCCATGTGTCACAGCTCCGCCGTTGCTTCAAGGATCCAATCCGAGCTGTGGATCATGAAGTGCTCGAATTACAGCAAGACCTCTCCTATAAGGAGCATCCGGTCCGCATTCTCGACCAAGCTGAATGCCGCACACGTCAGAAGGCGATCAAGTTTCTCAAAGTCCAGTGGTCGCACCATTCTGAAGATGAGGCCACTTGGGAATGAGAGGATCGTCTGCGCGAAGAATACCCCGCACTGTTTCCTTCTACCTCCTAAATCTCGGGACGAGATTTCTTGTAGTGGAGGAGATTTGTAACACCCTGAGAATCATGCTACAGTAACCCCCTGTGATTAAGCTAATCATGTTGCTAAACAGGGCTTGATCACATTTGAATCACCTTCCTTTCAAACTCCTAGCTCAAACTTCAAATATAATTAAAGTGAAAAATAAAAGTTTTCAAAAATTCAAACAAAAATGTTCAGTGGGTGCTAAATAATACACTGGCAATTATGGTGGAGAAAACTCCTTTTTATAAAATGCCTAAATACTTTAAATGAAATAAAACAGAAAAGGAAATAAACAAATAAAAAGAAAACAGAAAACAGAAACAGTCAGAGAAAAAAAAAGGGGAGCAGGCCTTCCCCACCCACTGGACCCGTGGCCCATCTGCACCGAACCCCCCCCCCCCCCCGGCCCAAACTGGGCCGCACCCCCGCGCCCCCGGCCCCGCCCACCTCCTCCCTCGCCCCTTCCCTGTTCCCCCGACCCGGTCGGAACAGGGGCGCGCTGCCGCCGCACCACCTCGCCGGCGGTGAACCCCGCGAGAGGATAAGGGCGCCAGCGGCCCCCGCTCCGTCGGGCCTCCCTCCCACTCACCCCGCTCTCCCTCTCGGCCCCCGCGCCTCCCTCTTCCCTCCCCCGGATCCGCGCCGCTCTCCTCTGCCCCACGCCCGACGCGCTCGCCGCCGTTCCCGTCGTTCACGCGGCCACCGTGCCCCACTCGCCACCTCGCCGTGTCGTACGACGTCGCCGCCCTCGACTACACCCCCTCCGCCTCTCCGTCGAAGCTCGGAGCCACTACAACGACCTCTCCGAGCTCGCCTTCATCTTCGGACACCGGCGACCCCCTTCTTCCCCGGCGCCGACCTGCTGCTCCTAAGCACCCACGGGCCTTTCTTGCGCCACGCGGTGAGCTCCTCTACCTCCTCCCCCACTCCGCTAGCTCGCCGACGCTCCCTAGCTTTTCCCCCACGCGCGCCCAAACGCCGCGCCGCGGAGCTCGCCGCCGGCGGGTCTCCGGTGACCAAATGGTCATGGGCTCAAGCCCGTTGCACTCCCCGCCGTTTGTAGATGCCCCCCAGCCCCTCCGCTTTCTCGTTAGCTCGCCGTAGATATGTTTCCGTCGGGCACCCGTAGCTCCTCGCCGCCGGCGAGTTCGTAGCGCTCGTCTCCGGCCGTTCCAGCCCCTCCGACCACCGCCGTTGGACGCGCGACGTCGAGCCGCGTCGAACGCGCCCAGCCACGCCCCCGGAGACCCCCTGTACGTGAAACCCGTACCCCTCCCGAGCCGCGCCGCCGTGCGTCTGGTCGCCGGCGTTGCTCCGGCGCCGGCCGCCGACGTGGCACACCTGGGGCCACCCCCTGGGTCACTGCCAGTGGCCCCCACGGGCCCCAGTTGACTGGGTTGACCCAGTCAACTGCTGACTGGGCAGGCCCAGTCACTGACATGCGGGCCCCGCCGCAAAAATTAAAAAAGAAAATGTTTTATAAATAAAAATAATTAGTTTAATTAATCTCTCACTGACAGGTGGGCCCAGTAGTTAATTAACTAAAAACTAATTAGTTTAATCCTCTGTTAACCCACTGTCTATGACAGGTGGGTCCCCCTTGTCAGTTTGACCAGTCAACCCGGACTGTTGACCGCTGACGTCACTCATACGTCATGCTGATGTCATATCCCTTTTTCTGTTAATTAAATAATTCCAGAAATTCAAATAAACTTTGAAAATTCATATCTTTTAAACCGTAACTCGGATGAAAATGTTTTCTATATGAAAGTTGCTCAGCACGACGAGACGAATCCGAATACGCAGTCCGTTCGTCCACCACACCTCCCTAACCTATCGAACTAGCAACTTTCCCCCTCCGGTCCGTCTGTCCGAAAACGTGAAACATCGGGAATACCTCCCGGATGTTCCCCCCTTCACCGGTACCACCTACTGTCGCGTTAGGACACCCCTAGCACCGCTCCCTGTCATGTCACGCATCGTCATGCTTATGTTTGCATTGTATTTACTGTTTCTTCCCCCTCTTCTCTCCGGTAGACTACGAGACCGACACTGCTGCTGCCCAGTTCGACTACGGAGTCGACGACCCCTCCTACTTGCCAGAGCAACCAGGCAAGCCCCCCCCTTGATCACCAGATATCGCCTACTCTTCTCTATACTGCTTGCATTAGAGTAGTGTAGCATGTTACTGCTTTTCGATATCCTATTCTGATGCATAGCCTATCCTTGCTACTACTGTTGATACCTTTACTTGCAATCCTACATTCTTAGTATAGGATGCTAGATTTCCATCAGTGGCCCTACATTCTTGTCCGTCTGCTGTGCTACACTATCGGGCCGTGATCACCTGGGCGGTGATCGCGGGTATATACTTATATACTATATACATGACACCTGAGATGACTAAAGTCGGGTCGGCTCGTAGGAGTACCCGCAAGTGGATCTTTGTGGCGGAGCGACAGGGCAGGTTGAGACCGCCTAGGTAAGAGGTGGGCCTGGCCCTGGTCGGCGTTCGCGGATACTTAACACGCTTAACGAGATCTTGGTATTTGATCTGAGTCTGGCCATTTGGTCTATACGCACTAGCCATCTACGCGGGAGTAGTTATGGGTATCCCGGCGTCGTGGTATCAGCCGAAGCCTTCGTGACGTCAGCGACTGAGTGGCGCGCGCCGTGTTGGACCGCTTTGACGTAACCGCCATGATTGTGTGGGTTGCTAGGTCTGCTCGCGGCCGCGTTCGCAACGTGCAGGTGTGCATAGGGCGATGGGCCCAGACCCCCTGCGCGCTTAGGATTAGACCGGCGTGCTGACCGCTCTGTTGTGCTTAGGTGGGGCTGCGACGTGTTGATCTTACGAGGCCGGGCATGACCCGGAAAAGTGTGTCCGGCCAATTGGGATCGAGCGTGTTGGGTTATGTGGTGCACCGCTGCAGGGAAGTTTATCTATTCGAATAGCCGTGTCCCTCGGTAAAAGGACGACCCGGAGTTGTACCTTGAGCTTATGACAACTAGAACTGGATACTGAATAAAATACACCCTTCCAAGTGCCAGATACAACCCGGTGATCGCTCTCTAACAGGGCGACGAGGAGGGGATTGCCGGGTAGGATTATGCTATGCGATGCTACTTGGAGGACTTCACTCTATTCTCTTCTATATGCTGCAAGATGGAGATGACCAGAAGCGTAGTCTTCGACAGGACTAGCTATCCCCCCTTTTAATTCTGGCATTCTGCAGTTCAGTCCACTGATATGCCCCTTTACACATATACCCATGCATATGTAGTGTAGCTCCTTGCTTGCGAGTACTTTGGATGAGTACTCACGGTTGCTTCTCTCCCTCTTTTTCCCCCTTTCCTTTCTATCTGGTTGTCGCAACCAGATGTTGGAGTCCAGGAGCCAGACGCCACCGTCGACGACGACTCCCACGGCACTGGAGGTGCCTACTACTACGTGCAGGCCGCTGACGACGACCAGGAGTAGTTAGGAGGTCCCAGGCAGGAGGCCTTGCCTCTTCGATCGTTGCTACTTTTGTGCTAGCCTTCTTAAGGCAAAACTTGTTTAACTTATGTCTGTACTCAGATATTGTTGCTTCCGCTGACTCGTCTGTGATCGAGCACTTGTATTCGAGCCCTCGAGGCCCCTGGCTTGTATTATAATGCTTGTATGACTTATTTATGTTGTAGAGTTGTGTTGTGATATCTTCCCGTGAGTCCCTGATCGTGATCATACACATTTGCGTGCATGATTAGTGTACGGTCAAATCGGGGGCGTCACAATACCTTCCAATGCGGATTCCCTCTTAATAGTACGGATATCCTACGACCAAAGGGATAAAAACATCGGAAACTCCGTCTTTGATCTTTTCCGCGTAGAGGGAAGACCTAACCGTCTTGCGCCACACCATGTGTACCTGAGAAAACTATGGCGCATGATTAGTCCACGTGTGTTGTCATCATCACCGAAACCCTAAGGCAAAGGATGCCCTTACACGGTCTCCAAGTATTGCGGGCACTTGAAGCATCTCATCACACGGTGGCCTAGCGGTGCACAAATTACCGAGAAAGTAAGTTGATCACTAGCCGGGTATGCTTTAGTATTGTTGATCACTAGCCGGGTATGCTTTAGTTTTGTTGATCACTAGCTGACTATGCTTTAGTTTTGTTGATCACTTGCCGTATATTCTTTAGTTTTGTTGATCACTAGCCGGACATGTATTGTTTTGTTGCTCACTAGACGGATATTGCTACCTCTTGAGCACTGCGTTGGTTTTCCCTTGAAGAGGAAAGGGTGATGAAGTAAAGTAGCGTAAGTATTTCCCTCAGTTTTTGAGAACCAAGGTATCAATCCAGTAGGAGGCCACACTCAAGTCCCACGCACATACACAAACAAATAAGAACCTCGCAACCAACGCGATAAAGGGGTGGTCAATCCCTTCACGGTCACTTATGAGAGTGAGATCTGATAGAGATGATAAGATAATATTTTTGGTATTTTTATGATAAAGAGTAAAAGTAAAGATTGCAAGGTAAATAAAGATAGAAATAGCTTGTTGACGGAAGATTAATATGATGGAAAATAGACCCGGGGGCCATAGGTTTCACTAGTGGCTTCTCTCAAGAGCATAAGTATTACGGTGGGTAAACGAATTACTGTCGAGCAATTGATAGAATTGGGCATAGTTATGAGAATATCTAGGTATGATCATGTATATAGGCATCACGTCCGTGACAAGTAGACCGAAACGATTCTGCATCTACTACTATTACTCCACACATCGACCGCTATCCGGCATGCATCTAGAGTATTAAGTTCATAAGAACAGAGTAACACTTTAAGCAAGATGACATGATGTAGAGGGATAAACTCATGCAATATGATATAAACCCCATCTTTTTATCCTCGATGGCAACAATAAATACGTGCCTTGCTGCCCCTGCTGTCACTGGGAAAGGACACCGCAAGATTGAACCCAAAGCTAAGCACTTCTCCCATTGCAAGAAAGATCAATCTAGTAGGCCAAACCAAACTGATAATTCGAAGAGACTTGCAAAGATAACCAATCATACATAAAATAATTCAGAGGAGATTCAAATATTATTCATAGATAATCTTGATCATAAACCCACAATTCATCGGATCTCGACAAACACACCGCAAAAAGAAGAGTTACATCAAATAGATCTCCAAGAGAAACAAGGAGAACTTTGTATTGAGATCCGAAGAGAGAGAAGAAGCCATCTAGCTAATAACTATGGACCCGAAGGTCTGAGGTAAACTACTCACACATCATCGGAGAGGCTATGGTGTTGATGTAGAAGCCCTCCATGATCAATGCCCGCTCCGGCAGGACGCCAGAAAAGGCCCCAAGATGGGATCTCACGGGTACAGAAGGTTGCGGCGGTGGAATTAGGTTTTCGTGGTCGCTTCTGATGGTTTGGGGGTACGTAGGTATATATAGGAGGAAGGAGTAGGTCGGTGGAGCCACGAGGGGCCCACGAGGGTGGAGGGCGCGCCCCTACCTCGTGGCTTCCTCGTCTGTTGCTTGACGTCCACTCCAAGTCCTCTGGATCACATTTTTTTTTCCAAAAATCACATTCCCAAAGGTTTCATTCCGTCTGGACTCCGTTTGATATTCTTTTTCTGCGAAACACTGAAATAGGCAAAAAACAGCAATTTGGGTTGGGCCTCCTGTTAATAGGTTAGTCCCAAAAATAATATAAAAGTGTATAATAAAGCCCATTAATCATCCAAAACAGAATATAATATAGCATGGAACAATAAAAAATTATAGATACGTTGGAGACGTATGAAGCATCCCCAAGCTTAATTCCTGCTCGTCCTCGAGTAGGTAAATGATAAAAATAGAATTTTGGATGTGGAATGCTACTTAGCATAATTTTCAATGTAATTCTCTTATTTGTGGTATGAATATTCAGATCCGAAAGATTCAAGATAAAAGTTTAATATTTACATAAAAGTAATAATACTTCAAGCATACTAACTAAGCAATTATGTCTTCTCAAAATAACATGGCCAAAGAAAGTTCATCCCTACAAAATCATATAGTTTGGTCATGCTCCATTTTCGTCACACAAGAATGTTCTCATCATGCACAACCCCGATGACAAGCCAAGCAATTGTTTCATACTTTAGTAATCTCAAACTTTTTTCAACTTTCACGCAATATATGAGTGTGAGCCATGGATATAGCACTATGGGTGGAATAGAATATGATGATGGGGGTTATGTGGAGAAGACAAAAAGAAAAGAAAGTCTCACATTGACGCGACTAATCAATGAGCTAGGGAGATTCCCATCGATTGATGTCAATGCAAGGAGTAGGGATTGCCATGCAACAGATGCACTAGAGCTATAAATGCATGAAAGCTCAACAAAAGAAACTAAGTGGGTGTGCATCCAACTTGCTTGCTCACTAAGACCTAGGGCATTTGAGGAAGCCTATTGTTGGAATATACAAGCCAAGTTCTATAATGAAAAATTCCCACTAGTATATGAAAGTGACAAAACAAGAGACTCTCTATCATAAAGACCATGGTGCTGCTTTGAAGCACAAGTATGGAAAAAGGATAGTAACATTGCCCCTTTTATTCTTCTCTTTTTTTGGGTCTTTCTTTTTTTGGCCTTTCTCCTTTTTTTGGGACAATGCTCTATGAACGATGATCATCACACTTCTATTTATTTACAACTCAATGATTACAACTCGATACTAGAACAAAGTATGACTCTATATGAATGCCTCCGGCGGTGTACCGGGATGGGCAATGAATCAAGAGTGACATGTATGAAAAATTATGAACGGTGGCTTTGCCACAAATACGATGTCAACTACATGATAATGCAAGGCAATATGACAATGATGAAATGTGTCATGATAAATGGAACGGTGGAAAGTTGCATGGCAATATATCTCGGAATGGCTATGGAAATGCCATAATAGGTAGGTATGGTGGCTGTTTTGAGGAAGATATAAGCTATGGAAATGCCATAATAGGTAGGTATGGTGGCTGTTTTGAGGAAGATATAAGGAGGTTTATGTGTGATAGAGCGTATCGTATCACGGGGTTTGGATGCACCGGCGAAGTTTGCACCAACTCTCAAGGTGAGAAAGGGCAATGCACGGTACCGAAGAGGCTAGAAATGATGGAAGGGTGAGAGTGCGTATAATCCATGGACTCAACATTAGTCATAAAGAACTCACATAATTATTGCAAAAATCTACAAGTCATCAAAAACCAAGCACTACGCGCATGCTCCTAGGGGGATAGATTGGTAGGAAAAGACCATCGCTCTTCCCCGACCGCCACTCATAAGGAGGATAATCAAAGAACACCTCATGTTTCAAATTTGTTACACAACGTTTACCATACGTGCATGCTACGGGACTTGCAAACTTCAACGCAAGTATTTCTCAAATTCACAACTACTCAACTAGCACAACTTTAATATCACTACCTCCATATATCAAAACAATCATCAAGCATCAAACTTTTCTTAGTATTCAACGCACTTATAAGAAAGTTTTTACTAATCTTGGATGCCTATCATATTAAGACTAATTTCTCAATTTAAGCAAATTACCATGCTGTTTTGTAGGACTCTAAAAATGATATAAGTGAAGCATTAGAGAACAATAGTTTCTATAAAACAAAACCACCACCGTGCTCTAAAAGATATAAGTGAAGCACTAGAGCAAAAACTATGTAGCTCAAAAGATATAAGTGAAGCACATAGAGTATTCTAATAAATTCCGAATCATGTGTGTCTCTCTCAAAAGGTGTGTACAGCAAGGATGATTGTGGTAAACTAAAAAGCAAAGACTCAAATCATACAAGACGCTCCAAGCAAAACACTTATCATGTGGTGAATAAAAATATAGCTCCAAGTAAAGTTACCGATGGACGAAGACGAAACAGGGGATGCCTTCCGGGGCATCCCCAAGCTTTGGCTTTTCGGTGTCCTTAGATTTACCTTGGGGTGCCTTGGGAATCCCCAAGCTTAGGCTCTTGCCACTCCTTGTTCCATAATCCATCAAATCTTTACCCAAAACTTGAAAACTTCACAACACAAAACTTAACAGAAAATCTCGTGAGCTCTGTTAGCGAAAGAAAACAAAACACCATTTCAAGGTACTGTATTGAACTCATTCTTTATTTATATTGGTGTTAAACCTACTGTATTCCAACTTCTCTATGGTTTATAAACTATTTTACTAGCCATAGATTCATCAAAATAAGCAAACAACACACCAAAAACAGAATCTGTCAAAAACAGAACAGTCTGAAGTAATCTGTAACTACCGCAAACTTCTGGAACTCAGAAAAATCTACCAACATAGGAAGACCTAGATAATTTGTTTATTGATCTACTTCAATTGGAATCAGTATTTTATCACGTTCTGGTGATTTTTAACAATTGTTTTCGTGAACAGAAAGTTTCTGGAATTTTCAGCAAGATCAAATAACTATCATCCAAGAAGATCCTATAGGTTTAACTTGGCACAAACACTAATTAAAACATAAAAAAAATCTAACCAGAGGCTAGATCAAAGATTTATTCCTAAACAGAATCAGAAAGCAAAAAACTAAAAATAAAATTGGGTTGCCTCCCAACAAGCGCTATCGTTTAACGCCCTTAGCTAGGCATAAAAGCGGGGATAGATCTAGGTATTGCCATCTTTGGTAGGCAATCCATAAGTGGCTCTCATAATAGATTCATATGGTAATTTAACTTTCTTTCTAGGGAAGTGTTCCATGCCTTTCCTTAACGGAAATTGGAATCTAATATTCCCTTCCTTCATATCAATAATTGCACCAATCGTTCTAAGGAAAGGTCTACCAAGAATAATAGGACATGAAGGATTGCAATCTATATCAAGAACAATAAAATCTACGGGCACATAGTTCCTATTTGCAACAATAAGAACATCATTAATTCTTCCCATAGGTTTTCTTAATGGTGGAATCCGCAAGATGCAAATTTAGAGAACAATCATCAAATTCACGGAAACCTAGCAAATCACACAAAGTTTTTGGGATCGTGGAAACACTAGCACCCAAATCACACAAAGCATAGCATTCATGATCTTTAATTTTAATTTTAATTGTAGGTTCCCATTCATCATAAAGTTTTCTAGGGATGGAAACTTCCAACTCAAGTTTTTCTTCATAAGATTGCATCAAAGCATCAACAATATGTTTAGTTAAAGCTTTATTTTGACTATAAGCATGAGGAGAATTTAACACGGATTGCAACAAGGAAATACAATCTATCAAAGAGCAATTATCATAATTAAATTCCTTGAAACCCAAGATAGTGGGTTCATTGATATCTAAAGTTTTGACCTCTTCAATCCCACTTTTACGAAATTTTGCATCAAGATCTAAAAACTCAGAATTTTTGGGACGCCTTTTAACTAAAGTTGACTCATCTCCAGTCCCATCATTATCAAGATTCATATTGAAAAACAAAGATTTAATAGGGGACACATCAATAACTTTTAGATCTTCATCTTTATTCTCATAAAAATTAGAAGAACACGCTTTCACAAAGCAATCTTTCTTAGCACGCATCCTAGCGGTTCTTTCTTTGCACTCATCAATGGAAATTCTCATGGCTTTGAGAGACTCATTGATATCATGCTTAGGTGGAATAGATCTAAGCTTTAAAGAATCAACATCAAGAGAAGTTCTATCAACGTTCCTAGCCAACTCATCAACTTTAAGAAATTTCTCTTCAAGCAAAGTATTAAAATTCTTTTGCGAATTCATAAACTCTTTAACACTAGTCTCAAAATCAGAGGGCATCTTATTAAAATTTCCATAATAATTGTAGTAGGAATTACCATAATTATTAGAGGAATTACTAGGGAACGGCCTATGATTAAATTTTCCTATATACGCGTTGTTACCAAAATTATTCCTACCAACAAAATTAACATCCATAGATTCATTATTATTCTCAATCAAAGTAGACAAAGGAATATCATTAGGATCAGAAGAGACACTCTTATTAGCAAACAATTTCATAAGTTCATCCATCTTTCAACTGAAAACTTTAATTTTTCTATCGCATGCACCTTTTTACTAGTAGATCTTTCGGTGTGCCATTGACAATAATTAACCATAATATTATCTAGGAGTTTAGTATCTTCTCCTAAGGTGATTTCCATAAAAGTGCCTCCCGCGGCCGAATCTAAAAGATTCCTAGAAGCAAAATTCAATCCGGCATAAAAAAATTGTATAATCATCCACAAATTCAAACCATGAGTAGGGCAATTACGTATCATTAATTTCATTCTCTCCCACGCTTGTGCAACATGTTCATGATCAAGTTGCTTAAAATTCATAATATCGTTTCTAAGGGAGATGATTTTAGTGGGAGGAAAATACTTAGAGATAAAAGCATACTTGCACTTATTCCAAGAATCAATACTATTTTTAGGCAAAGATGAAAACCATGTTTTAGCACGATCTCTAAGGGAAAACGGAAATAGCTTCAATTTAACAATATCATTGTCCACATCTTTCTTCTTTTGCATGTCGCACAAATCAACAAAGCTATTTAGATGGGTAGCGGCATCTTCACTAGGAAGGCCGGCAAATTGATCTTTCATGACAAGATTCAGCAAAGTAGCATTAATTTCACAAGATTCAGCATCGGTAAGAGGAGCAATCGGAGTGCTAAGAAAATCATTGTTGTTGGTATTGGTAAAGTCACACAATTTAGTGCTATCTTGAGCCATCGTGACAAACAAGCAATTCAACACATGAGCAAACAAGAAGCAAGCGAAAAAGAGGCGAACGGAAAGAGAGGGCGAATAAAATGGCAAGGGTGAAGTGGGGGAGAGGAAAACGAGAGGCAAATGGCAAATAATGTAATGCGAGGGATAAGAGTTTGTGATGGGTACTTGGTATGACTTGACTTGTGCGTAGACTCCCCGGCAACGGCGCCAGGAAT
The DNA here is from genome assembly GCF_002575655.3 of Aegilops tauschii subsp. strangulata. Classification (NCBI taxonomy): domain Eukaryota; kingdom Viridiplantae; phylum Streptophyta; class Magnoliopsida; order Poales; family Poaceae; genus Aegilops; species Aegilops tauschii. Next base: position 148,620,610 of record NC_053035.3, on the reverse strand, counting down.
CCTTCTTGCTACCTCTTGAGCACTGCGTTGGTTTTCCCTTGAAGAGGAAAGGGTGATGCAGTAAAGTAGCGTAAGTATTTCCCTCAGTTTTTGAGAACCAAGGTATCAATCCAGTAGGAGGCTACACTCAAGTCCCACGCACCTACACAAACAAACAAGAACCTCGCAACCAACGCGATAAAGGGGTTGTCAATCCCTTCACGGTCACTTACGAGAGTGAGATCTGATAGAGATGATAAGATAATATTTTTGGTATTTTTATGATAAAGAGTAAAAGTAAAGATTGCAAGGTAAATAAAGATAGAAATAGCTTGTTGACGGAAGATTAATATGATGGAAAATAGACCCGGGGGCCATAGGTTTCACTAGTGGCTTCTCTCAAGAGCATAAGTATTACGGTGGGTAAACAAATTACTGTCGAACAATTGATAGAATTGAGCATAGTTATGAGAATATCTAGGTATGATCATGTATATAGGCATCACGTCCGTGACAAGTAGACCGAAACGATTCTGCATCTACTACTATTACTCCACACATCGACCGCTATCCAGCATGCATCTAGAGTATTAAGTTCATAAGAACAGAGTAACGCTTTAAGCAAGATGACATGATGTAGAGGGATAAACTCATGCAATATGATATAAACCTCATCTTTTTATCCTCGATGGAAACAATACAATACGTGCCTTGCTGCCCCTGCTGTCACTGGGAAAGGACACCGCAAGATTGAACCCAAAGCTAAGCACTTCTCCCATTGCAAGAAAGATCAATCTAGTAGGCCAAACCAAACTGATAATTCGAAGAGACTTGCAAAGATAACCAATCATACATAAAATAATTCAGAGGAGATTCAAATATTGTTCATAGATAATCTTGATCATAAACCCACAATTCATCGGATCTCGACAAACACACCGCAAAAAGAAGAGTTACATCAAATAGATCTCCACGAGAAACGAGGAGAACTGTGTATTGAGATCCAAAGAGAGAGAACAAGCCATCTAGCTAATAACTATGGACCCAAAGGTCTGAGGTAAACTACTCACACATCATTGGAGAGGCTATGGTGTTGATGTAGAAGCCCTCCATGATCAATGCCCCCTCCGGCAGGACGCCGGAGAAGGCCCCAAGATGGGATCTCACGGGTACAGAAGGTTGCGGCGGTGTAATTAGGTTTTCGTGGTCGCTTCTGATGGTTTGGGGGTACGTAGGTATATATAGGAGGAAGAAGTAGGTCGGTGGATCCACGAGGGGCCGACGAGGGTGGAGGGCGCGCCTGTGGGGGGGGGGGGGTAGGCGTGCCCCCTACCTCGTGGCTTCCTCGTCTGTTGCTTGACATCCAGTCCAAGTCCTCTGGATCACGTTTGTTCCGAAAATCACGTTTCCGAAGGTTTCATTCCGCTTGGACTCTGTTTGATATTCTTTTTCTGCGAAACACTGAAGTAGGCAAAAAACAACAATTTGGGCTAGGCCTCCGGTTAATAGGTTTGTCCCAAAAATAATATAAATGTGTATAATAAAGCCCATTAATCATCCAAAACAGAATATAATATAGCATAGAACAATAAAAAATTATAGATACGTTGGAGACGTATCAGATATGCATTGTTTCACTTTGTAGCCTACTCATGCTTATGTGGTGTACAAGAAGTTGGATAAGATGTCCTTCACTATCATGCATTGTTGGTTGAAGTTGAATGGGCAAACAAAGTGGAACCTTTTCATTGCCAAGACCGCCGCTCAAGCCAAAGAGGAAGAAACCGACGGCCCTACCGACCCAGCCCAAGAACCGCCGAAGAAGGTTAGATGAAATCTGCGAGGCAGGAAGTGGGAGGAGGAGAGGGCGAAGCGAGAAGGTGCGGTGGCTGATATGTCTCCAACATATCTATTATTTTTGCTTGTTCCATGCTGTTATATTATCAATCTTGGATGTTTTATATTCATTTTATAGCAACTTTATATCATTTTTGGGACTAACCTATTAACATAGTGATAGAGGCAAAGGTGTCCCGTCTTTCAATGAGATGATGGATATCGCTTTGGTGGAAGTCGACTTTGACGATCCGATTATGAACGTGCGAGGACGTTGCGCCTTAGCAACTGCTAAACCAACTCCGAGAGGTTACTGACCACGCCGGAGCACGATCAACCTAACCACGAAGGTCTGTGTCCTGCAGGCAAACGAAGAACAAGCAAGAAACTAAGATTGCAATCTGGATATTGCGAATATAAGAGGAAAGCTTTATTGATCAAGGTGGGGTGCTGTGATGCCTTTGTCTGGTCATTTAACACAAACAAAGTACGCGAAGTTGCAGCTATGGCGAACTTTAATCTAAACAAAACCCAAGTCTAAACGACGCCCTAAGGGCTGTATATATGGAGGAAGAGGGGGGAATTTCGTGGCCCTTGGAGGAGGGGTCTGAAACCAACCCTAACTCTTGTTTCCCCACACATACGGACTCTAAAAATAGCCTATACTTAAGTATTTCGAAATTACATGGGCCTGGCCCAATAATAAGGTGACGTAGCACCTAGAATAGCCTCTGGACGAAATTTATGAAGTGGCATCTTGTAGATTTCGTCCAAGGCTTCATGCTCTCATTATGGTGGCTTCAAAGTCCTGAAATCATCACTTGTAACTCCGTTCTTGTTCCCCTTGCGCATGCCATTATCTCCCTGCTTGGTCCTACTCCAGTGTTCATCCCTCTTATCCATGCCAGGCCCTTCATTTGTAAGCAAAACAAATGTATCCAATTTAGGCAGCATCATATTCTCATGAACATTAGAATCATTACCAAGAAACGAAAGTACCTGATAATTTAATTGGTGTGCGCGAGCTCTAGTAATTGGTCCAGTATATGTAGCAGTAGGGGTTGTGGGTGTAAAAAATGTATTGATGTCCTCATCACATAGTGCCCAGTGCTAGTTGCTGTTTTTGCTTGTTTTTTACTTCACAGAATATCCCTACCAAACGGAGTCCAAACACAACAAAAAATTTTGGAGATTTTTCCGGACCAGAAGACAACTTGGGAGCCAAGGAAGCACCGCGGGAGGCCCGTGGGCCCAACAAGACACCAGGGCGCACCAGAGGCCCCTGGCGTGCCCTAATGGATTGTGGGGTCCATGGGGGTCTCCTCCACCGCCTCTCAGCTCTATAAATACCCAAATATTCCAGAAACCCTAGGGGAGTCGATGAAACACTATTCCAGCCATCGCAAGTTCCAGAACCACGAGATCCAATCTAGAGCCCTATTCCGGCACTGTCGGAGGGGAACATGATCACGTAGGGGTTCATCATCCTCATTGGTGCTCCTCCGATGATGCGTGAGTAGTTCACCATAGACCTACGGGTCCGTAGGCAGTAGCTAGATGGCTTCTTCTCTCTCTTTGATTCTCAATACAATGGTCTCCTGGAGATCTATTTGATGTAATGACTTTTTGTGGTGTGTTTGTTGGGATCCGATGAAGTTCGATATGATCAGATTTTTATCCATGAATATTATTTGAATTTTCTTCCCTTATATGCATGATCTGTATAGCCTCGTATTTCTTCTCCGAATCTTTGGTTTAGTTAGGCCAACTAGATTGATTTTTCTTGCAATGGGAAGAGGTGCTTTGTGATGGGTTCGATCTTGCGGTATCCTCACCCAGTGACAGAAGGGGTTGCGAGGCACGCATGTATCATTGCTATTAAGGATAAAAAGATGGGGTCTATTCCTACATGAATAGATCTTGTCTACATCATGTCATCGTTCTTATTGCATTACTCTGTTTCTCCATGAACTTGATACACTAGATGCATGCTGGATAGCGGTCGATGTGTGGGGTAATAGTAGTAGATGCAGGCAGGAGTCGGTCTACTAATCTTGGACGTGATGCCTATATACATGATCATTGCCTTGGATATCGTCATAATTATTTGTTATTCTATCGATTGCCCAACAGTAATTTGTTTACCCACCGTGTGCTATTTTCTCGAGAAGCCACTAGTGAAACCTACACCCCCCGGGTCTATCTTTTATCATATTTGCTTTCCGATCTATTTTTTGTCATATTTGTTTCCAGATCTATTATTCCAAAAACCCAAAAAATACCTTGTTGCAATTTTTCTTTACTTATTTTATTTCGTGTTTTATTCTGATCTGTTTACCCAAACTCATACAAATTAATCTACTCAAACCAACCAAGACAGCAACAAGTTCCTATCGAGAACAAGACGACATATCAATATGACCAATTTCTATAATATTTTAGGTGAATACGTGAATTTATTTTAGGGTATTCTATTTCACCAGAAAAGATCAAACTTTTTATATATTCCATTTCATCTATATAAACTAAACGGCCCATGCACTGGGAAAAGGCTTCCGCGACAGGAAACCGTCGTTTGGATTTGAATACGCAGCTCAATTATTTGAGCATTTGTCATACGGACGTGGATCGATGATGATGAGAATGGACTGCTCTGTCATGTAATGGTTTAGAAGAGTCACGGAAGACGGACCGAACCCATTCGGTGACTTTCGCGGTCGCCCTTATATGTCGTGGCAGGCGAGCTCCCTTCTGGTAAAAGGGATTTGAGTGGAAGGTTGAGTGTCCCTTCACATTTAGAAGTATCCTTTTCAACAGTTAGAAACCTTTCTATTCTATGACGACTAAGTCGATCTTTTTACCAAGGAGGGACTGACAACCCCTCTTATGCGCCGGGTTGCAAGTATTTTGTTCTTTGTGTGTAGGTACCGTTTACATAGTGTTGTTTGGTTCTGCTACTTGATTGATACATTGGTTTCACAACTGAGGGAAATACTTACCGTAGCTGTGCTGCATCATCCCTTCCTCTTTGGGGAAATACCGACGTAGTCACTAGCCACGTCAGTGGCCAAGATGACGGAGAGGTTCTAGGAGATACTAGAAAAGAAGGAAGAGGCATGTGTGAGGCACTCGGACATCAAGTAGGAGAGGAAAGTGGAGAGGTTCAAGTAATTGATGAAGGAGATGGAGAAGAAGATCAAGCTCGAACAGAGGAGGACCAACTCCAGGAACATGGTCGAAGAGAGGAAGGCAACGCTCGAGGAGAAGAAGGCCGCGCTCAAGGAAAAGAGGGTGAAGAGCTGCCGATGTAGAGGACACCAAGATGTTGACCTTGAGTATCGACTCTTTGGATGCCGATGCTAGAATTATCGTGCAATTTGTCCGTTGCCAGATGCTGGAGCGGCAGAAAGATGAGTTGGCAGCGGCGGAAGATGAGGACGCGGCGGAGGCAGAGGTGGACGCCGACGCGGAGGATGCCTACACGGCGGCGATGATTGATACATCTCCATGGTACCTACTTTTCCAAACTCTTTTGCCCTTGTTTTGGACTTTAACTTGCATGATTTGAATGGAACAAGCCCGGACTGACACTATTTTCAGCAGAATTGCCTTGGTGTTATTTTTGTGCAGAAATAAAAGTTCTCGGAATGACCTGAAAATTTACTCAGAATATTTTTGGAATATATAAAAAATACTGGCGAAAGAATCAACCAGAGGGGCTCCACCCATTGGCCACAAGTGAGGGGGCGCCCCCCCGGGGCGTGCCCTGGTGGCTTGTGGCCCCCTTGGACCTCCTCCGACCCTAACTCCAACTCTATATATTCACATCTGGAGTGAAAAAAAATTAGAGAGAAGGATTCATCACGTTTTACGATATGGAGCCGCCGCCGCCTCCTGTTCTTCATCGGGAGGGCTGATCTGGAGTTTGTTCGGGGCTTCGGAAAGGGGGATTCGTCGCCATAATCATCACCAACCTTCCTCATCACCAATTTCATGATGCTCACCACCGTGCGTGAGTAATTCTATCATAGGCTTGCTGGACGGCGATGGGTTGGATGAGATTTATCATGTAATCGAGTTAGTTTTGTTATGGTTTGATCCCTAGTATCCACTTTGTCCTGATATTGATGTTGCTATGACCTTGCGATGCTTAATGCTTGTCACTATGGCCTGAGTGCCATGATTTCAGATCTGAACCTATTATGTTTTCATGAATATATTTGTGTTCTTGATCCTATCTTGCAAGTTGTATACACCTATTATGAGTTATGATCCACATACCCCAAAGTGATAATAATTGTTCTTCTTTCCGGTGATTACCTAGTTTGAGGAGTTCATGTATTCACTAAGTGCTAATGCTTTGGTCCGGTTCTCTATTAAAAGGAGGCCTTAATATCCCTTAGTTTCCATTAGGACCCCACTGCCACGGGAGGGTAGGACAAAAGATGTCATGCAAGTTATTTCCATAAGCACGTTTGACTATATACGGAATACATGCCTACATTATATTGATGAATTGGAGCTAGTTCTGTGTCACCCTAGGTTATGCCTGCTACATGACGAATATCATCTGACAGAATTATCATTGTCGATCCATTGCCTACGAGCTTTTCACATATTGATTCTTGCTAAGTTACTTTCATTGCTATTGGTATTATGATCACTACAAAACTGCTACTGTTACTTTTGCCACCGTTACCGTTACTTCCATATCACTATGCTACTAAATACTTTGCTGCAGATATTAAGTCTTTCAGGTGTTGTTGAATTGACAACTCAGCTGCTAATACTTGAGAATATTCTTTGTCTCCCCTTGTGTCGAATCAATAAATTTGGGTTGAATACTCTGCTCTCGAAAACTGCTGCGATCCCCTCTACTTGTGGGTTATCAAGACCTTTTTCTGGCGCCGTTGCCAGGGAACATAGCTCTATTCTGTAAGTCACTTGGTATTTATATCTATTGATCACTATGAGGAATTTGAAGATACTAGAACCAAGATTTTTCCCTCTACTACGAGGGGAGGTAAGGAACTGCCATCTAGCTCTGCACTTGATTCACCTTCTGTTTTAAGTAAGCTTGTGACACGTACACCTGCTATTGATTCCGATATGTCGCATGTTATTGATGATGATACTACTTTGCTTGATAAAACTGTGCCACTAGGTGAATTACTTGATGAACACCTTGCTAGATTTAGGACTATTGATTATGCTGAAGATGATGATATTTCTGAAATTGATGAATTATTGAAACTGAACACTTTCAGATACCTGTTAGACCTAGCTCTCCTAGATATGAATTGCCTGTTATGCCTGAAGGTTATGTTATGGATGGAGAGGTAGCTAGGGACTTTCTTGCTTGTAAGGATAGAGATGATCTTAAGAAATTATTATGCAAGTGGAAGGAAAAAAATCTTTGAATGCTAGAATGCAATATGATCCTAAGTTTGCTACTTCACGTATCTTTGTTACTGATAAGGATTATGAATTCTGTGTTGATCCTGAGTTAATTACTTTGGTTGAATCTGATCCTTTTCATGGTTATGAATCTAAAACTATTGTGGCACATCTTACTAAATTGAATGATATAGCCACCCTATTTGCTCATGAGGAAAAAACTTGCTATTACTATGTTCTTAAGTTGTTTCCTTTCTTGTTAAAGGGTGATGCTAAGTTATTGTTTAATTCTATTGCTCCTGGTTGTGTGCGCAGTCCCTAGGATATGATTTACTACTTCTCTAAAAAAGTTGTTCTGGTCTCAATATGCTAGGACCGAACATCCGATGTCCTTGAGCGACCAGCTGAAGCAACTGGTCGAGCTTCACAAGGAGGCCAAACTGGCCATGAAGGGTCTCATAGTCCGGATGTGGCCTGGCGAGCCCCTGCCCGGAAGCTACTTCGGCCTGGTAAAGCGGCTTGTGAATGCCTGCCCATGACTTGAAGTCATAAAGCGGCCCGTCTGCATTGAAGGTGCGCGCAGGGCCTGTGCCCGTGCGAAAGTGCACTGGGCGAAGATGGATGCCAAAAAGCTGGTGAAGGAGGGGCCACCGAAGGGCAAGGAGCATCGCCACCCCGAAAAGTATTATGACAGTGTCCTGAAGGGTGCCCACCTTGTGGCGGAGGAATGTGCTAAGGATGTAATATTTGAATGAATGTACTCATGTGATCCTGTAATATGAAAACGAGTTCATGTGCGCTATATAACGCTTGTCGATTTAAAATATTACCTTCTCTGCGGCCGTTTATAAAATCTGAGAGTTGGCCAGTCGTCGGCTTCTGCCCCCATGTAACTAGTACTAAGGTGTTCGGGATAAATCTTAAACACTCTTTATCCAAAATTTGTTGGTCCTTTAAGGAGGTGTTTAGCACAGCGAACAAGGCAATCGGACTATACAGCTTTATCACTCTCACTTAGCCATAGAAGTCTACAATTTTAAATTTTGGCGGAGCCCCTATTATTTGGAAGGCCAAACTTGGGGCGCTATATACGCCTAAATCGGACAAGGCCGATTCCTCGCCCGAAGCAGAAAAAATCTTTAAGGATTTGAGACCTCTCGAACAGCGACCAGCTCTTGCCGCATCATGACAGTCAGTTTTCGGCTTTCTCTACTGAGGTGCTCGTCCGGAAGAACCGGGACACAATCGCAGTAGTTCTCCCAGTGCTACCTTAGCCGATATAGCGGAACGTAAGGTAACAAAACATGGGAGCCGGGAAAACCCAACTATTGACCCAAGACATGATTCGGAGCTGATGCATATAATGCTATAAGTTCGGGGTGCCGCACTGTCGAAAGTGTTCGGACTTTTCTTGCCGTGTTATGGGGTACACTGAAGCCCCTGGCGCACTGGACGTACCAGAATGTACGGGTGCAATTTGTCGTAAATTAGCAGACAGGGAAAAAAGATGAAGAAATGCAATAATAAGCTAACGCTGTACATTGTTATTTAAATGATACGTCAAAGCGTATGTATACAAGTAGTGCAATAAGCAAAAATAGGACTATTTGACATGTCCTATCCAAGGGCAAGCTGCGTGTGGGTATGTAAAACAGGTATAGCGATCGTTATCAGAGACCACCTGGGGATTCCCTTGTACGTCAAAGCTTCTTGCTTCCTTGGTGTTTCCTTCCCGTGATGGGTCCGATAATTAGGCTATCGGAAAGGGCTTCCAGAGAATAGGGTCCTGAAAGGAAGAAAATGGTAAAGATATACGGGTCCTGAGGCGGTTGAGCCGCATTGTGGGCCGTGCCATAGCCGTGCCTCCGCCTATGCCCATGGTATCTTGAGTGCGTAATTATGTATGCGCGGCACAAATTTCGCAGCTTGACTGGGACTAGGACGGAGGCCGAATTGCTAGGCGAGCTCTGGACATGCCGGGCGATCCTGTTGCAGGGTACTCCGGACTCGCTTGAAGATGTCCGGGGGCTTTATCGCCGAATTGGCGGCTTGCCTCCGAAGGCTGCTTTGTACTTCTGCTGCGAGGGCCGCAGTGTGCTCCTCCATATGGAGCGAGCGCTCTGTGTTTCCATTAACTGTTATAATCCCGCGAGGTCCTGGCATTTTGTGCTTGAGGTATGCATAATGCGGTACCGCATTGAATCTGGCGAATGCGGTTCGTCCGAGGAGTGCGTGATAGCCACTGCGGAAGGGGACGATATCGAAGATTAACTCCTCGCTTCGGAAGTTGTTCGGAGATCCGAAGACCACTTCCAGTGTGATTGAGCCCGTGCAACAGGCCTCTACACCTGGTATGACACCTTTAAAGGTGGTTTTTGTGGGTTTGATCCTCGAGGGGTCGATACCCATTTTGCGCATTGTATCCTGATAGAGCAGGTTCAGGTTGCTGCCACCGTCCATAAGGACTCGAGTGAGGTGAAATCTGTCAATGATGGGGTCAAGGACCAATGCGGCAAAACCGCCATGACGGATACTGGTAGGGTGGTCCCTGCGATCGAAAGTGATCGGACAAGAAGACCATGGGTTGAACTTTGGGGCGACTGGCTCCATCGCATAGACGTCCCTTAGTGCACGCTTCCGTTCCCGCTTGGGAATATGGGTTGCGTATATCATGTTCACCGTTTTCACTTGGGGAGGAAATTTCTTCTGTCCTCCTGTGTTCGGCGGTCGAGGCTTCTCCTCGTCGTCGCTATGCAGCCCCTTTTCCTTGTTTTCGGCATTCAACTTGCCGGTCTGTTTGAACACCTAGCATTCTCTGTTGGTGTGGTTGGCTGGTTTATCGGGGGTGCCGTGAATTTGACATGAGCGATCGAGTATGCGGTCTAAACTGGACGGGCCCGGATTGCTTCTTTTGAACGGCTTTTTCCGCTGACCGGACTTAGAGCCACTGAATCCGGCATTGATTGCCGTGTCTTCGGCTTTGTCGCCGTTGTTGCGACGCTTGTGTCTATGGCGACGTGGCTTGCCGTTGATATCTCTGGCATCTGAATTGCCAGGATTTCTTGATGTGTTGTTGCTGCGAGCCAGCCAGCTGTCCTCGCCCGCACAAAAGCGGGTCATGAGTGTCGTGAGGGCTGCCATGGACTTCGGCTTCTCTTGGCCGAGGTGTCGGGCGAGCCACTCGTCGCGGATGTTAGGCTTAAATGCCGCTAAGGCCTCGACATCCGGACAGTTGACAATTTGGTTCTTTTTAGTTAGGAACCGAGTCCAGAATTTCCTGGCTGACTCCCCGGGCTGTTGGGTTATGTGACTCAAGTCATCAGCATCCGGTGGTCGCACATAAGTGCCCTGGAAGTTGTCAAGGAATGCGTCTTCCAAGTTCTCCCAACTGCCAATGGAGTTTGCCGGCAGGCTATTCAGCCAATGCCGAGCCGGCCCTTCGAGTTTTAGTGGGAGATACTTGATGGCATGTAGGTCGTCACCGCGGGCCATGTGGATGTGGAGGAGGAAATCTTCAATCCATACCGCGGGGTCTGTTGTACCATCATATGATTCAATGTTCACGGGTTTAAACCCTTCTGTGAATTCATGATCCATTACTTCGTCGGTGAAGCATAGGGGGTGTGTGGCGCCTCTGTGCCGGGCTATATCACGACGCAGTTCATACGAGTCTTGTCTGATGTATTCGGCCCGGCCGGATTTGCTTTTAGTATATCCAGCGTGACGGTCGTCGTCATGCGTTGGCGCGCGCCCCCGTGATCTGTAGATCGATCTTGTATGTCCTGCTTTGTTTTCCAATACATCTCACAGGTCCTGCATGTAGCCCCGGGCCTTGGTGTTTTTGTTTGACTGGTGACGGGGTGCGGGCTGGACTTCGGGCTGATACGCCGCTTTGTCTCGGCCACGAGTTGGCCGGTCAGCCGCATCATACGCTGGTAGTGTAGGCTTTAATGCTTCCTCCTCGAATTGGGGTAGCAACCTGCGCTTTGGGTAACTTTTGGTTGGGCGCTCGAGTTCGTATTCCTCGGCTGCCAGGACCTCGGTCCATCTATCCGCTAGCAGATCTTGATCAGCTTGAAGCTGCTGCTGCTTTTTCCTCAGGCATTTTGCTGTGGCTATAAGCCAGCGCTTGAAGCGCTCCTGCTCGACGGGATCCTCAGGCACGATGAATTCTTCGTCGCCGAGGCTCACCTTATCTTCGGAGAGGGGCATGTAATTGTCATCCTCTGATTCTCCGTCTGTCGCCTGTTCTTTAGGGCTAGCTTACCCATCCTCCCGCTCGAAGCCTGGCTGGGTTGGATTGTCTTCGTCTTTGGCACTATCCGTAGCGTTATTGTCTCTTGTGCCGGTATCACTGCTTTTGCTATGGCGGGGCTTAGAGCGGTGCCGATGACGCCGGTGCTTAGATTGCTTCTCGAGGGGATTATCCTCTGTTGCCTTATTGCCATCGCTTTCTTTGGGTGTCTCCACCATATATATATATATCATATGATGAGGTGGCTGTCCAGTGCCCTGTGGGCGGTGGTTCCTGTTCTTCTCCTGCATCGTCGTCCATACCGTCGATATCTTCGGAGCCGAAATCAAGCATGTCGGTTAAGTCGTCGACAGTGGCTATTAAGTGGGTGGTGGGTGGGGAACGAATTTCTTCGTCGTCCGCTTCCCACTCAAGCCGGACATAGTTCAGCCAAGGGTCTCCTGACAAGGAGAGAGATCTCAATGAATTTAGCACGTCGCCCAAGGGCGAGTGCTGAAAGATATCCGCGGAGGTAAACTCCATGATCGGTGCCCAATCAGATTCGATAGGCACGGACGCGAGCGGTTCGGAGCCTGTGGCCGGGGACGAATCCAAGGGTCCGATGACACAGGTCTCATAGGAGGTGAAGTCAGTATTCGGCTCTATCGCTGCTGAGTGTGCGGCCTCCGTGGCGGGGTCCATCCACCCGTCCTCGGATGGCACAATATGCTCTGGATTGAGGGCTGGAGTAGCCGCAGGTGTGATCTCCCGAACACTGTCCGACGGTAGAGCTAAGTCATGCTCGTCGTGACTGTGCGGTGCACCTGACATGGGCTCGAATCCGTCGAAGATCAAGTCTCCGCGGATGTCGGCAGTATAGTTCAAGCTTCCAAAACCTGACCTGATGGACAGGGGCGTAGCTATCGATCTGCTCCAGATGGCCAAGCGAGTTGGCCCGCAGTACGAAGCCGCCGAATACGAAGATCTGTCCGGGGAGAAAAACCTCACCCTGGATCGCATCGTTGCCGATGATCGATGGAGCCATCAAGCCTTTATCGTGACGGCACAGTGGAACTCTCAATGAAAGCACCAACGTCGGTGTCAAAACCGGCGGATCTCGGGTAGGGGGTCCCGAACTGTGCGTCTCAGGCTAATGGTAACAGGAGGCGGGGGACACAATGTTTACCCAGGTTCGGGCCCTCTCGATGGAGGTAATACCCTACTTCCTGCTTGATTAATCTTGATGATATGAGTATTACAAGAGTTGATCTACCACGAGATCGTAGAGGCTAAACCCTAGAAGCTAGCCTACGATTATGATTGTCCTTGTCCTACGGACTAAACCCTCCGGTTTATATAGACACCGGAGGGGGCTAGGGTTACACAGAGTCGGTTACAAGGGAGGAGATCTACATATCCGAATTGCCAAGCTTTCCTTCCACGGAAAGGAGAGTCCCACCCGGACACGGGACGAAGTCTTCAATCTTGTATCTTCATAGTCCAGCAGTCCGGCCAAAGTATATAGTCCGGCTGTCCGAGGACCCCCTAGTCCAGGACTCCCTTAGGTGCCTCGGGACTCTTCTGGCCCATCTCAGATACTCCGTGCCCTTCTTTTGGTCCAAAAATAATCTCCGTGAAATTTCAAGTCAATTGGACTCCGTTTGGTTTTCCTTTTCTGCGATACTCAAAAACAAGGAAAAAACAGAAACTGGCACTGGGCTTTAGGTTAATAGGTTAGTCCCAAAAATCATGTAAAATAGCATATAAATGCATATAAAACATCCTAGATGGATAATATAATAGCATGGAACAATAAAAAATTACAGATACGTTGGAGACGTATCAAGCATCCCCAAGCTTAATTCCTGCTCGTCCTCGAGTAGGTAAATGATAAAAACTGAATTTTTGATGTGGAATGCTACCTAACATATTTATCAATGTAATCTTCTTTATTGTGGCAAGAATATTCAGATCCATTAGATTCAAAACAAAAGTTTAATATTGACATGAAAACAATAATACTTCAAGCATACTAACTAAGCAATCATGTCTTCTCAAAATAACATGGCCAAAGCAAGCTATCCCTACAAAATCATATAGTCTGGCCATGCTCTATCTTCATCACACAAAATACTTAAATCATGCACAACCCCGATGACAAGCCAAGCAATTGTTTCATACTTTTGATGTTCTCGAACTTTTTCAATCTTCACGCAATACATAAGCGTGAGCCATGGACATAGCACTATAGGTGGAATAGAATGGTGGTTGTGGAGAAGACAAAAAGGAGAAGATAGTCTCACATCAACTAGGCGTATCAACAGGCTATGGAGATGCCCATCAATAGATATCAATGTGAGTGAGTAGGGATTGCCATGCAACGGATGCACTAGAGCTATAAGTGTATGAAAGCTCAAAAAGAAACTAAGTGGGTGTGCATCCAACTCGCTTGCTCATGAAGACCTAGGGCATTTTGAGGAAGCCCATCATCGGAATATACAAGCCAAGTTCTATAATGAAAGATTCCCACTAGTATATGAAAGTGACAACATAGGAGACTCTCTATCATGAAGATCATGGTGCTAATTTGAAGCACAAGTGTGGTAAAAGGATAGTAGCATTGCCCCTTCTCTCTTTTTCTCTCTTTTTTTTGTTTTTTGGGACTTCTCTTTTTTTATGGCCTCTTTTTTCTCTTTTTTTTGTCCGGAGTTTCATCCCGACTTGTGGGGGAATCATAGTCTCCATCATCCTTTCCTCACATGGGACAATGCTCTAATAATGATGACCATCACACTTTTATTTACTTACAACTCGACACTCAGAACAAAATATGACTGTATGTGAATGCCTCCGGCGGTGTACCGGGATGTGCAATTAATCAAGAGTGTCATGTATGAAAGAATTATGAACGGTGGCTTTGCCACAAATACGATGTCAACTACATGATCATGCAAAGCAATATGACAATGATGGAGCGTGCCATAATAAACGGAACGGTGGAAAGTTGCATGGCAATATATCTCAGAATGGCTATGGAAATGCCATAATAGGTAGGTATGGTGGCTGTTTTGAGGAAGGTATATGGTGGGTGTATGGTACCGGCGAAAGTTGCGCGGTATTAGAGAGGCTAGCAATGGTGGAAGGGTGAGAGTGTGTATAATCCATGGACTCAACATTAGTCATAAAGAACTCATATACTTATTGCAAAAATTTATTAGTTATCAAAACGAAGTACTACGCGCATGCTCCTAGGGGGATAGATTGGTAGGAAAAGACCATCGCTCATCGCCGACTGCCACTCGTAAGGAAGACAATCAATAAATAAATCATGCTCCGACTTCATCACATAACGGTTCACCATACGTGCATGCTACGGGAATCACAAACTTTAACACAAGTATCTCTCAAATTCACAACTACTCACTAGCATGACTCTAATATCACCATCTTCATATCTCAAAACAATCATAAGGAATCAAACTTCTCATAGTATTCAATGCACTTTATATGAGGGTTTTTATTATATCCCTCTTGGATGCCTATCATATTAGGACTAAATTTTATAACCAAAGCAAATTACCATGCTGTTCTAAAGACTCTCAAAATAATATAAGTGAAGCATGAGAGTTCATCTATTTCTTAAAAATAAAACCACCGTCGTGCTCTAAAAAGATATGAGTGAAGCACTAGAGCAAATGACAAACTACTCCGAAAGATATAAGTGAAGATCACTGAGTAGTCGAATAATTATGTAACTATGTGAAGACTCCCTATCATTTAAGAATTTAAGATCTTGGTATTTTATTCAAACAGCAATCAAAAAAATAATAAAACAAAATGATGCTCCAAGCAAAACACATATCATGTGGTGAATAAAAATATAGCTCCAAGTAAAGTTACCGATGAACGAAGACGAAAGAGGGGATGCCTTCCGGGGCATCCCCAAGCTTAGGCTCTTGGTTGTTCTTGAATATTACCTTGGGGTGCCTTGGGCATCCCCAATCTTAGGCTCTTGCCACTCCTTATTCCATAGTTCATCGAATCTTTACCCAAAACTTGAAAACTTCACAACACAAAACTTAACAGAAAACTCGTAAGCTCCATTAGTATAAGAAAATAAATCACCGCTTAGGTACTGTTGTGAACTCATTCTAAATTCATATTGGTGTAATATCTACTATATTCAAACTTCTCTATGGTTCATACCCTCCGATACTACTCATAGATTCATCAAAATAAGCAAACAACACATAGAAAACAGAATCTGTCAAAAACAGGACAGTCTGTAGCAATCTGATTTGTTCAAATACTTCTGGAACTCCAAAAATTCTGAAAAACTAGGACAACCTGTATAATTTGTATATTGATCTACTGCAAAAATAATTGGTATTGTATCACGTTCTGGTGAATTTTAACAATAATTTCCGTGAGCATAAAGTTTCTGTCTTTCTCAGCAAGATCAAACAACTATCACCCAAGAAGATCCTATTGGTTCTACTTGGCACCAACACTAATTAAAACATAAAACCACATCTAACCAGAGGATAAATAGATTATTTATTACTAAACAGGAGAAAAAACCAAATAACAAAAATAAAATTGGGTTGCCTCCCAACAAGCGCTAACGTTTAACGCCCCTAGCTAGGCATGATGATTTCAATGATGCTCACATAAAAGATAAGAATTGAAACATAAAGAGAGCATCATGAAGAATATGACTAGCACATTTAAGTCTAACCCACTTCCTGTGCATAGGGATTTTGTGAGCAAACAACTTATGGGAACAATAATCAACTAGCATAGGAAGGCAAAACAAGCATAACTTCAAAACTTTAAGCACATAGAGAGGAAACTTGATATTATTGCAATTCCTACAAGCATATGTTCCTCCCTCATAATAATTTTCAGTAGCATCATGAATGAATGCAACAATATAACCATCACATAAAGCATTCTTTTCATGACCTACAAGTATAGAAAATTTACTACTCTCCACATAAGCAAAATTCTTCTCATTCGGAATAGTGGGAGTATCATAAGAAACTCGAATACTATAAATTGTTTCCACTTTAAAAGAGTAATGTTCAGAAAAAGGGTAATCATAATCATGAGAAGTTTTATAAATATAATCATCACTACTTTTTATAGCATAAGTATCATCACAGTAATTATCATAAGTAGCAACTTTGTTCTCATCATAATCGATTGAAACCTCTTCCAAGATAGTGGAATCATTACTAAATAAAGTCATGACCTCTCCAAATCCACTTTCATAATTGTCACAATAAGATTCAACACCCTCCAAAATAGTGGGATCATTACTTCCTAAAGTTGACACTCTTCCAAACCCACTTTCATCAATATAGTCATCATAAATAGGAGGCATGCTATCATCATAATAAATTTGCATATCAAAACTTGGGAGGTTAAAAATATCATCTTCATAAAACATAGCATCCCCAAGCTTGGGACAAACATTAATTGCAGCAAATAAATTCTCAAACATGTCATTCTCATCAAACATAGCATCCCCAAGCTTGGGCCTTTTCATATCATAAGCATAATCACTCTCATCATTAATAGTATGGATAACACCAATAGCATAGCAATTATCATCATCAGAATGAGTAATAGGAGTAACATCATTTTGGGAGGGATACCTTTTTACCTTTGCTTCTCCGTCTTTTCTTTTTCTTCTTCACATCATGTGTGGGTTTAATCCATTTTTGGAGCTCCTTATTAATGAGATTGGTTGAATAGAAAGCTCCTCCTCGTTACCTGATTCATCATAAGAAAGAATAGGAGGATATTGGGAAATCTCTTCCCTTTCATTAGTATTCTCTTCATCTTCTATTTGTTTCTTGTCTTTATGTAATTGGCAATATAAGGATTTTCAATGCAATTCACCGCACAATACATATAATTTCCTCTAGATCAAAATCAAGAACTTTATCAAGGACAAATTCTGGCATATCCTTAGTTATACGTTTCATTTCTTCATAACCCACAAGCAAACTAAGTTCATTATGATGCGCAAGGGAAATCAAGTCATCACACTTTTTGGACACGATACGATCATGAAACAATTTGCATTGGATATTTAAATGACCACGTTCATTGCAAAGTTCACAAGGATGGCTAATAAAATTTAAATTTTCAGCACAAACATCTAGCCTTTCTTGCAACCATTTGGTTTCTAAATACTTATGCCTCTTGCAAAATCTATCTTCCCTATTTGGTGTGTACTTGCAAACTCTATGCACTCCACAAAAATTGACATGCTTATAAGAGACATTTTCATCATGACTAGTGCAATCATCATTAGTGGCATGGATAGTCAAAGAGTTCGTACTAACAACATTGCAATCATGCTCATCATTCAAAGATTTAGTGCCAAACATTTTACTGCATTCTTCTTCTAACACTTTGGCACAATTATTGGAATCCTTATTTTCATGAAAGATATTAAAAGATGAAGCATATGAGGCACCCTTAGTTCCTTTTTTTATAGTTTTTTTATAGACTAAACTAGTGATAAAACAAGAAACTCAAAGATTCGATTGCAAGATCTAAAGATATACCTTCAAGCACTAACTTCCCCGGCAATGGTGCCAGAAATTGCTTGATGTCTACTACACAACCTTCTTCTTGTAGACGTTGTTGGGCCTCCAAGTGCAGAGGTTTGTAGGACAATAGCAAATTTCCCTCAAGTGGATGACCTAAGGTTTATCAATCCGTGGGAGGCGTAGGATGAAGATGGTCTCTCTCAAACAACCCTGCAACCAAATAACAAAGAGTCTCTTGTGTCCCCAACACACCCAATACAATGGTAAATTGTATAGGTGCACTAGTTCGGCGAAGAGATGGTGATACAAGTGCAATATGGATGGTAGATATAGGTTTTTGTAATCTGAAAATATAAAAACAGCAAGGTAACTAATGATAAAAGTGAGCGTAAACGGTATTGCAATGCGTTGAAACAAGGCCTAGGGTTCATACTTTCACTAGTGCAAGTTCTCTCCACAATAATAACATAACTGGATCATATAACTACCCTCAAGATGCAACAAAGAGTCACTCCAAAGTCACTAATAGCGGAGAACAAACGAAGAGATTATGGTAGGGTACGAAACCACCTCAAAGTTATTCTTTCTGATCGATCTATTCAAGAGTCCGTAGTAAAATAACACTAAGCTATTCTTTCCGTTCGATCTATCATAGAGTTCGTACTAGAATAACACCTTAAGACACAAATCAACCAAAACCCTAATGTCACCTAGATACTCCAATGTCACCACAAGTATCCACGGGTATGATTATACGATATGCATTACACAATCTCAGATTCATCTATTCAAACCAACACAAAGTACTTCAAAGAGTGCCCCAAAGTTTGTACCGGAGAGTCAAGACCAAAATGTGTGCCAACCCCTATGCATAAGTTCACAAGGTCACTGAACCCGCAAGTTGATCACCAAAACATACATCAAGTAGATCACATGAATATCCCATTGTCACCATAGATAAGCACATGCAATACATACATAAAGTGTTCTCAAATGCTTAAAGACTCAATCCGATAAGATAACTTCAAAGGAAAACTCAATCCATTACAAGAGAGTAGAGGGGGAGAAATATCATAAGATCCAACTATAATAGCAATGCTCGCGATACATCAGGATCGTGCCACATAAAGAACACGAGAGAGAGAGAGAGAGAGATCAAACACATAGCTACTGGTACATACCCTCAGCCCCGAGGGTGAACTACTCCCTCCTCGTCATGGAGAGCGCCGGGATGATGAAGATGGCAACCGGTCAGGGTTCCCCCCTCCGACAGGGTGCTGGAACAGGGCCCCGATTGGTTTTTGGTGGATATAGAGGCTTGCGGCGGCGGAACTCCTGATCTAGGTTATGTTCTAGAAGTTTGGGTATATATAAGAGGTGTTGGCGTCGGGAACAAGTCAGGGGGATCCCCGAGGCGGCCACGAGGTAGGCAGGTGCGCCCAGGGATGTAGGGCGCGCCCCCACCCTCGTGGGTGCCTCGGGACTCTTCTGGCCCATCTCCGATACGCTGTGGCCTTCTTCTGGTCCAAAAATAATCTCTGTGAAATTTCAAGTCAATTGGACTCCGTTTGGTTTTCCTTTTCTGCGATACTCAAAAACAAGGAAAAAACAGAAACTGGCACTGGACTCTAGGTTAATAGGTTAGTCCCAAAAATCATATAAAATAGCATATAAATGCATATAAAACATCCTAGATGGATAATATAATAGCATGGAACAATAAAAAATTATAGATACGTTGGAGACGTATCAATCATCGCTTCCTCATAGTTCGTAGGTTCGTCATGGTCAAGTAACATGACTTCCAGAACAGGATTACCTTACCACTCTGTGCGGATCTTACTCTGGTTGACCTATGAGGTTCGGTAGTAACTTGATCAGAAGTTTCGTGATCATCATCATTAGATGCCTCACTAATTGGTGTAGGAATCACTGGAACTGATTTATGTGATGAACTACTTTTCAATAAGATAGCAGGTACAATTACCTCATCAAGTGCTACTTTCCTCCCACTCACTTCTTTCGAGCGAAACTCCTTCTCTAGAAAGGATCCATTTGTAACGCCCATGATGCGGCTATATCTCCCACGTGTCGAGGCATGACTTAGAGGCATAACCGCATAGTGGTTTTGTCGCAAGAAGGGTCATCTTCACCCAATCCCATGTAATGAACAAGAATGGGATAAAGAGTTGGCTTACAATCGCCACTTCACACAATACATAAATATAAATCATACATCATCCGAAATACAAACATATAGACCGACTACGGTCAAAATCCAGATGAAAATAAGACAACCCCAAATGCTAGATCCCCGATCGTCCCAACTGGGCTCCACTACTGATCATCAGGAAAAGACACATAGTAACGACCACGTTCCTCGTCGAACTCCCACTTGAGATCGACGCCATCAACTTGTAACACCCACGATGCGGCTATATCTCCCACGTGTCGAGGCACGACTTAGAGGCATAACCGCATTGTGGTTTTGTCGCAAGAAGGGTCATCTTCACACAATCCCATGTAATGAACAAGAATGGGATAACGAGAGTTGGCTTACAATCACCACTTCACACAATACATAAATAATATTCAAACATCATCCAAAATACACACATAGACCGACTACGGTCAAAATCCAAAAGAAAATAAGATAACCCCAAATGCTAGATCCCCGATCGTCCCAACTGGGCTCCACTACTGATCATCAGGAAAAGACACATAGTAACGCCCACGTTCCTCGTCGAACTCCCACTTGAGGTCAAACTCTTCAACTACACTGGCATCGTCGGCACCTGCAACTGTTTTGGTAGAATCTGTGAGTCACGAGGACTCAGCAATCTCACACCCGCGAGATCAAAACTATTTAGGTGGAGCTGCAGCAGGCAATAAGCATATATGGTGGCTAACTAACGCAAATGAGAGCGAGAAGAGAAGCAACGGAACGGTCGTCAACTAATAATGACCAAGAAGTGATCCTGAACTCCTACTTACGTCAAACATAACTCAAACCGTGTTCACTCCCCGGATTCCGCCGAGAAGAGACCATCACGGCTACACACGCAGTTGATGTATTTTAACTGGGTCAAGTGACAAGTTCTCTACAACCGGACATTAACAAATTCCCATCTGCCTCATAACCGCGGGCACGGCTTTCGAAAGATAATACCCTGCAGGGGTGTCCCAACTTAGCCCATCATAAGCTCTCACGGTCAACGAAGGATAAACCTTCTCCCGGAAAGACCCGATCAGTCTCGGAATCCCGGTTTACAAGACATTTCGACAATGGTAAAACAAGACCAGCAAAGCCGCCCGAATGTGCCGACAAATCCCGATAGGAGCTGCACATATCTCGTTCTCAGGGCACACCGGATTGTCCGAGCTTCCGATAGGCGAGCCCAGAGTTGCCCCTGGTGGCCACCGGCGACTGACAGGTTGGACCAATACTCAGAGGAGCACTGGCCCGGGGATTTAAATAAAGATGACCCTAGGGCTCGCGAAAACCCGGGGGAAAAGGCTTAGGTGGCAAATGGTAAAACCAAAGTTGGGCCTTGCTGGAAGAGTTTTATTCAAGACAAACTGTCAAGGGGGTCCCATACATCAGCCAACCGCGTAAGGAACGCAAACTCAAGGAACATAATACCGGTATGACAGAAACTAGGGCGGCAAGAGTGGAACAAAACACCAGGCATAAGGCCGAGCCTTCCACCCTTTACCAAAATATATAGGTGCATTAATATAATAAGAGATATTGTGATATACCAACATATCCATGTTCCAACATGGAACCAACTTCAACTTCACCTGCAACTAACAACGCTATAAGAAGGGCTGAGCAAAAAGCGGTAACTTAGCCAAACAATGGCTTGCTAGGAAAGGATGGTTAGAGGCTGACATGGCAATATGGGAGGCATGATATAGCTAGTGATAGGTAGCGCAGCATGGCAATAGAGCGAACAACTAGCAAAGCAAAGATAGAAGTGATTTCGAGGGTATGGTCATCTTGCCTGCAAGGTTCTCAGAGTTGTCGAGAGCTTGATCCTCGTAAGCGTACTCAACAGGTTCCTCGTTCACGAACTCGTCTCTCGGCACTACCCAAGACAAGAACACAAGCAATGGAACCACAATCAATCACGGGAAATGCACAAGCAACACGATGCAAAACAAGAATGATATGCAAGATATCATATGGGATGCATATGCGTGCTCCGGAAAGAAAATTATGAACAAGGCAGTAACTTGGCAAACCAAGTATGCCACTGGAAAGATGAGATGATTTCGGTCGAAATCGATATAAAGATCACCGAAAACGGATGCACGGTTTGCAAATGGCAAGCAAAACAAGAATGACACGAATCTGCGATTAACAGCATGATAGCACTTAGAATGCAACAAGTAACAATGCTACAGCATTCCAACATAGCAACAAAGCATATGGAAGTAATCTACAGTAGATTGTTGACAAAAGATGAACACTGAGCTACGGCTAGTTCGCACCACAGCAAGTTCAAACAGGCATGGCAAAAAAGCAAAAGATAACAGGTCCACAGACTTGAGAGAAATTACTGGACATGACTGAAACAGCATCAGGTAGCAATGTTCAGAGCATGAAATGAACATTCTTCAGGAACTTAACATGGCAAAACAAGGCATGGCAGTATTCTACTAAATGTATATGACAAAAGTACCTTACTGACCATAAGCCAAAAAGGACCAGAAGATATGATGGCAACCATGTAAACATAGCATGTTTCGTTAACAGGTTTCAGACTTAGCAGAAAACAGAGCATGGCAGAAACAATAATATGAAGGCATCTTGGTGAGCTTGATGCACTCACCACAAAGCAATGCATGACAAAACAAGCATACCTACAGCAAGATGACATGTTTATGAAGCTATCCATGGCAAGAGCAAGTACATAGCATGTATGGAACAACTACAACAAGCTTGGCAAAATTGAATAACACGTAAACAATCTGCCAGAAATATTTTCTAGCAAAAGTAGAGCAAGATTGAGTCATGCTATGGCACTCCGTAATTGCAAGCAAGGGCAGGAATGTATCAACTACAATAATATCTACAAAACATCCTTACTGAACATCCCCAAAATATGCATGGATCTCTCTGTAGCATCAAGTTTACATGGCAACAAAATAACAGCAGACAAAGACTTAGAGAAATCACCAAGTCCCTGAAATCAGAAACATTACGGAGCCTAGTTTGCATGCTTGTGCTAGTCACCAAAGAGATCACGAAAATACATGGCATACCCCACTAGAAAGATGGCATGGCATAAAACAAAACACATGTAGAGCTCATGCCCATAAGATGCACAGAATAAATGCAACAAAAATAACAAACCACCAAGTTCTGATAAGTAACAGCAGATAACAGCAACTAGCACTCTTGCACCAGATATTTGGGCATCAAGATAAACTCAAATGAACATGGTGCAATGGAACAAAATGTAGAGCATCATGAGACGAACATTTCGTTATATTACACGCGCGAAACGGAGCTATATGCAGGGAGTTATGATGCGATGAACAGGGGCATATCTCGTAAATATCTCGGGGACAGAAAAAAATGAGAGGGAGAGAGGTCAACCGAGGGCGTTGACTGGATCGGGATCACGGGCTCGCCGGAGTTGCGCTCGAGCTCGGGCCGGACGGAGATGGGGGAAGACGGCGGTCGGCGACGTGGAGAGGAGGAGGCGCCGGACGGAGGGGAGGAAGAAGGCGGCGCGGCGCCAGGCGGTTCCTCCGGGCGGCGGCGTGGCCGGACGGCGGCCTCAGGCGTGCGCCGGCGCGGGAGGTGGCGAGCCGCGGCGGCGGAGGCGGCGGCGGCGCGGGGGCGGAGGCGCGCGGGCCGGGAGGCGCACGGGCGCGGAGGCGCATGGGCTCGGGGGCCAGCCACGGGCCCGGCGGGCCGGCGGCGCGCGCGGTGGTGGGGCGCCACGTGGCAGGCGTTGACTGGCTGCGGGCGGCGGCGCCGGAGGCGATTTTTAGGGTTTGGACTGCGAATGTTTCGGGAGGGGAGGTGTATATATAGTAGAGGGAGCTAGGAGAGTCCAAATGAGGTGCGGTTTTCGCCCACACGATCGTGATCGAACGACCTAGAGCATGGAAGAGAGTTTGGTGGGTTTTGGGCTGGTTAGAGAGGGGTTTTTGCTGCACACACAAACGGACTTTGCGGTTACCCGGTTAACCGTTGGAGTACCAAACGACCTCCAAATGGAACGAAACTTGACCGGTGGTCTACCGGTGGTATACCAAGGCCACTTGACAAGCCTCGGTCCATTCCGAGAACGTTCAACACCCGCTCATGAAAAGAAACAAGAGGGGTGCGCCGGAGGAGGTGGGAGCGCCGGATTGCAAAACAGACAACGGGGAAAATGCTCGGATGCCTGAGACGAACACGTATGCAAATGCAATGCACATGATGACATGATATGAGATGCATGACATGAACAAAAAAACAAAACGAAAAACAAAACCCGACCACGAAGGAAATATCATAACACATGGCCGAAAATGGCAAGAGTTGGAGTTACAAATATGGCAAGTTACATCCGGGGTGTTACACGTAGGCCCTGTTTCGAGTTGCAAATATGAGCAACAGAACCAGTATCAAATACCCAGGCGCTACTGCGAGCATTAGTAAGGTACACATCAATAACATGTATATCAAATATACCGTTCACTTTGCCATCCTTCTTATCTGCCAAATACTTGGGGCAGTTCCGCTTCCGGTGACCAGTCCCTTTGTAGTAGAAGCACTCAGTCTCAGGCTTAGGTCCAGACTTGGGCTTCTTCACTTGAGCAACAACTTGCTTGTCGTTCTTCTTGAAGTTCCCCTTCTTCCCTTTGCCCTTCTTCTTAAAACTAGTGCTCTGTTGACCATCAACACTTGATGCTCCTTCTTGATTTCTACCTCCGTAGCCTTTAGCATTGCGAAGAGCTCGGGAATTGTCTTATCCATCCCTTGCATATTACAGTTCATCACGAAGCTTTTGTAGCTTGGTGGCAGTGATTGAAGAACATTGTCAATGACACTATCAACCGAAAGATTAACTCCCAGCTAAGTCAAGTGATTGTGGTACCCAGACATTCTGAGTATATGCTCACTGACAGAACTATTCTCCTCCATTTTGCAGCTGTAGAACTTATTGGAGACTTCATATCTCTCAATCCGGGCATTTGCTTGAAATATTAACTTCAACTCCTGGAACATCTCATATACTCCATGACGTTCAAAACATCGTTGAAGTCCCGGTTCTAAGCCGTAAAGCATGACACACTGAACTATCGAGTAGTCATCAGCTTTGCTCTGCCAGGCGTTCACAACGTCCGCCGCTGCTCATGCAGTGGGTCTTGCACCTAGCGGTGTGTCGGTCTACAAAAGAAGGGGCACATCTTTGTACCCCTTTACCTATGCACGGACAGTTGGAGCCGCGCCCGCGGCCACACCAAGCAGAGCAGGGGAGGTGAACCAAGGTAAAATCGAAGCCCAAGATAGCCAGCAACACCAAGACCGAGACCACTAAGAAGTAGAGAGGCGAAGCAGGTTCCCCCGGCAAGATCCTTGCCGGGGGCAGCCTCAGTGACCCCGGCAAGGCCCTTGCCGGGGCGGCTCGCTCACACCAGCGGAGTGAGCCACCCTCGAGCCCACGGGTTCCAACTCAACCAACCACGTTGGAACTAGGGCTCGGGAGGCACCTCCATGGTGGCATGCAGATCTTTGTGAAGACAAGGAATGTTCAAGATCAGATGAGGATTGAAATACGATGACCCTCGGCAAGATCCTTGCCGAGGAGGACCACAAGACCCTCGGCAAGATCCTTGTCGGGGACGACGGCGCGCCACGGCAAGACCCTTGCCAGGCCACCCGGCAAGGCTCTCACCAAGGACGCCAGCAGGGCCACTGCCAGGCCTGCACCAGCCAAGTATCCACCACCATTCGCATGCAGCTGCCAGTCCAACCAACTGGGCAGGCACCTGCGTGGCAACATGCAGCTCCCAGGCCAACTCATCAAGCGTCTGCATGGCGGCATGCAGAGCTTCGTGAAGACTCTACCGCCGCGCCACCTCAGCTGCCTGCCTGCCTACATGGCGCCGCATGCGTCGCTGGCCAGGGCGCGTGTCGAAGCGAGGAGGAGCAGCGACGGACGGGACGGGCCTCGCTCCCGCCCCCGATAAAGCTAAGGGACACCTCAGCGGCGCATTAAATGCGTCTTGTCCTGTAATACGAGCGATAAGCTTGTAGCACTGTACGCCTTTCCACCTCCTGTGTGCCATTGTGGCAACCCCTGTCGACTATAAAAGGAGGCCCATGGCATACGGGAGAAGGATTCGGCTCTCTGAAATGGCACAGCCACCGTAGCTAGTTCGAGAGCTCAAGAACACTCAATACATCCACCAAAGCAGGACTAGGGTTTTACGCATCCTCGCGGCCCGAACCTGGGTAAACGATCCTTGTGCTGATTACTAATCCTGCTCTTCTCGCGACCCTGCGCCCCGACAACCGTAGAAGGGATTCTTGTGATCCCATAGGTGCCGTTCCACACCGACATCTTTGGCGCGCCAGGTAGGGGGCGCAATTGTGAGAATCTGGTCTAGTAGTTAGCCTAGCGTTTCTTCATCGCCATGGCTCCCAAGAAGAAGACGGCCACGGCGATCGGCTCGTCGGGAGCCGAACGTCCTGTGCCAGTACGGACGAGCAGCGGGCCGGTCGCGGACAGGACCCGGGCCGCAGTCCGCGAGCACCAGCATCGCCCTGGCAGGCAGAGCCTGGCGAGTGGCGTCGTTCGCGTGCCAGACGACCAGCCGCACGTCGCCAGATCCAAAGACGGAGCTGGGCCCCCCCGCAGGCGGCGCGGGGCCCTCAAGGAGTGTCGTTGTGCTGCCCCTGGGCGGAGCAGCAACCTCCAGGACGCCCACGCCAGCGCCCGCAGGACGCTCTTCCCAGGGTGCGCGCAACGAGCAGCGTCACTGCACTGAAGACCCCGGACACCGCAGTGGGAAGAACCCTGTGCGTCGTCCGCGAGACGAAGGAGTTCAGCACACCCGCCGAAGTACTGGCGAAAATGGCGCGCAGCCACTGGGTCGTGATAGATCTCCTTCTAACGTGGTTAGAAGTCGAAGTGCGCCACGGTCCACGAAGCTGTCGCCGCCACCCACGCCGGCAGAACCTTTGGCGCGCGCGCAGCTGCTCCTCGACTTCCCTCCTGCTGCGGAGAAGCTCGACGAGTGGAGGGCCACCATCCGGAGCCTCGTCGCCGTCGCCAACAAAGATGATCCGCGACTGGCGGGGCCCTCGGGCCGGCGCCCCACCGAGCCACCACACGCCAGCGCTGGGAGGACCGGGGGTGCTGTGGTCACGGTGCACTCCCCTCCTCCTCGCCAGCCGCCGTGGGCGTCTGCTCGTCGTGACGACGCTTGTGACAACATCCCTATAGTGTCGTCCGACCCGCAGACCCACTGCGACCAGCGCCAAGTTCTTCGAGAACGAGCTCACGAGGATGCTCGAACCACTATCGAGCACCGGCGTGATACACGCCACCAGTCGGACAAGCGGGCGGGACCCGCTATGGACCACCCGGCGCCGAGGGGCTCCAGCGGCCTACCTTACGAGGTGGGCTGCCCAGCCTTTACCCGTGAGCTGCGACAGTTCCAGTGGCCGTCCCACCACACGTTCAAGCCCGACGTCAGTGAGAAGTATACTGGCAAGACCCATCCGTCCGAGTTCCTCAGCATCTACACCATCGTGATGCAGGCTGCCGGAGCTCGCGACGACAAGGTGCTCGCCAATTACTTCCTGTTGGCGCTGAAGCCCAATGTTATGTCCTGGTTGATGCACTTGCCGGCGGATTCCATTTCTTCTTGGTCGGATCTGTGCCATGAGTTCGTTGGCGCCTTCACTGGCGGCCACCAAGCTCATGGCCAGGCCAGTGATCTACTTATCATTCCCCAGAAGGAAGGGGAAACCCTGCGCAAGTACATCCAGAGATTCAGCCGGGTGCCGTACAACATCCCGACGTTCATCCCACTGCTGTGATCAGCGCGTTCCATCAGAACGTGCGCAACCGCAAGATGCGCGAAGAGCTGGCGATGACCGAGGTTAAGGATGTGGCCGAACTCTACGTTCTGGTCGATAGGTACGCCTGGGCTGAAGAGGGAAGGAAGTACCCTGGCAAAGATGCCGGCGCGGAAACCGACTCTACTGATGAAGACACCGCCGCCCCGACAAAGAGGGGTCGGCGCCGCAATAGGAAATGCAAGGGCATGGCCGTGCTTGCCGTTGAAGGGTCTGACGACACCGGCGCTGCCAAGAAGGTTAAGGCAGACGACCCCGGCAAGGAGATTGCCGGGTGCGTCACCTGCCGGGCCTTAGCAGCTGAAGACAAGCCAGGGGGCTCCGGCAAGCAGTATTGCAAGATCCACCGCACCAAAGGCCACGACCTCCAGAACTGCCGGCAAGTCGAGCTGCTTGCGGAAAAGCAAAAGGCCGAGTATGAGAGGCGGGACAAGGAGAAGGGCCAGGATGGTGCTGAGGGATCTGGCAAGAAGCGTGGCGGCTAAGGAGGCCGCCGCGACAAAGACAACTAGCAAGAGAGGCCCGCTCGGGGCCGTGACAAGAAGCAAGAAGACGATGATCATGACGAGGATGGCGAGTCCGGCGAGCAAGAGTTCCAGAAGGCTACAGAGGCCATGTGCGTCGACGGTGGCGCCTCGCTGCATACTTCTCACCGCCAGCTCAAGCAGTGGGCGCGTGAGA